>NC_085141.1:145562927-146762927 GCF_024139115.2 Armigeres subalbatus
AGAAGAAGGCCGGCCACGAGGTCTCTTCGTTGCCATTCCAACCTCCGAGACCACCGAGGGCCGTTCGCTCCCCAAGCGGGCAACCCCCACAGTATCTAAAGAAATCCCCCTCCCCAACGGGTATCAAGCCCCCACCGGGAGGCCACCTGCCGGCACAGTCACCTACCGAACAGAGTTGCATTCCAACAAACACAACAGCCCCCATAACGACGACCACCACCAAATACAGCGAGGAAAATGAACTGACACCGAAGAAGGTGCAACTCGAACCAAAATCGCCCGACGTCGATAATGTGGACGGCAACGATAACGAAACGGAGTACGGCAAGCTGGGTGCCATTGTCTTTAAGCTCCGATATTTGGCCGACCGTAGTGCGTTGGTAGTGTCCGTAGTCCGGTGCCGTGGACTGCCGGGGAAAAACCATGGGTCTACCACAACCGATTTGACCGCTCTGCCCGCTGGTCCTTTGTGCAACGGAAATGGAAATGTGAAGCAATCCGCAACCGATCCGTACGTCAAGCTGCAACTGCTTCCGGATAAACAACACAAGGTTAAAACCAGGTAAGCAATATAGAATTAATGACCAAAAAATAATCTCTGTGCTTCGTGAAAGCGGGGGAAATGTAATTAATTCAATCTTAAATTCCTCATTTTTCTGCCGGTTTTGCTTTGAAGATAACTTAATCCGGGCACGTTATACAAGAACCCGGCAATTTTCCGTTTCGTTAGCTTGTATCGCAACTCTAAAAATAGTTTCCTGCCGGAATGCGCTCGTTCTGATAAATGGAGGTGACTTCCTACGAGTTGAGATGTTTGCTGTTATCTCTTGTGGGGACGAGAAGATACCAGAGAAAAACAAGCGAAGAAGAAGACATCCTTGTCACGACTTTCCGATGGTGGATGGGTTTGGGTATGGGTACCGAGAACACGTAGCAAACCTGTCAAAGGAGATTCTCCTCAATTTTTTATCCGGTGGATACAGGGGCGATATACTCGAGCGAGAAGGGAGCCATGTTCGGTTCAATCTCGGTGCGGTGAAGAAAGGTGCCACTAAATAGGCACTTCATGAGACAGCGAAAAGAGCCTTGATATACACAAGCCGGTGTCATGGAAGAGCAGTGTGCCAAAATTCGGGCGATAAGTTTTCCATTGCTGGACAAAAGTGTTTGTAAGTTGGATCTATATTTAGAAAATGCGACGATGGCGACGTGATGGAAGGAAATTCAATACTTTTATGAAAACTTTTTTTCGGCAGATTGTTTGTTCAGTTAGATGAATTTAAAAGTTATCAATTTTAGGTGCTTGCATTCCCTTTTTTTCTTTTCTCTTGGACAAAAATGTTATGGGTGTCAATCAAATTTAAAATTTTATTGATGTCGAATGAAAAACGTTCGCCACGTTTATAGCCTTTGAATGTTGTTCGTGAGTTATTTCTTGCTGAACATATTTAATGTTCGTGAATGTACGTGAATAAATGTTTTATTATTGTATCTCAATGGAAAGAATGTCACTACTATTCCTTGTTCTTCTTCATTGGCATTACATCCCCCCAGGGCCGGATTTAGCCGGAAGGGGGCCCCGGGGCCGACAGCTTATGGGGGCCCCAAAATGTACAAAAAGGTTGGTTTTGGTACATAAGATTTGTGGGGGCCCGGGGCCATGGCCCCCCATAAATCCGGCCCTGCATCCCCCACTGGGACAGACCGCTTCGCAGCTTAGTGTTCGTTAAGCACTTCCACAGTTATTAACTGCGAGGTTTCTAAGCCAAGTTACAATTTCTGCATTCGTATATCATGAGGCTAACACGATGATACCTTTATGCCCAGGGAAGTCGAGACAATTTCAAATTCAAAAATTATCTAGGAAGGCACCGGGAATCGAAACCAGCCACCCTCAGCATGGTCTTGATTTGTAGCCGCGCAACTTACCGAATGGATAAGGAGGGCCCTCGTCATTAGTATTCCTATCCACGTAAAAATCGTCACGTACAATAAGAAAACGCACCAAAGGCAACCCAATTGCCTTTAAGGGAAGATCCATTAATTACGTAACGCTAAAATTGGACTTTTTCAAAAACCCCTCCCCCCTATGTCACACTTTTTGTATGGAGCTTCTGAAAATTTTGTATGGATCTTCACACTTCGCCAACCCCCCTCCCCCCTCTAAGCGTTACGTAATTTGTGGACGTTCCCTAAGTAAAGCATATTATAGAAACATAAAGGTAATTTACTATTGCATCTTTCTTTAGCTTTAAATTATTTAGTTCAAAATTGGATGTAGATCTGTCGAATAAACTCGAAAACATATCAAATTATATTATTTGTCGTAGCAATATCTCAATTATAGCCTTTATAGCCGCAACCGCTTAAAAGAAAAAACTGATTTTTATAGCCAGTGGATATAAATTTACCTGTATATGCCTAAAATGATTAACTCAATTTTGTGTTTCATTCACACAAAACGGGCCTCTCCTGGAACAACATTGAACATATTATGAGTAACTACCATGTTACTCATTTTAGAATAACCGCCAGCTATCAATTTTTGATGAGTTATTTTTACACAGAGAGAGAACAGTCGGAAATCGGACCTAAGCTCAAATATATTTTTTTTTGAAAGATGAAGTTTAAAGAAGGCAACTTGTTCATAGTTATTTAGAAGCTATTCCAAATTTTTCGATGACAAAAAAAAAATACGATGACTAATAGTTGCACAGATTCATTGTTTCGCCATCGAAACAAAATGATGGTTTGTTTTTGAGGGATATCAACTCAGGCGGTATCGAAACAAGAGGAACATCCTGAATGTTTTTATTGCCATGCATGCTGGAGACGTTCGTCATCATGTCGACCCGAACGAACTTTGATAGCCGCGAAAATACCAATAATTTCCTTGAAAATGCCATACAATGTCCAGCTGAAATTTCTAAAAGCTTTACCCAGACTTTACATGGGTCTCACCTGCAACGTCAAAACGAACAATTCGTTGAATGTTAACACGAATTTCCCACGATTCAGTATTTGCTTAATATCTTTTCTTGCGAGCATCAAATCGTTTAGCGACAAAGACGGCCTATTTCTTTGGAAAATTTCCTATGTTGCCGATGTTCTTATATGTTTTTAGAGCTAAAAGGGAAGCGTTGGGGAACGGTTTTCCATGAAAGTTACTGTTTTCATAGTGATTTTTATACAAACTTCAAACCGCGCGTGCTCACTCAATTTTCATCCAAATAAACTAAAAATTTAGGAGGATTAATAAAAAGACAAATGCAATCGTTTAAGCATGGGGGGGGGGTACGCAAGCAAAGAAGTCAAAATTAGAATCACTCTAATGCAACATGGGTGTCTATAAAAGATATTTTAGTTACTAGATAAAGATTGTCGCTGTCGTCGCTGTCCGGAACATCTTTTGCTGGCGAGGATAGGGGAGCTAAATGTCAAAGAAGAAAAATCCATACGATTTGACAGGTATGTACCACACATGTTTCGGACAGCAGAACAAAGGGAACCGAAGCGACAATCTTTATCTAGTAACTAAAATATCTTTTGTGTCTATCGATCGGTCTTGATGAGAAGAACTCGAAAATCGGTGTCCGACGCCATTTTGAGATCGGAGATGGTGGACCGAAATACAAGTTTGTGGCCATATGGACCAAATATTTGACCGAAAACCATGCAATATGGGTGTCTATCGATCAGGCTTGATGAGTAGAACTCGAAAATCGATGTTTGACGCCATTTTGAAATAGAAGTTGGCGGACTGAAATTCAAGATGGTAGTCATATATACCAATCATTTGACCTGAAACCATGCAATATGGGTGTCTATCGATCTGGCTTGATGAAAAGAACTCGAAACTCGATGCTCGACACCATTTTGAAATCCAAATGTAATTCGGCCGAACGACATTTTTGATCGGGCATATATTCAGCTCAATGAAATTTTCAGCGAAATGGATTTGGCCTGCTGGTTTGTTCGGTCAATGATGTATTCGGCCAAATGGCCCTTCCCGTCTTTCGACCATGTCATTCGCCAAAAAGCCATTTTTTCGAATGCCACTGTATAACACGTTAAGCCGAAAGCCATTTAGCCAAATTTCTTTTAACCGAATTGAACGTTTGTATAGAACGGTTATTAAGTCGAAAATGGTTTGACCTAACATGTCATTTGGCTGAAAGTAACAAATAGGCGAAAGGGACATCGGCTGACCTGGTAATTTGTACAAAAAAATAAAATGTTTTCTCCGACAGGTCATTTGGATGAAAATGTCGTTTGGCCAAATAGATTTTTTGTCCTAAAATGGTCCTGTTATAAGACGAGTTTAGTACTATTCCATTAAACTTCGAGTCGAGTCACGAGACACTGAAGATGGCTTAACAATTGAGGTCGAAATACGTATCCTTAAAGATTACAACGTGGTAGAATTATAAAAAAAAAGTACTAAAATGGTATTATTACAGGTGAACACATTCCACTAAAGAAACTTAATAATTTTCTCAAAAATATTGTTTGGAAGGAATGGTCGTTCGACAAAAAAAATTGGCTTGAAAATGTATTTTCTGCAAAACAACTATTTTTTTCTAATGAATGGTTTGAGTACATTACTTCTACGTGAAGTTATACGATTTACAATTATATGGAAATGCTAATATCATCTTCCAAACTTAGACGTACATGTTCATGATAGAATTAGAGGCAAAAGAATAGAATTGATAGTTCCTTTAGGATACGGCAGGTATGAAGAATGTTTTTATAGAAGTCGATTTGAAAGCAAGCGGAGAGCAATATTTGTGATGGCACATATCACACGTCCTTCCTTCTGCCAAACTCCCGTATGAAGGGGGAGGGAAGAATATCACTGTGGAAGCTGATATATCTTCACTGGCAGAAGGAAGGTGGTTTGATTTGCTCATATGTGCAATAAAAATCCTATTGGACTAGATGCTGATGTCATATTAAAAATTTAGAGACAGTACTCGTCGATAGAAAATCCTTCCGCACGCGATGGCATATGAGCAAATCAAACCACTTTCCTTTTGCCAGTGGAGATATAAATATCAGCTTCCACACTGATATTCTTCCCACCCCCTTCATACGGAAGTTTGGCAGAAGGAAGGTCGTGCGATATGTGCCATCACAAATATTGCCCTCCGCTCGCTTTCAATCGACTTCTATAGAAACATTCTTCATGCCTGCCGTATCCTAACGGAACTATCAATTCTATACTTTCGCCTCTAATTCTATCATGAACATGTACGTCTAAGTTTGGAAGATGGTATTATCATTTCCAACTATTTTTGCCAAACATACTTTTCTGATAAATTACCGATTCGGCTAAACTACTTTTTTTGGCCATATGACCAATCCACCCGAACGACAAATTAAGCCTTATATCCATTCCCGCCAAATGGTCCTATTTGTCAAACGACAATTTTTGACAAAGAGCATTTTCGGTCATTGAATCGCCTGCTTTGAGCGTGCTTACAGCGGCACACTAAGAGTCAACTTTTGGAAATCAGTATGGCAAAAGGCATCTAATGTTTAATATCTCGAAAATAAGCACCTTCATCGAAAAAATATTTGGTAGGCGTAGTTGCGGACACCTTCCTACATAACTGGATCATTCATTCATTTATTTAGTTAACATCTAAACAGATAACACTGAATCAACAATTTGACGCCACAATGCACGGTTCGAGGCCGCATCTCTCCATCCTCGGATACGCCCCACGCTCGCCAAGTCGTTTTGCATCTGGTCTGCCCATCTCGCTCGCTGCGCTCCACGCCGTCTCGTACCTGCCGGATCGGAAGCGAACACCATCTTTGCAGGGTTGCTGTCCGGCATTCTTGCAACATGCCCTGCCCATCGTACCCTTCCGGCTTTAGCTACCTTCTGGATACTGGGTTCGCCGTAGAGTTGGGCGAGCTCATGGTTCATTCTTCGCCACCACACACCGTCTTCTTGCACACCGCCAAAGATGGTCCTAAGCACCCGTCTCTCGAATACTCCGAGTGCTTGCAAGTCCTCCTCGAGCATTGTCCAAGTTTCATGTCCGTAGAGGACTACCGGTCTTATAAGCGTCTTGTTCATAACACATTTGGTGCGGTGGCGAATCTTTTTCGACCGCAGTTTCTTCTGGAGCCCGTAGTAGGCCTGACTTCCACAGATGATGCGCCTTCGTATTTCACGACTAACGTTGTTGTCAGCCGTTAGCAAGGATCCGAGGTAGACGAATTCCTCGACCACCTCGAAGGTATTCCCGTCTATCGTAACACTGCTTCCCCGACGGGCCCTGTCACGCTCGGTTCCGCCCACAAGCATGTACTTTGTCTTTGACGCATTCACCACCAGTCCAACTTTTGTTGCTTCACGTTTCAGGCGGGTGTACAGTTCTGCCACCTTTGCAAATGTTCGGCCGACAATGTCCATGTCATCCGCGAAGCAAATAAATTGACTGGATCTGTTGGAAATCGCACCCCGGCTGTTACACCCGGCTCTCCGCATGACACCTTCTAGCACAATGTTGAACAACAGGCACGAAAGTCCATCACCTTGTCTTAGTCCCCGGCGCGATTCGAACGAACTGGAGTGTTCGCCCGAAATCTTCACACAGTTTTGCACACCATCCACCGTTGCTTTGATCAGTCTGGTAAGCTTCCCAGGGAAGCTGTTCTCGTCCATAATTTTCCATAGCTCTACGCGGTCTATACTGTCGTATGCCGCCTTGAAATCAACGAACAGATGGTGCGTTGGGACCTGGTATTCACGGCATTCTTGAATGATTTGCCGTACAGTAAAGATCTGGTGCGTTGTCGAGCGGCCGTCAACGAAGCCGGCTTGATAACTTCCCACGAACTCGTTCACTAATGGTGACAGACGACGGAAGATGATCTGGGATATCACTTTGTAGGCGGCATTAAGGATGGTGATCGCTCGAAAGTTCTCACACTTCAGCTTGTCGCCTTTCTTGTAGATGGGGCATATAACCGCTTCCTTCCACTCCTCCGGTAGCTGTTCGGTTTCCCAGATTCAGACTATCAGTTTGTGCAGGCAAGTGGCCAGCTTTTCCGGGCCCATCTTGATGAGCTCAGCTCTGATACCATCCTTACCAGCTGCTTTATTGGCCTTTAGCTGTTGAATGGCATCCTTAACTTCCTTCAAGGTTGGCTGGTTGGCTGGTTGGCTGGTTGGCTTCCATCGTCCGCTGAACTGACGTAGTCATCTCCTCCGCTGCCTTGACTTTCACTGCCTGTACTCTCAGCGCCATTCAGATGTTCCTCGTAGTGCTGCTTCCACCTTTCGATCACCACACGTTCGTCCGTCAAGATGCTCCCATCCTTATCCCGGCACATTTCGGCTCGCGGCACGAAGCCTTTGCGGGATGCGTTGAGCTTCTGATAGAACTTGCGTGTATCTTGAGAACGGCACAGCTGTTCCATCTCCTCGCACTCCGCTTCTTCCAGGCGGCGTTTCTTCTCCTGAAAAAGGCGGGTCTGCTGTCTTCGCTTCCGTCTAAAACATTCCACGTTCTGCCGGGTACCTTGCTGCAGCGCGACCACCCGCGCTGCGTCCTTCTCCTCCAGAATCTGTCTGCACTCTTCGTCGAACCAATCGTTCCGTCGACTTCGACCCATATACCCGACGTTGTTCTCCGCTGCGTCGTTAATGGCTGCTTTGACTGTATTCCAGCAGTCCTCAAGAGGGGCCCCATCGAGCTTACCCTCTTCCGGCAACGCTGCCTCGAGATGCTGCGCGTATGCAGTGGCGGCATCAGGTTGCTTCAGTCGCTCTAGGTCGTACCGCAACGGTCGTCGGTACCGAATATTGTTGATGACGGAGTTTAACCATCACCAGATAGTGGTCAGAGTCGATGTTAGCGCCACGATATGTCCTGACGTCGATAATGTCGGAGAAGTGCCGTCCATAAATCAGAACGTGGTCGATTTGTGATTCTGTCTGCAGTGGTGATCTCCAGGTGTACCGATACGGGAGGCTGTGTTGGAAGTAGGTGCTGCGAATGGCCATATTCTTGGAGGCGGCGAAATCAATTAGTCGTAGGCCGTTTTCGTTCGTCAGCCGGTGAGCGCTGAACTTTCCAATAGTCGGTCTAAACTCCTCCTCTTGGCCAACCTGAGCGTTCAAATCTCCTATGATGATTTTGACGTCGTGGCTTGGGCAGCTGTCGTACTCACGTTCCAGCTGCGCGTAGAATGCGTCCTTATCATCATCAGTGCTTCAGGAGTGTGGGCTATGGACGTTGATTATGCTGAAGTTGAAGAACCGGCCTTTGATCCTCAACCTGCACATTCTTTCATTGATCGGCCACCACCCGATCACGCGCCTTTGCATATCGCCCATCACTATGAAAGCTGTTCCCAGCTCGTGTGTGTTGCCGCAGCTCTGGTAGATGGTATGATTACCTCTAAACGTTCGCACCATTGATCCCTTCCAACAAACCTCTTGCAGCGCTACGATGCCGAATCCACGGTCCTCGAGCACATCGGCGAGTATGCGTGTGCTCCCGATGAAGTTGAGAGATTTGCAGTTCCACGAACCGAGTTTCCAATCGCTAGTCCCTTCTCGTCGCAGTGGTCTTCGCCGATGGTTCCGGTCCGTACTCTCTTGTTGATTGTTCGTTGCTAAAGATTTTTTAAAGGCTGGCTTGCAGGGCCTGACACCAAACCCCCTAAATTTCCGGAGGACCATTCCTCCTTATTTCCGGTGGACCATGGTGCACAGTTTCACTTAGAGTCCCTCGCTGGCACTCGGACGATGATCAGCCGCCCCTAACATGGAGAACAGACGCTGTTGTGAGCTGATCCTGACATGGAGAACAGACGCTCAATAAGATTTGCACCTCCGGAGAGGAGCAAACCCCCCCTTCCCTGTCAGCATACGACCATAGTTCCCACCGGGGTTGGTTACCCGATCTTCCTTAAGGTTGTTCGTATCCCGGCCAGCACCATGGGGAGGTAGGGAGTAGCTGGGTAAGAGGCTAAGGACCGCGAGATGGGGTCTATTTTATTATTTTATTCCTTCAGGTACGTGAAGTACCAATGGTATGCTTTACCCAGCAATTGCCGTGCCACCCGAATGACAAATTAAGCCTTATATACATTCCCGCCAAATGGTCCTATCTGTCAAACGACAATGTTTGACAAAGGGCATTTTCGGTCAATTGAGAAATTTGGCCGACCGATGTTTTTTTAGCTAAAGCAACTGTTCAACTGTTTTGTCAAAATAACTTTAGGCTAGATGAGCATCAACCAAATGAAATGTTCAGTCAAACGACATATTTGGCCGAACAACTATCGGACTTGTAGCATTCGACCAAATTGCTTTCTGCCAAACGAACCTTCACCGTCCAAAAATTCTATTTCAACGAGAAAACTTTGAATTTTAACGGGAAATTCTTCAGATTTTCCACCCATAGTTGAACTTAGTTTTCAGATAGCTTTTCGAAACGTAAAATAACGTAAAATTGCATGGAAGTTTCAAGAGAATCAATTGTATTTTTACGAAAAAAATCTTTGGAGTCTCAACGTGGTGTTTTGGAGCTCTACCGGGAAGTTACACGGAAATTCCACTGAATCTTTAGAGTTTTCTCGAGAAAATCTGTAATTTTCTTAAAATTTGAATCAGCATAGAACGTCATAGATCAGAGCAGTGACAAAATATTGTTATGCAAATATGCAAATATGCAAAAATATTGATAATGTCGGAACACACCTTTATTTGCATACCATTTTTTTGGATTCTACTTATAAACCCGATCGATTGACACCAATATTACATGGTCCATATGGCCACCATTTTGAATTTCGGTCCTCCATTTTGGATTTTAAAATGGCGTCGGACATCGATTCTCGAGTTCTACTTATCAAGCCTGACTGATAGACACCCATATTGCATGGTTTCAGGTCAAATAATTGGTACATATGACCGCCATATTGAATTTCGGTCCGCCATATTGGATTTCAAAATGGCGTCGGACATCATTTTTTTCGAGTTCTACTCATCAAACCCGACCGATAGACACCCATGTTGCATGGTGTCAGGTAAAATAGTTGGTCCATATGGCCGCCATCTTGAATTTCGGTTCGCCATCTTGGATTTTAAAATGGCGTCGGACACCGATTTTCGAGTTCTACTCATCAAGCATATGTGATACATTTTCATATTGCTTTCCATGTTTGTAAAATAGTTAGTCGCGATACGCATACTCGGGAATCATACTGTAATTTGCTACTGTTTTATGCCTCACTGGGCTGGGTCGGCCACACTCTACGTAGGGGCGGAAACGAAATCTGTAAGCAAGCATTAGACTGGAACCCAGTGGGACATCGCAGCAGAGGCAGACCCAGAGGCTCATGGCGGAGAAGCCTCAATAAAGAAATAAAAGAAGTCGACCGAAATCTAACCTGGCAACAGGTTAAAGCGATAGCCGGGCATCGCTCAGGATGGAGATCTTTCAAGTCGGCCCTTTGCACCACCGGAGGTGTACAGGATCCATAAGTAAGTAAGTAAGTTTATGCCTCACCGCTATGGCACCCCAGTGCCGGTGCGAGCCGGTGAGTGTAGCATGAAGCACCGCGGTGATATTCGGAGAATTCACTGCGGTGCAAGCGCACATGTGCACCGCGGAGAATTCTCCGGGGACATTGACATCCCTGAATCTAGGTATAGTTTTCCACCAACAGTCAAGATGGAACAACGTTTGTCAAATGGCAAGAATTTGTATAAAATTCAAAATACACTGACTCCACAATCATGGGTCACTCACTAATATAGGTCATTTCCAATTGACCAGCATGCAAAACGAAGTGACTAGTTATTGTTGCAAAGTGAGCCAAATACAGTACTAGGCATTCGTTAAGACGCACCCAAAATATTGTTCATACAGTCGACTCTCTACATCTCGATGTTCTATATCTCGATATCTCTCCCTATGTCGATGGTTTCCTTAGTCCCTTCAATCTAAATACATTAGGGCCTTCTACATCTCGATAACCTCCCTATCTCTATATCTCTCTATCTCGATAAGTTCTGATCACATTTTGTTCAGGAATCACTCTCCTTATGTCGATATGTTCAAATTTTTGGGCTACTAGACCATCTTCGGACAATAACAAACACATCAACAACAGGAAATGACATTTGTTTTCGTTTTTCATAGTAACGAGCTTTTTTGGATCTAGTACCCATTTCAATTTTCCTTCCATTCCTCGATCTCTCCCTATCTCGATGGTCCCTTCAATATCGAGATGTGGAGGCGACTGTATAATCAAATAAAAACAGTCCGGATATTCGTTTAGCCGCGCCATTGAAATTTCTGGAACATTATTATGAAACAAATTTCGAAATTGTTTTTTTCACGGCCTTTTTTATTTCGGATAACTTCAAAAATCCGATTTGGCATTGAATTGGATAGCTTCTGTACACGTAAAAAAATTTAATGTTGTTTATTATTAATATTTCTAATACTTTTTTGCCAAAGCAGGCGCCTAATGACATGTATAAGAAAAAACTTATACATCGCATTAGTCACATACATTCAGAAACTTATACTTTTCATTAACTTATGAATGTTATTAGCTTTTTGATATGGGATCATTCATTAGGTGGCATAATGAAGAGTATAAGTATTTTCGAATGGTTTTTTGCCATAACATATAAGCTTATTTTTTTACGTGTAGTGTGGCCATGCGCACGCTTGCCCGGCTAAGCTGCCTTAGAGATTCTCGATAGGAATGCAGTCAAGACTGCATGCCGGACTTTCAAGCAGAGGAAGGTTTGTTTCGCCATACAATGTCTTAGACTGCTTGGAAACATGGTTCGATGCGTTGTCCTGGTGGAAATTGATGTCTTCTGATGCCTCGTTCCCCATGTGGCCGACCAAAAAATCCTCCAGCAGATCCAAATGCATTCTTGTAGATATAAAATATATTGAAGGTTGGTGTGGTATGAAAAGGCTCCACATACCATCAATCATTCACTCCCAAAGTCTCGTTAAGATCTGACGACCCCCTTTTGGTTTAGATCATGCCAATAAGTAACAGATATAACAGTTCGGTCCGTCCAGATTAATTTTTGTTCATCTGAAAAACACAACGTTTCGTCACTCGGCTTTCTATTCCATGTATTTTCTCGTGAATTCAAGACGGTTTTCTTTAGGGAACATCCACAAATTACGTAATTCGGAGGGGGGAGGGGGGGTTGAACGAAGTGTGACAATCCATACAAAAATTTTCAATGGTTCATACAAAAAGTGTGACATAGGGGGGAGGGGGGGTTGAAAATGGCCAATTTTTGCGTTACGTAATTAATGGATCTTCCCTTATGGGACTTAGTCAATTTCAGCTTGCTCTTCAGTTTCTCCCACTTTATGTTTGAATTCCCCATTTTATGTTCATTGAATCGCCTGCTTTGAGAGTGCAAGAGCGGCACACTAGCAGTTAACTTCCGGAAATGAGTATGGCGAAAGGCATCTAAGGTTCGATTTCTCAAAATTAAGCACCTTCATCGAAAGAATATTTGGTAGGTGTAGTAGCGGACACCTTCCCACATAACCGGTGCCAAATAGTTTTCATGAAAAGTTCCTAATTTTAAGAAAACCCGCGTTAGATGTCTTTCGCCATACAAATTCCTGGCGGTTAACTCATGCTGGCTATTTGCGCATATACGATAGCGCCTGGATGTGGAAGCGCAGGTAGCCACTGCCACTGCCACTACCACTGCCAATAATTCATTCGTTAAAAAAGCGGGTGATTTAAACCACGATACAAAGTTTCAAAAATTCACAAAATAACACTGGAATTTGTATACTGCGGCTAAACGTATGTCTAGGGTGTAAATGACGTTGAATTTGTTTATTTCTTTCAATACCGCAACGCAAATATATGTGTGTGAGTGATATGAATGTCCGTTCCATAAAAGTGCATTAATTGTACTAATGATATATCAAAAAATCACCCCACATTAAAACCACGTTGAATCAATTTGTTGAAGTGGAGCTAGTGTATCATGTATTTGGTCGTTATAGTCGTTATATTTGCCCTTCTTAGCCTAGCGGTAAGATGCGCGGCTATAAAGCAAGACCATGCTGAGGGTGGCTGGGTTCGATTCCCGGTGCCGGTCTAGGCAATTTTCGGTATGAAAATTGTCTCGAATTCCCTGGGCATAAAAGTATCATCGTGTTAGCCTCATGATATACGAATGCAAAAATGATAACTTGGCTTAGAAAGCTAGCAGTAAATAATTGTGGAAATGCTGAATGAGCACTAAGCAGCGAGGCAGCAATGTCCCAGTGGGGGATGTAATGCCAACAAGAGAAGAAGAAGTCGGAAAGATCTTGACAAAATCCATGAACGGCTCATATAATCTTTCTTGTTTTCTTACCGATCCGGTCGACTAGAGCTAGAGTTGATATTCTCCTTCCAGGTAACCTTGTTACGTTATTCATGCTCTTCCGGTTAAAATGTCTTCCCTATGATAGCACCAGTTCTTGCAAAGCACGGTGACAACAAATTTAGAGGACATTTTTCACGCCACAAAGTCATTTAGCCTACGAGGTCAAATGTCTTTATGAATACAAACATGTCAATATATAGCATATTCGAATACAACTGAGTAGTAGGCATCGGTTTCATCGTTTATTTAGTGCCAAGTGTACCGGAGTGTGTGATTTAAATTTTAATCTTAGAACCAAGATGTCGGTTGGTTTTCGGCGATTTGGTTCTGCATTGGTGCGCTTCATGTCTTCCACAGTCATCAGACTTCGTATATAAATGTTGTGCCTAGAGATCACAAACCTGTGCCATTTTATTTCTTTTGACGTACGACAAAGCGTTCTCGAGAGGAATGTTTGATTTTTATTCCGTAATCGATGATATGAATTGTGTTTGATTTCTCTTTGTTGACTTGTAAGAGCCTCGTTCAAGCATTTCTAGCGTAGGATTATCCATTAGGGAGATTCTAAAAATAACTTTAGCTCCACCTGAAAACCATATAGGTACATACCTTTCCCAACCCTCGACACCAGTGCCGCATGCAATGGAATACAGCATATCGCCCACAAATATTATGATGTACTTTTCTGTCTGGACAAATCGCCAACTGCAGTGAGCTAAATGCTATGGAAGTTGGTCAAACTGAGACAGTTTTTTCGCAATGCCCATGCCGGCTCTGAAGTAAGTCAAGGGTGGATAGATGTCCCTCATCATTTATCAGAATATTCCATTCACACCGTGTAGAAGCCATCATGGGACTATGTTGCGTTGTGTGGGTTGGTTTGCTGAAATAGCTTTTCGAGAATAAAACCGGCAGTCGACTGTTGTTGACTGAACCGCAAATTTTACCAGTTGATGTCTAATTGGATTTTATTGAGATGAATTTATGACAGAGGTTGATATTCTTTTTCATGTAATCTGTTTTCATTTTTTGTTGATTTATGACTCAGAACTTAATGACTCGCTTTTCTACTTCATTACAGAGTGGTTCGCAACACGCGCAATCCGGTATATGACGAGGATTTCACCTTCTACGGTTTGAGCCTGAGTGAACTGGCCGGGATGTCGCTGCATTTTGTTGTCCTCAGTTTCGACCGATACAGCCGGGATGACGTTATTGGAGAGGTGGTCTGTCCACTCAGTGGAATCGACTTGCAGCAGATCGAGAACCAACAAGTGGCCCTAAGCCGAGAAATACAACCCCGCAGCTTAAAGATCCGTGCTCAAGGACGTGGCGAATTGTTGATTTCACTGTGCTGGCAACCGGCTGCAGCTCGACTGACGGTAGTTCTTCTGAAAGCGCGCAACCTTCCTCGGATGGATGTGACTGGCTTGGCTGATCCGTACGTGAAAATCTATTTACTGTACAACGGGCAGAGAATCGCCAAGAAGAAGACACACGTCAAGAAACGAACATTGAGCCCGGTGTTCAACGAAAGTTTTGCGTTTGACATCCCATCGACCGAAGGAGCTGGCGCTACACTGGAGGGCGTTTCCCTGGAACTGATGCTGCTGGATTGGGACCGTGTTACGAAGAACGAGGTTATCGGTCGCCTGGAGCTGGGAGGACCGAGAAGTACCGGATCAGCGCTGAACCATTGGAAGGAGGTGTGCAATTCTCCTCGCAGGCAGATTGCGGACTGGCACAAGCTGAGAGAGTAAGCGGGGTACGCAAAGTTTCAGTTGAAGTTGTACAAACTCCCACTGAACGGTGGGATATAAAAATAATTCGGCATAGGTTAGTTAGCTTTAGTTTGTCACTCAATTCTTCACTTTATTCCATAGGAATGAACTGATGTTGCTTCAACACTGAGTTAGAAATACAAATTTGGAAAATCTGACTGTTATTGTGCTACTGGGAAAAAATGATTAGCCTTTATAGTTTGTTACTAACTGATAAGAAAAGTGATGACTTGAATAAATCATAGAGATTTGTATATTGGCAACATGAAGTGGAAATAGTTTCTATACCACTATATAAAAATTTAACCACAGAATTATAATGTAACGAGAGACTCAAAGTCATTGGATAAGTATTCATAATACAGAAGATACAATGATGAACATACTATAGTTCAGAATGAGAGAAAAAAAATTAACAATGTGTTAAAAAGAATACATTCCACGTAATTATAGTAAATGCTTCAATAGAGAGTAATATTAGATGCAAATGAACACCACCACTTTTCACGCGTGTTGCCTCTCAAAGCTGAAAAGTACATTTTTGAACTAATGAAACGATAAAGAGGAAAATTACTTGAATGTGCCAGCTCATAAGAATCGAAACAGTAAATGCTAGCATATAAAGACAGAAATGAAAAGAAAACATTTCAGATAAGTTCGAGAAGTGCTGACATAGATGTGTGTAATATCTATTACCATTAAGATACCAAAGGACATTATTACATAGACAGAACAATTTATAAAACATAGTGAAAACAAAAATATAAGAAGCACTTGATTAGATACGCGCGAAACGCAGCACCACAAATCAAGCTTACATAGAATATGTAAAGATGGTATACAAAAATAGAAATGTCAGATTAATGCAGAAATGAAAATGAAAAACACGGAAAAACGATAAACGAACCACTGAAAAAACTGAATCGAATGAATGAAACCTAGACATTTTCGTGTCAATGGAGAAGCAGACTATCCTGGTAACAGCGATGGTTTATTGTGGTTTTGTATGTGTAATGGATTACAGGATACATACTTTATCTTACGTTGATCCGAAGATTGTTATCCCCTTTATTTAAATTGATTTATAACAGTCTTTATTCCTAATAAACCGATGTCGGTCGCTCGTTTCAAATGATTATAGTTATTGGAAATCGTAGCACTAAAATGCATGATGCAGCTACCGTTTTTGGGAGCAGTGATATGGAGTAACTTCGACTATCCTGTTTGACTTTAAACAACTAACTACTTGAATTTATTCTTCACTTTATGTACAGAGTTTTGGTATTAGCTTCTACTTCCTGTTAGTGCCATGGGCACCAAGTAGTGTTTCTGCTGAGTCGTCGTCGTCTTCAAATAAGTTAACGCCAGTTTTCAGCTCTTTCAGTCTTTTCGAGAAGCTAAAATAAATTTTGCGCTTAAATAGCTTTCGAAAAAAAAAGAAAGATTAGGAAATTAACGTCCACGCTTCATATCCGTAAAGGGCCACTGGTAGAATCAGAACTTTATGCAGAGCAAATTTCGTTTCCATCTGCCTGCATGTTGCTGGACCTAAGCTGTTTATATAAACCGTTCAAAGCCCTATTCGAAGCAGCAACATGTTTCTTCAATTCACTAGAAACGTTATTGTCATGTTACAAACGCTCCAAGGTAAACAAATTATTCAACAACTTCAAATACATCAAGAACAACCGCAGCAACAACACCATTACGTTTACCTCTCTATATCTTCCTGCAACCATGGATTTTGTCTTGGTAGTGTAGTTAATGGTTAAGCCTATTCTCTTCAGTGGGACGAAAGCCTCCACCACTGCCCTGCGATCGTTTCCAATGAGGTCGATGTCATTCGCAAAGGAGCATATGTGACCATGATAGAGCCGTTCCTCTGTACGCCAGGGGCATATGAGGCCATATGACAGTTCTTAATCCTCCCATATTTATTGAATAATGTAGTGGATCGATTGATGCAGCTGATCACTTCCAAATTTGAGAAGCTCAACCGGGATCTCGCCCTTCCCAGCTGCTTAACTGTTTTTCAGCTCATTCAGTGTCTTCTTAACCTCGTCCAGCGTTGGTAGCTCCATAGCTTGATCGCCATCTACTATGTCCATCCTGCTCTTTATCACACCTTCGTTTCACCGTTCAACGATTCTTCGGAGGGTTCAATTCACCTGGCTTGCACCATAGGCTTATCTGTCAGCAAATTGCACATATGTAGGCACTGGCGCAGTCTTATGCTGCGCACCATAAACAGTCGTATAAAACCTCCACATATCGATTCTATCCATGCTATCCTGTGCTTCGGCCATTACACTCACTATGTGCTGCCTTTTGTTTCTGCCGTGGATTTGTTCCTCTTCTGATCTTGCTACACTGTGCCGTTCTCTATCGCATGAGGTACCAGCCACTATAGTGGCTATGCTATAGCATTGAGCTTCATAAAAAGGGGTGTACGTTATAAGTATTCCACGCTATGAAAGGTCATAAGCAACCAAATCGCATACAAATAACATACATTGGGTTTAAACACAGGTCATTTTAGGTTGGAGGATAAAAAAATGAGATCAATCTAATCACTAGGAATCAAGATGTTGCTCCTCAAACATGATCATTTTGCATGAAAACCAGTGAGAATGTTATTCTTATTTTCTCCACTGTAGATGTGGTATTTGAATGCAGTGTTTAGAAAGGAATCCATCACTCGGAATTCACGTTCTCCGGTTTTGGGGCACTGTATTTCCTTAATTGCTGCCATGCTCAAGCCAACCTTGTTCAGCTCACGAGCCAGGGTCTCAATACGTGCTGGTTCATTCAAAGTTCTCACTTTCCAAGATCAGACTTTCCTATTAAAGTCTTTCAACTGATACGCTTGCTCTACATTTTCCTTTCTTGGTATCTGTTGAAAACATAAGTACGATGTTGTGAGCCGCTCCTAATATGGACAATAGACCCTCCATCAGGTTTGCATATCCGGAGAGTAATGAACCAGGCCCATGCTACAAAGTCATTTTTAGCGTAGCCAACACGAAAACCAAATAACGCACGTCAAAACTGAAAAAGCTTAACACCATAAAGCATCCAATTCCAGTTTTGATCAATATGCAACTTAATTCAGAGATATGCAATAAATATGACTTAAGGATTTCATTAATTCAAAATTTATTCTATACCAGTGGTTCTCACTGGGGGTACCTTCACTGTGAAAAAGGGCGGTAATGGCGGATGTATTACAATTTGAAATAAGAACTTTTTGACAAAGTTTTGATACCCGCGTATTTTAATTTTTTTAAATGTGAGTCTTTCCTCCACAGCCATAACAGTATATGACGGGCTGTGGGAAACAGATCAAACAGACAAAACGTCGGTTACTAAAATCTGGAATCTATATTATTCTAAAGGTTTTAGAGGCAAAAAGGCTTTTTCCGAAAAGCTCAGAAGCTTAGCGACGAGAGGCTTGAAAACCTTCCTTTAAGCGTATTGGAAACCTCATTTCAAGATGCTCGAAAGCTTGCTTTCAAGAGGCTCGGTAGTCTCTTTTCAAAGGCTCGAAAGCATCCTTCCAAAAGGCTGGGAAGCCTCCTTCCAAGAGGCTCGAAAGTCTCTTTTCAAAAGGCTGGGAAGCCTCCTTCCAAGAGGCTCGGAATCTTTGCTCCAAGAGGCTCGGAAGCCTCCTTTTAATAAGCTCATAAGCCTTTTTTCAAAAGGCTCGGAAGCACCCTTCAAGTGACTCGAAAGCCTCCTTTCAAGAAGCTCGGAAGCCTCCTTTCAAGTGGCTCGGAATCCTTCTTTCAAGAGGCTCGGAAGCCTCCTTTCAAGAGGCTCGGAAGCCTCCTTTCAAGAAGCTCGAAAGCCTCCTTTAAAGAGGCTCGGAAGCCTCCTTTCAAGAGGCTCGGAAGCCTCCTTTCAAGAGGCTCGGAAGCCTCCTTTCAAGAGGCTCGGAAGCCTCCTTTCAAGAGGCTCGGAAGCCTCATTCGGAAATCTCTTTTCCATAGACTCGTAAGCCTGCTTTCAAGGGTTCGGCAGCCTCTGTTCAAGAGGCTTGTAAGCCTCCAATAGTCTTCAAAGTCTCATAGGAAGCTAGATGTATACACTTAATTTAAACTCAAACAAGTTTTAGACACTTTTTTGGAGAGCCTATATCCTATGAGTTTTCAGAAACATTTTTCATATACCTTATGAGTTTTGTACGCAGCACTTTCCTTTCGAAAACTCCAAGTGCGCGTTGGTCCTCCACGAGCATCGTCCAGGTCTCGTGTCCGTAGAGGACTACCGGTCTAATGAGCGTTTTGTAGATTGTCAGTTTGGTACGGCGGTGAACTCTATTCGATCGGAGCGTCTTGCGGAGTCCAAAGTACGTGAGATTTCCAGCCACTATGCGTCTCCGAATTTCTCTGCTGGTATAATTTTTGGCAGTCACCAGTGAGCCCAAGTACACAAATTCTTCTACCACCTCGATTTCGTCACCACCGATGGAAACTCGCGGTGGGTGGCTCACATTGTCTTCTCTTGAACCTCGTCCTATCATGTACTTCGTCTTCGACGTGTTGATGACTGGTCCGATCCGCTTGGCTTCCCTTTTCAGTCTGATGTAGGCTTCCTCCATCTTCTCAAAGTTGCGTGCCATAATATCTATCGGCGAAGCCAAATAGCTGGACGGACTTATTGAAAATTGTACCACTCGTGTTAATCCTTGCTCTTCGTATTATCCCTTCCAAAGCGATGTTGAATAGCAGACACGAAAGACCATCACCTGGTCGTAGCCCTCTGCGGGCTTCGAAGGGACTCGAGAATGCCCCTGAAACTCGAACTATGCACATCACCCGATCCATCGTCGCTTTGATCAACCAGTTTATCCAGTGTCAGTTTATCCGGAAAACCGTGTTCGTGCATTAGCTGCCATAGCTGGTCCCGATCGATTGTATCATATGCGGCTTTGAAGTCGATGAAAAGATGATGTGTGGGCACGTTGTATTCGCGGCATTTCTGCAGTACATACTTGGCGAATGGCGAACACCTGGTCTGTGGTGGAGCGTTCGCCCAAAAAGCCCGCCTTGTACTGCCTCACGAACTCCCTTGCAATTGGTGTTAGTCGACGGCATAACATTTGGGAGAGTACCTTGTAGGTGGCGTTCAGCAATGTGAACGCGCGGTAGTTGCTACAATCCAGCTTATCGCCCTTTTTGTAGATGGGACACACGGCACCTTCCATCCACTCCTGCGGCAAAACTTCCTCCTCCCAAACCTTGGTAATGACCCAGTGCAGCGCTCTAGCCAGTGCCTCACCACCGTGTTTAAATAGCTCTCCTGGTAGTTGGTCAACCCCAGGGGCTTTGCGGTAAACTTGTCAGACAGTCAATTTAAAATTATTATAGAGTTTTGGCACTTCCTCAGCAAACGTGTTGGGTATTTTCGCCTACCCTACGTGGTTCAGGAATCTTCTAACAATGCTGCAAGTTTCAAAAACCACTGTTTTTGGATGCTATGAAGGTTATGAGATAGTTCCAGCTCTCCTGAGGATCTCAGAAGATATTTTGGGACGTTTCCAGTTGCTGAAATAACAACCGTCATACAGGTGCCACATCTACATCAACTCCTCCGCCAAGGCGTACTTCGTTATCTTGTTGGAGAATGTTGATTGGACATTATGGTCTACTATTGTCGTAGACCACAATATCGGGCCAATTGGCACGAATGAGGACACCCGTTGTGATCTCGCGATCCACGTACAGCTTTATCAAACTATTTTCCAGAACAGGTACAGTTACATCACATCGCAATTACTCGGTCCTAGATGGCTACTCAGTTGCTCGATGAGCATCGATGTGGCACTTGGGTACAGCAGAATTGAGTTCTTGGCGGAGATAATGTTTTCCAGTTCTGAGTCGAACTTGGGAAATTTTTTGCCTGTTAGTATGAAATTAACATCGAGAAATTAAATTCCTAATATTTTGGATCATACTAATTGAGAGGGTCAAACGCAAAGGGGTAGTAGAGCCATTGAAGAAGAAGAAGACTTGACAACATATTACTACCACAGTGATGTAAGAAACACGGTTGTGTCGAACGATCTATCAAAATTTTGATTCAAACACACACAATTATTTTTGTGTGGCTACGTATTCAAAATATAAAAGAACGAAATGAAAGTAGAAACAGAAAAATTATGAAAATTCTGCTGAACTTATTTTTACTTTATGCTATTTTTAATTTTAATTATTTAAAAACAATCTGTAGTACGGAAGGATTTCAGAAATGATTGAAATGATAATGAATTAATGAGCGAGGAACGAATGCCATCAAACAGAAACATCTCATATACTCAAAATGTAAAGAATTTAAAATGCAAACAAAATAAAATATGCAACAAATAAGATGAATATATACAATTCCAGCTGAACTCACGATAGACCAGAACAACGTCAGCCTATCTAAAAGAGAATAAACAGAATAACAAATTACGAAACACTTTTGCATGTACGTACTCCTCCGTAGAAAAGATGTATCTTTTTAAGCATATATACATAGAAAATAAAAAAAAAAGACAAAACAGCAAAAACAGACAGCTAACTGTGGTAGAATAAGAATCATTTATCGAACGCTTTGCACAACTGCTTTTCTGTTCCGATCGGCCTGTATCCCAAATTTCCAAACTTTGCACCAAGCACCCGAAAATGGTAAATGCTATTAGTCGAAATTCACGAAAAGCTATAATCCAACACTTGTTAATCCTTGTTGTCTTGTCTGTAGAAGTGTCTTTACTGAGTGCTTATGTAATTTTTAATTCCCGGAAGGACAAACCAGAAATCAAAAACACAAAACCGTTGTTGATTGGAGAGAATAGCAAGTGAATAAAGCCCGCCAGTTTTATTTTTCAGTAATAGATTTATTTACAGTAAAAGGAAAAGCATAGCATGAATGTATATATCGATATAAACAAGGAAACATTATTCTCTCTATATTTTATGTTATGTGAATTACTCAAATATAAAAGAGGTAATTATCAATAAAAACTGACGAAAAACACAAAACCACGAGATCATGGTCTCTCTTCCGATTCCTCCCGATGGTGGTCCTTGAAGGCATCCGCATTCCTCAGCAGCTTGTTCAACCGTTTGCCAATCAGCTTCGGATACTGGTTGTGTTTGATGAGGAATTCCTTGGACTGGTGGGTGACGGCCCCTTTGTCCAGCTGGAACTGGCACAGAGCGTGAAGCGGTTGAAGCAGCTGCTGTCGGTAGGAGTCGTCGCGCTCGAGAATGCTAAGCGCTTCGATGGCAGTTTCCAGGGTGCTGAGGCATCCGTCGGTTGGCTGCGTTCGGATGACGTAGCTACTGTTGCCGGAGGTGACGAGCTTGACCTGCCGCATGTCGTGCAGAATGGGCGAGCTGGCGTAGATAGCCTTCGCCTGGGGCCACGTTCCGTCGATGAGGATCAGGTTGAAAGGACCTCCGGACAGGTCCAGTTGCTCGATGGGAATCGATGTGGCACTTGGGTACAGCAGGATTGAGTTCTTGGCGGAGAGAATGTCTTCCAGTTCTGAGTCAAACTTGGGAAATTTTTTGCCTGTTAGAATAAATTTTAGATAGAGAAATTAAATTCCAAATATTTTACATCATACATTGCATTGAAAGGGTCAAACGCAAGGGGGTAAGTCGAGTCAAGTACGTGACACTGAAGACGGCCTTACTGTTGAGCTCGAAATACGTATCTGTCGAAGGTACAATAAAGTAGTGGAATTAAATGGAATTGTACAAACTCGTCTTATGACAAGTAAATACATT
Source organism: Armigeres subalbatus (assembly GCF_024139115.2). Lineage (NCBI taxonomy): Eukaryota > Metazoa > Arthropoda > Insecta > Diptera > Culicidae > Armigeres > Armigeres subalbatus. The sequence goes on from NC_085141.1 coordinate 145,585,898, forward strand.
CCACTAAAAGCTTAAAATAATTTTCGTGGCAAAGGGGTAGTTTCGAAAAAAAATATAAATATTTTTTCGATTACTAATTTTCTATGAATTTTCACATTTATTTTAAACATAGTACAAACTATATCATTATATCGTAGGAGGTAATTATGCTACGGAGCAACACGGTACTTCGTGTGAGCAACAGCTGTGGTTGATATATGCTATCAAACCGAATGCCTCATTTCTCAAGTGTTTTATATTTGTATTTTGTAATTTATTCATCGGACTATACCGTCTACATGAAATCCTTAAATCTAGTGGTGGTCAAACATTAAAAACATTACATACGGTTCAGCAAGCGACAGCGAAATCTGGATGCTGAAATGTGGAAATCAAAATACAAAGCAAATTCTTCCATCGGTGGAATCTTCCTTTCTTCACCGGGCACTATTGCTTAGAATTTCAGGTACTGTTTTCCTTTTTCTTGCCACTTAATGAACACACTCAAGTTTACATAAACACAGTTTACAACAAAACTACAATTATTAATCTAATAAAAACACTTTACAACACTACATTTATTCATCTTAAACTAACATTTTTTGCTAAGAAACTAACACATTAAAACACCCAACCAGAGAATGCATGATTTTATGACAATCTTGCATGAATTCCATGTACAGATTGCATTAAGCTGAGGCCCATGCTTAGATTGCATTAAGTCAATATAGCAAGCCATTGCATTAGGTCTCTGGTCACGAGAAAAAAGAGCTAGGTAGGGGCAGTAGGGGCAATATGAACATACGGGGCAATATGAGCCACCCTCATTTTGAGCTTATTGACAAGTTTTATCATGTAAAAGTTATATGATCTTTAAGAGGATGCTCCACATATGCATCAACGTGAAAACCGCATTAAAATTCAATTCAAACATGAAAATACACTTGAAAATGTAAATTTTCGCTGCATAGGCAAAATTATTATAAGATTTCAAGTTTATAAATAAGGTTTTGACACAAAACTGATTAAAATACAGGTCAAAAATACACCACAATCAAAAGATATATTAAAATTGAATATTGTGCACACATGTTTAAATTGATACAAATCTGAATTTATCATAAAACTTTTTTTTCCCAAAACCAGTCTCTATGGGGCAATATGGGCATACCTGCATAAAACAAGATATCTGGCCTTAAAATGCGAAAAAGTTCAAATTTCAGTAGTCAAATACAAGAATATTATCATATATGAAAGATTCATTACGGAAAAAATACAACAGCGCATTAATACGATAGAAACAGAAAAAATGACCATTGACCAATTGAAATGTGACTGTTCAAACGGTGAAGAGTGGCAAATCAGTTCAGTCCGCTGTTGTTCATTTTATTTGGTATGGAATACTCACAACTGTTGTAGGAATATCATATTCTTCCACATTACGATACTTTTTTCGCCTAAATAAAGGTTTTGGAAGGGTGGCCCATACTGCCCCAAATGGTGGCTCATATTGCCCCGTATAGTCGGGAACACACATTGAAATCAATACATTTTCAAAAGTGCATTCCAACAATTTCCAAACGCATTTTTCGTCATTCATCGACGTAATATGAAAGGTAACATTCTCTAGTATAAGTCAACTACACTTGAACGATGTTTTTTTGAGCTTTTCAGCGCTTTTCGGAACGATTTCCTTAGGTGGCCCATATTGCCCCGATCACCCCTACTAAATTTTGAATCTTCGATTTGAGTGAAAAGCACCTAATATAAGGCACATTTTTCTAACCGTGTATGAAGTAATCCACTATCTTGACATGAATCTTGCTCTGCATACTCAACCGTTCAGTTGTTTTTTATTATTATTATTCCAGTTGAAAATTGATTTTCGAACTCGCGAAAACCGATTTTATTCGAATTGTTCGCAACCAAATGCGCTATACAGCGCACCAGATGCGATTGTCAACAACATTTTCAAATAAGCTTGAGTGTCACAGCTTGATTATGGGGCCCTCCTTAGCCGTGCGGTAAGACGCGCGGCTTCAAAGCAAGACCATGCTGAGGGTGGCTGGGTTCGATTCCCGGTGCCGGTCTAGACAATTTTCGGATTGGAAGTTGTCTCGACTTCCCTGGGCATAAAAGTATCATCGTGCTAGCCTCATGATATACGAATGCAAAAATGGTAACCTGACTTAGAAACCTCGCAGTTAATAACTGTGGAAGTGCTTAATGAACACTAAGCTGCGAGGCGGCTCTGTCCCAGTGTGGGGATGAAATGCCAATAAGAAGAAGAAGAAGTCACAGCTTGATAGTATTCTTGGAACTGGCATTGCTGATTGAATCGGCTCATAAATACGTTCAGCATGATTATAGAACCCCTATCTGTTCGTTTTCTCAACGCAATGAAAAATATGTACTAAAACCTACGCTGTCATCATAAAAATAATATACACACTCACCTTTATAAATAAGACACTTTCCGGGTGCCAATCCAACCGAGAGCATGGGTGCTGTTCGCAGGGCTCGCTTTTCCTCTGCCGGGTGCTGCAGCAATATCACTCGGCTTTTAGGCATGAGTGGCTGCGGTGGAAGCGCCGAACACCAGCAGACCGGTACGGGCCGTCTATCGAACAGAGGTAACTAAAAATTACGATGCATGTTTGAATTTTCGGAAGACACGTGCGACTTACTGACAGTTGCTGCATTTGTCGCGCATTTTGGGCGGATCGGCAGGAATGTTGGCCAGATCATCCCAAAAGGCCCCTTCGGAGAACAAATCGGTCATGATCGCTGTTTAAAATTAAATCTTTTAGCTTTGATAATCGACAGAAAATATGTACATCACTGCTATATGTTCGGTATCTATACACGTTTGTTATTGTTTACATTGCGATTCGTTTTCTATAGTAGTGTAACGCTCGGATGACGCTAGTGTTACCAGAGGGTCATTTGGTTTGTGTCTTCGATTAGCGCACAGTACTTCAGTTATAATCTTTTAGCTATAAATGTATTGCAGTTTATACCAGTGAATGTAAAACTGTAATATATGCTCAATTTTGTAAAATGGCGAATGTCACAAGAGAGGGAATCTTTTAGTCAATTTGAATTTCTTAATGGCGACATACAGACGATTTGTATAAGCATTATTATCTCAAAAAGCAATTTTTTCACTTCACTCTGAGGTGGTAGTGCAAACAAATCATTTGCTTGTCACATGTTTATAGAAGGATAGGATTTGTTTTCACAGCGAAACGCTTCGGAAGCGTTTCCGTATGAAAACAAATCCTATCCTCCATGTGCGCGTGCAAGAGTAAAATTTCAGCAAGCCTTATGTGCCTGCATAATTTCTTAGCCCATTGACCGATTTCAACCAAATTTGGAACACACATGCTTTACCTTAAGGAGACGACGATAAGGAAGGGTGGAAGGATTATTGGAAAATGGGGATGGCTTGTGGGGGTGGTAAGTGTTTAGTTATCGGCTAACTCAGTTCTACTTCTGAGCTCATTGACTGATTTCAAACAATTTTTTAACGCATATTCTCTGTCCTAAGGAGACGATTATAGTGTGGGTAAGATAGTCAAATGAAAAGATATGTAATCGTTTGTAAGACATTTCTGAACGAATGTTACCATTACAATTCATTATTATAATGTGGCCAGCAAGCGTCCTGCGAAACGCAAGACGCCCAACTGACTTGGAAATTTGCACGAGAAAAATGCATTCCGCTTAGATTTTGGCCGAACAAAATATTTTAAAAAATATTTATGAGGCCGTATAAATTGGTAGGTATAACTTTTAAAAATGAAGTTGAAAATGCAAACGCGGGACGTCTGGTCCCATTACATTGTTAGTTATTCAATATCTAGCTGCAATGAAAATATTGAGCAAAATCTCTTCATTTTCTCTTCACCGATCATTGACGGCGTTCAGCTGGAGCACGTGACCTATCAAATCGAATATTTTCCCTGGAATTTAAATATTTACGTCAAAATTGTTGCAAATTCTTCTTGAAATGTTTTATAGTAATGTCCGATTGTTTTTGGATAGATCTTCGAATTTCTTTGGAAATTCTACTATATAGGTATTTCTCCTTAAATTCTATTGGAAATTCCTTCGTAATTCCTTCCGAAAATTCTTTGCAAAATCTTTCGGAAAATCTTTCAGGTTTTCCTTTGGAAATATGTTCGAGAATTCATTCTGAATTCGTCAGGATTTTTTTTCGAAGACTCCATTTAATTTGTTCCACTCCAGGATTTCTATCCAGGATCCATTTCTATCTATTCCCTTTTGAAATTTCTCCAGGGATTTCTTCAAAAAACTTCCTGAATAGGCCTTTGTAAATTCATCCGGAAATTCTATCGGCATTTCCTTCTGCTTTCACTAAAACCATACAAAATTCCGTCTGAAATTCCTGCAATTATTCCTGAATTTCCGAAGGAACTCTTGCAGTGATACTTGAATAATTCCCAAAAGAATTTCTGAATAAATTTCGGATTTCCGCAAAAAAAACCTTAAGTTATTTGTAAATAAATTTCATAAGGAATTCCTGAAAGAATTTTCGAAAGAATTCCTAAATGATTTTCCGAAGGAAGTTGTATTTCTGAGACAATTTCCGTAGTTATTGCAAATGGTATTTCCAAGAGAATTCTTCAGGGAATTAAAAAAAATCGTAAAGGAATTTTTTAACGGAAATTCCAAATTAGATCGACATTCTTAAATTTCTGCAATAAATCTTGGAAGGAATTATAGAAAAAATCGAAAATGCCTAAGGAGATTGTTGTTTACCTTTGAAAATTACAAAGTGTTCGCGTTTTCGGGGCACACCACTCGATACGGAAGCAACGCACAGCTGTCATTATTATTTTTTCACGCATGCTGTGACACAGTGAAGCTAAATCAACAAAAAAGACAGTTGTGCGCCGCCTCCGTATCGAGTGACGTGCCCCCGAAAACGCGAGCACCTTGAAACTTCGATTCCGTGAGGAGTGTCCTTAAAGAATTCTCGGAATAAAATTTGAAAGTTTTGCCTTCTATCATTCCTCCTAATTTGTTGGCAACTCTTACAAAAATTCTTTTAGACCTTCGGAGATTCTGTTTGACAAATCTCTCAATTTTGAGAATCTCTTCCCAAAATCCTTTACAAATCCTTTTATGTATTCTTCTTAAATTTTATTTGGAAATTATGTTCCTCCGAGAATTCTTTAGAAATGTATCCTTCAGGAAATTTCCGTAAAAAACTGCTCCGAAAATTCCTTTACGATATCCCATTTCATTCTTCCCACAATTTTTTCGGAAGAATTCTTTCAACAAAATTTCCGGAATAATTTCTGCAGGAATTTTGAAAGGAATTTGGCATTGTTTTATTGAAGGAATTTCTGGAGAAACGAATTCCTAGAGAAATATTTAAATGAACTACATGGGGAATTTTATGAATCATGCCGAAAACATTTCTGGAGAATTTACTGGAGAAATTTTAAAATAAATTCCCGGAAGTATTTCCAAATGTACCTTAGAAGGAATTTCCCGAAGAACAACCTGCATAGATTTGGTCCTTCAGGAATTCTTTCGAAAATCCGGACCGCTTTTGAATTTAGAATTTATAAGACCTCTTTTTGACCCCGGAACCGCTGGGCTCGATTTCAGACGGCATCGGCATCAAACCCCGGGCTGCTGGTCTAGAGCCAACGGCAGCCCCTAGGGAGGGTACAAAAGATCTCTTTTGGCTCCTGGTCTCAGGGTGTAAATACGTTGAAGAAGCTTTCGAAGTACGGAAAACAATCTGTGAACGGGTACTTACGGTCAACTTAATTGCTTTATTCTAGCTCGCTAAAGGTGACGCGGCTTCGACGGCGACTCTCGTGGCTTGGTAGCTCGATTAGAGGACGAAATTAGCGCCAATACTAGAGTTCTTTCGGATCGTTCGATGTTACCAGATTACTGGACACGCGGAACAGTAAGCTCGGGGCGATGTGGCTGCCAAGGCTGGTACTGATGGCCTCTCAGACGCCGGTTATGCGGCACGTGGTTTGAATCACTTATAATATTTGGCTGGGCTTACCGGAGTCCTGTCGAAATCGGATCGAATTTGTAGTACACACGGATGCTCTTCTCGGGACCAATCTTTCGATTGGCCACAGAGGTCTTAAGATCTCAAGGCACGGAAATATGAAATAATTTTGCGCTCAAACTTTTCTTCGACTTACTTCTAGCAATCATCACCATCTACTGACTCCTTGTTGCCCACTCCTACGTTCGCTTTTTTCCACTAATAATGACCCGACAGTCACTCTCCAACATTCATTTATCCATTTCCTCTATTCAGTTCAGTGGCGATTATTTTATTTAATCATCTATGTATCTTTCTTAAGTAGGTGTCCAACTTACCATCCTTCCCCATCCTCAGCATTCGCAATGACGTGACCAGGACAGATATCGACTTCCATTGCTTCCATCTAAGAGATGGTTATAAGTCCCAAATCAATATCTTTGGTAACGGATAAAAGTGATGCTACTCTCATACAATAGTCTTGGCTTGTACCACCTACGAATTTATGCGAATAGCTCAATGCTAATGCAGTCGATCCATCATCGTACTTCTTAGGCTATTCTCGAGAATTACTTGGGAATTTATTTTAGGAGCTGCTTCGGAAATATTTTCAGTAATCAGGTGATATTTCATGAATTTATTCTAAAGTTCGTTCGGACAATCCTCACCCAGATTAGTCACCCAGATATTGTTCCAAGCATACCTGAAAATTCCTTCAGGAATTTCATCGTGAATATCTTTTCTCTCCTCATGGAAGTTTTTCAAAAATCTTTCGCAAATGAATCTAGAAATACCTTCTTAAATTGTTTAAGGAATTCTTTTGAAAATTCCTTTAAAAATGAGTCAAACAATACTTTTAGGAACCCCTCTGGAATTTCCTTCAGGAATTCATTTAGCTATACTTTCAGAAATTCTTCTAAATATTCCATCGGAAATACCATACCCTCGGCTCCCGTAATTCCGCTGAAATTTCTTTCAGGAATTTCCGAACGAATTCCTAAAGGAATTTTCGGAGGGATGCCTGAAGGAATTTTTGAAATTTCGGACTTTCTCCTCCAAGAATTTCTTCGGAATTTCCTCCGGAAATTTTCGGCAAATTTTCTGGAAATTATTTTGGAGATAGATCTGGAAATTCTTTTAGAAATGCATAAAAATATTCCTCACTTCCATCAATTGTGGTTTAAATGGGATAGTATGAATTCGTCTTAGCGACAAGTGAAGATTTTCAACTAAAAGCTCAAAATAATTTTCTTAATCCTTTAAAAAATCCTCTTAAAAATCCTTTAAAAGAATACTTTACTTCGAACATTTCTTCGGAAATTCCTTAACTAATCCTTTTAAGAACGTATGTAAATGCCGGTTTAGCCAACCGGGAGCACTTCCGAGACTCCCCGAATCAACTGCCTCAGGGTCGGCACACTCTCGAATATTTATCGCGGGACAGGGAATCTTCGCACTTAAATAAAGGAAAACCTACCAGCACTTTTCAACTATTTTCACGATTTTATTGGCTACACTTCTTCTAACTTTCCTCCCACTTCCTTATCCACTATAGCTAACCTTACAAGGCGGGGCCCCTTTCTTCACTCCACAACCACTTCCTCTCCTTCTCCGCGTTTCTGCTCTCTGTGTCTACGGATGGCTTCGACCACGTCTGGTCACGTTTCGCGTCGTGGGTGGCACCAAGGGTTCGTCGGCGGATAGTTGACGATCCAGCTGCGCGTCCTAGACTACCGATATGTTGACGGATCGGTCTTCGGCGATTAACGGTGCCGGAATCTACCCGGTGAAGGGGTTCTAGGACGACACAAAGACTCCCCGGGAACTGGGTCCGTATCGTAAATACAGCGGTCGGAATAGCGACACCACGGTGGAACAACAGGGTCCTAATTTGATTGAAACGGAAATCACGTATCACAAAAACGATCAAAATACAGGCATTCCGCAAGTTGGGCGGTTTCCTGATTTTCCTCCTTCTGCTCACAATCTGGTAACTTAAAACTGCTTGTATTTTAATTTCTAATTAGCGCTTTGCACATCTAGTCTTGTTCACGACTGCCGGGTAAGTGAACGACTTGTCCCAGACCAATCAGCCTCAAGGTTCATGACCCCATCTCCGGTCATCGACTTTTCACAGTCTCCATCCCTTTTTCGTGCCACCCAATGAATTATTGGCAGTGGCTGATTTTCTACCCGCCGCTTTCACAACCAGGCGCTATAGTATATGCGCAAAATAGCCAGCATGAGTTAACCACCAGAAATTTGTATGGCGAAAGACATCTAACGCGGGTTTTCTCAAAATGAGGAACTTTTCATGAAAACTTTTCATGAAAAAAATTGGTACCGGTTATGTAGGAAGGTGTCCGCTACTACGCCTACCAAATATTTTTTCAATGAAGGTGCTTCATTTTGAGAAATCGAGCCTTAGATGCCTTTCGCCATACTGATTTCAGAAAGTTAACTCCTAGTGTGCCGCTGTAAGCACGCTCAAAGCAGGCGATTCATTGTGCAACCCATCATGGCCGATCCCAGCTCCGTATCCTGCAGCTCCTGGTGGTGGGTTGAAGAAGCTTGGAGGGTGGTTGGTAGCAGTTAAGGTGGTTGCTCCTAATAGCTATCTATTTGTATGCCAAGTGTACCCTGCTGGGGAAAAACCTTCAAACTCACACAAAAAAATCCTGTCATACATATTTACGAATATTAAAATACAAAATCTCTTCTATACACACAATTAACAAAACTAAACACTTACACGTCTTTGGAAATTCTTTTAGAAACTCCGTCGGAAATTGTGTTGGAAATTTGGTCGGAATTCCTACGAAACATTCATCAAAAATATCTATGGAAATTGTTTCAGGATTACCTTCTGAAATTCCCTTAGATATAGATGAATTCTTTAGGAAATTTATTTATGATTTTTCTGTATATTGCTCTAGGACTTTATGCGGAAATTGGTTTAGGAATTCCTTCGAACTTTTTTTTTAAAGAAGTTGCTTCAGCAAATATTTTCGAAATTTCTTAAAGAAATTGTTCCAGTATTCTTAAGGAAAACCCTTCGGAAACTCTAGGAAAAAAATGTTGGAGTTCTTAGAAAATTTCTTCAGAACTTCATCCAGGAATTCTATTGCTTTTTTTGAAGTTCCTTCGGACATTTCTCCGGAAATTTAATTAGAAATTATTCGAGACTATCACATAATCCTTTACAATATTTTTCAAAAATCAGTTTTTAAATTCATTCATAAATCATTTTAGGAATCTTCGGAAATTCCTTTTGGAGTTCTTCGCAAATTCCAATTTGTTCCAATTTCATTCTTTCAAAATTCTCGGAAAAGTACTTTTAACAGAATTTCCGGAATAGTTCCTACAAGTATTTCGCAAAAAAAATCCATATGGTTTAACTAAAAGAATTTCCGAAGGATTTCCTGGAGGAAGTTTCTAAGGAATTTCCAAAGAATTTCGGAAAGATTTCTCAGGGTTTCCAACATATCCCGATGGAATTTACTAAAAAAATCCTAAAGGAATTCAAAAGAATTCAAATTCTTCCAAACAATCCGAAGGTATCCCTTAAATAATTTCTGTAGGTATTCCTGAAGAATATCCACAGGATTTTCAGAAAAATATATTAAGCTCGTTTAGTGGAATGTATTAAACCGTCTAAGACGAATTAAGTACTGTCCATTTAATTCCACCAGTTAATTTTCGTTATCTTTGCAGATACGTATTTCGACCACAACTGTGTGGTCGTCTTCAGTGTCTTGTACTTGACTCGACTTACTCTGTACTTGACTCGACTTTTTTCACAGGATTTTGTTTAGGTATTTCCGAAAAAAAAATCAAATTTATTTTCAAAGAAACCTTCAAAAACATTCAGAAACAATTCCTAAAAAAATCGTAGAGGTATTTCCGAAGAAATTTTCGAAATTTCCTGGGAATTACTTCTTTGATTTTTGAAATGAATGCCTTAAGAAATTTCTGGATTTTTTACGTAGTAATTGGGAATCGATATTCAATTTTCCTTCAGGGAACAATGAAGTTAAGTATCCTGAATGCGTCAGTTTTTCTTCCAACTCAAAAGACGAAAGGAACATTGTTTAATATGAAATTTAAAAATACGGAATAATATAATTCAAACGCACTAGAGAAACACCGCAGGGCACTTGACTCAACTTTTTTGACAGTTAATATATGGGTCTGACGTTTTGGGCTAATGGTTCATTCGTTCTGATATGTTGCCTTTTCAGCAACAACAGACGCTGCTCAGTCCAATTGTCTTACATGTTCTACAAAGGCTCAAACAAAAAACGAACAGTGGGTAATGTCTGTGACATAACCGCTAAGTGGACGTAGGACTTGACTTGACCATGCCTTTAAGATACATAATATGTCCAAATTTCTCACATCAACTATTTTGGATAAATAATCGGCGTTGCATACCATTCCTTGGCAAAATCTTCTCATCAAACCGACACAGAAATCAAATCTACCTCGAACAAGAATCATCAAAAAAAATTGAGGAAGTATCTCTCCGGTCACGAAATATTAGCCTCGATAGTGGCAACCTTCCCACTGAAGGACTGCCTGAAATAAACCACAAGTTGGCTCAGAAGGGGATGTAGACTGTATCTCAGCCCTTCCACTGAAGAGCCTTCTAATCCGTGCGATAGCGACTGAAGGAGAACATTCTTTTTAACTCTTAGAGCCTTGAAAAAGGCTGTTTGCTTCGGCTAAGTGCAAAAAGTAAGAAAACGATCTTTTCAAATAACCACGAATTTCTAGTGATGGTATAAAAAAGACTGAATGCTCGCTTAACTTTTCAAAAGGACCTAAGTAACATTTTTTTCGTGAATTAATTTGAATAGCGCAATCAACAGAAAAACATGAAAGCTTTCGATTGCAGTACTCAAATTAATTCATGAAAAAAATGTGACTTAGGTCCTTTTGAAAAGTTAAGCGAGAATGCTCTGCGAGCGAATGTACTTTTCTTTTATACCTTATTTTGAATCTTCTCTGCTTCCCAATTGGTGGGCCAATCAGCTAGTATCTTGTATCCCGCTTCTTTGTTAGCCAAAGCGTCATCATCATCAACACGTTCGAGAAGGGCTTCTTTTTTACGCTTGTTGCTCGCTGCTGGCGTCTATTTCCTAACGGGACTTTTCGCTAGATACAGGCCAATAAGCTCGCTTAGAATTGCAGTTCAGGTGAGAAGTACGTGTTCTTTTCTGAGACAACATTGTTAGTAGTAGAAGGAAGGAAACACCCGGACATGGGATTTCGGGTGATAAGATTTAGAATTGGTAACATGGGACGATCATTCAGTCACGTTCGCTTTGTGTGCGGTCAGTATCAAACAATGTTTATCTTCATATGTTTTTATCAATGCCAAAAAATCCAACATTTGATGAAAAATCGATTGATAGTTTATTAATGTTTGAGCTGTTATCGGTGTTTTTTTTATCCAAATAAGATTATGTGAGAGATTTGGACATCTTATGAATCTTTAAAGGCATGGTCAAGCGAAGTCCTTCGTCCACTTCGCGGTTAAATCAGAAAAATTATCCACTGTTAGTTTTGACGCTATTTATGAAAATCACGCATAAAATTTTATCTCTAGAATATTGGATTTGGCATCCAAGTACAATTTCTATCCCGAAGGGTATTGAAAGCATTGATATTGATCTCTATTATTGGCTCTCTGAAGAACCGTTTGTTTTTTGGACATACATGCATGTGGCTTTTCTTCAGCCTGTCTAGGCTCAGCACTGATGCCGGCCGGTCTCGGCTCGACTCTGCTGCTGCTGCTGTCGGTATCTGCTCAGCATTGCTGCTTTCTCGGGTCTGTAGCCTGTCTCGGCTCAGCACCGATGCCGGCCGGTCTCGGCTCGACTCTGCTGCTGCTGCTGCTGTCGGTATCTGCTCAGCATTGCTGCTTTGTCGGGTCTGTACGGTGGACTGCTGATGTACTGGCTAGGTTTCGACTGATGATGGTCGCTTCGATGGTGTCGAGCCGAAAAAGCGGTCGGTGCAGACTTCATTCCCTGCTAAAAGGTGTGAGTGCTGTTCAATCGATGATGCGGTTGCTTCGCTTGTCCCGGTCAGAATGAAAGGAAAAAATCGCGTTGCGCTATTTTATGGCTTCTCGACAGACCTTGCGGCTGCTCATTCGCTGGTGTCTGCACCAATCAGAACGTGGTAATGGAATGATGCAAGAATTATGCGGTACCCATATTTATAGGTTCTCTTGATCTCAATGTTTTTCATTGAAAACAGTTTCATGCCTATTGAAACAAGTTTTTCGGGTCTTATCAAGCATGGACATGAAAGGCATAATTGAAATCTGTCGATTGAGGGGCTTACCGCAGAAATTCGTCCACTGAGACGAACGCTATTAACGTTTAAAATCTTTCAACACAGCGTAACGCGGTCGATTTGAATATTTTGAAATGACACCCGGTATAGTAAAGAGAGACGTAAGTCCTACGTCAAAAAATCATTTTAACTGACTCAGACAATTATCAGAATTTATATAACATCGGGTCATATATTTTTGACCGATGCACTATCGTTTGCATTCATAAACGCTGTAGGGCTTTAGAACCCAATTTCCAGAGGGTTTTCTGGAGAAATCCCCAAAGTAAATTCCGAAAGAATACTCGAAGGAATGTCCAAAGAAATTTAAGAATGTTGGAAATGCCTTCAGTAGTTCCTTTACAAATTGCACTGTGAATTCGTTCAGAAATTCCTAAGAATTTGTCCTAGATTCGCGTTATGTTTTTTTTGTTGGAAATTCCAGAAGAATTACTAAACAAATTTCTGAGGGAATGGAACCTTCGATGGTATCCGAAGGAATATCTGAAATAATTTTTGAATTGAAAGCTTTTGAAGATACATTCCGAGAAATTTCTAGAGGCCTTTTCAATAAACTAGTAGATTGTATTGCAGACGATAAAATGAATTTTTTTTTAATATTTGAAACTGCTTGACATTTTTTTAAATTGATTTTTCGCTTGACTGATTATTGCCTTCTCTTACTACTGACGCCAAATTATTTATGAATAAATTACGCCAAAAACGCTGGTATCTCACCATTACCAGAGCTTTGGCGTCACCAGTGTTAAAGATCAATTTACCGATTTGCGATTCTTTCACCTCATTCATAAGATTTTCATTCAATCCGTTAAGATAAACAAACAACCATGCGTCCCCAAATTGCAATTGAGTCATTTTGCATCACCATAAAGGCACTTTGCACCAGGCCCATTTTGAAAACAGTTTTTAAATCTTGTTGTTTTTAATCAGAGATCATTGTGGAACATAGCTAGTTTTGTAAATTTTCCATCTGAAAAATACTTTCATACGTTTGCAAAGATATTTCGTGTGGAACTGTTCTTGTCCTAATTTAGGGAGAAGTGTTTCCTTCCATAATAAGTATCCTTTGAAAAAAAAAAAAATTTTTCATTTTTGTTCAAATTATTGTTGGTTAAATTCGTTCGCAACTTACTTAAAAGTTTGGAGCATAAAAAATGTTTTGATTTAATGATTAAGATCATTCTTATGGACACTGGACTTTCTCCAGCAAACCACCATTTGACCCTCTAACAAATAGTACATCATTAAGAAACGTTTTCTAATGATTGCGCGAAAATTCAGATGCCCATCTTTCATACAAACGACGAAAAAAACTACAAAAGAATGGTTTGATTTTGAAATCTTGCAAGGTAGAAGGTTAAGGGGGGGGGGGGGGGGTTTGGTTGTTTGCTTAACTCTTAACTCTCGAAGATATCATGTTTCGGATGAAATAAAGTCTGCCTAAACGAGTAATTTTACATACATTTATAAGTTTTTATTTTATTCCTTTGATTTGATCGAAATAGTTTCACAGTGGATCATTAAGATTTACAATTGCAAGTGGTGTAAATTATAAAATATTTATTTTTAATTTTGTTTTCTCAAATCACGTTTATTTTTCTTCATCATATACAATAGATAGCACTAGATAGAGATATTCCAGTAGTTTTGCCGTTCGACTTTATTTTAGTTGATTTCTTTTTGCTAAACTGTAAGATTGAATAAGTTTCTGTTTTGCTTTTCCATATGATCAAAATCTGGTTTGATTTAAATTGTAGCTTTTCGTATATCGGTCGTCCGTGTGCTGTGATCGTCCTATAGTCCTTATTTTATAAATATAATTGCAGCTTAGATTAGAGTGTCTTTTTCACTGTTCGTTTCCTACTGTCATTTGCTTTTAAAAACTGTCCGATAGCTGTTGCTGCTATCTTCACTTCTGAACTGTAAAGTACAGTGACTTTTTGTTTCGTACACCTAATTTTACGACATTAAAGTTAAGATTCAATTTGATCTAATCTGCGTGATTTATTCTCCTTCAAATAGTACGATTCCGTAATGTAATGTGTTCTATTCTTGTTACTCGAAGTGGTATTGCCTCAACTGAATCGATTGGTAGTGCGATAAACAACTAAGGAAATCAAGTTCGTGGAACTGCTAACAAAAACTACTTATGCCTCTAGCTAACAAATGCTATACAACTGAACCAACGCAGGAGTCTACAGGAGTAAAACTTGAACTAAAACAGAACCCCGATGTGCGGGATTTCCCGCACTGGGGACACAAACTGATATTCCGCTCTGGTTCGATTTCATCTGTTTAAGAAATATTTTCTTTTATTATTTATCACAGTTTTTAGAAAATACATGTGTCACGTGATTTTATTTTCATATTTTACAAAAAACAGATACAGATTCGATAGAATGATTGATTTAATTTGAATTCATTTCACATCACTGGTACTAAGTTAGTGCAGGATTATTCGCTTACCTTTGATCCTTAGTTAAATTCAAGTGTTCTCACTTTGCTTATCTGCTTGAACTGGACACAGTTCTACGTCTCTCGAACAACGCAGCAAAGTTACAGTAACTCAAGGTAGATAGTTCAGAAAATAATTGGAATCATTTCCTGTCTGTTGGACGGTTAATTACATATTAGTTGATTCATTTGCGATTATGTTCAATTATCTATTGAGCAGAGATTGCAACTAAAAGACTGTAATATACACGATTAATGTTACACGAACAAATGCTTCTTCAAATAAATTGTACAGCGTTGATAAATGCTCCGGCTCTGGAATAAAATACATCATTCAAAAATTATACTTCGTATCGTTCGGATTCCACGCTTTGTCTTTTTGTGTGTGTGTTGTAATGCCTAACTCTTAATGGGAACATATTTACACAGCTATTACAGTGTTGCCATCGCGTTTGCCTCTGTTCATTTGGATGGCTGCAGTAAAACCTAAGGAACATTTACACCTCATAGGGCCTCTTCGCAATTGTCGTTAGAACAAATTTACAAGTGATTTCCATTCTTTGGTCGGTTGTCAGGTGAAGAAGTGCTTTCATATCATATAGGGCTTTAAAGTTTGGTAATTGTTTTTTAATTTTATCCGACCGAATTTCAGTATTTTTAATTACTTCTGCCGAAGTGGGAATACCTAAGACTTTATTATAATCTGGGCAGCATTCGCATCCGGGCAGCAGGGACTATGTCCAAGGGCTTCACGATCCCTCCCCAGACCATCTGCGAGTTGTGGGGCTTGCCTAGGATGTGATGTGGGTCCTGTTAAATTCCTATAAAAAGCTGCATGTATCCGCAAGTAGGCCCCACCAAAGCGACCGTGTGCCGCTCAAAGCGCACAAGCCCAATTCCTGGTGTTAGGTGGGACGCTAAACAGCCCTGACACGATGACCCTCCGACGAGACAGGAGGTTTGCACAGGCCTAATAAGCCGCCTGGAAAACCAATAATTACGAACAATATAAGAGATAATGTGACTCGATATAATCGTCAAAGACCTAGGCGACGAATAAAGGATCACGATTGGAAGCTTGGAACATGGAACTGCAAGTCGCTAGGTTTCGCAGGTTGCGACAGGATGATCTACGATGAATTACATTCCCGCAACTTCGACGTCGTGGCACTGCAGGAGATTTGCTGGACAAAACAGAAAGTGTGGAAAAGCGGGCATCGAGCGGCTACCTTCTACCAAAGTTGTGGCACCACCAACGAGCTGGGAACCGGCTTCATAGTGCTGGGTAAGATGCGCCAACGCGTAATTGGGTGGCAGCCAATCAACGTAAGGATGTGCAAGCTGAGGATTAAAGGCCGTTTCTTCAACTATAGCATCATCAACGTGCAGTGCCCACACGAAGGGAGACCCGACGACGAGAAAGAAGCGCTCTACGCACAGCTGGAGCGTCATCGTCATCGGTGACTTGAACGCATAGGTAGGAAGGGAGGAAATGTATAGACCGGTCATTGGACCGGATAGTCAACGATGCCTAAACTTCGCAGCCTCCCGCGTAATGGTAGTCCGAAGCACCTTCTTTCCCCGCAAAAATATCCACAATGCCACATGGAGATCACCTAACCAAGAAACGGAAAACCAAATCGACCACGTTCTAATCGACGGTAAATTCTTCTGCGATATCACGAACGTTCGCACTTACCGCAGTGCGAATATTGAATTTGACCACTACCTCGTTGCGGTATGCATGCGCTCAAAACTCTCGACGGTGTGCAACACGCGTCGAAGCCGAACGCCGCGGCTTAACATTAGGCGGCTACAAGACGATAAACTAGCCCAAGACTACGCGCAGCAGCTGGAAGTGGCACGACACTCCCAATGAAAGAGCAGCTAGCCGCAGTTTCTCTTGAAGATGGCTGGAGAGATATTCGACCCGCTATTGGTAGCACCGCAACCACTGCACTTGGTACAGTGGTCCCGGATCAAAGAAACGACTGGTATGACGGTGAATGTGGGCAGTTGGTTGAGGAGAAGAATGCAGCATGGGCGAGATTGCTTCAACACCGCAAGAAACGAACGAGGCACGATTAAACGGGCGTGGAACAGACAAAACTCGTTTTTCCAGAGCAAAAACCACCAGCAGGAAGATCGAGACCGTGAAGAGAAGGAGCAATTGTACCGCTCTAATAACACACAAAAGTTTTATGAGAAGCTGAACCGTTCAAGTAAGTGCTACGTGCTACAGCCTGATAGGTGTAAGGACATAAACGGGAGCCTTTTTACAAAACATCGGCGAACGCTCTACCACAGCCCAGGTATTCGCCTTACGCCAGATATTGCAGAAATACCGCGAATGCAACGTACCCATACATCATCTATTCATCGACTTCAAAGCCACATATGATACAATCGATCGGGACCAGCTATGGCAGCTAATGCACGAACACGGATTTCCGGATAAACTGATACGGTTGATCAAGGCGACGATGGATCGGGTGATGTGCGTAGTTCGAGTTTCAGGGGCATTCTCGAGTCCCTTGGAAACGCGCAAAGGGTTACGGCAAGGTGATGGTCTTTCGTGTGTGCTATTCAACATGGTTTGTAGAAGATAATACGAAGGTCAGGGATCGACACGAGTGGTACGATTTTCACAAAGTCCGTCCAGATATTAGGTTTCGCCGACGACATAGATATTATGGCACATAACTTTGAAAAGATGTAGGAAGCCTACATCAGACTGAAGAGGCAAGCTAGGCGGATTGGACTAGTCATCAACACGTCAAGACAAAGTACATGATAAAAAGGGGCTCAAGAGAGGACAACGCAAGCCACCCACCACAGGTTTGTATCGGTGGTGTATTTGGGTTCACTCGCGACTGCCGAAAATGATACTAGCAGAGAAATTCGGCGATGCATTGTGGCTGGAAACTGTACGTACATTGGTCTCCGAATAGAGTTCGCCGCCGAACCAAACTGACTTTCTACAAAACGCTCATTAGATCGGTAGTCCTCTGCGGACACGAGACCCGGACGATGGTCGTGGTGAACCAACCGTCTATGGTGGGGTGCAGATTGCAGACGGCAAGTGGAGGAGGCGAATGAACCACGAGTTGCATGAGCTGCTGGGAGAACCATCCATCGTTCACACTGCGAAAATCGAACGACTGCGGTAGGCCGGGCACGTAGCCAGAATGTCGGACAGTAATCCGGTGAAAATCGTTCTCGACAACGATCCGACGGCCACAAGAAGGCGAGGTGCGCATTGAGCAAGGTGGATTGATTAGGTGGTGGACGATTTGCTAACCCTCCGTAGACTGCGTGGTTGGCGACGTGCATTGATAGAAAATAAGATGGAAAATTGCCTCTCCCTGATCTTATAATCAGCTTCTAACCAATTTGGTTCTAAAAAGCCTTTTTCAATCAACCAGCACAACCAGGCTGATCGATATTCCCATAAAAAAGCTTGAAATCAAGACTCGCCTACAGTAACACAAAAATGCTGTAAAACACAATGAACAATGAACAATATAAATGCGTCAGGAAACCACTACTCCTCATTTCTTGGGAATCAATGCTCATTACCAAAACCAACAAGCCATTGATTAATGATTATGAACCTCCAGAAGTTGCGCGTTTTTGAAAAAAAAAAAAACGAACAGTGGGTAATGTCTGTGACATAACCGCTAAGTGGACGTAGGACTTGACTTGACCATGCCTTCAAGATACATAATATGTCCAAATTTCTCATATCAACTATTTTGGATAAATAATCGGCGTTGCATACCATTCCTTGGCAAAATCTTCTCATCAAACCGACACAGAAATCAAATATACCTGGAACAAGAATCATCAAAAAAAATCAGGAAGTATCTGTCCGGTTACGAAATATTAGCCTCGACAGTGAAGGTTGCCACTGTCGAGGCTAATATTTCGTAACCCACTGAAGGACTGCCTGAAATAAACCACAAGTTGGCTCAGCAGGGGATGTAGACTGTATCTCAGCCCTTCCACTGAACAGCCTTCTAATCCGTGCGATAGCAACAAGGAGAACATTATTTTTAACTCTTAGAGCCTTGAAAAAGGCTGTTTGCTTCGGCTAAGTGCAAAAAGTAAGAAAACGATCTTTTCAAATAACTGCAAATTTCTAGTGATGGTATAATAAACACTGAATGCTCTGCGAGCGAATGCACTTTTCTTTTATACCTTATTTTGAACCTTCTCTGCTTCCCAATTGGTGGGCCAATCAGCTAGTGTCTTGTATCCCGCTTCTTTGTCAGCCAAAGCGTCATCATCATCAACGCGTTCGAGAAGGGCTTCTTCTTTTTTACGCTTGTTGTTCGCTGCTGGCGTCTATTTCCTAACGGGACTTTTCGCTAGATACAGACCAATAAGCCGGGCAAGCGAGCTTAGAATTGCAGTTCAGGTGGGAAGTACGTGTTCTTTTCTGAGACAACATTGTTAGTAGTAGAAGGAAGGAAACACCCGGACATGGGATTACGGGTGATAAGATTTAGAATTGGTAACATGGGACGATCATTCAGTCACGATCGCTTTGTGTGCGCAAGCAATGTTTATCTACATATTTTTTTATCAATGCCAAAAAATCCAACATTTGATGAAAAATCGATTGATAGTTTATTAATGTTTGAGTTGTTATCGGTGTTTTTTATCCAAATAAGATTATGTGAGAGATTTGGACATCTTATGAATCTTTAAAGGCATGGTCAAGCGAAGTCCTTCGTGCACTTCGCGGTTAAATCAGAAAAATTATCCACTTTTAGTTTTGACGCTATTTATGAAAATCACGCATAAAATTTTATCTCTAGAATATTGGATTTGGCACCCAAGTACAATTTCTATCCCGAAGGGCATTGAAAGCATTGATATTGATCTCTATTATTGGCTCTCTGAAGAACCGTTTGTTTTTGGACATACATGCTGCATCATGTGGCTTTTCTTCAGCCTGTCTCGGCTCAGCACCGATGCCGGCCGGTCTCGGCTCGACTTTGCTGCTATTGCCGGTATCTGCTCAGCATTGCTGCTTTGTCGGGTCTGTAGGGTGGACTGCTGCTGTACTGGCTAGGTTTCGGCTGATGATGTTCGCTTCGATGGTGTCGAGCCGAAAAAGCGGTCGGTGCAGACTTCATTCCTTGCTAAAAGGTGTGAGTGCTGTTCAATCGATGATGCGGTTGCTTCGCTTGTCCCGGTCAGAATGAAAGGAAAAAATCGCGTTGCGCTATTTTATGGCTTCTCGGCAGACCCAGCGGCTGCTCATTCGCTGGTGTCTGCACCAATCAAAACGTGGTAATGGAATGATGCAAGAATTATGCGGTACCCATATTTATAGATTCCCTTGATCTCCATGTTTTTCATTGAAAAAAGTTTCATGCCTATTGAAAAAAGTTTTTCGGGTCTTATCAAGCATGGACATGGAAGGCATACTTGAAATCTGTCGATTGAGGGGCTTACCGTAGAAATTCGTCCACTGAGACGAACGCTATTGATGTTTAAAATCTTTCAACACAGCGTAACGCGGCCGATTTGAATATTTTGAAATGACACCCGGTATAGTAAAGAGAGACGTAAGTCCTACGTCAAAAAATCCTGAATTTCCAGAACAAATGTTGAAAGAAAAAATCCCGAATCGATTAAAAAACATCTGGAGATTTTTTTTCAAAATACTTTCAATTTATCGAAAGGATTTCCGAAATCTTCAAACATTTGCATCAATGCTCATAATCACCAACAAGCCATTGATTATGGATTACCTTCTGTCATGTCGTGCCTTTACAATTTGCTGAATTTTGAAAGATAATTTGCGTATTTTTGAAAAAAAAAATGCTAAACTTCCAGAACATATGTTGAAAGAAAAGATACACGAAAAAATCCCAAATCGATTGAAAAACTTGTTGAGTTGCTCATTTGCTCAGAAATGAAACATTTCCGAAAACACGAACAAGTCTGAATTTAAAAATCCATTAAGCAATTCCCTTATCTTCTTCTTCTTCTTCATTGGCATTACAACCCCCACTGGGAAGCTAACACGATGATACTGTTATGCCCAGGGAAGTCAGATAATTTCCAAACCGAAAATTGTCTAGACCGGCACAGGGAATCGAACCCAGCCACCCTCAGCATGGTCTTGCTTCGTAGCCGCGCATCTCACCGCACGGCTAAGAAGGGCCCAATGCAATTCTTTTATATCAAAAACAATATTCTATTTCAGGAAGAGATTTCTGTCATTTTGAAAAACATCTCAAAGAGCGTAATAATCTTCGAAATTTCTGAACCTTCTCAATATCTGAATGTTTGTCTTGAATTGAGAAATAAGCCAACGATTTTGGAAAGTAACGTCACAAACTTCATTTTCAACTTCATTTGTTTTGATTCCCATAAATTTCAATATTTTCGAAAGACATAAGAAATGCTCGAAATTCCGAATTTGCCAGAAAAGTTTCTGTTCTTTCGGAAGATATTCTAAAATGATTGAAAAATATTCCGGTTTCCGAAAACAAAATCTTTGCAAACTTCCCTAAGGATGTTTTGAGTTTGCTCATTTTTTAGAAGAGTTGAAGTTATTAGTGAAACTGGCAACACTGGCTGTATGACTGCAATTCACTTTGTAATTGTTGATGAGTTGTGGTGTAGAATTTGTTGCTCTGGGAAGATTGAAATAGAAACTAGTTAACAGTTAAATTATGTAACCGAAATATGTATTACTAATATGAAATAGAATCTAGTTTTGAAGCTTCGCCAAATGGACAATGCTGTCACGAAGGTTTTATTTGTACTAAACCCCAAATATAGGGATTTCAAAAAAAAAGTATCAATTTTTTGTAAAACTGTCTATTTTGGGAAAGAATTTTTGTGTTTTCGGGATGAATCAATAAAATTTTGAAAGATGTTTTCGTAATCTTGGATAGAAATACCTTAACAAGAGCAACTAAGCAACAAGCAACAACAAGTACCCAAAATGTCGGAGAAAATGTTGAATTTTAAATTAATTTTAGAGTTTTTGAATATATTGTTTGATCTATTGCAAGGAATTTTATATTTTTTAAAAATATTTTTAATTTATAAATACTTCCAGAATATTCGAAGATAGAAGATTTAGAATAAGCGTTTGTTTTCAACAAAAGGCGAATTCGAGTTAGAATTTTGTAAAATACTCATTAACACCTAAATATTCTATTAGGAACTGAAAGATCACCTAACAGATTTGCAATTAGACAGATTTTCAGAATTATGAGCGAGTGCATCATTCAATACTAAAAAATCCTAATGAATTTGTAGAATTTCCCAAAATTAAGTTCTGCGGGAGTTTTAGCGGCGGTTTCAGTGTTATCGCAGAATATTCGAATTATCCATCAGATGCATTCGCGATGTCCTCAGCTGTTCAATTATAATGAAATCGATCTAATCAATGATCAACTTGTTCTCATTGTAAACTTCATGTTTACCATATGGATTTCTGGATTACAGGTGAAATTATAAAGGCCATTTTTCTAGAAAACATTCTTCACGCCAACAACCGACACATACTAATATATCTGCCAACACATTTAACCCTTATCCTTACCACCGGGCCCCACAGTTACCCCGAGCAGGTGCTCCCCCGCCATCAGCCCACCGCCCGGCTGGTGCGCGTAGTTCCGGATCTGGTGCAGCGATATCAACTGGTTCGGGAACGTGTTCGACGGGCTCTGCTGGATCGCCTTCTGGTTCTGGAAGCTGATCGCGTCGTACAGATACGGCCGCTGCGCCAGCTGGTGGTGATGGTGGTGCTGCAGGGTGTTCAGGTGCGGCGGCATCGAGTTGATCGGCGTGAAGGCCGAGTTGGATGCCGCTTTCGCTATGCTGCTGGTGTCGTAACCGCCGGCGGACATCGGGGTCGACGAGGGCGGCAGCACGATGTTTCCGTTCATGTTCGGTGCACTCTGGCGAGCACTGACTACCAGGTCTTCGACGTTCTCGTCCCGATGATGGTGGAGCTCACCCTGTGCGTTGTTGTGACCGTTGGGAGTTTGATTGTTGGGATTGTTCTGCTGGTTCAGGCTGAAATCGTGATGGCTTTGCGGATTTGTCTGCTGCGGTTGCTGCGGGGGTTGTTGATTCGTCGGAGGCTGCTGCTGCATGACGTCCGTCATATTGGCTGCTGAGTCCGGACTCACTTTCGGCCAGTATGGATTATCGCCGCCAGTTATTGCAGGAGGGACGGTCGTATTGGTATTGAGATTTAGTGTGCTACTACTGCTACGTGCTCCAATCGGTGGCCGCTTGTCTGTTCGCTCAGAGTGCTTCTGCATGTGCTTGGAAAGGTAGGTTTCCTGGGTGTAGGACTTGCCACAGTACTGACAGATGTGAGTCTTTAAATGTTTCGATTCTTTGTGCTTAGGAATATGCTCCAGCAGGGAGGGTTCATCGGAGAAACATTTGTAGCAAGAGTTGCATTTGAAAGGTTTGTCCGTTTGGTGGCAGCGAGAGTGCGATTGGAGGTTCGACAACTGCGAAAATGCTTTCAAACAGCCAGGATGTCGACACTTGTATGGTTTGTCGCCGGTGTGAGTCCGGATGTGCTGTTGAAGGTGGGATAGTTGAGTGAATTTCCGCTGGCAAATCTCACACCGATAAGGTTTGATTCCAAGGTGTATCCGAGTGTGTTGTGAAAGATAGCTCGAGTTTGCAAACGCCTTATTACATTGGGAACATTTGTAGGGTTTTGCTTCTCGCATATGAATTTGCGTGTGTAGCTGGAGATCTGCTTTCGATGTGAAAATCTGAAATGAAAAACGTAATAAAGACATGAGAAAAAAGTTCTGAACATGATGAATGTAGATTGTAAATGAACTTGATTACACTCAAAAAGACTCCAATCATAGATCTACTAATAGTGATTTCCAGCTGGTACCTCTCTAACACCTGCATTGAAATTCCCATCTGAATTTTCAGACCTTCTCCACCGTTCAACCCCCCATCAATCAAACATGAAAGTATGCGGCCCCAACTTCGTCGTGCCAGCAGTTAATTCTTCCATCAAACAAATTGTTCCAACAACGCGTACTCGAGGAGAAGTGATGAAAACTTTCCTCCCTACGCGCAGCTTCATTCACCCCCAATGCAGCACTCATCACGTTTGCGGAAATATAATTCAAACAAACGAACTTTCATAACTCTTTCCCTGCTTGAGGCGCTATGCTGTGGCTGCAATGAACACGCTTTTATGGGCGGGGTAGAAATTACTTCTACTCGGTTAGCCGTTTCCTTCAGCATCATCGTCGTAGTGATTATGGTTGCGCATTGGAAACTGGTGCGCGAGTATCAAATGAAATTGATTAACTGGTCCGGCTCTTCAGTTCATAGCTTCCATATTCATCCTATTAGAAAAAAAAACAAGCTGATTCCTATTTTTGAGATATGTTGCAAGTTGTTAGAAAGAATTGATGAACTTCATTATATTTTTTTGTATTTTTTTTGTGTTCTCTGCTTAAATTTAACATGACAGCAAATGATAGAATGAAACAGCCTATCTTCTTTAGAAGTGTTGATGATAGAATCGAAGATTTTTTGATCGTTACTAGGCAATTGGAACAATCAAATAAAATAATTAAACAGATAAATTAAACTTCCTAAGACTTCACGAAACAAATCATTTTTACGACACTAAAAACAATGTACCATGCGCCTCCACACTTTGTCAAAGTAGCCTCAAAACTTTGGAATTTTATCTACAAATTTTGAAACGACTCGCAACTGCGTCTGTTCCCCATGTAAGGGGAGGCTGATTATCATTAGAGTGCCAGGGAGGGACTCCAATCAAAATTGTGCTCCATGGTCCACCGAAGATTTAGGCGGAATGGTCCTCCGGAAATCTGGGGGGTTAAGTGTCAGGCCCTGCAAGCCTTTGCATTAAACTTAAGAATGTTCAACTTATTTGCTCAATTCTTCAGAATGCTACTTGCACAATGTACTGTCTAACATTGTCTATGCTATTGTTTGTTTTATATCATTTTCACCCTCGAAATTGTTTATGTTGCATTCGCAGTGCTCTCGTATTGGTGACTAAGAAAACATGTGACAAAGATGGCGTAGCTTGTCATCCCCGTGCTTTTTAGGGAACAATCAATGATGCAGGCAAACAGGGCTAGATTTATGGGGGTGGGCGGCAGGGGTGCCGTGGCCCCTGGCCCCCACAAATATTATGTACCAAAACTAACCCTTTTTGTACATTTTGGGGCCCCCACAAACTGTTGGCCCCGGGGCCCCCTTCCGGCTAAATCCAGCCCTGCCGGCAAATAACATTCTTGAATGCTTTATTAGACGATTTGCCGGATTCGCGACTCGGTTTGACGAAGATTTCTGGATTGCATGGAATTCAATGCAAGAGATGTTTCCCCATTTTCCCGCCAGAACGAACATTAGCTATAATTGTTTTACAAATATGTCTCACTATTGCCGTAATATTACTAAAGGAAAAATATAATTTAGCCTCCCACGATCGCGAACTTTTCAACCCAAAACCTCTTTCAACATTTTATAAGTAGGGGAAGGTGGTTGGTTGCCGGCACTGGTCGGTTGTCGGCACCCCGTCGTAGCTTTTAACAGAAAATAGATATTGTCATTTTGATATTTGTCATACCGTATACCGTATGACTCATACGTGTGCTATATAAGCACGATCTTGATATGATGGAAACGGTGAAATATCAAGGCAAATCATCAAATAAAACAATGTTAAAAATATTGATAAAATGTGTATAAACCTCATTACTATTGCCAAAGTAAATCTCGATATTTTTAGCCATAACACTCTCAATTCATATTTCGTAATTTTGAATGAGTTTTTGGGGGTGCCGATAACCGACCACCTTTTTTAGAATGGTATAAAACAACGGTTAACAAAATTGTTAATAAAAATTTTCCAATAGATGGAATAAATCAAAACTCTTCACCAGATATTAGCTTATGCCTATTGGTATGAAAATATCATCACATTGTGCAAATCTAGGAAAGTTATGAACTAAAACAAAAGGGTGCCGACGAGACCGTAAAGTACTTTCGTGCTGTGCGATTCTTCTCTCTCTTTGCTGAAGGCAGTTTTTAATATTACCCGAAGCTATTTTAATTTCAAGAGGAAGGGGGAGTCTCTAAATTCTCCACTTCCTTCTAAGAAACAAGGTTTCAAGACCGTCCTGCCGAGGCGCGGAAAAATAGAAGGAAGCTGGAGACTTCAGATATTCCTTCTAGCTCTAACATTAAAAATATTTCCTCTCCTATCGAACTGAGCAATCAGTTCGATTTGATTCATGACGAAATTGAGCAAATCGGATCTACCTCTAGCCCAGGTGATTCGATCCATGCGAAAAAGCAAAGGATTCCGCCAATGGTGGTATCTGTTGCCGAGTTTTCTGGCTTTAGTAATGAGATTTTGAGTAACCTTCAGGATGACTGTCGCGTTTTGCCGGGATCCTTTGACGATCGCAAGCGTCTTCTTCAGTATTTAACTGTGAAGCGGCATAAATTCTTCACGTACGACGACCAAACTAATTCTATTCACAGGGGTTAGACAAAAAGGTTGAGGTTGGGAAAAATTTTGTCGAAATTCAAATCAGCATAACTTTGCGTAGAATGATCCGATTTTGATAAAATTGGGACCATCGGGACTGCCTCGATGCAAAACCTTATATTGGATTTTGGTCGCCGGAGATGTTCCGGGTTTTCCAAGAGTATGTTGAAAATTAATATTTTCTTCTGCTTGTCATTTTAAGTGACGTTTACCGCCATCATGTTTTATGCTTTCCTCAGAAACTAGAACTAATATGCTGAACAATGCTGGCTGCATATTGAAATTCCGTTAGGCATACGCCGACATATGGCCATTTTCGTGAAAACGGTCACTTTCGCAGAACACCCGGAACCTGTTAAAAATAGGCCAGAGAGTATAACTGCCCTCAAAATGTATTTTTATTAAAGATCCTATATTCATCGTCTTGGGAAAACAAGAATTTTGACACCCATATATGCATAGTTCCAGATGGTGCCAAAACCGACCCCTCTTGGAAGGCCCTTGGAACCTGCTATAAGGGTAACAGTGAACACTATCATTCTGGAAATGTTTCTGTAATCATCATCCCACAAAGCCATGAAGTTAGATACTCATATTTGCATTATTCCGATCTCATCTCATTCCGATTTCATCATGTTTCCGGAACCGTTTTCACGGAAATATCTATGCGTAGTTTTGATGGATTCTCGATCTACATCCACCATTGGTCAGCATATTAGTTCTAGTTTTTGAAGAAAGTATAAAACATGATGAAAATAAACGTCACATAAAATGACAAGTAGTGAAAAAAATGCATCTTGAACATACCCTCGGAAAACCCGGAAGGACCAATATCAGAATTTGCCAGGGGACAGCGTACTAGATGAGTGTCCACTTCTGATGGTCCAATCTTTTGTCTAACCCCTGTAGTTTACTTTGACAAAAGTGGACTAAATAATATGAAAAGTTTGGAAAAGACCTGCATTATGTCCCATGTCCGTGTTTCATGGAAACATTTCCGCAGGCCTGGGGGAAATTCCCAAAACCCCAGTGTCGTAAGCGCCAAAAGTGGGTTCACGGAACTAAACATTGCCACATGGATGCTAAATGCATGATTTGTGGTGGAACCTCCCACGCCAAGAACGCCTGTCCTGCGAGAGAAGATTCCAATAAATTTAAATGCGCCAATGACCCAGGGTTTCGTGGCGAGAAAGCTTAAAAAAGAAATAAAGGAAAATAATAGGAATCCGGTTTGAGTCTTGGTCACGGCTAAAGAGCAATTCTCTGTGAGATAATGATTTTTTTCGAGATTTCAGTTTTGTATATTTTGATCTCCTTGAATTTCGCATATACATCCTTTGTGATCATAAAACATAATCAATATTTTTTTATTTTTTGATATGTTGTAGCAGATAATATAATATGTATTTTTTTGCACTATGAGTCATAATGGAGAAATGATGGCCAAAAATGTTATATATTTTTTTTATTCAGTCGTTTTTTTTAAGATAGACAAAAAAATCTTTACTCGTTTTTACCAACTTGATTTTATGGAAGTAGGGGTAATGACAGCTTTGCAGGTTTTGTTCTATTATTGGCAGGGGTTTTTTTATGACTGATTATGCTCAAATTTGGCCCAAACGTTCTTTGCATATCAAAGAATATTGTGGCCAAATTTCATAAAATTCGGTTGACAAAAACCCCCCTGACAATAATAGAACAAAACCTGCCAAAGCCGTCTGTTCCCCTACGTAAATTTTTTTTATGGAAGTACGTATTTTTTTTACTGAGTGCTACCGTTTCTAAGATATAGCGGTTATAAGATAAAATTATATCGATTTTTTAAATTTTCAGTCGTTTTCGAATGTTTTTGGATTCTATTCAACCTAGAATCAAATTTTACGGAGCCATTGATATTTATTGACAAATGCTAGTAATGGAACAGTGGTTGGCCATTTTCATGGTATAAGGTTGTGGAAAATATGCTTTACATAGAAAAAACAAATAATTTGTTTCGGAGACGAGCCACCCTCGGGCAACAATAAAACAATAAAAAATAAATAATAGTAATAATTTGTTGAAAAATTGATTTGAAAAAAAAAATGAAACTAAAAAAAATACAAAGACGGATCATCCCCGAAACGTATATATCATATAATGATATATGATATTTCAATCAAACGCTATCCTGTTATAGTTGGCAAGTATAACATAAATTGAATTTTATTCAAGTGACAACGACAAACAGATAACGAGCCTTGGCTGTGCATATGCACAGCATATGTTTCGAAATGGACAAATTGATATGAAATTTGCGAAAAAGAATCCACGTGTCTTGGAGGGACTCGAACCCTCAACCTCCTACTCTCTAGATAGGCGTGATAACCCCTACACAACAAGACCACTTAAAGGTCACGTTTGCGGAAAAGCCATCAGAATCTGAGTACCAACCTCCACCGCGGTTAGCTCTCTTTTTACAAATTGAATATCTTTTGGATGCTTGATTTGTCCAATCTCCACATGTGCTTTACTGTTGTATATCCACAGTCAAGCGAGTGCACATTGTTTATTAAACGAGAGGATCGCACTCCATGCCGCCTAGCAACGGGCTGGTATAGAATGCGAATCAATCGCACTCTGCTGTGCCATAGGCTTGCTTGGCTAAAGCATTTGTGTAGGGGTGTAGGGGTTATCACGCCTATCTAGAGAGTAGGAGGTTGAGGGTTCGAGTCCCTCCAAGACACGTGGATTCTTTTTCGCAAATTTCATATCAATTTGTCCATTTCGAAACATATGCTGTGCATATGCACAGCCAAGATATTTAACAAAAAAATGGTTTTCGTACGGCCGAGTTGCCGAATAATATGCAATTAATTGTAATCAAGTGTCGGTCTTCCACCATCATTAGTCGTCTGAGTACACGCGACCGCTTACGTAAGGCAATCAAACTCATCAAATGCTTTAGCCAAGCAAGCCTATGGCACAGCAGAGTGCGATTGATTCGCATTCTATACCAGCCCGCCCAGCCCGTTGCTGGGCGGCATGGAGTGCGATCCTCTCGTTTAATAAACAATGTGGATTTTCAATGCCTGGGAATAACAAAGAATCATTTAATAATATGCAACTCGGCCATACGAAAATCATTTTTTGTTAACACGTACGTCCCCAACCCCCATTTTACGACAAAACTCAAAATTCAAAACTACGCAGCTCAGCCAAATTCTAACGGATTTTCAAGCAATCATCTGGAATCGATCACAAAATTCCTATAGTTGTAGGAACCGAAGTCAATTTATGTCCAATGGTCATGGTTCAGGATATATTCCGGGGAGTACCGGGGTAACCTCCCTCCCGAAAAAAATGGTCACTGGCAGATCGGCTTCGAAATCCATCGTGCGACATGTCAAACTTCATGATTTTGCGAAACAAGTACACTGGAGTATATTTTGGCGATTTTCGATCGAATTGGCCACCCTCCGGGTACTTCCAGGGCCTGGTTCCCTTTGGGAAGTGGCCAATTTTCATTCAATCTTGGAACCCATCTTGCGACATATTAAACTTCATGATTTTGCAAAACAAGTACATTTCGGCGATTTTCGATCGAATTGGCCATCCTCCAGGTACTTCCAGAGCCTGGTTCCCTTGGGGAAGTGGCCAATCTTCATTCGCTCTTGGAACCCATCTGGCGACATATCAAACTTCCTGATTTTGCAAAACAAGTACACTGGAGTACATTTCGGCGATTTTCGATCGAATTGGCCACCCTCCGGGTACTTCCAGGACCTGGTTCCCTTGGGGAAGTGGTCAATTTTCATTCAATCTTGGAACCCATCTTGCGACATATCAAACTTCATGATTGTGCAAAACAAGTACACTGGAATACATTTCGGCGATTTTCGATCGAATTGGCCACCCTCCAGGTACTTCCAGGGCCTGGTTCCCTTGGGAAAGTGGCCAATTTTCGTTCAATCTTGGAACCCATCTTGCGACATATAAAACTTCATGATTTTGCAAAACAAGTACACTGGAGTACATTTCGGCGATTTTCGATCGAATTGGCCACCCTCCGGATACTTCCAGGGCCTGGTTCCCTTGGGGACGTGGCCAAATTTCGTTCAATTGTAGTGGTCGCAGTGCCGCGGCTGTTCCTGGAGGATTTTGCAACGGATGGCTTACGCGCCACCTCCGAAGAGGACCACCCGTCGTGTTAGTTTGCCCGGCTATAGACTGGTTAATGAACCAGTCCGGAAATTGTTCAACACACCAGGAACACGAGTAACCGACCACCCACACTCAAATTGTCTAACCCACGATACCGACAGCCAAACTCTTACAATCCTGACCAACGAAACCCAGCACACTCCCAAATCCTATCACGTGTCCACGGTATAAAGTTATCATCACTGGTAACAATCTTCCCACCCCATCTTTCCCTCTCGCTTCGAAAGACGAACAATTCGGATCAACATACGCGGGCAGACAATACTAACGCGAAACGTGAAATACCCTTCAGACTCTCTCAATCACATCTGTCTAACTAGGAACTACAATTTACAGAAACAAAAAACAGTTTATTTCGATAGGACATTTTTATAATTCGCTTCAAATCACATCTCTGGGCCGGCCTACTTAGTCCCCTTCACTTCCCTAGCTTGTGCGGTCTTCTACTCTTTCTCTACTTCTAGCGCTTTTCGGTATCACTTGTCTTGCATGCGACGACTTATTCTAATTGGCCATTTCGGCCACTGCGATGGACTCCGACTGGAGCTTCCGACGGTTCGCCTATTTTCGCTGACTACAGCACACTCGGAGCCGCGAACGGGTCCGGAAAAAAGAAGGTTCGGAAACACTTACGGTTCGGGCCGACTCAATCGGCCGGGGTTTGACTGGGGGTCGCCGGTTGGAGTGCAGTTAGACGGTTGCTACTCCCTTCCGCCTTCGTCAAGGCGGGGAACCTTGAGTCCAGAGCGTGGCAAGGGTTGGCGATGGCGACGAGCAATGGTGATGGCGTGCAGGCGGTGGCTTTGTCGTCTAGGCTGTTCAAAAATAAAGACAGCGAAGGTCGTTGACCGCACAGATAGGTCATTGACACAATTAGACTACACTAATGACACTCAATTCTGGGTCTGGTTACCTTTAACACACAAGACAGTCGCACAGCTCACAAAAACTCTACCGCACAATTTACAACTAGGCTAGCCTATACGGGGAACACAGAAAAGATTAATTAGCCTGTCGAACACTTCACGTTTAAATTCACGAACCAATTACACCACGGAACAAACTAAAGGATCGCGCCCTTCTTTCACCACGGTCAGGATCAAAGTGAACGAGTCGATTGCAAATAATCCTCAGATTAACGTTCTTTGGCAATGTAACCGGAAATTGAAGCGCGACGGATTACGTTGACCCTGATTGTAAGAGATAGATTGTAAACATCTCTCACTCATATTCCCGATTGCAAGTCGAACCCTTTCTCATTGCTCGGACTTTATGTAACGGTGTCACGAATGGTGATCCGCTTCAAAGGCGCTTATGCGTTTCAGGCGTAGCAACTAACCTCTTCACGCAACGTTCTATTTAAATTGCATGCAAGTCTGCACCAGCTACACGGTTCGTTTTAATTGGTATTCCATGTTGTGTTGTATCGAAATTTACGAATTTGAATTAGGTCTAGAATAATTATTAACATTTAACAAAGAAGTATATATTTACAGTTTTAGATATTTATATTTACAAATTTAGAAACTTAATTTACAAAGAATTCCAAAACCAATATTGACTACCGTTACACAATCTTGGAATCCATCTTGCGACATGTCAAACTTCATGATTTTGCAAATCAAGTACAGTGGAGTACATTTCAGCGATTTTCGATCGAATTGGTCACCCTCCGGGTACTTCCAGGGCCTGGTTCCCTTGGGGAAGTAGCCAATTTTCGTTCAATCTTGGAACCCATTTTGCAAACTTCATGATTTTGCAAAACAAGTACACTGGAGTCCACTTTCGGTGATTTTCGATCGAATTGGCCACCCTCCGGGTACTTCCAGGGCCTGGTTCCATTGGGGAAATGGCCAATTTTCATTCGCTCTTGGAACCCATCTTGCGACACATCAAACTTCATGATTTTGCAAAACAAGTACACTGGAGTACATTTCGGCGATTTTCGATCGAATTGGCCACCCTCCGGCACTATAGGATTTCGGGCGGTCATTAATCGAAAATGTCATGTCTTCCGAATTATTTTAAAATATTTTCTCTCCATTGTCAATACTCTAATTAAGAGAAATTCTGAATTTGAAGTCTCTAGGTGCACTAGTTCCAAAGATATAAGGTGGCAAAGTCAGAAATGGGTAAAAAAGTTAGCAAATTTTCTGAAAAAATATTTTATTTTCAACTATTTATTGAAATATTTTTTAAATGTTTTTTCTTCAATGTTAATACATCATTACAAAGGTTATTGTATAAGCTTTTAAATGGTGTGCAAAAACTAATGGTTACACTGTGAAAAAAATTGAAAAAATGCGGAAGCAATATTTTTTCCAAAAACGACGCTATTTTCAACTTTGATAGTGAAGAACTTTTTTCCTCAGGAATCCCCGGGTTCTTTTATGATACACATCAAGGACAAAGCTTCGACTAAAATGTCCTGAAAGAATTTCTTGCCAGTATTTGCAATTAACAGAGTTAAGTCACTCTGATTTTTTTTTCATTTGTTTTTTACCGTGTTTTGCCTCTCTCGTACTCCAAGGTTAATGCTCATTCCAAAAACGAATGTTTGATAGAAGGCCCGGAGACCCCTAGTGGTATATATCAACTAACTCAGCGCGAAGAATTGAGGTGATGTCTGTATGTGTGTGCATGCGCGTCTGTATGTATGTGCGCAAAAGAACGCAATCGCCATTTAGACACTTATTTGTGTCCGATTTTCTCGCAACAAGTTTCATTCGACGGGAAATCTAGTCCCATCGTTTCCTATTGAAAATGGGTCAGACTGAACTATGCGCTCAAAGGGTATGGTCAAAATACATTTATTGGTAATAACTTCGACTTTATTTATAACCATTTGAGCTCATTTAATTAACTTTTCAAAGGAGTAAATGAATAAAACCCCCAATGCAATGCAGCACAACGGTAACGGAAGGATTTAACAGTTCGCTCATATATTTCCTGTCAAATTTTACCGTTTCCGTCGCCATTCCGCTGAAATGCGTTTGGGGCTTGAGTGGTTTGAGTCATTCTCTAAACCTAATTTTCTGAGCTATTCATTAGCTACTGATGGAGAACTAAATATGAGATTTCATAATATGTAAATATTTATAAATCTCCTGGAATCAATAATTCCCGACATGTTTATTGCAAAAGTAAAGACGAACAATATCTTAGTTAGAACGGAGCGTATGAAATTCCTGCTAGTGTTCATGAATGTCTGGCTAATGGTAGGGAAATATTTATTCACTCATCTACACTTTGAGGTTCACTGGCTGAACAACCAGCGGAAAGTCAATATAAACAGTTGAAGAAATTTAGAACTCATAATGCAAGAAAATGATCAAGAGAGGCAAATGTTGACATTTTCCTTCGTGCCTTACATGAATCAGATCCATTTTAAGCTCGATTTGGATAACGAGGAGACGTTGGAAAAAAACTTTTCACTTAGTTATTCTTATGCCATGCGTAATTTTGTAATATTTGAAGATTTTCAAAAGTTCTTTATCTTCTAATACTTTAGATGAATTTATCTCATCTTCCATCGTTGATGGAATTGAAGAAAATATCATTGAAGACTTAAACCTTGACACAGAAAAAGAATGATGCTGTATATAACTTGTAGAAATCATGAAAACAAATCAAAAGTAATTCAAATAGTGTTGTTATTTAAATTAAAAGAATTTTGCTTTTCGGAAGAATGGAGCATTCTTACATTCCACAATGAATGTCCACATTTCTTGAGAATATATTAACCTCATTTTTTGAATAACTTGTACACGTAAAAATGTCATGGGATTGCGATTTCTAATTTGCTAATACCCTTTTTCAAAAGTTATTTTCAATTCTGATTATTTGATTAACATTTAATGCTTTATGATCCTTCAGATCCTAGTACTTTGTCAAACAAATTGTTCTAAATACAAATTGTGAGGCATGAGAGTGAGAACAAAAAATATCACGGAATGTCATGAAATTAATGTCATTTAACATGATCGCCGCCATAATGTCCATAAATTGCTGAACTTAGTTTTTGTACAGCCCCTTCCTTCTCCTTAAGAAAACGCACGAAATTTCAACTTCCCAAATAGGTTTGCTTTGTCACGTTAATCGAACCTATGAAAAAAATAATTACGTAATTCATAGACGATCCCCAAAGGGGGGGGGTTGGAAATTGTATATTCATGCTATTTCGACCATACACAGCTAAAACTAAGTGGAAAATCACTTTAAAAGTCCAATTTTATTTTTGACCGCTCGCTTGTATGGGGATCCCCCATAGTGTCCGGGTACTTCCAGGTAGGCCTGTGCGCTGATTGAAATTTTACCGGCAGTGGCGTGATAGATCATTTTCAGGCAGCGGCGGCGGCGTAACGCCGTTGGTGATCAGCGGTGGCGTGGATCCGCGTGAACCAGTTTCCAGCGCCAAAATTTCTTCAAAAGTTCGTCAAGGAATTCTTCCAGAAGTTCTTCCACTAAATTTTTTAAAAGATCGTCAAGAAATTCCTTTGGACATTCCTCCGTAAGCGCCTCTGGGAAGTTCCTCCTGAAACTCCTCCCGGATTTCGCCTGGAAGTTCCTTCAGGAATTCCTCCAGGAATTCATCTGGAATTTCCTCCAGGAATTCCTTCGGAAGTTCCTCTACCAATTCCTCCGGAAGTTCCTCCTGGAATTCCTCCGGAAGTTCCTCCAGGAATTCCTCCGGAAGTTCCTCCAGGAATTCCTCCGGAAGTTCCTCCAGGAATTCCTCCGGAAGTTCCTCCAGGAATTCCTCCGGAACTCCGAGTAAAAAAATCTTCTATATGTTCATTTTAAATACTTTTAAATTCTACGTTTTCGTCAAAACTTCAAAATTTCTTTAAAAGCTTATCCTGTGTTTCGCTCAGAAGCATTCCAGTTAATTCTTTTTTTCTGAATTTTCAACAAGGAAATCTTTGTAAAAGTTTTGTTTTTAGAATTCCCATGGGAACTCTTTGTTTTTTGTTAAATGTCTTGGCTGTGCATAGATATCAGTCGTTTGAGCACACGCGACTGCTGCGTAGAACAGTTACACTCCTCAAATGCTTTGGCCAAGCAGGTCTTTGTGATTGATTCACACTCTATACAAATTCGCCCAGCCAGTTGCTGCGGGCATAGTGTGTGAAGTTCTCGATAATCAGCAATGTGGGCTTGCATGACTGTGGATATTAGAGTGGGGCGTCAATTTTTCAATCAATGGTTTTTCGAAACCACTCTGGGTCCTGAACAACTGTGCAGAATTTGGGACCGATTGGTTGCTTCCTCGCTTTCCGCATAACGTTTGAAGTTTGTATGGAAATTAGTATGGGAGAACGTATATTTTTGCATTTCTATTACTAGACGTTTCAGTTCATCGTAAACCAAATGGCACATTGCGTTAAAGTATAACCCAAAGGATGCCGAAAAACTTTGCTGAAGATGGCACGTTGCTGGAACGTCCACGATGAAAGTTATAACGCTTCGAAGATTGAGTATTCAAACCATATGCAAAACCCAGAATAATCCACCTAGCGTTGGTGGTGCCTTTCTCGCATTTACCACACAGCCAACCACAGTGGAGGTTGGAGCTCGGATTCTGATGGCTTTTCCGCAAACGTGACCTTTAAGTTTGCTTGTTGTGTAGGGTTATCGTAGAGTAGGAGGTTGAGTTTTAGAGTTCCTCCAAAACACGTGGATTCTTTTTCACAAATTGCATATCAATTTGTATTTGTCCATTCGAAACATATTTAACACGTACGTCCCCAACCCCCATTTTACGACAAAACTCAAAATTCAAAACCATGCAGCTCAGCCAATTTCTAACGGATTTTCAAGCAACCTTCTGGAATCGATCACAAAATACCTATAGTTTTAGGAACCGAAGTCAATTTTTGTGCAATGGCCATGGTTCCGGATATATTCCGGGGAGTACTGGGGTTACCTCCCTCCCGAAAAAAATGGTCACTGGCAGATCGGCTTCGAAATCCATCGTGCGACATGTCAAACTTCATGATTTTGCAAAACAAGTACACAAGATCGAATTGGCCACCCTCCGGGTACTTCCAGGGCCTGGTTCCCTTGGGGAAGTGGCCAATTTTCGTTCAATCTTGCAACACATCTTGCGACATGTCAAACTTCATGATTTTGCAAATTAAGTACAGTGGATTACATTTCGGCGATTTTCGATCGAATTGGTCACCCTCCGGGTACTTCCAGGACCTGGTTCCCTTGGGGAAGTGGCCAATTCTCATCCGCTCTTGGAACCCATCTTGCGACATATCAAACTTCATGATTTTGCAAATTAAGTACAGTGGAGTACATTTCGGCGATTTTCGGTCGAATTGGTCACCTTCCGGGTACTTCCAGGTAGGCCTGTGCGCTGATTGAAATTTTACAGGCAGTGGCGTGATAGATCATTTTCAGGCAGTGGCGGCGTCACGCCGTTGGTGATCAGCGGTGGCGTGGATCGACGTGAACCAGTTTCAAGCGCCAAAATTTCTTCAAAAGTTCGTCAAGAAATTCTTCCAGAAGTTCCTCCACTAGATTTTTGTAAAGATCGTCAAGAAATTCCTTTGGACATTCCTCCGTAAGTGCCTCTGGGAAGATCCTCCAGAAACTCCTCCCGGATTTCGCCTGGAAGTTCCTTCAGGAATTCCTCCAGGAATTCATCTGGAAGTTCCTCCAGGAATTCCTCCGGAGGTTCCTCCGGGAATTCCTCCGGAAGTTTCTCCAGGAATTCCTCCGGAAGTTCCTCCAGGAATTCCTCCGGAAGTTCCTCCAGGAATTCCTCCGGAAGATCCTCCAGGTATTCCTCCGGAAGCTCCTCCAAGAATTCCTCCGAAAGTTCCTCCAGGAGTTCCTCCGAAAGTTCCTCCAGGAGTTCCTCCGGAAGTTCCTCTAGGAATTCCTTCGGAAGTTCCTCCAGCAATTCCTTCGGAAGTTCCTCCAGCAATTCCTTCGGAAGTTCCTCCAGGAATTCCTTCGGAAGTTCCTCCAGGAATTCCTCCGGAAGTTAATCCAGGATTTCCTCCGGAAGTTCCTCCAGGAATTCCTCCGGAAGTTCCTCCAGGAATTCCTCCGGAAGTTCCTCCAGGAATTCCTCCGGAAGTTCCTCCAGGAATTCCTCCGGAAGTTCCTCCAGGAATTCCTCCGGAAGTTCCTCCAGGAATTCCTCCGGAAGTTCCTCCAGGAATTCCTCCGGAAGATCCTCCAGGTATTCCTCCGGAAGCTCCTCCAAGAATTCCTCCGAAAGTTCCCCCAGGAGTTCCTCCGGAAGTTCCTCTAGGAATTCCTTCGGAAGTTCCTCCAGCAATTCCTTCGGAAGTTCCTCCAGGAATTCCTTCGGAAGTTCCTCCAGGAATTCCCCCGGAAGTTCCTCTAGGAATTCCTCCGGAAGTTAATCCAGGATTTCCTCCGGAAGTTCCTCCAGGAATTCCTCCGGAAGTTCCTCCAGGAATTCCTCCGGAAGTTCCTCCAGGAATTCCTCCGGAAGTTCCTCCAGGAATTCCTCCGGAAGTTCCTCCAGGAATTCCTCCGGAAGTTCCTCCAGGAATTCCTCCGGAAGTTCCTCCAGGAATTCCTCCGGAAGTTCCTCCAGGAATTCCTCCGGAAGTTCCTCCAGGAATTCCTCCGGAAGTTTCTCCAGGAATTCCTCCGGAAGTTCCTCCAGGAATTCCTCCGGAAGTTCCTCCAGGAATTCCTCCGGAAGTTCCTCCAGGAATTCCTCCGGGACTTCCTCCGGAAGTTCCTCCAGGAATTCCTCCGGAAGTTCCTCCAGGAATTCCTCAGGAAGTTCCTCCAGAAATTGCTCCGGAAGTTCCTCTAGAAATTATTCCGGAAATACCACTAGGAAATCCTCCAGAAATTCCTGGAATTTCAGGTGGCCAATTCCAGTTTTACGAGGAATTCCTGGAGGAACTTCCGGAGAAATTCTTGGAGGAACTTCCAAAGAAATTCCTGGAGGAACTTCCGGAAGAGTTCATGGAGAAACTTCCGGAGGAATTCCTGGAGAAACTTCCGGAGGAATTCCCGGAGGAACCTCCGGAGGAATTCCTGGAGGAACTTCCAGATGAATTCCTGGAGGAATTCCTGAAGGAACTTCCAGGCGAAATCCGGGAGGAGTTTCTGGAGGATCTTCCCAGAGGCACTTACGGAGGAATGTCCAAAGGAATTTCTTGACGATATTTAAAAAATCTAGTGGAGGAACTTCTGGAAGAATTCCTTGACGAACTTTTGAAAAAAATTTGGCGCTTGAAACTGGTTCACGCCGATCCACGCCACCGCTGATCACCAACGGCGTGACGCCGCCACTGGTTGAAAATGATCTATCACGCCACTGCCTGTAAAATTTCAATCAGCGCACAGGCCTACCTGGAAGTACCCGGATGGTGATCAATTCGATCGAAAATCGCCGAAATGTACTCCAGTGTACTTGTTTTGCAAAATCATGAAGTTTGATATGTCGCAAGATGGGTTCCAAGAGCGGATGAAAATTGGCCACTTCCCCAAGGGAACCAGGCCCTGGAAGTACCCGGAGGGTGGCCAATTCGATCGAAAATCGCCGAAATGTAATCCACTGTACTTAATTTGCAAAATCATGAAGTTTGACATGTCGCAAGATGTGTTGCAAGAGTGAACGAAAATTGGCCACTTCCCCAAGGGAACCAGGCCCTGGAAGTACCCGGAGGGTGGCCAATTCGATATTGTGTACTTGTTTTGCAAAATCATGAAGTTTGACATGTCGCACGATGGATTTCGAAGCCGATCTGCCAGTGACCATTTTTTTCGGGAGGGAGGTAACCCCAGTACTCCCCGGAATATATCCGGAACCATGGCCATTGCACAAAAATTGACTTCGGTTCCTAAAACTATAGGTATTTTGTGATCGATTCCAGAAGGTTGCTTGAAAATCCGTTAGAAATTGGCTGAGCTGCATGGTTTTGAATTTTGAGTTTTGTCGTAAAATGGGGGTTGGGGACGTACGTGTTAAATATGTTTCGGAATGGACAAATACAAATTGATATGCAATTTGTGAAAAAGAATCCACGTGTTTTGGAGGAACTCTAAAACTCAACCTCCTACTCTCTAAATAGTCACGATAACCCCTACACAACAAGCAAACTTAAAGGTCACGTTTGCGGAAAAGCCATCAGAATCCGAGCTCCAACCTCCACTGTGGTTGGCTGTGTGGTAAATGCGAGAAAGGCACCACCAACGCTAGGTGGATTATTCTGGGTTTTGCATATGGTTTGAATACTCAATCTTCGAAGCGTTATAACTTTCTTCGTGGACGTTCCAGCAACGTGCCATCTTCAGCAAAGTTTTTCGGCATCCTTTGGGTTATACTTTAACGCAATGTGCCATTTGGTTTACGATGAACTGAAACGTCTAGTAATAGAAATGCAAAAATATACGTTCTCCCATACTAATTTCCATACAAACTTCAAACGTTATGCGGAAAGCGAGGAAGCAACCAATCGGTCCCAAATTCGGCACAGTTGTTCAGGACCCAGAGTGGTTTCGAAAAACCATTGATTTGAAAAAATGACCATGACGCCCCACTCTAATATCCACAGTCATGCAAGCCCACATTGCTGATTATCGAGAACTTCACACACTATGCCCGCAGCAACTGGCTGGGCGAATTTGTATAGAGTGTGAATCAATCACAAAGACCTGCTTGGCCAAAGCATTTGAGGAGTGTAACTGTTCTACGCAGCAGTCGCGTGTGCTCAAACGACTGATATCTATGCACAGCCAAGACATTTAACAAAAAACAAAGAGTTCCCATGGGAATTCTAAAAACAAAACAAAGATTTCCTTGTTGAAAATTCAGAAAAAAAGAATTAACTGGAAAGTTTCTGGGCGAAACACAGGATAAGCTGTCGAAGAAATTTTGAAGTTTTGACGAAAACGTAGAATTTAAAAGTATTTCCAATGGACATATAGAAGATTTTTTTCCTCGGAGTTGGTACTAAACATTTTTTCGAGAAACTTTCGTACTTTTAAAGAAATTCACTCAAGATCCCTCTTCCATACACATTTCTGGCTATAAAATTTCGACTTTTTTGCACGCATATAAACAAGATGTTAGCAGCGATGGAAAGCAATCCAGCCAGCCACTGCTTTTGATTCTTTGCTTTAATACGGTCAATAGCCATCCAGAGTTACACTCAATCCAAACAAAATAATTGCAGCATACCAATCATACATTCTCACCTTGGTGTCCTTCGTATCTACACAGTTGGCAATCAGCGGGGCCGTCCCATTCGAGCTCAGTCCGCCATTCGGCCCCGCTTGCGCCACATTCAGCTGCTGCTGATGATGGAGCCCTGGGGCACCGGAGGTCGGCGACGACGGGGACGATTTGAGTTCCTTCTTTTCGACGATGAAATGTTTCAAGTCTAGGTCAGTGCCCGCATTTCCGCCGCCGCTATTGGCACTATTTCCCGTTCGGTGATTGTTGCTACTGCTACTGCTGTTGGTACTGTTGGCGAGGTGATTGTTATTGACGCGATCGTCAATTAAATTATTCCCATTGCCGATGATGGCTCCGGTGTCGACGGAAATGCTATTATTGTTATTGCCGCTGTTCACACTGGATTTGTGTGGAAATTCGATTCGCTCGTGGCCATTGTGGGTGGCGGCGGTGGAGTTGTTGGTGCTGCTGCCGTTGCCGGTTGGGGGGCTGGTGGTGCTGTTGTTTGCGTTTCCAGTGGCGTTCTGGTGATATGTTTTCTGGTTTTGATTGTGATGATGATGGTGATGCTGCTGGTGATGTGTTTGAATCTGCTGTTGATGCTGTTGTTGTTGTTGTTGTTGCTGCTGCTGCTGCTGATGGTGATTGTAGTCCAATATAGTAGCATTTCCGTTGGCTTGCAATGGGGTGAAGGTAACGGTCAATTGGGTGTTTCCGGCGGCGGCAAGGATTCCACGTT
Organism: Armigeres subalbatus; assembly: GCF_024139115.2. Classification (NCBI taxonomy): domain Eukaryota; kingdom Metazoa; phylum Arthropoda; class Insecta; order Diptera; family Culicidae; genus Armigeres; species Armigeres subalbatus. Next base: position 145,627,425 of record NC_085141.1, read on the forward strand.
CATTGAGTGAACGAAGTTGATCGATTGACCGATGGAACTGAGAGTAATCACCAGCGGCGGCGATTTCGCCGATCAGTGGCGAGTTGTGATAGTCCAATCCCCCACCGGGACGGGAATACTCGACGATGCGCCCCTCCAGTTTGATATGGTTGAACACTGCTTGAGTATGTGCACGGAAATGTGGATTGATAATCAATATGTCTTCAAGCTGATATTAACTTCTTTTCAATGTGATTCACTTATGGCAATTTTTGAAATTTTGAGCATTTTTGTGATTTGCCAATGGAGTGTGCGACTAAAATTATTGTTTGGCTTCTGTTTCAATAAAAAGATATCTCTATGAATCCTAAGAAATAATTGCTCAATTATTGTTTTTGCTTTTTTGTGCTTGTTGTATGTGAAAGTTTCTCATCTCTATGACAATTAGGTTTACTTTTATTCCGATGGATATGTTACTTTTGGAGATTTTTTTTGTAGGTTTTAAAGTTTAAATAATTTAAAACGATTCCAGTTTCAAATCGAATTTTGTCGAGTCAAGTACGAGACACTGAAGACGACCTTACAGTTGATGTAATGTAAAATTATTACAAGGTGGTGAAATTAAATGGAATTATGCTAAACTCGTCTTATGGCAGTGAAAACATTCCACTAAAAAAGAGCTAAATAATTTCTTGAAAATGGCAAAAAAAGAGCTAAATAATTTTCTCGATTTTTTTTACAATTTTACAATTTTACTCACGTTCAACGTATATCGCATCATTGCGTATATATGCATCATTGATCGCAACCAGATGCGCTATCCCGGGTAGAAGCCGTGATATTGATAACAAAACATGAAATCAAGACAACATTTTCAAAACGACTTATCTGCTTTTGTAAACAAAGATTCAAACGACGATTTAACGAATCTGATAGCTCTTCCACGCAAACCAACACCACCAATAGATAGGTGAAGGTTTCCGCTACCTGTTGATGGTGTTGGTTTGGGTGTGAGAGCTATCAGATTCGTCAAATCGTCGTTTGAATCTTTGTTTACAAAAGCGAATAAGTCGTTTTGAAAATTTTGTCTTGATATAAACTTGACAAAATTGTTTTAAGGCCGAAAGTCATTAGGCGATTCTATCACAAACGTCCGAATGACATACGCTCGAATTCCATTCTCTCGAATGACACACGCCCGAATGTAACAGATGCCCGAGCAATATTCGCCTGAGAGATCAAACACCCGAAAAGACCAATTGCCCGAAAGGACTACACGCTAAATGGAACTTTGGAATTGGAAACACAGCCGAACAAAATATTATTCCAAAAAGAATATATTTCCATTAAAGTTTAATGATGCATATAACTACTTAGCTTAATCAAAAAATAAATGATAGCATTTAGATTGATTTACAAATGTTGCATTTGTTCGGATTAGGGTACAAAAGTATGAGTGTCATGTCGTTCTTACGCTAGCACAAACCACAAAAATACTTGACTTGACTATAGCTTCTACCCTTGAAACACAAAGGAACAAAAGGTCGGAGTTACAAAAACATTACTGGGACACAAGGTTGAAAGTACGAGAAAAATATTATACTCTATAATCACAGTGATGAAAATGTTGATTTGACTAAATAATTCTAAAGAACAGGCCATGTTTGAAAGAATGCAACTCTCCAAATTAGTGGATTGAACATTTTGTCCTAATTATCTTTTTGTAATTTCGAAGGTATTTTATACCCTTATGCATCGATCCAGGCAAATGAGGATTTAGAAGTAAGAGCTACTATTAGGCTAATGCAATTTGATCAAGGTAGAACATTATTGGCATAATGCAGATTAGCATGGAAGCATAATTCTGCCTTTGCGGCTTAGACTGTTCTTTAGTGACGTTTGTTATGCCCAACGATCGACGTATATTATATATTCTCTTCATAAAGCTCGAATTAGTGCAGCAAATGCGAAGAGTAAATGGAATAATTTAATTTCCCATGTGCATTATTCCAGATAAATAGTAATTAAGGTGGAATAAGCAAATATTCATGTTTTGCGCGATGTCAATCGAAGATCAACCCATCAACTTAACGATTGGACACATACAGTCACTCTCAAAATTGAGCGTACAGTATGGATTAGTTGAATACATTCGAAAATTTCAAAGGAAATTAAATGGTTAGCTCAGTTGTTTTTAATGCATTTCAATATTCATCCCTTCCTTTAATGTATGCGTACATAAAATTGTTTAAATTTTTTCTCTAAAGCTCATTCATTTGAAAATAATCTCAAAATACGCCTGTTAGATGTGACAAAATTGAGCGTACAGCTAATGTTTTTCTATAAAATTTCTTATTATAAACACGATTAATGTATTTTAATATTGTTTTTTCATGATTATAATTATTATAATAAACATCCGCTACTTTAACCGGTGCTTTAACATTCAATGTTTTGAAATTAAACCAAGTTTTGGTCAAAATGGCGAACAAGTGAGAGGTAAGAACATTGCTATTCAACAATTCAATGCCTGTGGGCAAAATAAATGCTTTAATTTGTATGTTTCACCGGCATCGTATCTTATATATGATAGATAATCGAAATCGAGCGAGACATACGATTAATTTGTCAAAATTCAGTCGGTAAATGATGAAAACAGATGTAAACATACAGAGAAAACGACAAATGTTAGAAATGACATAATTCAAATTTAGTATGTCTTTAACTTAAATTTGTTTCAAAGCTCGATTATTGTCCCAGGTCTATCATTAAGAGTAATATTATTGAATCCAATCATTCACAGTCAAATTCTAAAAGTACAAGGTGCATGTTAAGGTACCGAACATAAAAACAGCTTTTCAATCCCGCAGAGCACTTTTGATTGAATATTGAAAAGATAGCTTAAAATCGTAATTTCATAATCAAATTTGGATTGAACTCCACGGTCTGTTACCATAAGGGATACAATTGGATGATTTCCATGTAGCGAGTAAAAATAAACTTTTTTAAGAGTTCGGCAGCTTATTTAGTGATATCTTGGTGAATTTAAATGATTCAACCAAATTTGTTCCTACGGTGACTGAGTCTTCAAATATAAAATGACATCTTATAATGTATCCGTGCGCTGCTCTTTTATTAATATTATTATTAATGAGTGCCCTGAGCTTATAAGCTACCTATACATCGACTTTTAAATAAAGTTATACTTAATTTGAAATATGCCGTTCCCAACATTTGTCGTTTTCTTTGTATATTTACATCTGTTTTCATCATTTGCCGACTGAATTTTCCCAAATTTATCGTATGTCTCGCTCGATTTCGATTATCTATCATATATAAGACACGATGCCGGTGAAATCCATATCTTAAAGCATATATTATGCCCATCAGCATTGAATTGTTAAATAGCATTTGAATCGAGTGGTGTGCACCCGAAAACGCGAGCACTTTTAATCTTGGATTCCGTCAGGAGTGATCTTAAGTAGCGGATGTTTATTATTATAAATATAATCATGAAAAAACAATATTAAAATACATTAATCCTATTTATAATAAGAAATTTTATAGAAAAACATTAGCTGTGCGCTCAATTTTGTCACATCCAATAGACGTATTTTGAGATTATTTTCAAATAAATGAACTTTAGAGAAAAAATTTCAACAATTTTATGTACGCATACATTGAAGGAAGGGATGAATATTGAAATGCATTAAAAACAACCGAGCCAACAATTAAATTTCCCTTGGAATTTTCGAATATATTCATCTAATCCATGCTGTACGCTCAATTTTGAGAGTGACTGTAACATAAGTGGATCTTCGAACAAAATCCAATCCAAAAGTTGACCCTCTTTTGATGAGCCAAAACTGTTATAATTATAATTATTCCACTATCTATAGGAACGGGAACATCGTTCTGTCATTTTCAAGCGTAAACAAATATCATATGATCAGAAAATTATAACACTTTTTTCCAAGACTACAAAGAGCAAGATCTGTAGCCAAAGTATAATGATATTTATTTTTCTATCATCAATTTTTTATATTGTTTTTAAAAATTACGGATTGCATCCAAAAGAAGGTCTCTCCTACACGCCCGTTTCAAATCACTCAGAGACTGAGTGAAATTGTGTTGCCGTCTCTTTTTTTCTCACGGAAATCTTACTCAATTTTCGTAAAAAGTGGAACTACTCAAAATTTGAGTAGTTCCACTTTTTACGAAACTTGAGTAACTTTTCCGTGGGAAAAAAAGAGACGGCAATACAATTTCACTCAGTCTCTGAGTGATTTGAAACGGGTGTGTATGCTGTTACTAATTTATATTAGATGAAATCTGATTTGATTTATTTGTAGGGTAAACTTCTGTTTTCAGGCGTTTTTGATGAAATGTTCGTCTTTTATCCATTTTAGCTTATTTATCATACGAAAATAAAATTCCTCTAAAATTGATATAATATTTTCGAGTCAGCATGGTAAAAATCTAGATTTTATTCAACATGTGTAGAAAAGTATATTCCTTAGAACTGTTCTACATTAGGAACGAATCTTTATATACGCAGTCTTCGGTTTTTTTTCGAAAGGATGACGAGGGATACACCAATGTTTATCTAAGATGCGCAACAATCACAAAATAGATAGATTAGAAGCAACATTATAAATTATCAATCGTACGAAAGCAAACTCGCTTATCATAATGCAGGAGAGCATCGCAACTGTGAGGTGTTTCCAATTTGGATATCATATTTAATGAAAATGTGATGATTCAACATTGAAATCAAGATAATCTTTATCATATTAATGTCATCTCTATTCATGGCATTCTTTTCATTATTAGAACATTGCTTTTATGTTGATAGTATTCCGAATACTCTTTACCATGATGTGACCAGACGTCCGTTTCGCGGGACGCTGCATTTTTCAACTTCTTTTTACAATTTTATTACAATTCATACAGCCTTACAAATATTTTTGGGCCAAAATCTATGCTAAATGCACTTTTGGAGGATCCATTTTCAAGCCAGTGACGCAATCCAGATAGGCGTCCCGCGTGTCGCAGGATGCTTGCTGGTCACATTACTCTACCAAAAGTAGAGCAATTTCAACGACATGTAAACAGGAAACAGAAAACACCAAAACTGTGCATTGAACATTTAAATGAGGGTAAATCCAGGTGAGGCATCACCTTTTTAAAAATCGATATTTCTTCAAAATAATCCGATGAATGAAACTCTAATTGCTGTTATTGATAGTTTAAGGAAACATAGTGTAGCAGACTTTTGAAAGACAAAAATTCGGTTACATACATGTTAGAAAAAAAGTCAAATTCGGGTGCGATGCCACACCACTGGGAAAGACGCCACACATGGGAAATGTTTGAGAAATGCGGTTAATAAATATGCTCATAGCAATGAATGAGCATTTGATATGCTTTTCGAATAAAAACATAATATTTCAACCAAACACCAAACAAATTCATGGTTTACTGGTTAAGAGCTCGTGCGCGGCGTACGATTGGAATTTTTCAAATCAATATCAATACAATATTAAATCAGTTACATACCTTAAACTCCTTTCTTTTCAACTTTAATATTGTTTACTCCCATCTCCAATTAATTATAAAAAACAATTTCAGCTCCTAAACTTCCAACGCCACTAGGACGCGAATCGTATTCAGATATACATTATAATTCGCGTGACCCCTTATTAGATCAAATACTGTTATATTATCTTCTGACATTTCGATGTTCCGTATAACAAATAAAAAGTGTTATAAGGGTACAACTTTTGCTACCCGAGTTACACATATGTTATGTGGATTGGATCTGACATGCATTTGGACTAATGGGGCTGTTCGGGCGAATGGTCCATTCGGGCGTTTGATCTTTTCGGGAATCTGGTCTTTTCGGGCGTTTGTCATTCGGGCGAATGGCGGTTTGTGATAGAACCCATTAGGCCGAACAGGTCATTTGGCTGAACGGGTGATTTGACCGAACAGGTCATTTGGCCGAATATAGTTTTTGGCTGAAAAGGTCATTTGGCCGAATAAGCCGATTATGAACTAGCGATTTCTCCGAACAAGTCATTCGGCTGAATATGTCATTTAGCGGGCCCTCCTTAGCCGTGCGGTAAGACGCGCGGCTACAAAGCAAGACCATGCTGAGGGTGGCTGGGTTCGATTCCCGGTGCCGGTCTAGGCAATTTTCGGATTGGAAATTGTCTCAACTTCCCTGGGCATAAAAGTATCATCGTGTTAGCCTCATGATATACGAATGCAAAAATGGTAGCCTGGCTTAGAAACCTCGCAGTTAATAACTGTGGAAGTGCTTAATGAACACTAAGCTGTGAGGCGGCTCTGTCCCAGTGTGGGGATGTAATGCCAATAAGAAGAAGAAGAAGATGTCATTTAGCATTTAGGTCATTTGACGTCTCACTTCTCACTTCTCAATCATCATTTCTCACTTGTCACTGCGAAGAAAGAGTTTTTTTTTCTAACTTCGCTCTTCTCACTTTTCAAAGTGAGAAGCTATAAGTGAGAAAGGAGTGAGAAGCGAGAAATGAGACGTCTCACTTCTCACTATGAAAAGTGACTAGTGCGTAAAAAGAATTGAGACGTTTCATTATCCACATCGCATTTCTCACTTTTCACAGTGAGAAATGAGAAATGAGGAGTGAGAAGTGATTTCACTGAAGCTGTGCAAAGCTTGCGCCGACATCTAGAAAGAAGTCAAGCTCCTCCCAAGCATATCGAGGCATATATCTTCAATGCTCAGGGGCGTATTTTTTTTTTTTTTTTTTTTTTTAACTAATTTTATTTGCTAATTATCTAATACATGCATTCATCTCTTAGACTAGGTGTTCCGTGTTTTCTTAACACTATCATCCTTATTTGCTATGTTACGCTTTTAGTTATTATTAATACATTTCAATTGCCTCTGGCAGTTAGAATTTTTTCCTCTGGTTGAATTGAACCATGTAGGAATTACAATGTTTTCATCTTAAACTAAACTTAACCTATTTTATACTAAGGGTACAAGGAGTTAATCGTTGCAATAGAAGATTGCAACGATTTTTGTCTAAAATTGGAAATTATTTTGTTGGACATTTGTTGCAATGCCTCAATATTAGAAATTCTATGAAGTTCATTGGTACTATACCACGGAGGCAACTTCAGAATCATTTTCAAAATTTTATTTTGAATCCTCTGGAGTGCCTTCTTTCTGGTATTGCAGCAACTAGCCCATATTGGCACAGCATACAACATGGCAGGTCTAAAATTTGTTTGTAAATCAAAAGTTTGTTCTTAAGACAAAGTTTTGATTTTCTGTTTATAAGTGGATATAGGCACTTAATATATTTGTTACATTTGGCTTGAAGGCCTTCAATGTGTTTATAAAAGATAATTTTGATCCAGCAGAAGTCCTAAATATTTAGCTTCGCTAGACCAATTAATTGGAACCCCATTCATAGTGACAATATGTCTGCTAGAAGGTTTCAAATAAGAAGCTCTCGGCTTATGTGGGAAAATTATAAGCTGAGTTTTGGAAGCATTCGGGGAATTTTCCATTTTGCAAGTAAGTGGAGAAAATATCCAAACTTTTTTGCAATCTACTACAAATGACACGAAGGCTACGCCCTTTGGCTGAGAGACCTGTGTCATCTGCAAACAAAGATTTTTGACACCCTGGTGGTAAATCAGGTAAGTCAGAAGTAAAAATGTTATACAAAATGGGCCCCAGTATGCTGCCTTGGGGGACACCAGCCCTTACAGGTAATCTATCAGATTTAGTATTCTGATAGTTTACCTGCAGCGAGCGATCTGATAAATAATTTTGGATCAGTTTAATGATGTACAGAGGAAAATTAAAATTCATCAATTTTACAATCAAACCTTCATGCCAAACACTGTCAAATGCTTTCTCTATATCAAGAAGAGCAACTCCAGTCGAATATCCTTCAGATTTGTTGAGCCGAATTAAGTTCGTAACTGATGAGTGGTTGAATGCCCATGGCGAAAACAAAATTGCTCATCAGCAAAAATAGAATTGTCATTAATATGAACCATCATTCTATTTAAAATAATCTTTTCAAACAGTTTGTTTATTGAAGAAAGCAAACTAATTGGGCGATAACTAGAAGCCTCAGCTGGATTTTTGTCCGGCTTCAAAATTGGAACAACTTTGGCGTTTTTCCATTTATCTGGGAAGTATGCCAATTGAAAACATTTGTTAAATAAATTAACCAAAAAGGATAAAGAGCTCTCAGGAAGTTTTAGTATGTAGAAAATACCATCATCACCCGGGGCTTTCATATTTTTAAATTTTCTAGTAATAGATCTCACTTCATCCAAATTAGTTCCCAACGAAGGGTCAAAAACATTATCTTGGTTGAGAATGTCTTCGAAGCTTCGTGTAACCTGATCCTCAATTGGACTAGTGAGACCTAGACTAAAATTATGGGCACTCTCGAACTGCTGAGCAAGTTTTTGAGCCTTTTCGCCATTTGTTAATAAAATTGTATTTCCCTCTTTGAGCGCTGGAATTGGCTTTTGAGGTTTTTTAAGAATTTTCGTTAATTTCCAAAAGGGTTTCGAACTGGGATCCAACTTCGAGACATTATTCTCAAAGTTGGTATTTCTCAGAAAAGCAAAACGTTTTTTAATTTCATTTTGCAAATCTCGCCAAATAACTTTCAACGCGGGATCGCGAGTTCTTTGGTATTGCCTTCTTCTCACATTTTTAAGACGGATCAGTAGCTGAAGATCGTCGTCAATAATAATGGAGTTGAATTTAACTTCACATTTCGGAATTGCAATGCCTCTGGCTTCGACAATTAAATTTGTCAAAGATACGAGAGCATTATTAATATCACTTTTGGTATCGAGAGGAATATCAACATCAAAATTCCTATCGATATACGTTTTATATAAATCCCAATCAGCTCTATGATAATTAAAAGTAGCGCTGATTGGATTATAAATGGCTTCTTGTGAGATTTCAAACGTCACAGGAAGGTGATCAGAGTCGAAGTCAGCATGAGTTACCAATTGGCCACACAGCTGACTTGAATCCGTTAAAACTAAATCAATTGTAGAAGGATTTCGACTGGAAGAAAAACAAGTAGGGCCATTGGGATATTGAATAGTATAATATCCCGCAGAACAATCTTCAAATAAAATTTTGCCGTTGGAATTGCTTTGAGCATTATTCCATGAACGGTGTTTGGCATTGAAGTCACCAATTACGAAGAATTTTGATTTGTTGCGAGTCAGAATTTGAAGATCAGCTTTCAACAAGTTCTTTTGCTGCCCATTGCATTGAAAAGGCAAATAGGCTGCAATGAAGGAAAATTGACCAAAATTTGTTTTAACAGAAACTCCCAAGGTTTCAAAAACTTTGGTTTCAAACGAAGAAAATAATTTATGTTTGATACGTCTATTAATGACAATGGCGACCCCACCACAGGCGCTGTCAAGACGATCATTTCTGTAGATAAAATAATTTGGATCTCTTTTAATGGAGAGTCCGGGCTTTAAATAAGTTTCTGTTATAATGGCAATATGCACATTATGAACTGTTAGGAAGTTGAATAATTCATCTTCCTTACCCTTTAGAGAGCGGGCATTCCAATTTAGAACTTTCACACAATTATTTAGATCCATTAAAACGGAGTCCGATAACAATTTTTTGTGTGTACTTTATACCAACCTGAACAGCTTCAGGAATGGTATTTGCTTTGAACATTGCATCAATCATGTGATGTAATTGTTCAGTTAAAAAATCAAAATCGGAAGCAGTCATGCTACCTGAATCGGCAACATGACCGTTATTTTCCGTTGGGACATGGGTATAAACCCCATTTTGAGAAGAGAAATTTTGTCTACCAGCAGCGATGTTTGCATACGTAGGTACATTCGAAAAATTTGAATTTACTGAAGTGCTTGCTACCCGTTGACGAGCGGCAGAATTTGTTTGTGAATTGTGGTGGGTATGAATTGCTCGACCGGTAACTGGTTTCGAAATTTGAGCGTTTGAAAAATTTCTACCCGTCGAATCTGGGATCCGATTGGAATTTCCCGTCATCAATTTTGCACGGGAATTCAAAACTTTTTTGCGTGAAGGGCATTCCCAGAAATTGGATTTATGATTGCCCCCACAATTTGCACACTTAAATTTATTGGAATCTTCTCTCACAGGACATGCGTCCTTGGCGTGAGAGGTTCCACCACAAATCATGCATTTAGCATCCATGTGACAATGTTTGGTTCCATGACCCAACTTTTGGCACTTACGGCACTGGGTGGGGTTTTGGAAATTTCCCCCAGGCCTGCAACACGGACATGGGACATAATACAGGCCTGTAACACGGACATGGGACATAATACAGGCCTTTTCCAAACTTTTCATATTATTTAGTTTTTTGTTAAAACTTTTGTTAAAATGAACTAAATAAAATTCTTGAGAAATGCCCCTCTGGGAAGTACCAGAGTGGGATTTCTTTTTCATCTTAATTACTTGGACTAGTGAATATCCAAGTAATTGAGAAATTTCAATTTTAATCTCATCCAGTGATTTATCATCACTGGGGAGACCCTTCAAGACGACTTTGAACAATCGCTCAGTTTTGTCGTCGTATGTGAAGAATTTATGGCGCTTCCCAGTTAAATACTGAAGAAGACGTTTGCGATCGTCAAAGGATCCCGGCAAAACGCGGCAGTCACCCTTCCTAGCAATCTGAAATGAAACCTTCATCCCCTGAAGGTTACTCAAAATCCCATTCCGGAAGCCAGAAAACTCGGCAACAGACACCACAATTGGCGGAATCCTTTGCTTTTTCGCATGAATCGAATCACCTGGGCTAGAGGTATATTCGATTTGCTCAATTTCATCATTAATCAAATCGAACTGATTGCTCAGTTCGATTGGAGAAGAATTATTTCCGATATTAGAGTTAGAAGGAATATCAGACTTCTCCAGCTTCCTTCTATTTTTTCCGCGCTTTGGCAGGACGGTCTTGAAACCTTGTTTCTTTGAAGGAAGTGGAGAATTCAGAGACTCCCCCTTCCTCTTGTTTTTATTAATGCTCATGGCTGAGCGTGGAGACGTGACCTTCTAAGAGGGTTTTTCCCAGAACGGCGGCCCTGCAGGATTACCACCGCTTGTCGGAATTTTACTTCCGCAAACGGGTCCAACGTACAACGAAGGCACGGGTCCTTGCAAAGATCGTAACGGGATCAGTGGGTACAAATAGCGCTAAGAAGCACCGTTGAAATTAAAATAGCTTCGGGTAGTATTAAAAACTTCCTTCCGCAAAGAGAGAAAGAACCGCACAGAACGAAAGCACGATGCGGTCTGATTTTTAACTTCTTATTTCTCACTTTTGCAGTGAGAAGTAAGAAACGATTATTGAGAACTGAGCAGTTGGATGACCTATTGTAGCGACCCTAAACGCCAAGCAATAATAATCATTTTTCTTCTATATTTAAAGCATGTCATATAAACGAACAAAAGGAAAGATTGGACAGGTTGGAATCTGTCCATTTATGTTTATCAAATAGCAACCGGTGTTGAAAATAAACAACGGATATTTAAGTATGAGCTAAACTTGGCGAATAAGCAGGCCTAGAAATAGTAGCTGACTCAATTATTAAATAATTGTTTATTTAGAGAGTACGAATGCTCTCGGAGCAGAATGTCACATGAGAGTAAATGTAGGTAGCATGCAACATTCTTCAACATTATTGAAAATGAGAGAAAAATTGTAAACAATAGCCAGTAGTTATAAATAACGTTTTTGTAAATAAAGAGGAGAGTCGGATTTTGGACTTGGAGTTAGCAAGTCACATCAGAATTGTTCAAGTGTTTTATTTTTCAAATTGTGATGACTGTTTTCCAGAAAACTAACCGCTCGAGCTCGCGCACTATTTTGCCAAATAACATATTTGGCCGAATGACTTGTTCGACCAAATGACTCATTCGAACAAATGACCTATTCGGCCGAATGGGTTTCGGCCTAATGGTTTATTCGGCCTAGTGGCATTAGGCCAAAATGGGTTTCGGCCAAATGACCTTTCCCCTTTGTATGCAATGGAGCGACAATTCTAAGTTCTTATAGAAAAGTATTTAAGTCATTAGCTGAATATTAGCATCATGCAGATGCTACTCATTCGATAACTAAAATGGCCATATAAACACGCATTCTTTGATATAGAAAAGTAGGGCATATAGGGCACTGCACGGAAAAATCTCTTTCTCTTTCGTTCTTCATAAATTTTGACGTTTACTGGCCTTGTTGTTTTATAATTTCATTGCAGCGAGAAAGAGACAAAACAGTCCGGGCAGTGCCCTATTATTACTAAGTTACGCTCTGTAAAGCTAGGTAACTATTTGAACCGGAATTGCAAAATTTATCTTTTTGTTATTTCAACTATTATCCATTCTGGAAACACGTATCATTTTATTGCATAAGCAAATAAATTTTACCTTTCAATTGTAACTACATCCCCAAAAATAATTATAAGGCTTTTACTGATTTTCATGCAAAATGGTTATGTTTGAGGACCAAAATTTCGATTTCTAGCGATTAGATTGAGGACATACTTGGCTTCCCAGCCCAAAATGACCTAAATTTTTCAATAAATGATGGTTGTTTGTATAGAAGTTTACTGAAAAGGCACGTTTTAGGTGGAAATAATTATAAAACCACCACTGTTATATGGAGCTCCATATTTTTTTTACATTTATTATAGAATATCCTCAGTGAAAAGATTGAGATATATTTGACACGATTTGTGAACAAATGAATCTGCTAAACGAAAGCTTGGGCAGAAAAATGGGAAATTTTTGGTTGGCGCTTGGTGCGATTCGGCAGAACCCTGCCCATTCAAAGTAATTGATTTACAAATAATTTATTTATTAATATATTCATATACTTGACAGTAAGCTTTTAGGCCATTGAGATGGAAAGTAGGCTTTGAAATTTTAAAAACATTTATCAAAAACAAATCGCCACCGACCGAACCCATAGTTTCTGGAGCCAAATGCGACTAATAAAGTAAGTTAAGTGGAATACAAATCAAAGGCATCGCTTCTCAAGGTTCGTAATCAACTATTTACAGTGGTAGTTTATTCAACTAGTATGCTACAATTTATATATTTAGTTAAAGAAAGCTGTACGGATTTTGATCTTTTGATTCGAAATCCGTCCACGGTGGACGGCTTTCCGTTCAAAAGGTTTTGCTTAAATTCATTATTTTATCTTTTTTTGTAATTTCTAATGTATGAATGTGCAACACCTTCAAAATACAAGCCCTCAAGCTCCTGTATCAACGATAAATAATTCATTTAGGGTGAATGATCCGTTAGTCGTGGGTGTTCCTATAGTTGCGGTAGTGCTGTTTTTACAAAATCTACGAATTGAACGCAGCAACCCATGTAGTCCATCAATTTGTTGACATGTCAGTAGACGAAATAAAAGGAAACTGGTTTGGATTTCCCTCAAAATCGGTAAAGTATCACTAAAATACCTTATCTTTTTCTCAGCATTGCACCAATAGTTGCGGTAGTGTTCCCATAGTTGCGAGTCCCATAAGAAAACAATGGGAATCGCAACTATAGGAACACGAAATAAAAAATAACGCAACTATTGGAACACTGCACCAATAATTGGAGGTACCATTTTTGATGGAAATAATGGATTCTGCTGCAAATTCAACACTTTTCGGATAAAATATGTTGAAGTATCTTTCTTATACACTCTTGAGGTAAGTGCAATGAAGTATAGACTTGATGGAAAGCAAGAAATAGTGGTGGAACGTGCTTAGTTCCTCCACTATTGGGTCTTTTACCCTACATTCGTTTTTAAATTTAGAGAGGTGCACAAGTCTACGGATTTCTTTGCGCAAATTTTATTTTGCTGCCATTTTACACCACCATTAGGTCGTTTTGCCCCAGGCCTATTTTTGAAACATTTTTTAAAAATGTTAGAAAGTCATGCAAATCTTGTTGTTCCCATTGTGGAATGCAGCTGCTTTTTTAAATTTCGCATCTACACGTTGAAGTGGTTCGGCATTCTTGTTTATATTGGTGAAAACAAAAAGTACGAATACTGACCATACGGACATACACAGGCATACGTCCATCACGTCGATTAATCGAACTGAGTCAAATGGTATAAGAAACTTTACTATTGGATGTTTCTGTAAAAAGCTCGTTTTATGAGTGAAATGATAGCCTTTCGGTACAACTTTGTTGCATGAGAAGGACGAAAAGGTTTTTAAAAATCAGGATATTTTGGAATCAAATGAGTACAGTGATCCTTTTGGGTGAGTCGACAATCATTTGTTACTCAGAGTATGATAATAAAAAGATTTTCAAAAACGCATACTTATAAAATGAGTGACATTAATTGACCACTTTTTCTGGAATTGCGAATCTTCCCGAGGAACTTCGATTGCCACTCACGTCAATGATTTTTTAAAGGATATTCAGTATTTTCCGGAGCACTTCCGTTGGTCACTCAGTTTCATGAACTGACCATTTTTACAGATATTTCATATTTTTCGAATGACCTCCAATCGCCAATCAGGTGCAAGACCATTTTATTTATTGTTCAGGCCAGTGTTGCATTTGAACGCGTTCAGTTTGCGTTCAAAAATATTGAACTGAACCCGTGATCATAAGAACACCACGCGCGTTCCGTTCAAAAAATTGAACTCCAAGGAGGCTTTGCTTGAACACAGTATGAACTTTGTTATTCGCTCAAAGGTCTGTCAGTTCGTTCACACTACTTGAACTTGATGAAACTTTATGTTCCCTGCAAGTCAAGATACGAAAAAAGTTATGAAGAAAAAGCACCCGTTACGTCTTCTGATTTTATCTAGGGGGAAAGACGGCTTTGGCAGGTTTTGTTCTATTATTGGCAGGGGGGTTTTTGCCGACCACAATGAAATTTGGCCACAATATTTTTTGATATACAAAGAACGTTTAGGCCAAATTTGAGCCTATACCTATGAAGAATTAATGCGAGCAAGTATCTACATTTTGTAAACATATTCAAATCATACATCTATTTATCCTTGGAATTTAAGGATTTGGTCGATCAATCACTACACAAAGGCGGTAGTACCGATTTTTTCGGCGGAATGATATTTAATAGGGCGAATCATTAACCCACGCCATTTTCAAATCCCATAAACCAAGGACAATCAGTCAATAATTACCGATGAAATAGGCTGATTAAAGCTGCCAAAGTTACTACGAAACAACAGTCATGTGTAGAGATAAAGTATTCCAGATAGCAATACACAATACTGGGAGAATAGCTGCTGTTTAAAAATCGAAGCTACTTTACCTGCATTTGGCACGAGTTAGTCCTATCCAATTCAAATCCACTGTTTGTAGTTCTTTTTGAGTCATTTTTTTTCGCGTATTAAGAACCGGGAAGCAAATACCCGGATAAGCAGCTAAAATACCCTGATCTCAAATTCAAAGTCCCGCCGTGCATCCTCCTTAATTATTGTAAACGTATCCTCGTTGGTCTACGTCATGTTCTGAGTCACATTTCCATATTATTATTACGGAAAGTACAAAGCTCAAGTCTATTTACTTTGATTGAATTATGAAAATGATACTTTATAATGGCATCAGATTGTTTAATTTTACTTATATGATATTTTGACCGCGTTCAAAAATATGAACTGAACGCAGAGTTCAAGAGCCAAATGAAAATTCTGAACAATGATCCAAGATTGCTGTGATCAAGTTCAAAATAAAAAAACCGAACGGGCATTTCTTAGCACGCGTTCAGTTCAAAATGCAACACTGGTTCAGGGTACTACAATAAAATATTTCTTCCACAAATACCATAAAACGAATACCGGAGGACGATAATAAGAAAAGTGCTCCTCTATGGCGACCGTTACTATTTGACCTTTTTTACTGTTATTCCGGATCTTCCGACGGACCTCCGGTGGCCACTTAGGACATCAAAACGAAAACTATTCCTGCTATCGATGAAAGCGAATCGAAAACTAAATTTGATATTGTTTCCGATATCAAAATAAGTACAGAGTTTGACGTTAAATCATACAGTTTAGAAACCTACAGCAAAATGAGATCAAAATATGTAATCAGTCATGATGATTCATATCTGAAAACAAATTATGATTTCAATTTGATGTCAAAATCAAAATATGTGTTCTATATGCTCTCATTATGTTTTCAGACTTTGTTCGGGAAAGGCGAATGATGGAAGTAGCAGTGCTATTAAAAATTTTAAGTTGAAAAGCTGGACAAATTCCAGTGGTAATATTTGAAGAAGAAGTGATAAACCGTAAAAATAGACAATGGCATACATTTTATCAGGCTCATTGCTACAAAAACGAGTACGCATTTCCATTGCTACAAAAATGAGTACGCCTTTCCGAAATTACTTTTCGAAAATGCGAGTCTATGCCTTTTATTTGATTACAAAAGATGTTTGACTTGTTAATGCATTTGTTTAACTTTTATTTGTAGCGTTTCCAGAGATCGCTGATTGCTGTTTACCAGAGTTTTTCGTTTCAATAAGCTTAGCTTAGCTTTGACTGACTACACATATCTATGGTTGCTACTCCGTGATTGACCAGAATCAGTGAAATTGCACAAAGAATCAACTGAATGATTGACTGGGATTGTTCAAGCATTCTCAGTGTGCAAGTTTCAGTGACTCTAAAATTCAAATGATCAATAATGGCGCCGACCACGTCCTTGTAGTCAGTTAGGAAGAAGGAAGGAATATTAGTAGGTGGTTTTTGCTATTTGAAGACCGTGTTTATCTCTGCGTCTCCACAAAAACCACAGGAAGGATTATCAGTTAATTGGTAGGCATCGTTGGAATTGGATTCACTCTGATTCACGATTCGACCGTGCCATTCTTTATACACACTGCCGTAATCTGAAAAAGTGACGTATACGCCATTTTCCAAAAATGGTGTTAACGAGTACTACTCATCGAGCTCTTTAACAGAAAAATGGAAAACATGCATGTTGTAAAATGGCTGTTACGTCACTTTTCCGATTTACGGCAGCACAGTGATTTTATCTAGCCATAAATCGGGCGCGAAAAGTAGTACAAACTAATTACCGGCCTACCGGGCGCGCAAAGCAGAACACAATATTTCGGCCGATCGCGCGATCCTTCTGCTGTCCGAAACAAGAGAAATCTCGCACTGAACTCACCAGAGTTTTTCGTTTCAATAAGTTAGATAAAGTCAGAAAATTTTAAACCTGTATCTTACTTCATTACGAAACTGCAACGTTTTCAAATCTTCTCTGGGTAAAAAAAAGACCCCCAGATATCTGTTACATTTCTTCGAATTTAAAAAACTTCTGTTCACGAAGGGTTTAGAAGGTAATATGTCTTCTTCTTATTGGCATTACTTGGACTCAGGAATTACATCACCCACCTTCAGCATGGTATTGCTTTGTAGCCGCATATCTTACCGCTGAGGAAGGACCGCTCAATATTACGTTAATATGACAAATTTTAAATTTATCTTTAGTTTAGGCCGAGTTAAGCACAGAACGGGTAATTAACAGATCACATTAGTCAACATTGCTCTACTTTTTCAACCATATTCAATGCACTTTATTTTCTTCTCGGCAATTTCAGCTTGTCACGTCGAGGATAAAGTTTCAAAAAATGGATCTCGGAAATGCATATAATTTATTGGAATTTATGTAGCGCATGCACTTGTTGTGAAAAACCAAATTGCCCAGCTGAATCTTAGCTTCTTATTTTGAAAACATTCAGGTTAACATTCTCACATAACTTTTTTTTGTGAAACGAACAAAACTATTCCTTTTTCCGAATTAAATAAGTCAGGATCTATCCAAATTTAGATCAATCACGAACGCAGAGATTTTTTTTTGTATCAACATTTTAAAACGTTATTCACATATTTTGATGTAAGCCAGTTCTGCCCAAAACCGTCTATATGTTTTTATGAATATGCGGTGAAATCTTTCGGGAAATAACAGAATTACAGTCCACCTTTAATCATGGGCTATCCATATTTATTAGTAACGTTGATAAAGAAAGAGCTTGAACTAGCAAATTAATCATTCTTCAGCCTTGAATGCATTTCAAAAGCACATGTTCAATGGTACCCATCTGGTACCTCAGGTACCCAATTGATACGGTAAAACTAGGCCTTAAACTAGGATTAGAATATATTTTCATCAGTTTCCATTTGTAAAAATACACGCTCTAACAGGATGTGATTATGCATCAATCAATCAATTTTTGCTAATATTGTTTTTCGTAACATGAAATACTTGTTTCATTGAAAAGTTCTAGAATAAATATTGAATACTTTTATGTACAGATCAACTCTAATTTCCCACATCACCTTGGAAAAAGTTAGCCATATTTGTGTTTTCAGATTTGGTAAACATTTTGACATTTTTAAGCACTAATATGGTAAACACCCTTTGAATCAAAATGCAAATGCAGTTGATAGAGGTTTTGTATACAAAATATATAGTAATTTAGAACGTAGATCGATATCGGATTAGGCACCAAACTCTTGAGCTGGCCTATAATAGTTTGGGGAGTTTATGCAACTATAGGTATCAAGGGCCGAAAACCTCTTTAATAAAGATAATAATAAAAAAAAAAAAAACTATAGGTAGTAAAGGTCGAAGACATGTTAAAAGCACTTTTCTCTAGATCAATAATGAGCAATTATTTCTTCAAGTAATCATTACATTACTAAATGAAAAACGTTTTCAGTAACGTTAATTTTCTAGCCCTGAACCTTGGGTTTATTTTCATTTAATTTATTTAGTTCACATCTAAACAGTTAACACTTGGGTTTGTAGATTAATTAATAACTTTCCATTTAATTTATCTATCTTCTATCATCTTTGGGTAACGTCGTATTTCTCCTCATGAATCAAAACCAACATATTCAGTTCTATAAATGCCGGCGCTTCTAGGTCAATCACGAATCGCGGAAAGCAGTGTGAAAACATAAAATCACGACAGCCTTGAGAAACCATCTCAAGGATGCAAAGAAAATAAATCCACACACATACCCTGCCCGGCTCCAAAAGAGAAGCGAACACAAAAAACTTTAACACAAGAAACCACCGACCAGCATAAACAAATGTGTGCGGTGGGTCGGGAAAAATATTTATGTATAAGATGAAAGCGTATAAAAAATATATGTATTTCAATTGCAACCGCTCTTTTTTTTTTTCCTTCGTTTTTCACTTCTTATCCATTCACCGGGTTCAGGAGTGAAAAAAAAACGGGGACACATATACACACACTGCGATTTTCCAGCTGACGCCGGTGAAATTCAAAGATCCGCGCGCGATTTTTTTCTGAGCTTGTATGTTGAACTTTCAATTCTATTTTCCACCGATTCACTGTTTTTGTTTCCGTTCCATTGGAATTGATCCCGGTTTTACTATATCCTGTGTATTTTTTGCCCTTCGAATTTTCCGCTCTCTATTTTTGTTATCATTTCATCACTTCAATTTTTCCTCGTGCGGCGCCAGGTCCAGACGGGTTTTTATCATCATCCATTCTTCGCCGCTCAACAGTTGTTGAGATGTTGATTCGTCACATAAAAAAATACCGGGAACAGGAATCAAACGATGACGGTGCAAAAACAACACTCCATCTATCCAACAGCGACTTTGAATTGGCGTCGCGTGGGAAATCAACTGTCACATTGAGTTCACTAGAGCAACGCCAAAGCGAAACTAGAACGGCGGAGGATTTCCACGCGTCAGCAAGTGCAAAAAAACGGTCTCGCGTTTCAATTGTACAATTGAAATAAAAACTAGCCTAAATTGAAAGTCCGTGCCGCGGCCACACGCGTGGAACAAAAACTTGACCGACGGGACTGGGCGCGTTTCCTCTAACCACACCGACGACGCACCCGCCGAGGATGCCGAGGTCCTCTGGACCAGCCAGTTGGGACAAAAAGTGACTCTGCCGCCGTGACACGTCGCGACGGACCAAATTGGGGAAATGAAGAACGACCAATTAATCGCTGACGACTCGACTCGGCCTGGGGTTCTCCAAGAATTTATCACCGCCGTTGCCGCCGCCAGAAGTTAGGAGGAGCCCACCAACGACCAAGCAGTTGTCCAAAAAATGCTGCATCCAACAAACCAGACCTGGTCGGGCCAAGCGCGCGCGTAAAATTTTATGTGTTGTTACTCATTAGAATGTAAAAACTCGACTGATTTTTTGTGCGAAAAAATTGAGTGTTTGAATCGACTAGGTTCTACGACAGCACCATGGCAAGGCAAGGCAAGGCCAGTCAGCCAGCCAGCCAGCAATACCAGCCTCCGCAGAAGAAAAGGGGGAGGCAAAAAGTGTGCAATTTTTTCGTGCTCTCGTCCTGGGTTGGAAAAAAAATAGTCGGAGGCAGGAGGAAGAACACGACACGACGAAATGAGTGAATATAAAAAAGGATGCTGTCTAAAAATGCTTCCCCCCTGACGGCCAGCATCCTCCCGTCTGACTGGGTGGGTGGTTCGGACTCTATCTGTATGAGTGCGCCTCTATCCTCCGTCGGCCGGCGAGCGGGTGGACGAAGGACGAGAGTGGGGGAGCAAAGCAGCGAATCATTGCCACCCCCCCATCGCTTGCCGGGAGTTGAGGTAAACACAGAGTCGCTGCAATAGCAGCATCAGCAACAGTCGAGTCGGTCGGCAGGCGTAGTAGAAGCGTTGCTTCCAACACCCTCCCGGTTTGTAGTGGACCCATTCCTTTGGATGCTGCTGGTGTTTCATACTTTTTTCGGATCTTTTTTAATTCTTCTCAGCCCATTCTCTTTGTATTTGCCAAGGGTTGAAATACTTTAGGTGGATACAGGAATGTTGTTTTCGTGTTTTTTTGGTAACTTTATTGAAGAGTGTTGCGATGGGCAGCGATTTGCAGTTGACTGATCGAATACAAGGACGTTCTGGTGAACTCGTCACATTATCACAAAGCACTAACCTAGTTTGATTTGCAAATTATTAATAATGTACAATATAAACAAGACGCATTCTGGATTGATTTTAGATCAACAACATACAGGTTTCATATGTCACAAACTTCCTACACTCAACCATATCTTAAGAAGGAAAAAAAGCGGGAGAATAGAAGAAATAGAAAAGAAAAGCAATAACTCTACAATAATCTCGTTATAGTAAAAATCAATTGAAAATAATAAAATCGAGATGGAAAAAATGGTCATTAGGTAGAATTCATCCCTGTTCTAGCTAGGTGTAGTTATCACCACCATCCAAGAGCCACCACAATCAGATGGAAAATGCCCTTTAGTTACCATCAAACCATCCAATTGACGGGGGAAAGGGTTCGGAAGATACCACTCGGTGCCCGTCTCACCTATACAAATGATTTTTTCTCACTTTTTATCAGTCGTTTTTTCTCCATCTCCTTGCCACCCGATTTCACCCAGCGAATCAAACGGTATTCCGGCAAGGAGTCAGTAAAAATTTGAATCCCCTTGCCTATGCTCCCGCGCCCGTTACGGTCGGTGATTTGCGCCAAATGCTTGCTGTCAAGCCTCACAGTGCCATGTAGTACGTACGACGACATGCGTCCGATGAGACATGAGGAGAGCTTCAAACGAAATGCCACAACGCCGCAGCACGTCGCCAAAGTCCTGGTACAGCTGCATCGCATCGCATGTATCCCAAGTATTATCGAGAGTGCTGGAAAAATGCTAACTTCAGTGGGTGGTGGTCGGGAGTAAGTGACAGCGTTGAAGAACAGGGGCTTGCAAAAATAAAGTTCATGCCGCAAACTCCTAATTAATATTTTGTTCAAGATAATTTTGAGGCCATCGTAATAAAATAGGCTCTAGTAACAAGTTCACTTTTTGAATTGTGATGTATGGAAAATCGGTTGTGAAAATAATCAGATTAGATACAAAGGCCTAAAGGAAAAACGAAAATCTCGAAATTTAACTAAACTACGAGTAAATAACGTTCTCATGCGATACGACCTGTAATCTGCTGGTCTGCGGGGTAGGTACGTTGGATGAGGAAAAAACATCGTTCGTCCGAGGAAAAAATGCGCCCCGCACGCACACTTGCAATTTTTTATTTTCAAATCCCGACTGCACCAACACACAATACACACAGGAGTCAGATCACTGGGAGAAGCGTGGGAGGCACGCGACCGTTGATGCCATCGGAGCTTTGCCGTCGACGTGTTTTTCGGGGGGTGAGAAAACGTGTTCTTTTCAGTTTTTTTTCTGATCTCCATTTGAAGAAGAGAGAGGAAACACGCGAGTGATGCTCGTCCATGCTGGCTGCGCTTTGGAAAGGGTTGCTGAATTTGGTTCCGGGCGAGCAGGAGAGGGTGAGAACTTTGAACTGGACGCATATTCTGGTTGAATAAATAGGCAGAAGACTGCGGTGGGAGGGGATCGGATACGAGCGGGTGAAAAATTTAAAAAAAAATACAAAGAGAAAGGGTGCTTTGGCGGCTACTCTTTTTTCCTGGAGAAAACAAAAATCGAAAAAGAATTTGCCTGCGTTGCTACAAACAACGAGGGCTACTTCAGAATGAATGTGCGGCGCTCTAATAGTGGAATGAAAACGGAGAAAAAAATGTATGTTAATATTTCCTTTCCTTGCATAACGGTCTTGTTGGACAAATGGCTTCAGTTCTGCTTCATACGCAGGAGGTCGTGGGTTCAATCCCAGGCTCGTTCCATTCCTCCTACTTTGTATTTTTTCATATATTTCTCATGTTCTAGCAATCGCTAGAACTGGAAATGGGCTTTCATACTGTTTCCATGTTCTATCCTACACCAACAACTTGACTAATTCTAGCAGGTAACTGTTGCAGTTCGAAATGAGCGAAAAAGCTCGTTTCTGCATCAAATTAGAATATAACCACCCTTTTATTACTATCAAATTGGCAATCCGTTAACCAATACGAACCTCTAATCCCCAGATTCCAATGAATTTCCGCATGGCATAATTTTCCATAAATGATGCACTTAAAGACTATATCCAATACTGCATCATGAAGCCTTGGCTCTAGTTTGTGTTATTAATGAAAAAAATCATTAATTTTTGTTTGTACAAACATTCAAAGAATATACTGATCATAGCCTTTATGAGGTATATTTGGCATAGAAGGCAGACTATCCAAATATGTCACAAGACTTCAAAGGTGGAGCTTTCAATTTATAACTTTTAAATTGAATACAGTCCTGCAAACAAAACAAGAGATTCAGATTTTTGTAGTCGTTTTCCAATTAATCAGAAAGTGCCGAACTTCTTGGCTCAAGATTCTATTAGGAGCCTAAATTTTTCAAACGAGTTCCCACTAGATTATGCATTGCTTTCGAAAGAACCAAAAAAAATATATTTCTTCGAAAACTTGCTGATTTTGTCGATTGTGGTTGGCCTAAAAATGTTGATAGATAAATAGATAGTTAAATTGCAATTATTGGAAGGTTTGGCAATTATTGGATGATAAAGTTACTATACCAGAAAATTTAAAGTCAAACATTTTAAATCTCTTGCACGCCAATCATAGTGGCATGGCAAATTTGAAAAAAGTACCAAGTATACTGGCAAGGTATGAATGAATAAATTGAAATGTACGTTAAATAATATAGGACGTGCTCAAAAATAGAGTCATTGTTGCTAAATTAAAACACGTGGGATCGTGGATACCCACTACACGTCATTTCAGCCGATTAGACGCGGAATTCTTTCACTTTGAAAGGAAAACCTTCATAATCATAGTCGATAGCCATTCCAAATGGGTAGAAGTTGAGTGGATGCGGAATGATACTACTGCCAAGCTAGTGAACAGGAAATTTGCATCGCTTTTCGTTAGATTTATCCTTCCCGATATTGTGGTGACAGATAGAGGTCCACCCTTTTACTCAAACGATTTTACTGACTTTTTAAAACACCAAGGAGTGAAAGTGTTTAAAAGTCCTCCTTACCCGAGCAAGAGCGACGACCTCGATAACAGAAATTGTTAAGAAAATTATTTTGAGCTTTTTAGTGGAATGTCTTCACTTGTCATAAGACGAGTTTGTACATTCCCATTTAATTCCACCACTTAATTGTACCTTGACAGATACGTATTTCGACCTCAGCAGTAAGGTCGTCTTCAGTGTCTCGTACTTGACTCGACTCGACTCGAATGGTATGAATGGTAGACGAATAAACTCGTCTTATGACAAGGGAACAGAAATTGGTATGAACTATCCTTGCATAAGAGGTAAAATACCAAAAAATAATACCAAAAACTTATATGCAGAATACTTGGGGCATAACATGCTTAGGTATTTCAATACCAAACGAATAATAATTGGTTATGCATTTGGTATTGCAATTCAATTCAAGAACAGAGTTTGTTATGGCTTAAAAATTGTGCATGTAAGTTTTTGGTCAATGAGAATAGATAGAAGGTGAGGAAGGAGACCAAATGCAAGTGTATTAGTGGATGATGGGAAATGTAAACAGCAAATGGTGACGTACATATTTGCACGGCTTCTTATGGGAGCTCGTTCGAATGTAGTAGTGAAAGGTTTTTCGCCATACACGAAAGGCACGCACACAGCATATGGATTTCCATACCTTAGTATTTATTTTCATTGGTTTTTGGTATTATTCCTTTGCTATTTTACGTCTTATGCAGGGCTAGTTCATAATTTTGACAAGCTTAAGGCAGGGGATAGGTTGTTGTCAGGGTAGAAATATTTCACAGTCAATGCAGTGAAAAACATGGATCTCGGTAAAATCTGCTGTCGCCTGCATCGCCGCCGTGGTGAGTGCGACTGGGTGCAGCCGAAAAATCATTTCCAACACCGACTATTCAATTTCGCATTCAGCCACTCACAAGTCGCTCTGACATGCTGCTCAGTTCGCGCCTTACCGTATGACTGTGAGTGGCCCATTTAAACGCGTGGTGAATTTTTTCAATTTGCTGGGTGAATGTGTACATTTTGCAGTGGTAAATTTCATCTTCGCGGCGCTGTGGGTGATGTGAGTTCTGTTGTTTACTTTTCTGCCTCTCCGGGAATGTGAGGTTGATTTCAAAGCAGGAAGAAAATAAAAAACCCAGATTAATCCACCTAGCGGTGATGGTGCCTTTCTCGTTCGTTCAAAAGGTTTGGAAAAATTTGTAAGAAATATGTGGATTGGTTTTATTTTTCATATTTGTTTATGTATGTATGTATGTATGTAGTTAGCCACCATCCTGGCTGGAGTCTTGCTCTGCATGCGGTTCCACTTAACAGTAAGGTCAAATTTCAATATAATTTTGAATTCAACATATTGCTGTATGAAAGGCCAAAAATGGGGGTGGTGGACCTGTAAGCAGAGACACTTACACTAAACCCACGGGAAAATAAGAATCTCCTTCCAGCAAAATGATCCAACAAAAATAATAATGAAATTTGCAATTCTTGTGAGCTTTCCACGGGATGGTTTGTTTGAAGAAGGGCGCGTCAACTGGTTAACAACTGTTGGAGATAAAAGCAATAGACGCGAACGACTGATACTTTCCTTCCTTGACTCCGATTGGCTACCACTTCATTGTCCAATTGTAACTTCATTGATGCCCTGATACACCCTCCCAGTCCCATTTCATATATTTACAGTCAAATCAGTAATATTGTAGAGGAAATAAGGTGGTGTTTCGGCTGATGAATACCGTCATCCCTGGACCTTGGGCCTGATCTGAAAAAAATATCGCTGATGGCATAAAAATAATATAGCATATGTATTATAACTAAAATGAAATATATGCATGATAATAACCAATGTAATGAGTATAAAATAATGATAATACATATTTACAATATAATGTTCTCAATAGATTTGCGAGCAAAATATCATATAGCCATTCGAATGAGTTTGATTGTTGGCCATATATTTGATTTCACAATAAAATATATGTCATGAAAAAAAAATATGAATGTTACAAATCATTTGATGAAGCAAAATAAATATGTATATGATGAAACATTATTACATTATTTGTTTTTATTTGTTTGTTTTCTTCCTGTCTTTTTTATGTCAGAAATGTATTTGAAAGTTAGAAATGATCAATTAAATCGAGGTAATATGGTCGGAGTTTTGCTAAGTTTTATTAAGCACTGATGAAATGCAACGAAAGTTTTCATGTAGTGATTCTTATTGATCACAAATGTTTTTCAACTCAATAATGGCATATTCATATTACAAGCATTTACGAGGCATTTAGAGTGATAAATTTCATATGAAATGAAAATACGATGAGCAATCCTTGATATCAAGCTACTCTTCATCATGTGAGTAAAATTATGCTCTGAATAGGCTATAACAGAAGACATTTAATCTGTAATAGATGAATACATTAAAAAATATCAATAAATTACGAGCTAAAAATCACAGGTGAATCATACTACGTTTACTACATACTACAAACCCTTTGCTACAGTGTCAAAGGACCCATACCGTGCGGGACCGAAATCCGTACAGCACCGAAATCCGTCCACCTCATGTGATATCAATAATTTGAAGAAGGCTAAAGGTAATTTATGTAGAAATAATTTATCTTGTCCTGTTCAGATACTTGGCAGTAAGCTTTTAAGGCATAGAAATGGAAAGAAGGCTTTGAAATTAACACAAAAAAAATAAAAAAAAAAAATCGCCACCCACCAAACGCGGAGTTTTCGCCGCCATTTTGTTTTCGGGTAGAGCATTATTGCACCAAAAGTAACTGTGTTTCTTTGCTAATTGCAAATCATCACATAAGATAAGCGGAATACAAATCGAAGGGATCGCTTCTCAAGGTGCGTATCGAACTATTTACAGTGGTAGTTTAGTCAAACAGACTGTTTCAATTTAAATATTTAGTTTAAAAATAGCTGTACGGATTTTGATCCTTCGATTCGAAATCCGTCCACGATGGACGGATTTCGAGTCAGGAGTAGTTGATTTTATTCATTATTTTATTATGTTTTTGGTAGTTTTTAATGAGTAAATGTTAAACACTTCATAAATAGAAGCCTTCATGCTCCTATGTTAATGAATAACGTTTTATTTACATTCGATTCCTATTTTCTAATGACTTTTCATATACTAAGGTGCTTAAGTGTACGGATTTCGATGCCCTACGGTACCATATATTATTTACTTTACATGTTTTGTACGGCAGGGTTTGCTTTGTTAAGCATTAGTCGACCTTGAGAGAAATGGTTCAGAAATACCAATCCGAAGAAGATGAATTTGATTTTGGATCGATCCAGGTTGTTTAGATTAATGAAATTAATATCATGATATATCATATAACATGATATAATATTATATGATGAAATATAAACATTTATTGAGTATAATTGCAAGAAATTTGATGAACGTAGTAAATTATTGAAAACAATGAATGAAGTACAACCGATTGATACCGAAGCTTGCTGTCATCTGATCGAACATTTTGTTCACCTGGTTCTGAATAAAGGTAAGTCTACTATGGGATCACTAGAAAAAAAAGTAGGTTCTGAAAAATGGTGGCTCTGGTATCGTAATCATTGAATATTTTTATTGGTGTCAACCGGCCCGACAAAGTAGTCGAACCTCCATTAGTCAAAACGGAAACCCGAAAACAAGTTATTTTGTATGGTAGGATTCGATTTCATAAATGTAATTTAATAATCACAAATTAAATGTATTCCTATAACAACAGAATATTTATTCATAAAGAGTCTCGTAATAAGTAGTACGAATATTATAAACATGTTTAGAAGGAGTAAAACGATTATAAAAAGTAAAATAATTGAATAAAACGTTACGATGTATGTAATATATGATAACCAATACGGAGACAATGAGTTTGGATATTTCCGTTGGTAAAAAATAACCCTTTAGCTGTTGTACACAATATACAGTTTATTTTATGAAAATACTGTTGAATACACTGCCATATGATAAAAATATTCCATATAATTTGCTATTTGAGCTCAAAGAGTTTAATTCATATACACTTAAAGGAAATTTAATAAAATTGAAATGACTATATTAGAGATGGACATTATGTGTTAAAAAAAATAGGAATGAAACAAATGTAAAGAATATGATAAGAATAATAAAATCAATAAATATTCTGAAAATATTAATTATAATAAGGTAATGAATTAACAATAAAAACTTCACTTGTCATAAGACGAGTCTGCACAATCCCACTCAATTCCACCACTCAACTGTACCCCGACAGATACGTACCTCGACCCCAACAGTAAAGCCGTCTTCAGTGTCTCCTACTTGACTTGACTTCGAGACGCCGAAGACGACCCCACCGCTGAGGTCGAAACACGCATCTGTCAAGGCACAATCAAGTGTTGGAACCAAATATGACCGTACAAAATCGTCTTATGACAAGTGAAAATATTCCACTAAAAAGCTCAAAATAATTTTCTCAGGCTGACTACTTTACCCACAATTTAAAGACTTGGCAGCTCTTCGCTTCCGAGAGGTGGTAATCATGAAAGATCTCCAGCGATGCCGGCGGCACTGGTTACCAGTTTCCCACCGACCAGTGAGCTGCTACCATTTTCACTTGAGCACTATTGTCAGCTATTACGATCTATCTCATTGATCCGAAGAAAACACGATCGGCTAACGGACGCCTTCAGGGCCGTATGGTCTCCCTCGGGGGTGTAGGTTAAGTTGGGTTAAGTCGACCATTCTTACCCGCGGAAGTTTTCAAAATTTGAACAAGACAAAATGTCACACGCGAGAAAAAATGCTTCCGTTTTAAACGATGCCGAGTGTTTTTTTTCATATCTGTTTTTATGCATAAAAAAATTCTCGCCAAACGCAATTTGTTGCAAACAAATCGGATGAGCATAAGAGCAAAAAATGGCATTTTATTTTGTAGTTTTAAAATTAGTATTTTCGCCATAACTTTTGACCCAATTGTACGATCCGGCCAAGTTTCTATAGGAAACAATGGGACAAGATTCTGCGTCGAATGCAATCTGTTGCGAGCGACCTGAGAAGCACACATATTGCACATCAATCATAGTAACTTATATATGACCGGATTCAATCACAATATGGTTACTGCAACCAGATTTGTTAAACTTGTGTTGCTTGGGGAATATATGAAGTCTAAGTGCTAAAAAAGTGAG
This sequence comes from Armigeres subalbatus, assembly GCF_024139115.2. Lineage (NCBI taxonomy): Eukaryota > Metazoa > Arthropoda > Insecta > Diptera > Culicidae > Armigeres > Armigeres subalbatus. The sequence continues at coordinate 145,656,561 of NC_085141.1, forward strand.
CTAGACTTTTTTGAACTCTTTTTCGCAATAAATAGTAATTTGACCATAACATCTAAGCCCATAGTCCAATCTGGCCAATTTTTAATAAGAAAATATGTAAATCGGTTGAGGAAAAGTGCCTGAAAAATGAGAGAGTTTTTTTAGCGATTTTTCCATAAAAAATTGTATAATTTTCGATCCCATAGTCCGATATGTCCGAATTTTCAATAGGAAACAACGGGACAGGATTCTGCGTCGAATGCAACTTGTTCGGTTGAGGATAAGTGCCCGAAAAATGAGTGACATTTTTTACGCGATTTTTTTGGATGAATTTGTATTTTGGCCATAACTCCTGATCCCATAATCCGATCTAGCCAATTTCAAATAGGAAACAATGGGACAGGATTCTGCGTCGAATGCAACTTGTTGCGAGCAAATCGGTTAGGGATAAGTGCCCGAAAAATGAGTGACATTTTTTACGCGATTTTTTTGTATGAATTTGTATATTGGCCATAACTCTCGATCCCATAGTCCGATCTGGCCAATTTCAAATAGGAAACAATGGGACAGGATTCTGCGTCGAATGCAACTTGTTGCGAGCAAATCGGTTAAGGAAAAGTGCCCGAAAAATGAGTGACATTTTTTACGCGATTTTTTTGTATGAATTTGTATTTTGGCCATAACTTCTGATCCCATAGTCCGATCTAGCCAATTTCAAATAGGAAACAATGGGACAGGATTCTGCGTCGAATGCAACTTGTTGCGAGCAAATCGGTTGAGGATAAGTGCCCAAAAAATGAGTGACATTTTTTGAGTAGTTTTGCGCACACACACACACACATACACACACACATACACACACACACACACACACACACACACACACAGACATCACCTCAATTCGTCGAACTGAGTCGATTGGTATATAACACTATGGGTCTCCGGGCCTTCTATAAAAAGTTTGTTTTTGGAGCGATCATATAGCCTTTACCGTATACTTAGTATACGAGAAAGGCAAAAATGATATAAAAACATCACCTTCATCCAGTGCTGCCGAATATTTACAACCCTGGTTGTTGTACAAAAATTTCAACAAGAAAGACATTCCTAGATAGCTAGAAGCGGAATTTGTTTAAAAAGTTACAACAAATATTTTCCAGAATGTTCTCGGCACACATTTACTAACGGCACACATAAATCAACTTAAGGTGGTGGAACAAAAGGAAGAACGAGTGAAGTTGGTGATTACCGGACGGTTCAAGGCCAGACGAAATTCCATCGACGATCAGGAAGATTTTTTCGGATTCCTTGCGGTAGAAACACCTGAAGTGAGCCATGCTGATATACCAAGGATAGTAAGCGGTCCGTCAATCCAGGAAGAGAAAACTTGTCGAGAGGAGTCCTTTTGCTGCGACGATTAGTTGATTTTTATTGTAAGTATTTCGTATGTAATTCTTTATAGTTACCTACACATTTGTGTACATTGGAACCGAACTTTGTAATACATGGTAGACGAAAATATAAATCAGTTCGAAGTGATCCATAAGCGAGATCGGAAGCTTATTTCCTAGTGTTTGTAGCCAGTTGGACCACGTCCTGTAGATGGGCAATATCGAGCCCGAAACCGGTCGACAAAAGGTAAATTTTAAAATCCTTTTTCGTTTGTAAGAACCATAAGTGTTGTGTCCAGTCTCGCGTCGCGTTTTGTGTGTATGATACAGTTCTTACGTTAGCACAAATCTCAAAAATGAGTTTATTTCCAAACCTAATCGAAAGTGAAATCCATAATTAAGACATTTTACTTTCGAGGTAATGAAGATCAATTTACAACATATTGAAAACAATTATTGTTGTTGAATTGAAATATAGTTTTACAAAGGATTAGCACTAGCTTGAGCTTGTCTGTCTGCCCGTAGTTGCTACTTCATTATGACTAGATCAGCTGTTCTTGCACAGTGAACCAACAGATGTTTGCTTGGGACTAGCACTCATCTTCTGGTGATCTCATTTGTTAAAGTGGCGCCTCCTGCCACGTCAGAAAGCAAATCAATGTAGGGAAGGGGAAGGAAATGATGATGCAGTAACTCGCCCACTGCAAGCCGAATATACCTCTGCACTTCCCACGAGAGTTCATTTTGGAATTTTTGGGTAAAGTTCGAGGGGCAGACGTTCGTCTTGGTTAACGAGATGCTAAAGCGACAGATGGGAGAAAGCGACTGATAGAATTTCTTATTGGTTGGATGTAGGGGAAACGAGCTTTTGTATCCTTCATTTCCAATTCTAGCAGTTACTACTAGAATAGTCAAGTTTAAGGCATAACATAGAAACGGAAACGGCATGGAAGCCCATTTCCAGTTCTAGCGATTGCTAGAATATGAGAAATATAGAGAAAGATACAAAGTAGGAACGAACGTAGGATTGGACCCACGACTTGCTGCGTATGAGACGGAAGCAGTAACCATATGACTACCAAGCCAATTATAGTTTAAAAGATGGTTAGCACTAGTCAAATCAATAAGCTTACCGAAATTGAATTCTCAGCATGTAAAGCTTAGTTGTTGCGTTTTTGAATTTTGGAAATTTGTTCCATAAACCTTCCGGGACTCGCATTATTGTAAAAAGTACAATACATTGAGTAAAAATGACATATCTTTTCAGTCAGTTTACTAATTTGCATTAAACCACCATGTATTCCTAAAAAAAAATCAGTATGCACATCTTTGTTTGCGTGTTGGTTAGCGTATACGTTGTATTGTTCGGATTGAATGAAGTTGCATCGCGTAGATTTTGTACTCACCATTTCACTTATTGCGCTAGTGAATTTGAGTCTTCTGCATTTTATTGCATTTACAATACGGTCGACAAATTTGTCTCTCACTTCGATTTTTGGAAAGCAGTTTTCAACAGTTTTTGGGCGTGAAGTGAATTAATTGGTAGTCAAGGTTGAAGAAAAATGTGAAACTCAGTTAGTGAATATGTTTTAGGAGTGATAAAATCAAAGAAACAATGGGAGAAGATCAAGTGGAAAATTAAGTGAGTGTGTATGTGTTTGATCCGAACGTTCGAACGTTAGTATGCGTTCGATGAACATACGAATAGTTTTCAGCGTTTTTTCAGCAATTCCTCAGTAATTGCTAGTTTTGTTAGGTGAAAAATTAATATGGAAATGCCATGAATATATTATGATGGAGGGTTAGTCTGTAAATAGCCCCAAAATATTGAATTTAGTTCAAAACTTTATTAGTATTAGTGCGGACTCGAATAAAATCATCGTCATTATCGGATTGATTACGGTTAATAGAGCCTTAAGTTGAATGATTTAGAGCAATTTTACCTACTTGGATTAGGGTGTCCCTTAAAAAAGCAGTACTTTTTATCTATTTTGTTTGTTTTCGATTTTTCGGAAAAGTCGTCCTCGGGTGACTCTTAGAGCTAAAAACATGCAACTTTTGATATATAAATATGCTCAAAATCTTTTAGCGATCAAAAGTTATAATAGTTTTTCTGTCAAAATTACGTTTTTCTCAAAAGTTGATATCTCCAATTAGGGCAGACCAAAAAAATATGTTTACACGGCATTTGAAAGAGCAACTCATTTTCTTTATTATGTTAAAAAATGGGAGATACCGTAATCCGGGGGAACATTGATCATTTTTTTTAATTGTTTTGTAAATATTTTCCCCGTAAGCGAAATCATAGTTTTTTTTAAATATTTTTAAAACGAGTATTGCTACGCGTAGAAAGTAAAATGCTGTTGTTCTTGATTATTTGATAGTTTTAAACTTGTTTTAAAAATGCTTTTTGATTTTTTAATTTGGGGTAACTTTGGCCAATCATTTATCTATAGAGAAAGCGTATGCAAACGCTGAGGCGATGTGCATCGATTGTTTCGAGAAAGACATCATCACCGCTAGTGGAATTATCTGTTTTTTCAATAATATATATGAAAATTTTGAAACAAAAACTATGAATTAGCCAAGAAAATAAGATCGCTTATCACATAACCATAGGTACGAGCAAATTTTTTTGTTATTATACTTGTTTTGAGTGCTTTTTTGGCAGCTTGCTGTGAGTTCGAAATTTATTATTGATTTTATTGTTCAAATTTTGGCGGAAAATAAATGCAAATTCATCCGAAGACTATATCATTCAGCAGGAAATGTAATCAAGATTAAGATACCTAGCTCACAATAAGTAATTGTGATAACAGGAAATAATATTTTTTCATTTCTAGTAAATGGTGAAACTGATAAATGTTCCCCCGGATTACGGCATGTTATTTTTTTTATTTCGAGTTTAACAATTTTACTAATGTAACTCGACAACGGAAAAAAGATACAGAAAATGTTCTTAAAGAAAAACACACGTTTTGAAAAGGCCCGAATCTCTTCAGAAGATGACATTCGTGAAACATAAAAATTAAAATGAGCAGATCAAAAATATTATATACTAGTAAGTAAAATTGCACAAAAAAAGTGAGCTTGAGAGCTACAGAAAAAGTTTGTAGTACATTTTATGTCAATATTCCGCAAAATAAAAAAAAAATTCACATTTTTATAAAATGACCCACCCTATTTTTCGATAACTCAAGTATCCAGAACAACTTTGCAGAACAATTTTTTTTCTTGAAAGTATAGTTTAGGCCGAAAATGCATCTTTTCTCGTTAATCCAATGCCATGTGGTGATAATGATAAAACGTGTAAAAAGTGTTAAAGCTGTAGATTTTTTTTCATTTATTATGAATGTCACCTTTTGAAGACTTTTGGGGCTATTCAAGGCGCATGTTTTGCTATAAGAACATTATCTGTATGTTCTTCCATTGTTGACTCATATCAATTTATTTTAATTAGACATTAGTGAAAGTGATAAAACTTGAGATGAAAAAAAAAAACATATCTTATATATCAATTTTTCTACATAATAAAAAATATGAGTTGCTCTTTCAAATGCCGTGTAAAAATTTTTTTTTGGTCTGCCCTAATCTGCCCCAAGTAAGGAAAGTTGCGCTAAATCAGCCAAATTAAGAGCTACAGAAAACATTTTTAGCACTTTTTTATGGAATACAACTGCGCTACAACTTCGTGGAACTTAATTTTTGATAGCACCATAATGACGGCCTTACTATTCTGAACAATTTAGCATCTTTCCATGTAAATCTGTATCCTGGGCCATAGTGCAGTGGCCACCAGACGGCCTTCTGGAGAATCCGGAACATCCGTAAAAATGGTCATCTTGTGAAGTTCGTCCTAGAGCAGCGCAATTTTTTTCTAAACCATTTCTGACGGTTATCTTGGAGATATTTAAAAGTCTTGATCAATAATAACCGCAGGTGGCCACCAGAATTCAGGGCTGCCCAGTGTACGGCTTCCAATGTACATAAAAAGAATGAATTTTCAACGCAATTCAATAGTGCTTAGTTTTTTTTCTGGAGTTTTTTTGCCATTCTGAAAAAAGGAGAAAAAAATCAATGCATGAATTTTTTGTTATTAAAAAATTGCCGAATATTGGTTGGCCGCCAGCAATGAATCACCTGCTTTGAGCGTGCTTACAGCGGCCCACTAGGAGTTAACTTTTTGAAATCAGTATGGCGAAAGGCATCTAAGGCTCGATTTCTCAAAATCAAGCACCTTCATCGAAAAAATATTTGGTAGGCGTAAAAGCGGACACCTTCCTACATAACCTGTACCAAATAGTTTTTCATGAAAAGTTTCTAAATTTGAGAAAACTCGCGTTAGATGTCTTTCGCCATACAAATTTCTGGCAGTTAACTCATGCTGGCTATTTTGCGTATATACTATAGCGCCTGGATGTGACAGCGGCGGGTACAAAATCAGCCACTACCAATAATTCATTGTTAATTCTGAAAATTGGGCAGGCCTGCTCTAGGTCTTATATTTACACCGTAAGACCGGGACCGGGCTTCTTTCGATGCTCTGATTGTTGTCTAATAGTACCAAGATGTTGTACATACCGGAACGAGCGTATCCGGCGTTCACAAAGTGCCGCACGATGTCCGTTTTTGAGACGACGTGTGCCGTTCTTTAAACGCGCACACTTCTGAACGGAGTTGCTTCATAGTTTTTGGCATCGCGGGTAAAGTTTCAATCAAGGCAAGGGCTGGTTGGTTTCCATCATCCACTGAACTGATATAGTCGTCTCCTGCCACTGAGCCTCGCTGCCTGTGATCTCAGCGCCATTTAGGTGTTCCTCGAAGTGCTGCTTCCACCTTTTTATCACCACAGGTGAAACTCGCTAGCTCACGGGAGGGTATTCTACCAGGTCGTTACACTGTTTCAATCACCCCTCTACTCGAGGTGAGGATGATTCGGTTCATCGCGAAGGGAACCATAAACAGAGCTGTTCGTAAAAGGTGTCTAATGCAGTAGGATGGGAGGGGTACCTATTCAGTGATCTAAGAATGACGAGGCTTGGTGGTCCCTTTGTGGACCCGGGGAAACGACGCAATGGAAAATTGGTGAGATCCCCAGAGACAGAATCGCATATTGAACACGTTCTGATTGATGGACGGCACTTCTCTGACACTATCGACGTCAAGACCTATCGTGGCGCTAACATTGGTTCTGATCACTGATGGTTACACTGCGCCCAAAACCATCTGTCACCAACAATGTTCGGTATCGACGCCCGCCTTGGTATGATCGAGAAGGCTGAAGTAAACCAGATGTGGTCACTGTGTACGTGCAGCGACTTTAGGCAGCAACTGAGTATCGCCGCTGAAAGCAACGTCTGTAGACGAAAGAAACAGCGTGGTCGGACTCGGTAGAACGGGGACAGCGGACTCGTCTCTGCACTTGTGGAAATATTCTTAGGGTCTGTCTCGTCTACCGATTTAAACTCAAATTAAACTTGAAAGCGAATGTTTGAATAATATCAAATAACCCTACTCGTAGAGAAAGATTACTTTTGACAGATATCGAATAATTTTTGATAGAAGAAGTGGTATTGTTGGGTGGCACCAGCCTTTCTTAAAACCGGGTTAGATTTAAGATTAAATTTGGTTCAGGAAATCAGACAGAGCCTTGGCTTTAGTTTTCTTTAGCATATTCTATGGATTGTACATATTCTATTGTTGTATACTTTAGCTCCAATCATATTGTATCACAAGTCCAAGTAATTCTCCTCCTTAGCAATTCAATTTATCTTGAATCCGTCATTAATTATACATAAGTTTCATTTATCCTGAGAGCGCTTGTCTATCATTACCCTTCAACTAAGTGTCACTTTTTCAATAGAAAGCAAACGAGAAAAGAAATCATTTTCACCCACAAACAATAGAAAATCATCGAATAATAGAACGATTAATTTCCCCTTTGAACCCTTTGTTGGAGAATTCCTGCTATTTTCTTTTTCCTCGTTTACTTTCAAACATTTATAACATGCTAGCGAGCCTGAGGGTAAACCTCGCGAGAAGGTCGTCGTTGTTGGTAGTGAAATTCCGCCAGCTCCCAATACCGAACACCACGCGGTTCAGTTGATGCCACAGACGGCGGCGGGGACTGAAGCACTGACTGGAATCGTTTCCAAGGGGACGCTCGACGACGCTAGGCGTGCGGTTAGGCCAGTTCGCCCTCCCATCACTACTGTTCGCGCCACATCCAGGATGCTGACCGAGCGATTGCATTTATGCGTGTGGTCGTACTCCAGCTGGTTTACTTTTTTCTCGATTTTTAGAAAACTTTCCCGAACTCACCCCGTTTTTCCTCGGCCGCACATAGCAACACATAGGCGCGCACACTTTCCATCCCGTTTTGATTATGTATTTTTTGCGACCCATGTACCGACCATCCAACCGCGCCACCAGTCAGTCAATGATTTTTATTTCTTATTTTGCATGCATCCAACTTTGCGCTCTCGGAGTAGGTTACTCTTTCTCTCGACCTGAGTCAGGATTTTTTCCCTCAACCCTATCATCCGAAACAGGAAAAAAAACCTCTTGACTCTCTTCAAACACACGAACAGCGCCAGGACAACGCATCGAATCGCTTTTCTATTTGTGCCACCACCACCCTAATGCCACCCTCGCAATTAAACCTACCGATGCGATGCTGTGAAATCGTGCTAGGAGTGAGGTCCAGAGAGCGGCAATCGAATGCAGCACACGTCGATCATTTTGTGGTAGGCCAAAAACCATCCCACCCAACAACGTGATATCTGGCCGCCTCATCCTGCCGCGATGATGCATCACCAACTCCTTCTTCCCCATACCGTAGGTCGTAGCCTAGTGTTGTAGTTAGTTACCTACTCTTTCTTCGGAGGTGAGACAACGAAGCGTCGCTGATCACAACGCGATACCTAATGAAAGTTGGCGATGGTCTATGGTGAGGTGATGGAAGTTGCTGTGTGCCAGCTCTGCACACAGGAATCACGCATCCCTTCGCTGAACAGGCGGTGTGAAGGTTCGGTGTTACGGGAGATAATCATGTTAGGTATACTTTGCTGAAGATAGGGATTTTTCTGCTGAGAATAATGGTTTTCAAACGGGTTGTTGGTATCCGATAGTAGGAATGTAATTTTGTTCACATTACACTTTACATCACAGTTCTGTTTTAGTCACGGGGATGACAAGCTACGCCATCTTTGTCACATCTTTTCTGAGTCACCAATACAAGTGCACTGCGAATACAACATAAACAATTTCCAGGGTGAAAATGATATAAAACGAACGAAGGCATAGACAGTGCCTTGTGCAAGTAGGATTCAAACGAATTGAGCAAATAAGTTGAACATTCTTAAGTTTAAAGCATGCAATCGAGTGTAAAATAGTTTTAATTTACAGTTCGTTCATTTTTTCTCTATTTTCTCATGATTGTATCATGTTGCATTATTGAGTGAAATTGGCGTTTTGCATCATATTCTCCTGTAAAAACGTAAACATTCAAAATTCTCGCACATACTATTGCAAAATAAATCAGTATTGGGGTGATTTGACACTGGGGGATAAATTTATCACCCAAAAAAGCACGAACAGGCGAACCTGTCAAAATCCATAGTGAAAAAATTGGGTGTCGGTGCCCTGGTTTTAGTGCAATGAGCTAATTGATTTACATTGACAATCAAACGAAAAAAATATGTTTGACCATTTCTTCCTCATTTTCAGCGAGTTTATTCAAAACTCATAGAAGTTGGGTACCTACTTCGTAGCAGTCCAAGGCTGTTTTGTTTCTCCACAGCAAATCGAACTTAACGTTTGATTTGGAATCAAATTGATGACCGTTCGGATTCTGAAACAATATCAAGTTTTTAGTGTTTGGTTTTGTGTTTTTCGGTCTGCATTCACCAAAGAGTTTCAATTACAAGAGATAACAAAATGCAAACACTAAGGACCCTGAAAAGACCCAGAGAAGTGCCTGGTTGCAATGAGCTTTCAAAAAATAGAGAGCTGTTCGCTTTCATATCGTCTGTCAGCGAAGGTCAAAAGCATATTTTGCGGTATGAAGCAAGATAGACAGTAAATGGAATTCTAGTGGAAAGCCTTTCGGCCGAATGCTACTAGGCCGAAAATTGTTTGGTCCAATATGTCATTTCGCCGAACAAACCATAAGGCCGAAAGACATTTGGACGAAAGGGTTGTACGACCGAATAAACTATTTGGCTGAACACCATACGGTCGAATAAACCCTTTGGCAGGCATTTGGCTTAATAGGCCGTTTAGTCGAATAAGTTATTTGGGCGAATAGGTCATTTGGCCGAATGAAGTAATTTCCGAAAAAGTCTACGTTAGCCTACGAAGGGGGACGGGTATACCAAATACCTACGTATACATTTTTTTAAATTTTTTACTTCGGGAGATCTGATGCAAATTCTTTGGAATTAGAGCACAAAGAACAGACGTTCATCTCATGTCGCGAAGTTGTGTAAAACTTTGTATTTGTCATTTTGAAGTATCTCGTTATGCCCCTGATGCGTGGTGCTAGTGTGCTAAGAATGTTTGTAAAAATTTGTCGTATTTTACTTTTAACTTTTTTACTGAGCACTAGGGTAAAGGATGTATTTTGGACCACCCTTACGGGGGCTCTTATTTTGGACCACCAAGAGGAATTTGCACTCAGTGGTCCAAAATATGAGCCGTCGAACTGGTGGTCCAAAATACCTCCCTTACCCTAGCAAGTCCGGATTGTCACTAGATGGCAGTATCACCTTGTTTACGTAGTGTAAGCCAAGAAGGAATTTCTTGGGATTTCATATATTGCATGGAATTTTCAAGAAAAGCGTCGGAATTTGTTTGTGGTATTACTGGGAAACTTTAAAGGTTATCAATCGGGAAGTTCAAGGAAATTTCCAGGCAAACCTTATTGGAATGAGGACTGGACATTCTCGGAATTTCACCTCGAAAATTTTCGAAATTCTGAAAACTCTTCGGTCTTCTGAACCGGCGTGGAGAATTATAGATCAGATGCATGACAGATTTTAGGGCGTAGGGCGTGCAAAAGTGTCGGCGGCGGTAGCGCACATCTCAAGGAAAAAGCGAGCTAAACAAAAAATAAAATAATTGGCTTTGAGATTTGGTTTCAGGAGCTGAGGACAGAGCTTTAAATTTAATTTTATTTCAAATTGATTTTTGTGTTGTTGGATTTTGTTTAGTTTGATTTTGTTATGTTTGAAATTCGAATTTTATTCTAATGTTTACATGCTGAAATGGATTTGGATAGCTGAATTGATAAGAAAATTATTTTGAACTTTTTAGTGGAATGTCTTCACTTGTCATAAGACGAGTTTGTACAATCCCATTTAATTCCACCACTTAATTGTACCTTGACATATACGTATTTCGACCTCAACAGTAAGGTCGTCTTCAGTGTCTCGTACTTGACTCAACTCGTACTTGAAGTCGAGTCAAGTACGAGACACTAAAGACAACCTTACTGTTGAGGTCGAAATACGTATATGTCAAGGTACAATTAAGTGGTGGAATTAAATGAGATTGTACAAATTCGACTTATGAGAAGTAGCTGAATTGGCTAAAACGTGGTTGATTTCCTTATTTTTCCAGTCGTATATGATATTTTGTGAAATTTGGAAAAGTCTACGTAGACTTCAAGGGGGGAGAGGGGAGTTTTTTCGGAAAAGTCTACGAAAGTCTACTACGGGGGAAAGGGGTTTTAAAATGTGAAATTTCGGTCCATAGTCGTTTGGTAGAAAGGGCATCTGTGGAAGGTGAGAGGTGCGAATTAAGGAGTGACAAGTGAGGCGTTGCAATTCTCACTTCGCTCTTCTTGCTTTTCATAGTGAGAAGTGAGAAATGATAAGTGATAAGTAAGAAGTGAGCATGTCTCTTCTCACTTCTCACTGTGACAAGTGGAAAATGATAAGTAAGAAATGATGATCAAGAAATGAGACATCGCACTTTCTGTAGTGCGTAAGTGAGAAATAAGCAGTGAGACGTCTCACTTCTTATTTCTCACTTCGCACTATGAACAGTGAGCTTTTTTAAAACTTTATTAGAGTGATTTTTAAGTTGTATACAAAGTTCATCACTTAAGAACATCGAGAAGTTAGAAGAGCGGAGCGAGTAGTGAGACGTCTCACTTAAGGCTAAGTGAGACGTCTCACTACTCGTTCCGCTCTTCTAACTTCACTGAGGGAGATGAAAAGCAAGAAATAAGAAGTAAGACGTCTGACTTCTAATTTCTCACTTCTCACTGCGAATAGTGAGATCTTGCTTAACTTTTCAAAAGGACCTAAGTAACATTGTTTTCATGAATTAATTTGAATACTGCAATCAATAGCTAATTCATGGAAAAAATATTTCTTAGGTTCTTTTGAAAAGTTAAGCGAGAGATGTGTGAAGAAAGAATTGATAAGTGAAAAATGAGAAGTGAGACATCTTACTTCTCACTCCATGTTTCCTACTTCTTTAATCAAAAGGCTCCGTACGCCTGTCACTGGCGAACAAAGCTCGTGTACTCTGCATCGAACTTAGAACCAGTGTTAGGGCGCAATCGTTAATGCGAACATATTTCTATTCGATTAGTTACTGCAAATAAATTCTTTTTCGAGTCCCTTTCATCAAGCAGGTATCTCAAACATACCACATCGTTATATTGCTGGATGATTGAGTGTTTGATTTTGATAAAATATCGAAAACAAAAGTGTACATAAAAATTGCCTCGCCATAACAAAAAGATGGTAGAGAATTAACACTGTTGTTTACATTTTAGAACCAAATCCAGATGTCCCACATGTCGGAGTAGGGCTTCAGTGCTCTCCCTTCTCCACCTCTTTAATCTCACTGTGAAAAGTGAAAATAACGAAATTAGAAGTGAATTTTCTCCTTCCTCACTCATTAATTATTATTTTTCATTTCTCACTTTTTGCAGTGAGAAGTGAGTACCGACGAGTGCGAAGTAAGCCTCACTTTTCACTCATCTTTTCTTACTTCTCACTTTCCACTATGAAAATTGAGAAGTGCGAAATAAGAAGTAAGACACTTATTTCTCCCTCATCATTTCTTACTTCTTATTTCTCACTTTTCGCAGTGAGCAGTGAGAAGTTAGATACGATGAGTGAGAAGTGAGACGTTAAATTTCTGACTTCACATCGACACTCATCGATTAGTCTCTTGAAGAGGGAGAAGAAGTGAGAAGTATGAACCCAAGTAATATTTTATATTTTATAACGCCATTGAAGATCATAATTTACTCTACAATAATGTTATATCATTCCACGTCGAGCATCCGAGGATTCCACGTCGAGCATCCGAGCGAGACGGTTGAAAGTCCGCGCACGGTCTGCTTCTCTTTTGGTTTTTTTCCTGAAGTACAGGTAGAGGTTTTTTTCCGAAAGTGTTTTGAAGCAAGTGCTTGAGTGGAAGTGGTGCTTAGCTGAAGCAGTTGAGTAGCCATTTCGTTGCCTTTGCAAGACAACGCAAAGTTTTGCAGTTTCTTCGGCGTCCATCGCAGGCGCAGGCATCATCGCCCCACGCCGACAGTCATCATCCATCGTGCGTCTCCACCAACACAGACGCTGCCGTCCTGCCACCATCCATCCACCCAGTTGCAGTGTTGTCTGCGGCAAGAACACCAACAACAGCGTGGTTCGCTTCGACCGCACCACCGCCCCGGCGATTGTCCATCCAGTCAGTGTGTGCTGCCAGAACCGTTAGCCGGCGACACAGCAGTGTGAACGCAAGTATTTACTTGAGCTCCCTCTCGTTGTTCCCTCTCTTCTCCATCTTATTGGAATAGTTTTTTTCCTTTTCTTTAACTCGTCTTCCCTCTCATTAATTTGTGTGTATGTATGTTTTTTTCTGTTCTTGTGATAAGTGTTTAGTTTTAAAATAGATTGTGCCTCGCTGCAGCGGCGCATTTCGTGTCCGCAATGCGCGAAGGCGAAGTTGGCGGGGTACTTCGTATTCCATGTCAGATGTTTCGTTGCATTCGGGTGTTCCAAACCAAAATGAAATGGACACCAGCAACGCTAAAATTTCCTCTACGAGCCCCCGTCCCAAGGTCTACCCTCACGACTCTAGTGGGCCGTATGTTGTTTTCTTTCGACCCAAAGGCAAACGTTTGAATATCAGCCAGATTAGCAAAGATCTGGAAAAGCGATTTTCGTCTGTCACGACCATTGACATGGTTGGGTCCAGTAAACTCCGTGTCACGGTCAGTGATCGCAAACAGGCCAACGAGATTGTCACCTGTGAGCTTTTCACTCTCGAATATAGGGTGTATTTACCGTCAGCAGTGTGTGAGATCGCGGGGTGGTGACGGAGGGAAGTATGACATGCGACGATTTGAAACAAGGTTTCGGTCGTTTCAAGAACGTTTCTTTGCCTCCTGTTGCGATACTGGATTGCAAACAAATGTATTCGGTGTCGCAGGAGGAGAGAAGCGGAGTTATTCCCCTCTGACTCTTTCTGCGTCACTTTTCCGGGTCCGCACTGCCTGACTACGTAGTGATTGGCAAACTTCGTCTACCTGTTCGGCTGTATGTACCGAAGGTGATGAATTGTGTTAATTGCAAGCAGCTGGGCCACACCGCTCAGTACTGTTGCAATAAACCTCGCTGTGCATCATGCGGAGAGAAGCATGTGGAGGGCGCGTGCAAGACGGCACCGAAATGTGTCTATTGTAACGAAAGCCCTCCACATGCTCTTGAAGCTTGCCCAACGTACATACAGCAGCGAATCCACCAGAAGCGGTCTCTTCAGCAACGTTCTCGGCGAAGTTACGCCGAAATGTTGAGGAAGGCCGCTCCTCCACTCGTTTCTGACACCATCTACTCGTCTCTTCCTTTGGACGATCAAGGTAGCTCTGACTCCGAGGTTGGAAATGGGGTTCCCTTTGTTTTCAATGGCTCAACGAGGAAGAGAATAAAACAGAGCCAGCGACCCTCGAAAAAGCCTAGAAAACAGCCTCAAAGTGAGCCCCAATCCAACATGGTCAAATTCAAAGCACAACGTTCAACTTTTGTGGTTTCACATCAGGATGATCGAGAGTTTCCACCGCTTCCGGTACCATTGAAAATCCCAGATACCCCTTTTTTGCGATTTCTCAGCCAGAAAGAGAGCATACAGAGCGAGCAGAAGAACTCCCGAGCGCTCCAATGTTCACACTTTCTGGCATCGTGGAGCTCATCCTCAACTTCTTTGATGCTTCCGACCCCGTGAAGAACATGGTCAAAACTGTTCTTCCTATTCTGACTCCTCTCCTGAAGCAGCTGGCTTCGAAAATGCCCCTCCTCGAGTCATTTGTATCCTTCGATGGCTAACTTAGTCAATAAGGGTAACATGATTTCGATTCTACAGTGGAACTGTCGAAGTATTCTTCCAAAATTAGATATTTTTAAATTTTTAGTTAACAAATTACAATGCGATGCTTTTGCTTTATGTGAAACATGGCTAACACCAGATGTGAACCTTCATTTTCCTGATTTCAACATAATCCGCCGCGATCAGGCAAATCGATATGGAGGAGTGCTTTTAGGGATCAAAAAATAGCACTCATTCTATAGAGTCAATCTTGCGCCGATGTCAGGCACCGAAGCTGTCGCATGTCAGGTGACTATCCGAGGAAAGGACCTCAGTATCGCCTCGATATATCTTCCTTCAAACACCGCGATATCTCGAAGAGATCTCTCGCACATCTGCTCAGTTATGCCCGAGCCACGGTTGCTCCTGGGAGATTTTAACTCCCACGGAACAGGCTGTGGGGAACTGTACGACGACAACCGTTCATCAATGATATACGACCTCTGCGACGACTTCAATATGTCAATTTTGAATACAGGAGAAGTTACACGAGTGGCTCCTCCAGCAAGAGATAGCCGTCTAGATCTTTCCATTTGTTCGAGCTCATTATCGTTGGACTGTACTTGGAAGGTGGTCCAAGATCCCCAAGGTAGTGATCATTTGCCGATCGAAGTTTCGATTTCCAATGGACATAAGCAATCTGTTTCCATCGATCTTTCATATGATTTAACGAAGCACATCGATTGGGGCAAATATGCGGACGCCATCAGCGATGGCATACAGTCGATAGAAGCACTTCCCCGCGGGAAGAGTACAAGTTTCTATCGCAGTTGATTCTTGAAAGCGCTCTTCAGGCACAACGTCGGCCGGTGCCAGGAGCTTCGGTTCGTAGGAAACCCTACAGTCCGTGGTGGGACATCGAGTGTACGCAACTTTATCGCGAGAAATCCGCCGCGTTCAAAGAATTTCGGAAACACGGGGCGATCGTTCTTCACAAACGATACACCGCGCTCGAAATCCAGTTCAAGAAACTGGTCAAAGTGAAGAAGCGCGGATATTGGCGCACTTTTGTTGAAGGTTTATCGCGCGAGACTTCAATGAAAACTCTGTGGATGCGCAACGCGTCGTCCGTAAACGAAGATCGTGAAAGCTCGTCGCGGTGGATACTTGACTTCGCAAAGAAAGTTTGTCCGGATTCGGTACCGGTGAGGCAAGAGCTACGTGATGCTTTTGCAGACAGGGATGATATGGATCGTCCCTTTTCGATTATTGAATTCTCACTTGCTCTCCTTTCATGTAACAATTCCGCTCCAGGGATGGATAGAATCAGGTTCAAAAACCTCCCAGACGTCGCGAAGAGGCGCTTATTGAACTTGTTCAATCAGTTACTGGAGTGCAACATTGTTCCGGATGATTGGAGGGAAGTGAGGGTGATAGCCATCCAGAAGCCCGGAAAGCCCGCGTCGGATTGTAACTCGTATCGCCCCATCGCGATGCTATCATGTCTTCGGAAGCTGTTGGAGAAGATGATTCTCTTCCGGCTAGACAAATGGGTTGATTCGAATAGTTTGTTGTCAGTTCCACAATTTGGTCTCCGGAAGGGCAAGGGAACGAACGACTGTCTTGCGTTGCTTTCTTCAGAAATTCAGCTTACTTTCGCTAAAAAAGAGCAAATGGGCTCAGTGTTTTTGGACATTAAGGGGCTTTTGATTCAGTTTGCGTCGATGTCTTATCTGACAAACTCCACGAGTGTGGACTTTCACCAATTTTGAACAACTATTTGTACAATTTGTTGTCAGAGAAGCGTATGAGTTTTTCTCATGGTGACTCAGCAACTTCACGAATTAGCTACATGGGTCTCCCCAGGGCTCATGTTTGAGCCCCTTCTTTACAATTTTACGTCAGAGACATTGATGAATGTCTCATGCCAAATTGCTCGTTGAGACAGCTTGCAGATGATTGTGTTGTATCCGTTTCGGGGCCAACATCGGTTGATCTGCAAGGACCATTGCAAGATACTTTGGACAATTTGTCTACTTGGGCTACGAAGCTGGGTATCGAATTCTCTCCGGAGAAAACTGAGATGGTTGTCTTTTCAAAAAAACATAAGCCGGCAAAGTTCCCGCTCCAACTGATGGGTAAGACAATCACTCATAGCATGTCTTCTAAATACCTCGGAGTCTGGTTCGACTCGAAATGTACCTTCGGGAAGCACATTGTGTATCTGACACAAAAATGTCAGAAACGGATCAACTTCATGCGATCAATAACCGGAACATGGTGGGGAGCGCATCCCGAAGATCTTATGACGTTGTATAGAACAACCATTTTGTCGGTCCTCGAATACGGTAGTTTCTGCTTCCAGTCCGCGGCTAAAACACACATGCTGAAGCTTCAAAGGATTCAGTACCGCTGTCTCCGTATCGCGTTAGGATGTATGAATTCGACACATACAATGAGCTTGGAAGTACTTGCGGGAGTACTGCCACTAACAGATCGTTTCGCGGAATTATCGCTCCGGTTCCTCATCCGCTGTGAGGTTCTCAATCCATTGGTCATTGATAACTTCGAGAAGCTGCTCGAACAAAGCCCTCAATCTCGATTCATGAGTATTTACCACTGGTACATAACGCTGGAGGTAAGCCCTTCTTCGGTAGATACCAATCGTGCTAACTTCTTAGACTCTTACAGTTCCTCTGTTACTTTTGAATCAAAAGTTTTGATCTGTCCATGAAGCAGGAGGTTCATGGAATACCAGACTTTCTGTGTGCGGAGGTCTTACCTCCATTATTTGCAAGCAAATACGGGCACGCCAGTGAGGAGAAGCTTTTCACAGACGGGTCAAAATTGATGACTCCACGGGTTTCGGTGTTTTTAACGTTTTTCATAGCGCCTATTTTAAGCTCAAAGAGCCTTGTTCCGTGTATACTGCTGAGCTAGCAGCTATACACTATTCACTCGAGCAAATCGCATCCCTACCTCCTGACCACTTTTCATCTTCACCGACAGTCTAAGTTCCTTGGAGGCTGTTCGGTCAATGAAACCGGTTAAGCACTCAGCGTATCTACTGAATGGGATACGGAAAGCTTTGAGTGCCTTATCACAACGGTCTTACACAATCACCATGGCTTGAGTCCCTTCTCATTGCTCGATCCCGGAAAATGAGAAAGCGGACTCTTTGGCTAAGGTGGGCGCTATAGTTCGTCAGGAAACCTTGAACAGCTGGCAACAGAAATGGACAAATGGGGAGTTGCGTAGATGGCCGTATTCAATTCGCCAGCAGGTGTCGAAGCGTCCATGGTTAAACAAATGATTATGGGACGAGACTTCATTCGAACCATGTGTCGTCTAATGTCCAATCACTACACTCTAAATGCACATCTTTTCAGAGTGGGGCTCTCGGAAGGAAATCTCTGTGTTTGCGGCGAGGATTATCAGGACATCGATCATGTCGTGTGGGCGTGCGAGGAGCATCGTGGCCCCAGATCTGCGCTAACTGAACATCTCCGGGTCCGAGGAAAACAACCAAAGCCTATTAGGGAAGTGTTGTCGGGCCTTGATCTAGAGTACATGTCCCTGGTCCACCAATTTTTGAAAGTTGCTGATGTAAAACTGTAATCATTGTCTGTCGTACCCCATATCGATTGTCTTCCTCTTGTTGTACATTTCCATGTCTGTCGTTAATCCCTTCCGTATGTCCTCCTCTTGTCGTTGTCTCCCAAAAAAAGTTTGTTTGTCCCGTTACAGATGTAAAAATGCGAGGAATGTCAACTTTGTGAACATCAGCATCGTAATTACTTAAGCACCCTTAAATCCTTTCCTTTCCTACTGTATTATTGTATTCCCTAACCTCGACTAAACCGCGAGTCTTTCGGTTCCCCAAAACTAACACTATGTATAAGAATCAAGAAATGTATTGTTAAACTTGATTTCGGCTCCGTAACGCTTCACGGCAAACGAGCCTTCCAAATAAACGAAAGATTAAAAAAAAAAAAAAAAAAAAAATAATGTTATAAAACCAGAATGAAACCAAAATGTTTCTAGGGTTCTAGGGAAGTAAGACTCCTTTCGTCTCACTTCTCATTTTTCGCTTTCGGCCAAATGACCTGTTAGGCTAAACAACCTCTTCGGTCAAATGATCAGTTAGCCAAACAACATTTTCGATCATATGACCTATTCAACCAAACGACATTTCCGGCTATATTACCCGTTCGGGCAAACGACATTCAAACCATTCAGCTATATGACCTTTTCGGTCCTATTCGGCCGAATAACCTATTCGGCCAAATGATTCATTCGGCCAAGTGACCCATTAGGTCGAACGATCTATTCGGCCAAATGACTTATTCGATCACATGATCTATTCAGCCAAATAACCCATTCGGCCAAATGACATATTCGGCCAAATAGCATATTCGTCCAAATGACCTATTCGGCGAAACGACATTTTCGCACAAATGACCTATTCAGAAAAATGACATTTTCAGCAAAATGATCTTTTCAGAGAAATGACCTATTCGGCCGTATTACCCGTTCGACCATATGGGTTTCGGTAAAGTGGCATTCGCCCAAATGAGTTTTGGATAAAACAGCCCTTTAAAAACAAAGGCTTTTACGAAGTACCCGAGAACCAGGAAAGTAGATCAGTTGACGTTTCATCAGTTTAGATGCGTTATACGTGCTCAATGATCAACATACACAGCTGGTGTAGTTTGCATTCGGTAGCCTGCAACTTGGACATTAAGGCTTTCTGAGTTTAGGCCACAGCTAACCACAGCTCAACTGAGTGTGTAGTAAAACCGAAATACTTAGAGTTGGTATAGGGTACATTAATTGAATTGGGTCGATTTACGGGGATGTAGGGTTGTCACACCAGCTGATCTTGTTGTATGGAGAGTATCACCAAGACAAAGTAGGAACTCATAATCCGGGTTGTGGTGCTCGGGATGCCTAGTCAGTGGGGAGATGGGGATTAAATTCGTATTGGCAGAGACAATTTGATACCTGACCATACAACCGTCCATCTTTAAAAAATCTGGCAAGGGTTGTGAGGCTAGCGGCATCACTGCCCATTTGGCTAGAGGTAATGCAAAGGTTCCAGGACTGCTACTTAAATTGATACTGATAAAGTTCAACCTCCGTTCACCAAATCTCTGGTTTTGTTTCTGGTTTAAAGCACTTAAAGCATAAAGCACTTCAACATCCCCTAACACAAATCCTTCCTGATAGATCAATCGATTAAGTGAGTAAAGTTGGCCAATCCACAGGGAGCAGATACAATTTTTTGTTGACTAATTTGAGCCCCTCTACTTTCGGCCAGTGACTTGCTTTTTCAAGAAACTTACCAGGAAAATAATACAATAAGAAAGAAAGCATACGGTCCTCCCAAAAATCTGCCAAAATATATTTATAAATGCTTATATCATAGCCTATAGTGGCCCTATTATAGTGTCAACTCAATTCCTGTTGGATAGCAATTGTTAACCTCTTCTTAGCCGTGCGGTAAGACGCGCAGCTACAAAGCAAGACCATGCTGAGGGTGGCTGGGTTCGATTCCCGGTGCCGGTCTAGGCAATTTTCGGATTGGAAATTGTCTCGACTTCCCTGGGCATAAAAGTATCATCATGTTAGCCTCATGATATACGAATGCAAAAATGGTAACTTGGCTTAGAAACCTCGCAGTTAATAACTGTGGAAGTGCTTAATGAACACTAAGCTGCGAGGCGGCTCTGTCCCAGTGTGGGGATGTAATGCCAATAAGAAGAAGAAGAAGAAAAAGAAGAAGAAGAAGAAGCAATTGTTAACAAATTTCTACCGGTGGAAACCAAACAATTTTGAACTCGCTTTTCCTATTCTACAAAGCTCGTACTTGGTGCACGCCAAAACTCTTACCTCACTGGAAACCGTGGGAAAATATTAGCAAATGCCGCAAAAAAAAATATCAACTCAATTTTCAGCTTCACTCCTATCAACTAGAGTTGACGAGCGTGACTCCAACAGCCAGTCACCATCGCTTCGGAGTAAACTAAATTTACAAGTTTTAATTATTTTTAATACAAAACTACGCGACTGACCTGAGTATCCTTGTGTGGCAAAATAAGAGCCACCATACCGAACCCGGGCGATGTCCATCAACCCCACAAGTGGAAGCGCCGAGCGCTCGAGCTTTACCGTTTGCCACTCTATAACAAGACCTGGACCCGGAGTTTCACACCCTTTCTCTTGATGGCTTCACCATTTAATTTCGGTTCATTTTTTTCCCTACCGTAGCTCATATCCGCTGGTTGATGATTGCAGGCGAGAAAAAAAATAGGGAAATGGAAAAGTTCAAATCCTAATTTCGAAGAAACACTCTTTCTCTGGCGATGATGGCAGTGCGCGTTCAGTCACAGCAGAAGCAAATTTTTCACTTCCTTTCATTAAGGTTGATTGAGTGTTTGTAATTAGTTGATAATGAGTTTTTTTTTTGCACTATCCTATGTTAGGTATGTAGCGGGTAGGCTGTTATTCCTGAAAGGCAGTATTTCCTAACTTCTATAGTCGTGTTAATATCGTTTTGAGATATTATCAGTATTCTGTCACCAAAGAGATGAATAAAAAATCCTTTTGGGGAACATTTTCAGAATCTCCCAGGAAAGTTTCAGACTTTTAGGCATAAATGGCAACTAATTCTTTTTTTTATAGTGCGTGTATGATTCGCGAAATTGTTTTCAATTTACATAAGACAAATATCAATAAATTAGTTTAAAGTTTTAACTTTGTCGACAAAAAATAGATTTTTGGTGAGATTTTTAATGGTTGTATTGGCCTTCCTTATTTCTATTATAGGGTATATGGCTCAAACCTATGATGCTGTGGTTGAACTCATTTATAAATCTTCGTATATTGAAGCTCTAACTAAAATTATGCCACCCGACGGCTTACTTTTGGTTATGACGCCAAATAGTAAAAAATTGTCCACAAACTCTTATTTAAGCCATCAAAAGTTTCGAACGAAATGAACTTTATGTTCGGCATATTTTCTTAATCTTTGCTCTGTGTAATAAGTGTAATCGCAAAAATACACCGTGATTTCATCATGGATTCGGGAACACCAGTCACGTTTTCCAGAACGTTCCAGATAACGTGACTGTATTCCCGAATCCGTGCCTGTTATTCCCGAAAAAATACACCATGAACTATTCAGTTCATGAATTCATGAACGCTTTTGTTTTGCGTGTAAAATTCGTAAGGTAGGAAATATAGTGTGCTGTCTGCTTAAGTGGCTGCTAAAATCTGAATCAAAATGATTTTTACGCAAGTTTTTTGCGTTTATCAGTTGAAGAAGTGCAATCTAGCGTAATATAACTAAAATACGCCTGATACACGTGAGCCAACGTTACGTCCTAGGCTAACATTACCTCCCGTTACTTTACGTGGCGAATACTTGTCCGATATGAATGCTGCTGTTTATAATGATTGGAATGGAATTATTCTGCCGCATTTGTTTGGAAATCAACTTTGGCATACATAGTTGCACCAACACGTTATTTTAACCATTACGAAATTGAACCATATCACCTTGAGGTCAAAATACAGACGTAGAAAAAATATGCATACTAAATTACAGACTCTATACAATCCTTTTTTCCTCGTCATTACAGAGCACCCCGATTCATTGTTCATCTGCCAAGCGCACTCAGTAATTATTCATTAGCAGCTTTTTTTTAGCGCAACCTTCTTCGAAGTGAAGAAGTCGAAGTCAGCCTTTTGTGTCACGCATCACCAGCAGGTCCATTAATTAGCTTAAAACGCGTCCACCTCATCGACGTCCTTCACTTAGGACGATTAATTATGCATCGAATCTGCTCGATCAAATTGCATTTTCTTCCCAGAGTCAATTAGCTGCTCATACACTTTTCCATTTTTCTTAGAAAAGCTAAAGACGTCAAATTACCGGGCTACGAAACTTACCTGTGGGCACATTTTGCACTGGTACTTCCGGCCGGTCCCGTTCGGCAGCGCTGCCCCTATCTTGGTGGCGTTGATGGGCTGCGGGACGACGAGAAGGGCCGCCGGGTTCGGATGCACGTGATGTCCACCGGGTGAGCCATTCGTCGGTGCCCCTCGGGCCCCGTAGATCTGACTCATCTGCGCCGACTGCATTCCGTGGTGATCCAGCAGCCGTCCGTCGTCAATCATGTGACCTGCAGTCCGGGGCAGTACCGAGAAAGCGCCGGGACAGAACGCAAAATTGGAAAATTAAAATTTGAAATTTCAATTACTGCACCCGGAGGCGTGAAATAATCAAAAGTGTTCGCGCAAACAATTGTACGGTCATTCCGCACATGCTGACGGGCTTACCTTTCTGCAGGTTGTTGTGATGATGGTGATGATCGACTGCATTCATTTTGGCCTGTTTGGGGAAAAAGTGCGAAGAAAATCGGGTTTAAATGGGTGGCCAAATAATCAGATTAATTGCTTCGCGTCGAATCCGGAAAGGTATATCAAGTGACAAGTGGAAAAAAATGTACCATTTTTACAATGACGAATGAGTACTGGATGAGAACGAATTGAACAATTACGGAAGTTGTATTAAAAACAGTGCACATGCATAAAGAAAATGTGGAAATCATTTTTTTCCAAGAATTCTGAAAAATAGTTATAGCTAATAACAGAAACCGTCGGATTTATACCTACTTCACTACTACTTTCGCTAATAGAAAAGCAAGTGATGATTTTTTAATACTTTTTCGTTCCATCACACTAGCCCCAGCTGTTGTCTTTAAATATCTACCAAGAAATCCGAAGTAAACTTTAGATTAGTATTGTAGTAACCGAAAGAGAAGCAAAGAGACTCTCTTTTACACATACGACTTATTTCAAAGCACTCTAGAAATGTGGTTCCATTTTTGCTAGATAACAAAAAAAAGTTTAAAGTTTTGAAATATCACTTTTCCCACACAAATTCCCGTTCAATCAACCTCAGATATCGCAACAAAATCGCCTGAAACATTTTTGAAATTTATTCTATTCTACTCAAACCAGAGCATAAAACATTTATTTTCATGAAGCAACTTTACTTTTGACAAACGTCATTGCGTTCAAAAAATCATGATAAGCCTTGTTTATATGACTATCAATTGAACGTCGGCTTCATATTTTTTATGTGAGTAATCATTAAAATTATCAAAAATGTGTTAATTTTTTACAAAAAATAATAATTTATGAATGCGAAATAAATACTCACTGATCGATATTCATTCAAAAATTGACAGTGCACAGCCGAATATGAATATGTTACGAAGAGTGGTTGTTTCATATTCCCCTTTCATGTTCCAAAAACTCTGTCCAAATACAAAAACCCTCAAATGGTTCATCGGAAGTCCATGAATAAATTTTAAAATTGGATTGAGAAACAACGAATAAGAAATATTTTTTGGATTAGATTAGAGCCAAACGAAAAAAGGCGAATAGCATTTTTTTTTCTATTTGAGCTCCCAGATGCATTTTATATGCCTTAAGAATTTCACTACAACTTGGGTAGAGTCCAAATTTCCAACAAAAAAAATGGGTTGGGTTGGGTTGAGCAATGCTCATCAAAAAGGTTGAGTAACGCTGCTCCAGTGATACGGTAACTAGTGGGGTAGGGTTTCTAATGTCGAATTCGTTTTTAAACCTGGGTCAGTGCCAACCCGAACCCTGAATAAAAAAACGTTTTCAGTTCCATCTGTCATTGGATATGGTGGTGTGCGTGGCATCGTGTTTGTTTTGATTCGAAACATATGATCGACACCATACCGGATTTTACCAGTGCACTGGAAGTTTGTGGGCCACAACGAATCAGATCATGATAAAAACGATCAAGTACTCGCTCTGATTTTCGCGAATTACGAAATTTACTTTTGGATGGATTCCTTTTCGCTTCTTCAGGAATTCCTCCGCAAGTTCTTCCAGGCATTTACTCGGAGTTTCTTTCCGGAATTCATCCGGATGTTTCTTCAGGTATTCCTTGCGAAATTTCTTCAGGAATCTATTCAGAAGTTCCTCTTCTACCTGAAGTTACGTTCGGAGCTCGGGAGTTCGTTAGGAAAGTTCCGAAGTTCCTTAAAAATTTCCTTCGGAAGTTCCTTCAGAAAATCTTTGGAACATTCCTTCAGGAATTCCTCCCAAAAATACTTCAAAACTTCTTCCGGAAGTTCCTTCAGTAAATCATTTGGAAATTCATTCATGAAATCCTACTCAAATTAATTTAGGAGTTCCTCCAGAAGTACCGTCAGGAATTCCTCCGGAAGTTCCTCCAGAATTTCCTCCAGGAATTCCTCCGGAAGTTCATCCAGGAATCCCACCAGCTGTTCCTCCAGGTATTCCTCCGGAAGTTCCTCCAGAAACTCCTACGGAAGTTCCTCCAGAAATTCCTCCGGAAGCTCCTCCAGAAATTCATCTGGAAGTTCCACCATAAATTCTTCCGGTAGTTCCTCCAGGAATTCCTCCGGAATTTTTCCCAGAAATTCCTCCGGAAGGTCCTCCAGGAATTGCTTCAGCTGTTCCTCCAAGAATTTCTCCGGTGGTTTCTCCAGAAATTCATTCCGAAAGTTCCTCTAGAAGTTCCTCCGAAAGTTCCTCCAGGAATACCTCCAGAAGTCCCTCCAAAAATTCCTTCGGAAGTCCCTCCCGAAATTTCTCAGGATACCACCGGAGAAATTCGTGGAGGAGCTTTCGGAGCAATTCCTGGAAGAGCTTCCGAAAGAACATCCGGGAAAATTATTGGAGGAACATCCGAAGGAATTCCTGATGGAATTTCGGGAAAAATTTCCGGAGGAATTTCTGAAAGACCTTCCGCAGGAAATTCCGAAGAAATTTCTGGAAGGACTTCCGGAGGTACTTCTGAAGGATGTTCCGGAGGAATTCCTGGAGGAACTTTTGAAGGAATTCCTGGAGGAACTTTTGAAGGAATTCCTGGAGCAACTCCCGGTGGAATTCCTGGAGGAACTTCCGAAGAAATTTCTGGAGAGACTTCCGGAAGAACTTCTGGAGAAAGTTCCGGAGGAACTTCTGAAGGAATTCCTGGAGGAATTCCAGGGGGAAAATTCTGAAGGAACTTCCGGATGGATTTCTGAAGGAGCTTCCGGAGGAATTTCTGGAGGAACTTCCGGAGGAATTTCTGGAGGAACTTCCGTAGAAATTTCTGAAAGAACTTCCGGAATAATTCCTGAAGGAATAGCTGGTGAGATTCCTGGATTAACTTCCGGAGGAATTCCTGAAGGAACTTCGGGAGGAATTCCTGGAGGAACTCCGAAGGAATTTCCGAATGAATTCCTGGAGAAACTTCCGGAGGAATTCCTGGAGGAACTTGCAGAGGAATTCCTGGAGGAACTTCCAGAGAAATTCTTGGAAGAAATTTCGTAGGAACTCTTGGAGGAATTTCCAGATGAACTCTTGGAAAAATATTATGAAGGAATGCCTGAAATATTGCTCTAATGCATTCTGGGAAGAATTCGCAATGGAATGCATATAAGACTTCAAGGAGGAATACCTGAACGAATTATAAGAATTCTTTGAAGAATTTCCATATGATTTTTTGAAGAACTACTTAAAGAAATAATTAATGGGGGAATTTTAGAATAAATTGCAATATAATATTTCCGTTTAAAACAAATTATCCTGAGATTACTGAAAAAAGTCCTAAGGGAATTTAAATATAATGCAAATGTTGACAAATATCATAGGGAATAAAAAATTTCCGTAAAACGGCTTTCGATGCGCATTCTCTAATATTATGCACAAACAGTTCCGTTTTTACTCTGGTTTGTATTTCCTTTCGGCTTGTTTATTCCACCCATATGGTTTTGACAGTTGAAGTGCGGTTGTATTGGTGAACCTGGTGCGAAACCGTGAAACAACACAGTGCGAACCCGACAGCTTTGGGGTTGGAACTAGTGCGAACCTAGTTCCAACCTGAGCGAATAAAAAAACACTTTTTAAAAACGAATTCGACATAAGGGAGCATTGTGGCTTTCGTAGTGAACTTCCTCTCCTATTTATCATTCCGGGTGCTAATTGGCAAACCCGGTTCCAGGTCATACCAGGAGGTTACATCACAATCGACAGCCAATAAGTAGATTTGCTCTAAAGGTAGCCTCACACCTCGGGAATTAGGTCCGCGGATTTTTCCCCATGTAGTTTTACATATAGGGGAACTGTTTTCCATCTGACTGAACATATATTCATCTCATCTCAAAACAGAGAAATACAGTACCAATCTGGTCGTTTCTTTTTGCTTACATGCGTGCTCATTGGTGAAAAAAAAAATACAAAAATAAAAAACAAATAAAATTCCATTTTTGCATGATCTTTTCATTGCTTTGTTTTTGATGGGATGGAAATGGGAGCTATGAGATGAAGTGCCGAACCGTTCCCCTACATAGCTTTCGGGATTTGCGCACGGAAAATCAAAATCCCGGGCCCATTTAAAAATGCACGGCGACCAAAATCCGGCGGAAAACTTTCCCGAGATGTAAAGTAGCCTTAAGAAGCGAACATTGCCTCTGGATTATCGTATTAAGAGCTTTTGTTGGTTTGTTATGATTATATATTGTAGTCCCCAAATTTCTGCTCAAACCACACCGAAACCACAACCACCACCACCATCATTTATTTTGCTGACGCACGGCTGTGCGGATTTTTGCCAAGAAAAAACAAAAACTGAGCGTGTGTGTCAGACATATAATAGGGTAGTGAGCTAATTCCCGTCGTAGTAGATAGTGCTTGGTTTTCGAATCTAATTTATACGCTATCCCAACTACTTACTCTAACTAAGTTGTATGTAACACGTATTTTAGAGTTCCTAGTTTTCATTGTGTACTATTAGCGCATTGAACAAATTAAAGTTTATTGAAAATCGGCAATCAAAACCACCCTTCAAAATTTTCAAATTTGTCTTATGAAAATCTATTTACGTCCATGAGAATTTTCATTCGTCCAGTCTAAAATTCAATGGATTGCTGTCAAATAAATCCGTTGGTATTGGTGTGCGATTTCTACAAGTACACCAAATTAGTTTTTTATGCGGTATCATACCGTGTTAAATAAAAATAACATAAATTCAATCAATATTGGCCTGTTCTGAATATGATATGTGTACATTGTGAAACATAGAATATAATATGTGTATGAAGCGGTTATCCAAGAAACACCTGAAGTGGAGGCATTCAGATCTTTACGCGTAACCAATGATCTGCAGGCCTGTTTTGTAAATGTAATGTACCCATTGTGGTACATATGATAGAATCTGCATATGGAAGATCTTCACGATTATCCAAGAAATCCCTGAAGTGAAGGCCATCAGGTCTACAGGCATAACCAATGATCTACAGGCCTTTTTTTGATGTAATGTACCCATTGTGGTCCATATGATAGAACCTGCATATGGAAGATCTTCACGATTATCCAAGAAATCCCTGAAGTGAAGGCCATCAGGTCTACACGCGTAACCAATGATCCACAGACTTGTTTTGTAAATGTAATGTACCCATTGTGGTACATATGATAGAACCTGCGTATGGAAGATCTTAACGGTTATCCAAGAAATACCGGAAGTGAAGGTCATCAGGTCGACACGCGTAACCAATGATCTACAGGCCTGTTTCGTAAATGTTATGTACCCGTTGTGGTACATATAACAGAATCTGCGTATGAAAGCCGTTCGCGGATACCCAAGAAATACTTGAAGTGGAGGCCTTCAGGTCGACACGCGTAACCAACGATCCAAAGGCCTGTTTTGAATATGTAATGTACCCATTATGAAGAGAGCATGTACCATATTTGAAACCGGAAAATTGATCTTTAGTTCCGCGTTTAGATCGAAAGGCCGTACTCTAGGAATTTCTTGGATGACCAAGAACATATGCTGTGAACACATTCTGTTCTTTGTACTACAGAAAGCATGTACCAAATTTGAAACCGGAAAACTAATCTTTAGTTACGTGTGTAGATCGAAAGGTCTTACTCCAGAGATTTCGTGGATGACCATGAACATGTGCTGTGAACGCACTCTGTTCTTCGTACTACAGAGAGCATGTACCATATTTGAAACCGGAAAACTAATCTTTAGTTACGTGTATAGATCGAAAGGTCTTACTCCAGGGATTTCGTGGATGACCAGGAACATATGTTGTGAACGCATTCTGTTCTTTGTACTACAGAGAGCATGTCCCATATTTGAAACCGGAAGCCTGATCTTCAGTTACGCGTGTAGATCGAAAGGCCTTACTCCAGAGATTTCTTGGATGACCATGACATATGCTGTGAAACTGGAAAACTGATCTTCAGTTACGCGTGTAGATCGAATGGCCTTACTCCAAAGATTTCTTGGATGACCAAGAACATATGCTGTGAACATATTCTGTTCTTCGTACTACAGAGAGCATGTACCATATTTGAAACCGGAAAACTAATCTTTAGTTACGTGTGTAGATCGAAAGGTCTTACTCCAGGGATTTTGTGGATGACCATGAACATGTGCTGTGAACGCATTCTGTTCTTTGTACTACAGAGAGCATGTACCATATTTGAAACCGGAAAACTAATCCTTAGTAACGCGTGTAGATCAAAAGGCCTTACTCCAAGGATTTCTTGGATGACCAAGAAGACAAGCTGTGAACGTATTCTGTTCTTTGTACTACAGAGAGCATGTACCATACTTGAAACTGGAAAATTGATTTTTAGTTACGCGTGTAGATTGAAAGGCCTTACTCCAGGGATTTCTTGGATGACCAAGAACATATGCTGTGAACTATAGATAGTAGAATCTATAGATGAGCGAAAGCATGGCTGAGTCGATTTTTTTGACCGTGCACGCGCGCGCGCATATGACGTCACAGCCCTTAACATTTCCATTGAAATCGTGACGTTATGCTCGTTTGGAGACACGTTTGACAGTTCGTTTGGAGACAGAGGATTTATCTTCGCTCATCTATATATTCCACTATCTATACTGTGAACGCATTCTGTTCTTTGTACTACAGAGAGCATGTTCCATATTTGAAATAGGAAAATTGACCATCTACGTATCCTTTCTCTGTACCACAAGGAGCATGTACCATACTTAAAACAGGACTGCAAATCTTTGTTCCTGAGCCCAAGCCATTTCTTGGATAACTGGATGACTTATCTGTGACTTCATGCAGAATAACTATCATTTCGGTCAATTTTAGAAGTCAAATTTGAAAGTTTATTTCGGTTTCAGTTAACAAAGATTTCCTAGTGCAATCCCATTTCGACCGCATAAAAATGGTTTGGATTGTGCTTCCATTCAGTTAAATGCCTCTCTGTCAAACAACTAACACACATGCTTAACATGTACGTGGGTAGTGTGGCCAACAAATTTCTATTATGAAATTATTTCTCCTGTTTAAAACTTTTGGAATTGTAGAAAATTTTAGTATGAATGACGAGTGCGTATGAAAAATATTTATTTGGAAGACTTTACTTTTATTACGCAAGCGGAAAATAATTGAAAAACCTACTTCTATTGACTGCATGATGTTTTATCAGATGTGTAACATAAGATTATTTCAGTTCAAACCGCCAGTTTGGCAACGCGTTTTTCGACTATAAACAAGGGGACGAAGAAAATAAATTTCAAACGCTCTAAAGTTTGAAAAATAAACAGATCATTTGAACGCCTTCCGGTAGTTATTTTATAATTATTTTTCACTTGAGAAATAATCATTGCTTTTATTATGCAACTTGCTTATTATTCTTTTTTCTAAATAAGTTAAGTTGTGGCAAAATTCGATTGAAAATTTCTTGATTTATAATTCCTGGAAATGCGTCATGTACTTCACACTAAGAAAAATGTTCAACGAAATCAAGATTTTGTCATGCTGCGATTAGTTGGGATGATGAAGAAAAGGTTTCCAGAAAATTTAATTACTTGAAAATATTAAAAACACGGTAAACAGTTCAGAGTTCATATTTACTCAATGTTCTATTCAATAATTCTGGTAAGTGGTTGTAGTTCGACTGGGATAATTGTTCTTATTTTCTGAATTTGTTAGTTTGAGATATTCAAACGGGTTTATGTTTGCAGAGTCCGACGTTTCGGCCCGTTATTGAGTCTTTTTCCTGATGAGCATTTTCTTTGAAAAAAGATCAAATAAACGAGTCGACACGTCGGGCAATGCAGGTATAATTCCGTTTGAATATCTCAGATCGAAAAAGTCAGAAAATAAGTACTGCTGGTAAGTTCACCTGGCTTCAAAAACACGTTTCAAACATGCTGTCGTTATTTGCAACGACTTTCATTGAACAATAATCATCGAGGATAAAAAAAACTCTTAGAATCGGTCGACAGATGTTTATTTGGTAAAATAGTTTTGCCAACTAAGCCGAGGAGATTTTGTTGCGAAAGTAAAATTTCACGCTAAGTCCACTATCGCAGAAGTGTGTAATAATATGAACTAAAACTCAGCTACGCTGTAGTATGTAATGCCCTTACAAGTATGTTTTTTAAACAGATTTTTTGATTACTTTGTATTATACTTCAAAATTCAATTCGAAATGATAAACTGGGGACCACTGATACCAATCGACTTTCAGCTCGATGAGCTGAGTTCGTGTGTTTGTGTGCACACAAAAACCAAAAAACCTTAGCCACTTTTTCATAATAAAATTCTTAACCCATTTCCTCGCAACAAGTTGCGTTCGACGGGGGACAAACAGCCCCCTGAAACGGCTGTCATCTGCATACAATATGATTGAAGCCGAAAACTTGGTGCTAAACTTGGTGCTAGCTGTCAAGATGTGGCTTTAAGCACGGAACACAGTGACGCATGCGACAATATCGCTCGAGGAGAGATTTAATTCGAATAAAAAATAAAGAAACAGTTTTTTTAAGCGCACCATCTAAAATATGTTTCATAAATGTATTGCAATTATTTCTATAGCTGATTCGTTAATTTCAGATACAAATGTTTCGTTATAGCGCAAAAGTTATCAGCACTGTATTTGTCACAATAACAAATACCAAATTATTAATAATAACAAATTTGTCAAGTTTGCCTGATACCCATGTCGATATCTTAACGGTTTGATAGATGTCTGAAGGAATTTGACAAATATTTAGCATTGTGATAAGGAGTGGGCCTTTAATTTCTAATGCATCGTTAAAAAACCAAATTTTTACAAGTAGAAAAAATAAGACTGCAAACCAACTGATTGATCAGCAGTGATTTATTTTTCCTCCAAATTTAAGAACACTATTCTCGTTGGAATCTGAAGCAAAAAAAAAAGAAAAACGCTGGTATCTCCAGCAGGTTTCTGTTCATGTTTGAATTTTGTTTAAATAAATTAAATAATTATTTATTTTGCTGCTCAGAAATGCGGCGTAATTGCAAAGTGCATTGATCCAAATTCCGTAGCTAAAATAACACGTTCAATCGCCAAAACATAGAAAATTTGAATCTCGTGATTCAATCTGCAGAAAATAGAACAAAGCTGTACAACAGTTTTGTGCTTTTGAATCTGAACTTAAATTAATCTGAGGCAGCTGCTGGGAGAATGCATGTTTCAGATTCATATTAAAATTAAATTCAGCAGAACAATTGGAATCACTACTAATCTGATTTTATTCTTAGGTTACTTAGGATTCTTAACTCATAATCGACAAAAGTTTAAATGTTACACATTTGCGACATGAGCAGTATGGTTAGGTTTCTCGTCAGCTAAAAGAACTTTTTTCCGGTGCATGATCATTGCAGCTCGATAGTTATTATTTTTAATCTCCTGGCTAAGTTCATTATGCTATTATTATCTTAGTTTCGACGCCCACATTATAGTGAGCTCAAGTTTGTAACCAAAGAGGTAAATAGATGAATTGAGTTAGTCAACTGAAAAGTAGTTGTGCTGTCTCATATCTCATAGAGGCAGTTCAATAATTATCGAAAAACCCTGCTTGCAGAGCAAGATTACTTGTGATAGATTTACGTTTTAATGGTTTCGGAAGGTGCACCAGCCTTTTTTAAGACTGGGTATTTTTTAAACCTTCGAACTGGCGCTTTCAAGTTTAGGGTATGCAACATTTTTGAACCCCTAGAGGAAGTGCTACCCAATATCCGCTTATATCTTTCAAATGAGACGTGTGATACAAGCTAAAATCAAATAATTTCATAGATGAAAGTCTTATTTATGAAAAGGAAGTTTGCAATGGGCATCGGATGTTTATAAATCACTGATATTTTGAACTGAAAAAATATTTTTTGTTTTGGAAAGTGCAACATTGGACCCCCAAATGTACACATTTTTTACACCCCACTTTTAGTCTCTTCAAAAATGAATTTTCAATTTGCACAGGTCATTTGAGCTAAAGCAAAGTCTTATCTTTCGATTAGCATGCATCAATGAGAAGATTGCAGCGATTCAAATTTGCAATTTCAACATGAACTGATTGTGTTCGTTCTGAGATATTCATTGATGTATGCTTTGAAGCGTAACGCATTGTAAGTTAGTTTGTTTTCTTGAAAAAATTGATTTCATTAACATTTCATCCAAATATCGTTATTTTCGCACAGGAAGTTAGTCAAACACATTCGCAGCAATCTTATTTGCATAAAGACCATGCGGGATTATGCAGCGGCATTGAATCTAGTTCAGATATCAATAAAATGTCAACAGGAGGGTCCAAAATATGTAAGGGTCCAAATCAAGTTGGTTACCTTAATGTTTGTTTTCATTCGGATTCTGACAAACTTATTCCTCGAAGGACCTTAGTCGGCCCTGTAAACATACTGTGAAACAATATTAAATTTCCTGTTCTGGCATCCTTAAATTGTCAAAATCGGATGATAATTGGCAGAGTTACAATATAATTATTTAATTTCTTTCAAAATTTGCTTAACCCAGTTTATGTGGTCATCTCAGGGGTCATCTACAGCATGTTACGAGCGCTAATGGCCGCTTATTTTAAACTCTTTTAGTGGAATGTCTAGAAGTAATTTGATTTAAAACGGAAACGGGGTTGGACTTTTCTCATACTGTGTATCAAGTGTGATATCACAAAATAAAATTTGAAATCGAAAAATTGCGTTTATTATGCAGTAGAAGGAAAGAATAGCCCCATACTGCTAACCGTTTTTATTTAAATTGCTCCTAAAATGTTTGAAAAGAGTTTTAAAAAACTTCCCGTATGTTTCCTCGTGCAATTTTTTTCAAATATTATCCTTAGACTTCTTCATGCAACCTTTATTCGCCAATAATGATAAATTCATGAGGATGATGATGATCGCTGCGATGACAAACGACACAAGACAAACGTCAAATAGATTGCACCTTACCAGAACATGTTAAATTGTGTCGGCTATCGAAATTAATTTATTGGTTTTTTCGGTGATAATTTCTGCTGATTTTGATGATAATTATATTGTGGCAGCTATTATCGCAAGTAAAATGCTGAATTAATGACGAAAACAGAACAATATAATTTAAGTTATTGAAATTTAAATTTTCACAATGGAAAATCATTTTGCGATAGATAATTAAATATCCACTCGAAATGTACGGTACAATATGAACGGAGCTTTAAATTTCAAGAACAGCACTAGCGCCACACCAACAAACGGTGGCTTCAAGAACTAGTGCTTGTTTCACGGGGTTGGGGACAAACCCTATAGTTGAAACACGGCAGGTATTTCCGTCCATCGTCGTAGGGACTAAAACCAACGAAAGCAACGTACATTTGCTAGAACTCCACTATAGCAGAACGTTCCTCCTGAGCTTACGATTTGGTACGTATGAGTTTTACAAAAAAGCGTTTTTTATTGGTTTTCGAGACTATGACGAACAGACGAAAATACCTGCCGTGTCCCTTGTATATAATCACGATCGGCGTTCAAAAGTTATGAAGAAAATGGTGTGTTGACCATATAAGCGAGGTTAGTTGATTCGCTATACAGCATTTGCAAGAGCCGTAATGTAGGCAATTATTTGTGATGTGTATCACACTAACATCACACAAACGATTGAATCAAGAAAGGCATCTTCACCGCTTGGAGTTCATTCACAAATTACCGTAATCCGGGGAACATTGATCAGTTTCACCATTTTCAAGAAATGTATGAAATACTATTTTCTGTTATCACAATTACTTATTGTGAGTTAGGCATCTCAATATTGACTAAATTTGCTGCTGAATGGTAACACTCTGACAGGTACCCCCACTCTCTAAAGCGATATGTAATTTGTGAATTAATCTGAGTTTTTATCAAAATAATGTTGGCGCATGTAATTAATTTTTAGGGAAAATATTTGATTTGGTGAGTCACGTGCCCCATCGTGCCCCTGCTTTATTCCGCCAGTGATGAAGGGTGTTCCAAAAATAGAAATGTCTATCGAATGTTCCCCAAAATCTTCGAAGCGACCGATAAATTCCTCGTGTAGAGCATCCATTGTACCAGAATACTTTTCTGATTTTGCTGGACTATTTACTGCAAGAAGAGGGAAGTGAACAAATTTACCAGCAACCATTTTGGGTTTGTTTTGATTGCTTTAATGTGAGAAAACAACAGCCCAGCAGCTAATCCTGGTCTTGCAGTTTGGTGTTCAACTTCAGGTGCTTGATGATGTCTACCAGAAAAGCCAGATCACATATCCATTCGTGATTATTGATTTCTGAAATCCACTTTTTCGTCTCCTGTTTCTCAATTTTCCAATGAATTTCTGAAGAATACAACAAATCACCGTATTCGGATGCCATTTTTGTAATAAAAAATACTAAAATTGTCGATGGTTAACACCTCTGGCTTTGAATAAGGTTTATTGTCTTACGACAACCAACGTACCATCCGGGATCCTGGTAATTTTAGCAAAAAGAATGTGCTGGTGAATGATGCAGTGCGCTGGAACAATATCTCCATACCCTTGTGACTGTTTTTTCTTCATTAGGATCACAAAACCGTTGTTCTTTCCAACCATTGATAAAACCCCGTCAGTTGCAAGACCACTCAATTTGTCTATAGAGAGTTCAAGATTCTTTACACACGGCGTTACTGCGTCCATGCGGTCTTTCCCGGTTGTTGTAAATACCCTTCATTGGAATCAAAGCTGCGAGCTCTGTGATTTCAAAATTGGCATTAATACCTGTTATGAAAACAGCAAGTTGTGCCATCGTGAGCGAATAGTATGAGAAGCGGGAAACTTTTCATTTAGCGTCGTTTTCAAATAATCATCGAGAGCATTGACTCTTCTTGTAGGGTAGGTGTACCAGTTTTGGCCATGAAGTAGGATGGTTGAGTGATTCGGGTTGTATTTAGGTATAGAGCTACCATAATGATACCGGGCTCTAGACACTGATCTGCAACTTTAATGGCAACATGCGAAGAATGGCCATCGACGTAAAAAGCAACAGGAAGCGGAATGTCGTTTTTAACAAGGATGAAATATTTTTCGGATATATTAACTGAAATTGTGCGTAGTCATTCATCCACGCTCGCTTTGTTCAAGACCCCAAGTAGATGGGAAAGCTTGAGCAATCTCTTTCCTGATTTGTTGACCCGGAAGTATGACCATCGCATCGGTTCAACAGTATCTTCGGCTGCATTAAACGAAAACGTAACCGTTATGTTTTATTTACCATCTGCTTGCTCCACTTCATAGACATTCCGGGAACCTTTTTGGACAAGAAATGCGCGAGTTTCATCGCCGTTAAATACGCGGCTTCATTTTCTGTTTATCAAGCCATTCGGAAACCCCTTGAAACCATTTTCGTATGTCCGCTTCTGAAACACGAGCACTTGCTGACGTGACTGACTCTGGGGTTCTTATTGCCAATCTGGGATGTCGAAATATCACGAAAAATTATCAGTTAAGTTATATGTTTGATACAGTTTAAACACACTAACCTAAGCAAATGTTTTTAAATGGAGATTTTCGAGGGAATGCAGTCAAGATTTCCGTAATTTTGTACAACAATGTCCAGCGTTGAACAGGAAATCCTCTATTTTGCATCTCAATAACCCAAGAAACAACATCCGTTTCATCCTTCTCGGAAAGTACAGTTTGAGATCCTCTTTTTGTGGTTTTGCCCCACTGGGAAATTAACTACCACTTGATCTGAACACTAGTTTCGTGGATGGTTGGCGGAAATAAGAATTGTCAAATTTGGTTGGCAATGAAGAGTTGACCAAAACTGGAGCATTGGGTAACTTTTGCGCTTGACTTCAAAAGGACCAATAATACATTTTAACCTTTTATGTTACATTTAAAATACAAACATCTACAAGGAATGGAAATAATATATTTTGTTGCCAACTTATTTCCGATTTTATTCCATGACAAATACCAATAATATTCGTTTCCGTACGAACTATTTTTGCCTTTCTCGTATACTAAGTACATATGCACTCGCTTGACTGTGGATATACAAGAGTAAAGCACATGTAAAGATTGGACAAATCAAGCATCCGAAAGATATTCAATTTGCAAAAAAAAAAACTAACCGCGGTGGATGTTGGTACTCGGCTTCTCCGCAAACGAGACCTTTAAGTGGTCTTGTTGTGTAGGGGTTATCACGCCTATCTAGAGAGTAGGAGGTTGAGGGTTCGAGTCCTTTCAAGACACGTGGATTCTTGTTCGTAAATTTCATATCAATTTGTCCATTTCGGAACATGTGCTGTGCATATGCACAGCCAAGATATTTAACAAAAAAAAATTCGTTTATTAACAAGTGCATATGGGCTACACTTTCGTGGAGTACAAGTAGTGTCGAAAGTGAATTGATCAAATATACATGAGTAATTCGCCAGAATATCCAATTATATACATAAGCTTAACTGTAAGAGTTGTAGTTACTCTATTCGTGCTAATTATGATTTAAAGATGGCATGTTTTCTAGTAATGGACAATATATGTTTAGGGTGGCCTGAATAGGTGCTATGGTGACAACCGGTACATCTACCCTAACTGTATTCCGTGACATGTCCGTTATAGTATTTGAATTGAATGCTTTAAGCTAAGGGTATGCGATAACACATTTTTTCCAGGCGAAACGAAATGAAATTAGAAATGCTATTGTTGATTCGAAACGAAACGAAACGAAATTCAGATTTACTTCCGAAACATCGAAGCGAAACGAAATTGAAGCCCATTTGATTCGAAACTTCACGAAACGAAACGAAATTTAATCTATTTTTCCGCGGAATTTTTATTGAATTTTTTTTGCGTGGTATACATAGGGGAATAACGGCTTTGGCAGGTTTTGTTCTATTATTGTCAGGGGTTTTTTATGACTGATTATGCTCAAATTTGGCCTAAACATTCTTTGCATATCAAAGAATATTGTGACCAAATTTAATAAAATTTGGTCGACAAAAAACCCCCTGACAATAATAGAAAAAAAAACCTGCCAAAGCCGTCTTTTCCCCTAACACGAATAAAAAAAATGTTTGATATTTTTAAAGTAAAATATTGTCACCCAAATGCCATCAGTTTTGTACCTGTTCATTTTCAAAAGTACGCCCCTTTACCAGAAACAACGTAAAAATATTCATCGCTTAATATTTCCAACAGACATCAGTAAAAATAAAATAATGCCGATTTTAAACTGCAATCAACAGATTTCATATTGATTGGATCTGTTCACCATTTTGAAAAGACAGATTCAAAGTTCCACCCTTCCATTTCAATCAACGTCTTGAATAAGTCTCCAGGCAAATTTCCAACCAAATCCATGAGAATTTAATGAATCTGTAAAACTTTCCAAGCAGCTTTTGATTGCAGTAGTAAACTCGACTTTTTCTATTTTTTTTACTGAGGTCTATTAGCGTTTTTTTTTTGTTGGGGGTAGGGCATTTTTCATTCATCACTTTTTCTCGGCCTTGGAAGATAAACGAAAATCGTGACTGCTAGATGAAAACCTTTTTCGTTTAATCACTTCACTGCCCCTATTCGCATAAGCGTCCCATGTCAGTTTTCTTCAACTTCAGTAATATGCCGTTGAATGTTTCAAACTCGTTTTACATGGAGAAATACAAAAAAAATCTAATAAATTGATTAAACATGCAATCCTTCTGAAAATTTGGCATAATATTATTTTTATGTATACATTGCTATGGAACTATTGAATGGACCATAATTATATTTCTTTTCTGTGTAAAAGTGTATCAAAATTTGGAATGTGACTGTTATGCGAATAAATAGCAAGATGGGACAACACAAGTGGGTTTTGATTTTCAAATTTCTTGAACGAAGTCTATTATTTTATCAGTTTTTCTTAAATATGAGGTCATTTTAAGCTTATTTCTGAAAAAAAATCAAAATCGCCAAAAATCGACATGGGACTCTTATGCTAGTCGCGGAAGTTCACCTCTCACTTACTTTTTGTGAGAACGATTAGAAACCTTAACAATAATATCCGTGGGATGCTCTTACTCTAGCAACACCATTACACTATCTGCATGTACACAGAAAAAAAATCAGAAGGGTTATATACAAGATACGACCGCCCGACGTAAACTACGTAAAACAGATCTTAAGATAATTATTTTTGTTAGTGCCTAGAGGGATTGAAATTTTGACTTTTGCGCTCATCTATGCTTGAACGATAACATTTGCTGTTTTGATGAACCTCCTAAATTTTAAACTGAATTGGTTATTTTTTTTTTTTATTTTTTTTTTTTATTTTTTTTTTTTTAACTAATTTTATTTGCTAATTATCTAATACATGCATTCATCTCTTAGACTAGGTGTTCCGTGTTTTCTTAACACTATCATCCTTATTTGCTATGTTATATTTTTAGTTATTATTAATACATTTCAATGGCCTCTGGCAGTTAGAATTTTTCCTCTGGTTGAATTGAACCATGTAGGAATTACAATGTTTTCTACTTAAACTAATCTTAACCTATTTTATACTAAGGGTACAAGGAGTTAATCGATGTAATAGAAGATTGCAACGATTTTTGTCTAAAATTGGAAATTATTTTGTTGGACATTTGTTGCAATGTCTCAATATTAGAAATTCTATGAAGTTCATTGGTACTATACCACGGAGGCAACTTCAGAATCATTTTCAGAATTTTATTTTGAATCCTCTGAAGTGCCTTCTTTCTGGTATTGCAGCAACTAGTCCATATTGGCACAGCATACAACATGGCAGGTCTAAAAATTTGTTTGTAAATCAAAAGTTTGTTCTTAAGACAAAGTTTTGATTTTCTGTTTATAAGTGGATATAGGCACTTAATATATTTGTTACATTTGGCTTGAAGGCCTTCAATGTGATCTAATTTGAAGTTAATTTTTGATCTAGCAGAAGTCCTAAATATTTAGCTTCGCTAGACCAATTAATTGGAACCCCATTCATAGTGACAATATGTCTGCTAGAAGGTTTCAAATAAGAAGCTCTCGGCTTATGTGGGAAAATTATAAGCTGAGTTTTGGAAGCATTCGGGAAATTTTCCATTTTGCAAGTAAGTGGAGAAAACATCCAAACTTTTTTGCAATCTACTACAATGACACGAAGGCTTCGCCCTGTGGCCGAACGGCCCGTGTCATCTGCAAACAAAGATTTTTGACACCCTGGTGGTAAATCAGGTAAGTCAGAAGTAAAAATGTTATACAATATGGGCCCCAGTATGCTGCCTTGGGGGACACCAGCCCTTACAGGTAATCTATCAGATTTAGTATTCTGATAGTTTACCTGCAGCGAGCGATCTGATAAATAACTTTGGATCAGTTTAATTATGTACAGAGGAAAATTAAAATTCATCAATTTTACAATCAAACCTTCATGCCAAACACTGTCAAATGCTTTCTCTATATCAAGAAGAGCAACTCCAGTCGAATATCCTTCAGATTTGTTGAGCCGAATTAAGTTCGTAACTCTTAATAACTGATGAGTGGTTGAATGCCCATGGCGAAACCCAAATTGCTCATCAGCAAAAATAGAATTGTCATTAATATGAACCATCATTCTATTTAAAATAATCTTTTCAAACAGTTTGCTTATTGAAGAAAGCAAACTGATTGGGCGATAACTAGAAGCCTCAGCTGGATTTTTGTCCGGCTTCAAAATAGGAACAACTTTGGCGTTTTTCCATTTATCTGGAAAGTATGCCAATTGAAAACATTTGTTAAATAAATTAACCAAAAAGGATAAAGAGCTCTCAGGAAGTTTTTTGATAAGTATGTAGAAAATACCATCATCACCCGGGGCTTTCATATTTTTAAAGTTTCTAGTAATAGATCTCACTTCATCCAAATTGGTTCCCAACGAAGGGTCAAAAACATTCTCTTGGTTGAGAATGTCTTCGAAGCTCCGTGTAACCTGATCCTCAATTGGACTAGTGAGACCTAGACTAAAATTATGGGCACTCTCGAACTGCTGAGCAAGTTTTTGAGCCTTTTCGCCATTTGTTAATAAAATTTTATTTCCCTCTTTAAGCGCTGGAATTGGCTTTTGAGGTTTTTAAGAATTTTTGTTAATTTCCAAAAGGGTTTCGAACTGGGATCCAACTTCGAGACATTATTCTCAAAGTT
Organism: Armigeres subalbatus; assembly: GCF_024139115.2. Classification (NCBI taxonomy): domain Eukaryota; kingdom Metazoa; phylum Arthropoda; class Insecta; order Diptera; family Culicidae; genus Armigeres; species Armigeres subalbatus. The sequence continues at coordinate 145,697,759 of NC_085141.1, forward strand.
GGTATTTCTCAGAATAGCGAAACGTTTTTTAATTTCATTTTGCAAATCTCGCCAAATAACTTTCAACGCGGGATCACGAGTTCTTTGGTATTGCCTTCTTCTCACATTTTAAGCCGGATCAGTAGCTGAAGATCGTCGTCAATAATAATGGAGTTGAATTTAACTTCACATTTCGGAATTGCAATGCCTCTGGCTTCGACAATTAAATTTGTCAAAGATACGAGCGCATTGTCAATATCACTTTGGTATCCAAAGGAATATTAACATCAAAATTCCTATCGATATACGTTTTATATAAATCCCAATCAGCTCTATGATAATTAAAAGTAGAGCTGATTGGATTATAAATGGCTTCTTGTGAGATTTCAAATGTCACAGGAAGGTGATCAGAGTCAAAGTCAACATGACTTACCAATTGGCCACACAGCTGACTTGAATCCGTTAAAACTAAATCAATTGTAGAAGGATTTCGACTGGAAGAAAAACAAGTTGGTCCATTGGGATATTGAATAGTATAATATCCCGCAGAACAATCTTCAAATAAAATTTTACCATTGGAATTGCTTTGAGCATTATTCCATGAACGGTGTTTGGCATTGAAGTCACCAATTACGAAGAATTTTGATTTGTTGCGAGTCAGAATTTGAAGATCAGCTTTCAACAAATTCTTTTGCTGCCCATTGCATTGAAAAGGCAAGTAGGCTGCAATGAAGGAAAATTGTCCAAAATTTGTTTCAACAGAAACTCCCAAGGTTTCAAAAACTTTGGTTTCAAACGAAGAAAATAATTTATGTTTGATACGTCTATTAATGACAATGGCGACCCCACCACAGGCGCTGTCAAGACGATCATTTCTGTAGATAAAGTAGTTTGGATCTCTTTTAATGGAGAGTCCTGGTTTTAAATACGTTTCAGTTATAATGGCAATATGCACATTATGAACTGAAAGGAAGTTGAATAATTCATCTTCCTTACCCTTTAGAGAGCGGGCATTCCAATTTAGAACTTTCACACAATTATTTGGATCCATTGAAACGGAGTCCGATAACAATTTTTGTGTGTACTTTATACCAACCTGAACAGCTTCAGGAATGGTATTTGCTTTGAACATTGCATCAATCATGTGATGCAATTGTTCAGTTAAAAAATCAAAATCGGAAGCAGTCATGCTACCTGAATCGGCAACATGACCATTATTTTCCGTTGGGACATGGGTATAAACCTCATTTTGAGAAGAGAAATTTTGCCTACCAGCAGCGATGTTTGCATACGTAGGTACATTCGAAAAATTGGAATTTACTGAAGTGCTTGCTACCCGTTGACGAGCGGCAAAATTTGTTTGTGAATTGTGGTGGGTATGAATTGCTCGACCGGTAACCGGTTTCGAAATTTGAGCGTTTGAAAAATTTCTACCCGTCGAATCTGGGATCCGATTGGAATTTCCCGTCATCAATTTTGCACGGGAATTCAAAACTTTTGCGTGAAGGGCATTCCCAGAAATTGGATTTATGATTGCCCCACAGTTTGCGCACTTAAATTTATTGGAATATTCTCTCACAGGACATGCGTCCTTGGCGTGAGAGGTTCCACCACAAATCATGCATTTAGCATCCATGTGACAATGTTTGGTTCCATGACCCCACTTTTGGCACTTACGGCACTGGGTAGGGTTTTGGAAATTTCCCCCAGAGGCCTGCGGAAATGTTCCCATGTAACACGGACATGAGACATTATACAGGCCTTTTCCAAACTTTTCAAACTATTTAGTTCACTTTTCTTAAAAGAACTAAATAAAATTCTTGAGAAATGCCCTCTGGGAAGTACCAGAATGGGATTTCTTTTCATCTTAATTACTTGGACTGGTGAAAATCCAAGTAATTGAGAAATTTCAATTTAATCTCATCCAGTGATTTGTCATCACTGGGAGACCTTTCAAGACGACTTTGAAGAATCGCTCAGTTTTGTCGTCGTATGTGAAGAATTTATGGCGCTTCTCAGTTAAATAGTGAAGAAGACGTTTGCGATCGTCAAAGCGATCCCGGCAAAACGCGGCAGTCACCCTTCCTAGCAATCTGAAATGAAACCTTGATCCCCTGAAGGTTACTCAAAATCTCATTCCGGAAGCCAGAAAACTCGGCAACAGATACCACAATTGGCGGAATCCTTTGCTTTTTCGCATGAATCGAATCACCTGGGCTAGAGGTATATTCGATTTGCTCAATTTCATCATTAATCAAATCGAACTGATTGCTCAGTTCGATTGGAGAAGAATTATTTCCGATATTAGAGTTAGAAGGAATATCTGAATTCTCCAGCTTCCTTCTATTTTTTCCGCGCTTGGGCAGGACGGTCTTGAAACCTTGTTTCTTTGAAGGAAGTGGAGAATTCAGAGACTCTTCCTCTTGTTTTTGTTAATACTCATGGCTGAGCGTGGAGACGTGACCTTCTAAGAGGTCCCAGAACGGTGTCCCTGCAGGATTACCACCGCTTGTCGGAATTTTACTTCCGCAAACGGGTCCAACGTAAAACGAAGGCACGGGTCCTTGCAAAGATCGTAACGGGATCAGTGGGTACAAATAGCGCTAAGAAGCACCGTTGAAATTAAAATAGCTTCGGGTAGTATTAAAAACTTCCTTCCGCAAAGAGAGAAAGAACCGCACAGCACGAAAGCACGATGCGGTCTGATGAGAATTGGTTATAATTTAACTGAGTACGAGTCGTTTGAAGTTTGTATGGAAATTACTATAGAAATCCCGTCTGTGAAAGATCGTTTCGTGACTATTTAGGGGGAGATCCCCCAGCGCCGGACACCTCCCAATATCGGACACTTCTTAAAACGATACTACTTGCAGAGGTCCCTCCTTCATCTTATTAAGTACAAAAGGAAGCTGCTGAAAAGGCTTCTAACGGCAAGGAATATCAGATCTTCATGTTATAAACTTTGTAGTTTGTACAAAATTTGATGTTGAATAAAAATTCTTCACACCTGTTTTGTTACACTTACTTCAATTCAATTGTTTCTTCTTGCAGAGAAAGCCACAGAAATTAGCAGAAACAAAAATTAAAGAGGACATTGAAAAAGGTGGGAATTTGGATTAGGATGTAAAAAATTTAGCTGAAGAGTCAAATAAGCTCCACTAACAATTTTTAGTATTTACAACTTAAAGCACGTGAAAAATATTACTATTCTGAATGATGTCTTTATTCATGTAACAGGAACTTAGTCACATTTGAACATGATGCAATAGTGTCCAGTACTAGGAGACATTTTTCTGAACCGTGAATTTTTTTACCAAAATTCATCGTCGCAAAACGTGTTCAAATGACCAAATATTGCTAGTTTGTATGAATCATCAATGGTCAATGGTCATATTTTGTGTATCTTTCTTCTATCTATTTTTCCTTTGAGACAGTATAACTCACGAATAGGATGACCGATTTGCGAGATTTCCTCACTTATCGATTCGTATTGGGATCAGCTGTGTTTCTATATGTAAAAGGTAAGTAAATTTTAAAGGAAAAGTTGGGAAAATTGTCATAATACAATATTAGGGCGAGTTTGGATAAAACCTAATGCGATCGCTCGAAAAATTATCTAGAGTACGGCGTCGCAATCAACGCAGAAAATGACATTAAACTTAAAAACCCGAGCAACGCAGGGTATGTTCTGCTGGAAAGGTATAAAAAAACCCCAGATTAATCCACCTAACGGTGATGGCGCCTTTCTCGCGCTAAAAGGTAATAAATGTAGCCTTTACGCTTACACCTCGATGATGTACAAGAAAGGCAAAACAGTTACACCGTCTAATGTTATGATAGAAAATTTACACTACTAGATGACAGATGGCGCTGCCAAAAGTTTCTCGAATTTCCTATGTTCGAATTTTGACTTTCGGACAATTTCATAGTACTATGAAACTGAACGAAGAGCATACTTACGCCTAAATGCGTGCAACACGAGCATCTTTATAGTGCGATGAAACTCTTAATGGGAAGCCACGGATAAAATATTCATAGATGCAAGGCATTTTTCATAACACATTATTGTTCTATGTGACTATGTCTCATCACTATTTTAATATTATCTATTTTTGCAATTTTCAATTATTATGAAATTCAATAGTGATCAACAGCGTTTTAGTCTCTGTCGGATGCAACTTGTTGCAAGAAAATCAGTTAAGAGTTTCTATGTGAAAATTTGGCTAATGTTTTTATGGCATTTGTGCACACACACGCACACACATACACACACACACGCACACACGGACAGACAGACATTTGTTCAGCTCATCGAGCTGAGTCGAATGGTATATAACACTATGGGTCTCCGGGACTTCTATCAAAAGTTCGAATTTGGAGTGAAATGATAGCCTTTCGGTACAACTTAGTTGTACGAGAAAGGCAAAAACATAATCCGGATAGTTAGAGTTTTTTTGTTGTTAAATGGCTTATGTGTCCGGAACTTGAGGATCTCCCCCTAAATATAATCAACCCGAAGACGTCGTAGAATATTTCTAAATCTGTAAGACGGTTGTTGTTGCGAACCGATCGGATTTTCGTAAGCAAAGTTATAAAGAAAATAAAAATGCTCATGCTGAAGGGCCCTCCTTAGCCGTGCGGTAAGACGAGCGGCTACAAAGCAAGGCCATGCTGAGGGTGGCTGGGTTCGATTCAATGTGCCGGTCTAGGCAATTTTCGGATTGGAAATTGTCTCGACTTCCCTGGGCATAAAAGTATCATCGTGTTAGCCTCATGATATATGAATGCAAAAATGGTAACCTGGCTTAGAAACCTCGCAGTTAATAACTGAGGAAGTGCTTAATGAACACTAAGCTGCGAGGCGGCTCTGTCCCAGTGTGGGGATGTAAAGCCAATAAGAAGAAGAAAAATGCTCATTATTGATATGTTATTCTTTTACGTGCTCAATTAAATTTTCCACGATTTAGTATTTCCTTAATAATTTTTCTTGCAAGCAGCAAATTGTTTCTCAAAAACGATTCATTCACTTGCTAAATTTTTTTATGTTGTCAACGTTCTCATATATTTTTAGATATTAATGAGCAACGTTGCAAAACGGTTTTCCAAAAAAAATGACTGCATAGTAATTCTCATACAAATTTCAAACCGCGCGTGCGTGCTTAGTTAAATTACAACTAATGGGATGTTGGATATATGGGGTCGGAAGGTAGCGAGGTTCGTTTTGGTAAACGTTTTGCCGCGTGTAATGTGTAGTTTTTCCGTAAATCATGTTCGATCGCACACCAAATCCATTTATGTTTCGATTAAAATAGACGTAACTCACTATATGAAAATGGTTGGATATGACAATTTAAAATTTTCATTTAAAAACCCCAAATTTATTATTCTGCAGTGGAGATGATGCCTTTCTCCGAATGTTATTCGACTTAGAGTGATTAATACATCTCATTTGCCTATGAAATGGCGATTAAATACTTTTGAAGTGTTATTTTAAGGGTGCTGCCTAAATAGTAGGATAACCTTGTATAAAATTGATTATCAATTTTAATAAGGCCGTTACAAATATTTCATTGACTTTTTGTCCTACTAGTCTCCGAAAGGTCAAGGGGGATAATAAAAATAAACATTAAAATGAAAAAATCAAAAACTCCTCGGATTTGTTAAAGAATGTTTTGAAAATCCTAAAAATTAAGCGAATTTTTTTTGTTGCCCGCTCAAATTTTTTTTTTGGGCGAAAAAAAACCAGGGGGAGACATAATTGATTTTTAATATTTGTATCGGCCTAATCACCTCTTGCTTACATGAACATGTCCAGCATCTGTAGCACTTTTTCATAAACACTACTTTTTTGCTCCGACCGTGGTCATTGCTCTGGTTCTATCGTAGCCTACTTTTTGTGCGAATCACCGCACAAAAGTAGAGCGCAAGAACCAACCGCAGCCGGCGGTCGTAACGAAACTCTGAAATTTTACTGGGTTGGTAAAGAATTAGAATTTTCAATGTTTTTACGTTGATAATCAATAGATTCAATGGGCTTCAAAAATTGCTGGAGAGTTTTCGATTCAATTGATAATAAAATCTCGAAAATCCATTGAAAGATAAAGGAGCTATTAACGTTTGAAATCTTACATAATTTCGTGACGGTCTCGAATTTGGAAATTTTCATTTGTCACCCTGTATCCGAGTCTTCCCCTTAGACGTAGTTTACGTCAAAAATGCGTAAATAATAAAGACATGGAAAATTACACTATTCTGAGCGTACATGAATCTTTTCCAACAAGTTTGCCCTTAATGTATGCAATTTACATAGCATTATGACACTTATTCGTATAAAAAGTGACATAATGCAATACAAATTGCATACATTCAGGCGATAATATCGTTTAAATTTACGCGCTTTTGGCATTCCCTTTATGTGCATTACTTTCGTGTAAATTTCAACAACTTTTTCTATCTGTGTAGGCATTAGGTTACAGTAGCCAAACGTCCCGGATTATGCGGGACAGTTCCGGGTTCAGCCTACTTGCCTCACATTGCCTGGCGCCCCGGAAAACGTTCTCCATTCCATGATGAATCTGTATAGCCTGGAGAGTGGGCATTCAAACTATAAATCTTTGCAGACCTTGGGAACAATGTATAAGCCTTTAGCTATTAAATGTAAACTAATTTTATGCCATCAAACTCAAACGCAGACATTTACGTTTATTGCTAAATATTAACTTTTAAAACCAGCAGCACGTCCAAGCAAACAACAAACTGCCCTACGGAAAACGCGCCGCACCAGTACGATTGTGACAGAAAATAGATACAATTTTGAAGCATTTGAATTATATGGATCTGCAGGATCTAGTTAATGTGAGAAAATTCTAGATTTCCATGATATACGGAATCAAAAATATCTGAAGGTAAAAGTTTAGGTCATGACAATGATCTCAATCGGAAGGATCTGAATCAGTTCCAGAATCTGAAATAAATGAGATATCAGAAAAAAGCCCCAAATCTTGAGCATTCTTAAATCTGCAAAGAACTGAAAATCTATTAAATCAGGACAACTTCTGAATCATCACCATCTCCATTTCACTGTTTCTAATAAACAATGGTTGTTCAAACTGAATACTTTCAAAAGACAACGGGAAGCTAACAATACTCAGTACACAAGTTAGGAATATTTCGTTTATCGAAAAGTTTCAACTAGAGCACGGATCGAACAATCGCCTCATAATATATTACATATTACCTAACTCAGTGAACTTAAATAAAAATAGAGCATACCAAAACGATGAGATGTACAAATTATGTTTACGTCACTGAACAATGTTATTTAAATCAACAACCATGCATCACGTTTTACTTGAACACTTTCAACAAAACATTGAAGAAATTTTTTAAGTGGAAAGCTAAATGTGTTTCTGTTGAAAATACAGAATTATGTTATGTGGTGAGATTTAGTGAAAGAATTCATATGTATAAAAATTTAAATAAAGTTTGAATGGCTTTATTCAGCAGCGCAGCCAAATTGTTTTATGATATGAAAATTTGAAATTTTAAAAATTCGAGATTCCGCGAAATTCCGTTTAATTTCGTAAAAGGCATGATTTTTCCGTCGAATTTTTTGGAATTAAACGATACGAAACGAAATCAGAAAATCAGATTTCGCCATACTAAAATTCCGCGAAATTTCGCGGAATTTCGTTTCGAATGCCCTAAAACGAAATTTTTCGAAATACCGCATATGCTTACTTTAAGCAACTTGCTGTGAGTTCAAAAATTAATGTTGATTATATTTTTCAAATTTTAACGAAAAATAAATGCAAATTCATCCGAAGGTTACATCATGCAGCAGCAAATTTAGTCAAGATTAAGTTAGGTATAGGTCATAATAAGAACAGAAAGTAATAATTTATTCATTTCTTGAAAAAGCTGGAACTGATCAATGTTACCCCGGTGATCAAAGTTCCCAGGATTATGGTGCATGTTCATGATAAAATTAGAGGCGAAAGTATCAATTTGATAGTTTCGTTAGGATACGGCAGGCAAGAAGAATGTTTTATACAAGCGGATGTTTTGGGGGGAAAGTCTTGCAAACTGTTTTGACCAAATCGTTTATTGGGTAATAGTAAGCTGAAACTGTAATTGATCTATTAGTATCATTTGTACTACATTCGTTCCTTGTTACTTACAATTTTTGGAGACTTCTAAGCATGGACGAATAAATTACAATCACTATAGCTTGTAGCGTTCATGTTTATAGATACTGCAAATTTAAGTCACTTTAGTTTCATTAGGTTGTAGAAAACTAGCATACTTACACCTTATTCATTTAGAATAATTTGAATAAAGATTTCGGTCTGGCCAAAGCAGTGGCTTTACTGTACCCTAGATTTAGTTAGGATTATGTATTTTAGTTTTAGGACATATTTTCCTCACCTCCGTACTATAGTTTGAAACAAAAAAACTGCATGAACCTGTACTAGGCGAAACTTTATAATTCATACTGCACTAGATTTACCTAACTGCTAACTATCTGCGTGAAATAACAAACACGAGACACAAAATCACCTATGCTTTTCTTCCAATTCAGCTCAATTTGTTTTGATTATAATTCGATATCATCATTCCGATCGGTGGCCCATTGTGATGAATTCGCCACAGTGGACTATTGGCAGGGGGTGACGTGACATCCCCCCTCCCGTGAACCTTATTTGTGCTCACGTCGCTATTCGACGTCTCCGCTTGGTTCACTGCTATCCAGAACGTCAAGTACTGCCAACTTCACTGCAGGCCGTGCAGATGCTGTTCTGACCACTACCTGTCGTACTCTTCCGTCCCGTCCAGGCATCACCGTCTCTACCCGCCCACGTATCCACTGGTCCTTCGTCGTTCCACCGACAACCAACACCAAATCTCCCACTTCAATGTCTCGCACCTCGTCGAACCACTTTGACCTTCGCGTGATTACTGGCAGGTACTCTTTGATCCATCTTGTCCAGAACCGCTGAACTATGGACTGGGCAAGTCTCCAGCTGCTACGTAGTGCCGCTGGGCTATTGACATGTTTATTCACCGGACATTTGTCGCCATTTGAGGTCCCCAGAAGAAAATGGTTGGGGGTAGTGCTTCCATATGGGGGCGGCCGGTGGTATAAAATTCCATCGAGTCTTTGCAGTGGTGAACGTATTGGCAAGAGTATTGTTTCGTCTTGATGTAGGATTCAGAGGATAGACTGTACACCACCTCCAAATGCACAGCGCGAATCGTGAGGCAGGTGAACAGAGCAACCCATCGCGTAACCAGGCTCCTCCCTACTTTGACCAGTATTGGTCCGAAGTAGCTCACCGGGATGGCTGGAGGATTTGGAGCTGCTTTCTTAATTCGGCATGCCATGCTGTTTTTTGTGACCTTTTCGACCAAAGCACGCAACATGGCGATTTCGAAGCGTTGTCTCATCTCGTTGACGACGGTTTCTCAGTTCGCGTGGCGGAAACGACGATGGTACCAGTATGTAATCAGGATAGTGATTAAATCTCGCGCTGATTTTTCACAGCTTTTTAAATACCACCTGAATTTTCTTCAATTTTTCGTGATTTTTTTCATGGAATTCACTCATAGTTTCATCAACGCTAAAGGTCGTAATCAACTAAAACCCACCCGTGTAAAAAAAGAACCGGGTGTAATCGATTTCTCTTAATCGATTTTACATTTTGTTAATAACCCAATTGTTTCAAAAGCTAAAACCGTGATTATTGATTCTGGTACAAGATACAATCATCCTTTATCACACCAAACCATTAAATCATCAACAAACTAGCGCAATTCGATACAATAATAAAAAGAAAACATCAACGTAGAGAAATCGATCTATACAGTTACGCCCATATGAAACTAAGCACAAGAAATGTTGTCTCGAAGAATCGCAGGGTACTTAGCTTTGGCAGGTGCAAAAGTAGCAACACTAATTCTGCCGCGAAGGCGTAGTACTCCACGTTCGTCTAGGAAAGGCCAGTTGTTGTAGATTGGACTGGATTTACTTAGGCGCCAGTGACGCGCATCAGGAGCACCTTGAGTTTCCGAGAGAATGGCAATTTCTTCTGGAGGGGCATCGCCCTGTGCCACCTTCCAGAGTTCTTCCTCAGCACGCTTCAGATCGTCTTGTCCGGCAACAAATCTGGTCCATTCTTTCACTCAGTGGCGAGATCCGCCGTATCTAAACCGGAGGGAACCCATCTCCATTCGCGGACATCTGTGGCTGTAAGAATCTCTCCAATACGTACGGTGACGAATTTATTGTAACGGTGATTGAATAGCTCCAGAGGAAGCGTCGACGAATAGGATAGGTGTGATAACCATACACGGACTCCAGCATCCGAACTCCCAAGACCGCTGCTTTCAACTCCAGGCGAGGAATGGATGTTTTTCAAGCAAACCAGTGCTACATAAATTCCCTTCTCCGTTTCGAGGCGGTAATATGCAACGCAGGCGTACGCGGAATCACTTGCATGAACGAGAATGTGGAGTTCCCCAGCCAACACAAAGTCGCATATGCTATCGAATAAGTATACAAGGTGGAGGCGATATAGGCGCATGTCTCCATTTGACTGCATGCAAAATGTACGTATATTCATTTTTCATTTATTTAGTTAACATCTAAACAGATAACACTGAATCAACAATTTGACGCCACAATGCACGGTTCGAGGCCGCATCTCTCCATCCTCGGATACGCCCCACGCTCACCAAGTCGTTCTGCACCTGGTCTGCCCATCTCACTCGCTGCGCTCCACGCCGTCTCGTACCTGCCGGATTGAACACCATCTTTGCAGGGTTGCTGTCCGGCATTCTTGCAACATGTCCTGCCATCGTACCCTTTCGGCTTTAGCTACCTTCTGGATACTGGGTTCGCCGTAGAGTTGGGCGAGCTCATGTTTCATTCTTCGCCGCCACACACCGTCTTCTTGCACACCGCCAAAGATGGTCCTAAGCACCCGTCTCTCGAATACTCCGAGTGCTTGCAAGTCCTCCTCGAGCATTGTCCATGTTTCATGTCCGTAGAGGACAACCGGTCTTATGAGCGTCTTGTACAAGACACATTTGGTGCGGTAGCGAATATTTTTCGACCACAGTTTCTTCTGGAGCCCGTAGTAGGTTCGACTTCCACAGATGATGCGCCTTCGTATTTCACGACTAACGTTGTTGTCAGCCGTTAGCAAGGATCCGAGGTAGACGAATTCCTCGACCACCTCGAAGGTATCCCCGTCTATCGTAACACTGCTTCCCAGGCGGGCCCTGTCGCGCTCGGTTCCGCCCACAAGCATGTACTTTGTCTTTGATGCATTCACCACCAGTCCAACTTTTGTTGCTTCACGTTTCAGGCGGGTGTACAGTTCTGCCACCTTTGCAAATGTTCGGCCGACAATGTCCATGTCATCCGCGAAGCAAATAAATTGACTGGATCTGTAGAAAATCGTACCCCGGCTGTTACACCCGGCTCTCCGCGTGACACCTTCTAGCGCAATGTTGAACAACAGGCACGAAAGTCCATCACCTTGTCTTAGTCCCCGGCGCGATTCGAACGAACTGGAGTGTTCGCCCGAAATCTTCACACAGTTTTGCACACCATCCACCGTTGCTTTGATCAGTCTGGTAAGCTTCCCGGGGAAGCTGTTCTCGTCCATAATTTTCCATAGCTCTACGCGGTCTATACTGTCGTATGCCGCCTTGAAATCAACGAACAGATGGTGCGTTGGGACCTGGTATTCACGGCATTTTTGAAGGATTTGCCGTACAGTAAAGATCTGATCCGTTGTCGAGCGGGCGTCAACGAACTTCCCACGAACTCGTTCACTAATGGTGACAGACGACGGAAGATGATCTGGGATATCACTTTGTAGGCGGCAATAAGGATGGTGATCGCTCGAAAGTTCTCACACTCCAGTTTGTCGCCTTTCTTGTAGATGGGGCATATAACCCCTTCCTTCCACTCCTCCGGTAGCTGTTCGGTTTCCCAGATTCTGACTATCAGTTTGTGCAGGCAAGTGGCCAGCTTTTCCGGGCCCATCTTGATGAGCTCAGCTCCGATACCATCCTTACCAGCTGCTTTATTGGTCTTTAGCTGTTGAATGGCATCCTTAACTTCCCTCAAGGTGGGGGCTGGTTGGCTTCCATCGTCCGCTGAACTGACGTAGTCATCTCCTCCGCTGCCTTGACTTTCACTGCCTGTACTCTCAGCGCCATTCAGATGTTCCTCGTAGTGCTGCTTCCACCTTTCGATCACCACACGTTCGTCCGTCAAGATGCTTCCATCCTTATCCCGACACATTTCGGCTCGCGGCACGAAGCCTTTGCGGGATGCGTTTAGCTTCTGATAGAACTTGCGTGTATCTTGAGAACGGCACAGCTGTTCCATCTCCTCGCACTCCGCTTCTTCCAGGCGGCGTTTCTTCTCCTGAAAGCGGGTCTGCTGTCTCCGCTTCCGTCTATAACGTTCCACGTTCTGCCGGGTACCTTGCTGCAGTGCGACCGCCCGCGCTGCGTCCTTCTCCTCCAGAATCTGTCTGCACTCTTCGTCGAACCAATCGTTCCGTCGACTTCGACCCATATACCCGACGTTGTTCTCCGCTGCGTCGTTAATGGCTGCTTTAACTGTACTCCAGCAGTCCTTAAGAGGGGCCCCATCGAGCTCACCCTCTTCCGGCAACGCTGCCTCGAGATGCTGCGCGTATGCAGTGGTGACATCAGGTTGCTTCAGTCGCTCTAGGTCGTACCGCGGCGGTCGTCGGTACCAAACATTGTTGAAGACGGATAGTTTTGGGCGCAGTTTAACCATCACCAGATAGTGGTCAGAGTCGATGTTAGCGCCACGATATGTCCTGACGTCGATAATGTCGGAGAAGTACCGTCCATCAATCAGAAGGTGTACCGATACGGGAGGCTGTGTTGGAAGTAGGTGCTGCGAATGGCCATATTCTTGGAGGCGGCGAAATCAATTAGTCGTAGGCCGTTTTCGTTCGTCAGCCGGTGAGCGCTGAACTTTCCAATAGTCGGTCTAAACTCCTCCTCTTGGCCAACCTGAGCGTTCAAATCTCCTATGATGATTTTGACGTCGTGGCTTGGGCAGCTGTCGCACTCACGTTCCAGCTGCGTGTAGAATGCGTCCTTATCATCATCAGTGCTTCCGGAGTGTGGGCTATGGACGTTGATTATGCTGAAGTTGAAGAACCGTCCTTTGATCCTCAACCTGCACATTCTTTCATTGATCGGCCACCACCCGATCACGCGCCTTTGCATATCGCCCATCACTATGAAAGCTGTTCCCAGCTCGTGTGTGTTGCCGCAGCTCTGGTAGATGGTATGATTACCTCTAAACGTTCGCACCATTCATCCCTTCCAACAAACCTCCTGCAGCGCTACGATGCCGAATCCACGGTCCTTGAGCACATCGGCGAGTATGCGTGTGCTCCCGATGAAGTTGAGAGATTTGCAGTTCCACGAACCGAGTTTCCAATCGCTAGTCCCTTTTCGTCGCAGTGGTCTTCGCCGATGGTTCCGGTCCGTACTCTCTTGTTGATTGTTCGTTGCTTATGATTTTTTAAAGGCTGGCTTGCAGGGCCTGACACCAAACCCCCTAAATTTCCGGAGGACCATTCCTCCTTATTTCCGGTGGACCATGGTGCACAGTTTCACTTAGAGTCCCTCGCTGGCACTCGTACGATGATCAGCCGCCCCTAACATGGAGAACAGACGCTGTTGTGAGCTGATCCTGACATGGAGAACAGACGCTCAATAAGATTTGCACCTCCGGAGAGGAGCAAACCCTCCCTTCCCTGTCAGCATACGACCATAGTTCCCACCGGGGTTGGTTACCCGATCTTCCCTAAGGTTGCTCGTATCCAGGCCAGCACCGCGGGGAAGTAGGGATAGGAGTTGCTGGGTAAGAGGCTAAGGACCGCGAGATGGGGTCTATTTTATTCCTTCAGGTACGCGAAGTACCAATGGTACGCTTCACCCAGCATTTGCCGTGCCAATGTACGTATACGTATATGGCTTCCACTTTGTACACTTATTCACTATGATATACGACCTTGTGTTTGCTGGGTCTACTCTGTGCAAGTTGGTGGGAAATGAAGCACTAAAATAGCAACAAGGAATCCCCAGAGTGCTCAACTGCGGAAAGTAGTTGGTCCATAGACGCCAACGAGAGTAGAGCTGCTCGCCAATTTGTTCATCCCAACCGATTCCTGATGCCCAAATGTCCTGCATCAATACTTTGCCGTGGACTAAGAAGAAAGACAGGAATCCTAAGGGTTCAAAAAGGCTCATGAACACTTTCAGGACTTAGCGCTTCGTCGGGATGTGATCTCCATTGAGAATAGGCAGTAGGTCGTCGCGTATAGCGAAACTGTGATCCACTTCATCCCGAGCACTGATTCGGTAGTTTCTGCACGCACACGAGCAAAATCTTTGGATGAATCTGGTTCGATCTCCCCAGTTCTTCTCAGTACTTCGCCTTCATTAGGCAGAAAGTTGCGTATTTCGAATCCACCCTCTGAATGGACAATTTTGACTTCGTTAACCACCTGTGTAGCTTCGTCAACAGTCATAAAGCTGCCCAGGTTGTCGTCCACACAGTGGTGGTCGATAATTGCTGCCGCCGCCCGTGGATACTGTAGTGCTTACTGCTGGGCGTTTGCATTCTTGACGAATTACGCCGTAGACGGAGAGCACGTGGTGACTTCAATAGCTTAGATTTGGGGCGGCATATAAGATTTGGGACGAAATACGAACATCTAGGTGTTCCTGTCGCTATCTTTCAGTTTTATTTGAAGAAAAATCTACCTGGTGTCGCATGAAACTGCTATGGGAAACAATTGGAAACCACTGAGAACTTTCGGCAGAGATGTGAGTAGATCCGGACCTTTCAGCAACTTTTGCCGCACCATTCCATATCAACCGAGTTTACGCTGGTTTATTTGGATTGATGACGATTCCTAAAGGTAGAAACCAAATCCTCCGAGGATCGATGGAGACTTCTGACTGGCTGGCTAGTAGACGCATAATTGCTCGTGAACTCGCTGCATCAACGCAGCATTTCCTATCAGCTTCTTCTCCAATGCTTTCATTCTACAAATGGGCATTAGATACGTATTCGGGAACTCCGGACTCAACTTTCCATAGAAAACCAGATTCAAAACCAGTTTCTGTACGCCCCGCTGTATCCACCAGTAATTGCCTCACTCTTTGGTCCTCGTTTGACTCAATCGTCCTTCCTGGATTAGTAGTTCCGTTTTCTTCCTGCGTGAAATAGTCTCGAAGCTGTTCGTTCAGCAGATCATCCATGGTAAGCGCCGCAGCCATGTGGAAGTTAACACTCACTCTCGGCAGCGTCTTTGTTGGTGCGCCATATACTGCCCAACCTAATCGGCACTTAGATGCCATAGGGTAAAATGGTCCTCCCTCCCGCAACCGCAGTGGAACCCCGAGACGAAGATTGTCCAGTCCGATCAAGAGCTTCGGTCGTGCTAGATCGTAATCTTCTATTGGAAGTCTCTTAAGATGTGGAAAGCGTGATGTCATCTGCTTGTAATTCACACGCTGCGCCGGAAGAAGAGGACAGCATACGGTAAGCGGTTTTCTTGGGCCGGGAACACCAAGTTCCTTCGCAATCTTGTCCTCTAGCATAGTAATATGTGAATCCTCTTCTACGAATGCAAACACAGCTAGACTTCTCCCGTTTCCATGGGGCACAACTGGCAGAATTCGGAAAAGCGTATTTCCGTCCTCAGCAGCCGGCGATACATTCATCAAGTGTGTCGATGTTACTGGAGAGGACGAAGAATGAAGAAGAGTGTGGTGTTTCAGTCGACATCCACCGGATCCGCATCCCTTCTACGACTTACAAGGCCATTTACCACCATTTAGAATAATTTGAATAAAGATTTCGGTCTGGCCGAAGCAGTGCCGTTAGCAGTTAGGGTTATATATTTTAGTTTTAGGACATATTTTCCTCACCTCCGTACTATAGTTTGAAACTAAATAGTGCATGAACCTGTACTAGGCGAAACTGTATAATTTATACTGCACTAAACTTATCTTATAATAAACGTAGTGCCGATATCGCGTCTGATCATCACCTCCTCATCGGCGAAATACGCCTGCGTATTGCGCGGATTCGTCGGCAAAAGGAAAGAGTTGGACGACGATTCAACACATGCCGACTGGAAGATGCCACGGTGAAACCGTCCTTCGTTGAAGAACTGGAGACGCGTGCTGCAGATATTCCGGAAGGTGGCAGCGTGGAAGACCAATGGACCGCCATTAAGAATGCCTTCATCGCCACCAGCAAGAACAATCTGGGCGAACTACGCACCCAGAGAAAACAATGGATCACCGATGAGACCTGGAAGAAGATAGAGGAGCGAAGAGAAGCCAAAGCCGCGATGGAGCGATCGACAACCAGAGGAGCCAAAGTCTTAGCCCGTCAACGATACGCGGCTCTTGAGAAGGAAGTAAAACGCTCATGTCGACGGGACAAGCGAGCGTGGGCAGACTCTCTGGCCGACGAAGGAGAGAGAGCCGCCGCAACCGGGGACATTCGCCTCCTCTACGATATCTCACGACGCTTAAGCGGGGCGAAGATGAATGCAACGATGCCTGTGAAAAACGCGAATGATCAGTTATTGACCGACCCAACTGACCAGCTGAAACGCTGGTTCGAGCACTTCGAACAACTTTTTCAAGTGCCAGCCAGGCCATCACCACCTCGGCATGATCTGCCATCACTGCTAGAGATTCAAACAGCCATCCAAAGCATGAAATCGAATAAAGCCCCAGGGGTCGACCGCATATCAGCCGAGATGCTCAAAGCTGACCCCATGACATCCGCTCAACTACTGCATCGTTTAGTTCGTAATATCTGGAACACCGCAACTTTCCCGGTCGACTGGATGCAAGGTATCTTAGTGAAGGTGCCCAAAAAGGGTGACCAGACTGTATGCGATAACTGGCGAGGCATTATGTTGCTGTGTACCGTTCTCAAAGTTCTGTGCAAAATTATCCTAGCCCGGATTCAGGAGAAGATCGATGCTACTCTCCGGCGGCAGCAAGCCGGATTCCGTGCCGGAAGATCCTGCGGGCTGTTATGACAGCCTATAACCATGGAGCACCTAAACGATTTCGAATTGGCTGATGACGTTGCACTCCTCGCGCAACGGCGCTCTGATATGCAGAGTAAGCTCAACGACCTTGCCGAGCGCTCATCTTCGGCAGGTTTAGTCATCAACGTCAACAAAACCAAATCGTTGGATGTGAACACGGTGACTCCTTCCAGTTTCACAGTAGCCGGGCAACCAGTGGAGAATGTTGAAAGCTTCCAATATCTTGGTAGCCAAATGGCGTCAGACGGCGGTACCAAGATCGACATATGCGCACGGATCAAGAAAGCAAGGGCTGCCTTTGCGAGTTTAAGAAATATCTGGAAAAACAGGCAGATAAGTGAACGCATCAAAATACGAATTTTCAACACTAATGTGAAATCTGTGCTGTTATACGCTAGCGAAACATGGTGTGTATCAGTGGAGAACACTCAACGGCTGCAGGTGTTCATTAACAGATGCCTGCGGTATATAATTCGGGCCTGGTGGCCTCACAACTGGATCTCAAACAACGAGCTCCATCGTCGTTGTCAGCAGAGGCCGATAGAAGTTCGGGATCGGAAGTGGGGCTGGGTCGGCCACACTCTACGTAGGGGCGGAAACGAAATCTGTAAACAAGCATTAGACTGGAACCCAGCGGGACATCGCAGCAGAGGCAGACCCAGAGGCTCATGGCAGCGAAGCCTCAATAAAGAAATAAAAGAAGTCGACCGAAATCAAACCTGGCAACAGGTTAAAGCGATAGCCGGGCAACGCTTAAGATGGAGATCTTTCAAGTCGGCCCTTTGCACCACCGGAGGTGTACATGATCCATAAGTAAGTAAGTAAGTAAGCTTATCTAACTGCTAACTATCTGCGTGAAATAACAAATGGAATTAAATTTCAATCGCGAATTTGAAGCATGACTTGCGAGACACAAAATCACCTAGGCTTTTTTCCAATTCAGTTCAATTTGTTTTGATTATAATTCGTTATCATCATTCCCTATACCTATTTGTTATCGGTAGACCGATCGCTGTGTTAGTCGAAGCCCATTGTGATGACGACAGCCTCAATTCGCCATAGTGGACTATTGGCAGGGAGGTGACGTGACAATGGATTTGAAAGCGAGCGGAGGGCAATATTTGTGCTGGTGTAAATCTCACGACCGGCAATCACACGGTTAAACTCCCGTATTAAGAGGGAGGGAAGAGTATCAGTGTGGAAACTGATATTACCATTTCCAAAAGATTGTAAAGGTAAACTCGATCCGAGTTATGATATTCAAGTAAACATATCCGTATTATGTTTTAAGAGTTTTTCGTGAAATGGCTCATGTGTCCGACACTGGGAGATCCCAATACTCCCCAGTTGCTGGATGACGGAATCCGCAATTAGAAAAATATTTATGAATACAGAATTTGGAATTACGAGATCACTTTTTCTTAAAACGTCGACCTACCAAGTTGGTTGCTGAAGGTTGCATACCAGACCATTGATTCTCATAATAAGGTCGAACACTACGACATATGTCGTTAGGTTAAGTCACTGAACACCATGGGTTGCCGTTTCCATATGCGGCAAACTGTGCAATTCACCTTTTAAATTCGGTAAGATCTTGACACAAGAAAAATTGATTTTGGACTTTTGACAAGCAGTGATTTGAAATAGGATGATTGTGTAGAAAATGATCCAAAGTATGAACACAAACTAGAAGTGTGGGAACATCATCAAACGCACGAATGAAAAGCGGTTTCCTGTTATTATTTTTTGTTCGTCTTCTGCGAGATTTTTCCACTGAAGGAAGGCAGTCTCTGCAATTAATAGCGCCGACCGAAAGGATTCGTTTTTCTTTGTTCGATAGCGAAATCAAGTTACGGGATGGTAGTGATGGTGGGTGCGCCTAATAAAAATTGCACTTGGTATAGCTCGAGGCACAATTCGGAAAATGAACAGAAATAGCTCTACCAACTAACTTCTCGTCTCTCACACACATTTCTCTGCACAATAGAAACAAAAAAAGTGGAACAAACGCAACTTAGCAACTGAAAAGTGGAAGCAAGCAAAAAAGCAGTTTGACTATGGGAAACCCACAGCCAAGCATGAAGCACACAACATCAATCAGCATGGCACAGGAACTCTGGGAATCTGGTGAGTTTTCCTTTCGTTCTCTCCCTTCATCTGGAACATGGGGTAGACCCTGATTGAATCAATACAACCGCAAATGGTTGATTGGTCCAAGAGGACCACCCTCCACACAGGATCCCAAATGAATCTATGACGATTTTCATTAGGGATTTCCCCGAATCAAGAACCAGGCAGCGGTTGTGAGATGTGGGAATTTTCTTCCACGCTGTGTACATCTTTTGTGCGACAACGGAAAACTGAATCAATAATCGAAACAAAAAAAAACAAGCGGAGTAGCAAAATGTGATTTGAAGCATTCGCATGCAACGGGAAATGAAAAAGCACCACCAAAAATAACAACGACAACAACGGCAACACACAGAAAGACCCGTAGGTGGATCAAAGGAGGTACCTCATATCCTTGCTTCATGGACATGTGGTTTCTGGGGGCTGGCCAACCGCTGTACGAGTCCATATCCTTGGTGTGCTGGCCACATTGCTGATGAAGCGAGTGCACGTACGCACCGAGTGCAACGTCGTCGTCGTCATGTGCGTCGTCGTCATTGGGTGGTTTTGTAGCGACCAAGCATACCGTAACGAAGATCGAGACGAAGGAATAATCCGTCCGACGATGGGATTTCGATTTTCGTTTGAAGTGTGCACACACAGTCCGAGCGAGATTGCAATTACCATGGGCAACGCGGCAGCAATGTCGGATTTCCATCGATGCGTGAGGCCAATGTGCAGAGCCGGCGGAAAATGGAAGAGAAAGATACAGGATTGAAATGAGATTTTGGTGCTGTGTACGTTTATGAAGATGGGTTATCTCGAATGTCTCTGAAACTTGATTTTTTATCAATGTAAGCTACATTGTATGTTATGTATATTTTTTTGATTTGTATTCAATTTTTATATGCTTAAATATAATTAATTCTAATTATGTCCGCGGCAGTCACAACTTTATAAATATATAATTTTGAAAGACTGTTTGAAAATATATGGAGTACGTCAAAAGTCCAATTCCCATAGCTCTTATAGCTTTTGAAGCATTTGATGGCGATTCAGATAGGTATAACGTGAGGATGATTTATATTTAAACGGAAATTTGCACGACGAAAATTGAAAATGTGTTAAAACCACAAGTTCTGAATCGTGTTGAATGGACGGACATGCATATTGTAAAACCTCTACCCCAATTTATTGTATCTATAATCTATATGTATTATATCAGGACATAAGTCATCAATATTGAGTAGGTTTATAAGGTTTTGTTTATAGTGTAAATATGAATTATGAGTTAAATGGACGAAAAGCGTCAAGCAAATTACGTTGCAATCAAGGTTGCAATAAAAGAAAAATTGCTGAAATTAGTTTGCAATTATTGACAAGCCTCCCGGAATCCAAAACAAATTTCATTCACTCGCGTTTTTAAGAGCACCCAAGAGGGCACCCCTTCAATACAGAATGTCAGAATCAACGCACAACTGTCTGTTTTATTATTTCAGCTTTGCTGCGTCGCAGCATGCGTGAAACAATATAAATGACAGTTGTGCGTTGCTTGCGTAACATGTGGGGTACCCTCGAAAACGCGAGTGAAATTAGTTTTAGATTTCGGGAGGCTTGCCCTTAAACTTAATCATTCAGCTAACCAGTTTAGAATGAGATTAATGTTAATCAAATCTTATATATAAAAATGAAATGGTCTGTGTTCGTATCCGCATAACTCGAAAACGGCTGGATGGATTTTTTTCATTTTTTCAGCAGAAACATCCGTTACAGTTTCCGACGGGTTTATATGATATTTCCTAACGCGAAAATTACGAGTAATTTTGAGCAAACCGTGAATAACTAAAATTGTGATTCCTATGCGAATTTTGCATGGGCAGTTCGGAACGCACATTCTCGCCTACTGTGCAGGACAACGTCTGCCGGGTCAACTAGTCTTATATAAAAATGAAATGGTCTGTGTTCGTATCCGCATAACTCGAAAACGGCTGGATGGATTTTCTTCATTCCTTCAGCAGCTACGTTCATTATAGTTTCCGACGGGTTTATATGATATTTCCTCACGCATAAATCACGAGTAAGGTTGAGTAAATCGTGAAAAATTAAAATTAGGATTCCCATGGGCAGTTCACAACGCGCATTTCCGCCTACTATGCAGGACAACGTCTGCCGGGTCGACTAGTATTTAATAGATTTTCATTTGTTTGTTGCAAATCAGATACACAACACCATGCCCGCGAACTAACAGGTACCAGATTCGTTTCGATCGGCCGTTCATTCTGTAGACCAAGAGGTGCGAGAAAGACACTGCCAGAAAATCATAACTCTTGTTTCACGCGGAAAAAAAATCCTTTCCCGCCGCATCACCTCGTTTCCGAACCTACTTAGTCGACGGACTTTCGCGGCAGCAGAAGCAAGTTGTCGTTCCACCAGCTCTGTTTCCCGTTCTGATAGCCACGGAGGGTGGAGGGTGGTGCGTTGGACCAACCGGGCGAGAGTCCGAGCGTTAATTGAAAAATGCTGGAGAAGAGGTTTGCGCTTTGGAAATGAGTGGAAAAAAGAAGATATCCAGCGGACAGGGCCAGTTTGTGTGGCCGCTCAAATAGAGCGATGAGCGGGAGAAAATGGTAGAAAGAATATTTAAAATACTGAAAAAAATTAGCTTAGGGGTGGAAAATTTTTATATCAAAGTTATTTTTTAATTGAATTTTTTTCTCTCCACTTTCTCGAAGCGATGAAGGTGGTGAGGTTCTTTGGGCTTGGGATCGTCCAGAGTGTCGGGGTGAAAATGAAGATGGAAACAAAAGTGTAGGTACTTGGTTTGTCGGAAAACGCACTTCGGGTTGCTGGTGGAAATTGGTTGTTCTGCAGTTTGAGTTGATGAGCTCCGGGCGCATTCCTGGCTGAGGGTATGCGATAATTCGAATGAAATGCGAGATTTCACGTAGAAACAAATGCGGTTCAGATTGGGACAAAACTTTACAAGTCAAAAGATGATTGATGTATAACAAACATGCTGATTGCTTGATAAAATTTAAACGCTTGCTTAAAATGATAAAAATACCACATGAACCCATGGCTCATAGAACACATGTCATGTGGCTTCTAATCTGTTTAAATTGTTATGCAGAATAAGTAGGGGAACTGTTTGGCACTCCATATCATAGCTCCCATGTTTATCCCATTAAAAACAAAGCAATGAAATAGAATTTGATTTTTTTTATTTTTGTGATTCTTTTAGCAGTGTTAGCAAAAAGAAGCGACGAGATTGGTGGTGGATTTCTTTGTTTTGTGATGTGATAAATATATGTTCAGTGAGATGTAAAACGGAACAGTTCCCCTACATTATATGCAGTTCGCATATCATTAGTCATTGTCTATATATTGACATTCAAATAACTTAATTTTCATCTTTACTATTGATATTTTGGCAATCGTTTATTTGCATTTATTAAAAATCGCACATTGAATACCTTTAATGATAGTGATGAAAAAGAAAGTTTGTAAGCAATTCAGATAGAGAACGTTGTTCAGAAAGAGTTTTGCAGATTTTTTTCATGCTGCTTGCTGCCTCGTATTGATCCTAGAAATAATTGTTAAAACATAAATACAAAAACTATAACCGAACATACAAAATAATACAATGGGTAAAAGAAACATCTTTCAGCAACTACAGGTTTGATGCCTGGAGGTAAACGATAATGCTTAATGGCAGGATGTAACGAGAATTAGATGTGGGGTTTGTTGTTGAAATTTGATAATTTTATACAACTTCCCTCATCCTCGTAACAGGTTTTGTATGGATTATTTTATTTATTTGCATGAACCGTAACGCAAGACCTAGAGCAATATCACTTCATAATTTGTGAATAGCACCTAATCTATTCTCTATTGTGAAGAGGTCACGACCACGTAAGAGATCACCTCGGCCATCAAGGACCAAGATCCATCAACCTACGAAGTGGACCGAAGAGGATGCTGATTGCCATCGATACCAACAAGGTGATGAAAGTGGACAACGGTGGGCCATACAGGCATTTTACAGTGGATCCGCTACCAGGATTTATAAGACTAACGGAGAAAACCATAAAGGAATGTAAGGCGATCATCGGAGAAGCTCAAGTTAAAACAGCAAATCCGGTGCTACCAAGGATTAAAGGATTACCAAAGATGAAGGAGTTCTAAAATATTCCGAAACAATTCCCCAGCACATCCAGGAGTTCACCCAAATTCTAGACACATAGAAGAAGAGGACATAATGGTATCATTCGACGTAGCGGCATTATTCCCAATCGTTCCAGTGAAAGACGCTCTTCTGGAGGATTGACTGCTAACACAAAGGACGGAAACAGCATGGTGAGGAAATCTGAAGATGTGCCTAAAGCTGGCAAGCCTATGCATGACAGAAAACTACTTCACATTCCGTGGTATCTTTTACACAGATGAAGGGTGCACCGATGGGAAATCCACTATCACCGTTTTTGTGCGAATCGTTCATGGCGATTTTGGAGGACAACCTACACGGACATGGAGTACTACTCGAGAAATGGTGGAGATACGTCGACGACATTTTCAGCATCATCAACCGGAAGGATCTATCCAGGATTATGGAAGCGATCAACAACGAGTATAATGAAATCAAATTCATCCACAATGAGGGAAAGGAACGACATCACGAACGTCCGCACTTACCGCAGTGCGAATATTGAATCCGACCACTACCTCGTTGCAGTATGCCTGCGCTCAAAATTCTCGACGGTGTACAACACGCATCGAAGTCGAACGCCGCGGCTTAATATTGGGCGGCTACAAGACGGTAGACTAGCCCAAGAATACGCGCAGCAGCTGGAAGTGGCACTCCCAACGGAAGAGCAGCTAGGCGCAGCGTCTCTTGAAGATGGCTGGAGCGATATTCGATCCGCCATTGGTAGCACCGCAACCGCTGCACTTGGCACGGTGCCCCCGGATCAGAGAAACGACTGGTATGACGGTGAATGTGAGCAGTTAGTAGAAGAGAAGAATGCAGCATGGGCGAGATTGCTGCAACACCGCACGAGGGCGAACGAGGCACGATATAAACAGGCGCGGAACAGACAAAACTCGATTTTCCGGAGGAAAAAGCGTCAGCAGGAAGATCGAGACCGTGAAGAGACGGAGCAACTGTACCGTGCTAATAACACACGAAAGTTCTATGAGAAGTTGAACCATTCACGTCAGGGCCACGTGCCACAGCCCGATATGTGTAAGGACATAAACGGGAGCCTTCTTACGAACGAGCGTGAGGTGGCGGCAGGTGGCGGCAGCACTACGAAGAGCACCTGAATGGCGATGTGGTAGACGAAGATGGCGGTATGGTAATGGACCTGGGGAACGCGCGCAGGACATAATTCTACCGGCTCCGGATCTCCAAGAAATCCAGGAGGAGATTGGCCGGCTGAAAAACAACAAAGCCCCTGGGGTTGACCAACTACCAGGAGAGCTATTTAAACACGGTGGTGAGGCACTGGCTAGAGCGCTGCACTGGGTGATTACCAAGGTTTGGGAGGATGAGGTTCTGCCGCAGGAGTGGATGGAAGGTGTCGTGTGTCCCATCTACAAAAAGGGCGATAAGCTGGATTGTAGCAACTACCGCGCAATCACATTGCTGAACGCCGCCTACAAGGTACTCTCCCAAATTTTATGCCGTCGACTAGCACCAATTGCAAGGGAGTTCGTGGGTCAGTACCAGGCGGGTTTTATGGGCGAACGCTCCACCACGGACCAGGTGTTCGCCATTCGCCAAGTACTGCAGAAGTGCCGCGAATACAACGTGCCCACACATCATCTATTCATCGACTTCAAAGCCGCATATGATACAATCAGAGCATTAGTGATTAATCATAGATTTAATCATGATTAATGAATAATGGGTAATTTAATCATTATTCATTAATCATAATCATACAAAAAATACGATTCAATCATTAATCACTAATCGTTAATCATAGATTTTTACATTTAATCATTAATCACTAATCATATTCATAACTGTTTTTTGTTTATTCATTAATCATCAATTTAAATCATTGCATATATCGCTTTTATTCATTAATCTTTAATCATTATCATACAATTTTTATACCTTTCAATAACACAATTTGGTAGAGAGCTTACTTGATTATTGATCAATATGCAAATCATTTAATTTGATTATTCATAATCATTAATCGTTAATCATTGTCAAAAATTAATTTAATCGTTAATCATAATCATTCATCATTGTCAAAAATGAATAAATCATTAATCATAATCTTTAATCATAGAGCTGAATGATTTAATCATAACAAATTTAATAATTCATTGGAAGCTTTATTCATAAACGCTCTGGATACAATCGATCGGGACCAGCTATGGCAGCTAATGCACGAAAACGGATTTCCGGATAAACTGACACGGTTGATCAAAGCGACGATGGATCGGGTGATGTGCGTAGTTCGAGTTTCAGGAGCATTCTCGAGTCCCTTCGAAACCCGCAGAGGGTTACGGCAAGGTGATGGTCTTTCGTGTCTGCTATTCAACATCGCTTTGGAAGGGGTAATACGAAGAGCAAGGATTAACACGAGTGGTACAATTTTCAATAAGTCCGTCCAGCTATTTGGCTTCGCCGACGACATAGATATTATGGCACGTAACTTTGAGAAGATGGAGGAAGCCTACATCAGACTGAAGAGGGAAGCCAAGCGGATCGGACTAGTCATCAACACGTCGAAGACGAAGTACATGATAGGAAGAGGTTCAAGAGAAGACAATGTGAGCCACCCACCGCGAGTTGGCATCGGTGGTGACGAAATCGAGGTGGTAGAAGAATTTGTGTACTTGGGCTCACTGGTGACTGCCGAAAATGATACCAGCAGAAAAATTCGGAGACGTATAGTGGCTGGAAATCGTGCATACTTTGGACTCCGCCCATAAAACCCGCCTGGTACTGCCCCACGAACTCCCTTGCAATTGGTGCTAGTCGACGGCATAAAATTTGGGAGAGTACCTTGTAGGCGGCGTTCAGCAATGTGATTGCGCGGTAGTTGCTACAATCCAGCTTATCGCCCTTTTTGTAGATGGGACACACGACACCTTCCATCCACTCCTGCGGCAAAACTTCCTCCTCCCAAATCTTGGTAATGACTCAGTGCAGCGCTCTAGCCAGTGCCTCACCACCGTGTTTAAATAGCTCTCCTGGTAGTTGGTCAACCCCAGGGGCTTTGTTGTTCTTCAGCCGGCCAATCTCCTCCTGGATTTCTTGGAGATCCGGAGCCGGTAGAATTATGTCCTGCGCGCGTTCCCCCAGGTCCATCACCATACCGCCATCTTCGTCTGCCACATCGCCATTCAGGTGCTACCGCCACCTATGGATTACTTCACGCTCGTTCGTAATAAGGTTCCCGTTTATGTCCTTACACATATCACGTGGTCCTTCTGTGAACGGTTCAACTTTTCATAGAACTTTGGTGTGTTATTAGTGCGATACAGTTGCTCCGTCTCTTCACGGTTTCGATCTTCCTGCTGGCGCTTTTTCCTCCGGAAAATCGAGTTTTGTCTGTTCCGCGCCCGTTTATATCGTGCCTCGTTCGCCCTCGTGCGGTGTTGCAGCATGCTGCATTCTTCTCTTCCACTAACTGCTCACATCCGCCGTCACTCGTATGATGGCGTTTCTATGATCCAGGGTCACCGTGCCAAGGGCAGTGGTTGTGGTGCTACCA
Organism: Armigeres subalbatus; assembly: GCF_024139115.2. Lineage (NCBI taxonomy): Eukaryota > Metazoa > Arthropoda > Insecta > Diptera > Culicidae > Armigeres > Armigeres subalbatus. The sequence goes on from NC_085141.1 coordinate 145,724,733, forward strand.
AAGGCGGATCGAATATCTCTCCAGCTATCTTCAAGAGACGCTGCGCCTAGCTGCTCTTACGTTGGGAGTGCCACTTCCAGCGGCTGCGCGAACTTTTGGGCTAGTCTACCGTATTGTAGCCGCCCAATGTTAAGCCGGACTTAAGTCCGACTTCGCGGCGTGTTGTGCACCTTCGAGAGTTTTGAGCGCAGGCATACTGCGACAAGGTAGTGGTCGGATATTCGTACTGCGGTAAGTGCGGACGCTCGTGATGTCGGAGAAGAATTTACCGTCGATTATAACGTGGTCGATTTGGTTTTCCGTTTCTTGGTTGGATGATCTCGATGTGGCCTTGTGGATATTTTTGCGGGGAAAGAAGGTTCTTCGGACTACCATTACGCGGGAGGCTGCGAAGTTTATGCATCGTTGGCCGTTGTCATTCGATACGGTGTGCAGACTATCCGATTTTGACGTCCCGCAGTGGGCATCCATCGTATGTCTGCTCCATCTGTGCGTAGAACGCTTCTTTCTCATCGTCGGGTCTCTCTTCGTGTGTGCAGTCAAGGATGTTGTCGATCATTTAGTAATTTGCGTTATTAGTCTAATTCTAACAACGAACCATTGGTCAGAGTTGCAGAAAAACCTTCGCACTAGAAGTCCACCATATAACACATTTTGAAATTCAGCTTCTGAAATGAGTTATTGACAAACTACTAAATGATCGAACGCGAATTACTGAATGATCGATAACATCCTTGTGGGCAGTGCACGTTGATGATGCTATAATTGAAGAAACGGCCATTTATCTTCAGCTTGCACATCCTTGCGTTGATTGGCTGCCACCCAATTACACGTTGGCGCATCTTACCCAGCACTACGATGGTGCCACAGCTTTGGTAGAAGGTAGCTGCTCGATGCCCGCTTTTCCACACTTTCTGTCCTGTCCAGCAAATCTCCGTCGAAGTTGCGGGGATGTAATTCATCGTAGATCATCCTGTCGCGACTTGCGAAACCTAGCGATTTGCAACTCCATGTTCCAAGCTTCCAATCGTGATCCTTTATTCGTCGCCTAGGTTTTTGGCGTTTATATCGAGTCGTCTTCTTCTTCTTAGTGGCATTACATCCCCACATTGGGACAGAGCCGCCTCGCAGCTTAGTGTTCATTAAGCACTTCCACATTTATTAACTGCGAGGTTTCTTTTCTAAGCCAGGTTACCAGTTTTGCATTCGTATATCATGAGGCTAACACGATGATACTTTTATGTCCAGGGAAGTCGAGACAATTTCCAATCCGCACGGCTAAGGAGGGCCCCGAGTCGTATTATCTCTTACATTGCTCGTAATTATTGGTTTTCCAGGCGGCTTATAGGCGTGCACAAACCTCCTGTCTCGTCGGAGGGCCGTTCAGGTCTGTTTTGTGTCCCACTTGACACCAGGACTTGAACTTGTGCGCTTTGAGCGGCACACGGTCGCTTTGATCGAGCCTACTTGCGGATACATGCAGCTTTTTATGGGAATTTAAATTATTAATTTGGATCTAAGACTGTCTGTTTAAGTCTGAACATGTACATCATTCAATTACGACATCGTGGCTGTTCGGCCTCATTGAAAGTAGACATGAAGTCTATGACAACTTCTCTCCATGAACAGCCTAGATAGTCGTGTGGTATCGGCAGCCGATTCTTTGGCTGAGAATAACGCTACAGATTGCCTTTTCCAGTGGTAAAAGTCCACCATACAGGTGACCCCTAATTTTCGGTGTAACGCTACATTATGCTTACCGTGCTTACGAATGAATCATTGGGAAGGTCTGAAAACCCTAACCTCTAACGGAGCCTGGGCGCCCTTCACAGTATTGAGCCTTTGCTATGCTAGCCTAAAATATGACGTTGTGGACTTTCTGGTTCTCCGAGGTAATCGGCTACCTTTATTCAATCTCAGCCACTTATGTGGATTCGCATTATGCGCTTTACACAGTGTACTCTGTGTTTCGTCTTTGACGTTCTTCATACGATATCGGTTTGGTTTCATCGTTGCTGTTTATAATAACGCTTTTTTATCTTAACTTGCAATGCAATATTTGTAGACTAATGCGAAACGGCAAAGCCCAAATGGCTTTGGTGCAGGAACCTAAATTTCGCAAAGGTGTCTTCCACCCTAGTAATCTAGTGAACTCGATTACTGCTGGTTTCAGTAATAAGGTTATCATTGCTACATTTATCTCTGAATCAACAAACAAAGATGTATGCGAACTCACAATTAATGTATGATCAATACCCTGATCGAAATGTATATTTTTGTAAATAATTAAAATTGTAAATAGTTAGATTTAAAAACACCTGAAATCGACGCAAACTTAATATCTAAATGAACTGTATTATAACCCGTCACCACAAATATGCAACACACTGTACACCTTAAAGTTAAAACAAAAACCCCTTTACCAAACACAGAAATTGTACAGCACATCCCATATTCAACAGTAAGAAATAGAACCCCAAAGTGGACGGTAGCAAACACGCGTATATCAATTTCTCGTCCGTTCGATCGCGCCAATAAAGGCAATTAGTTCAGTGCAGACCAATCAAAAAACCAAATTTCTATCCCGATCCGAAGTTTCTGCGATTGTGGCCAACGGTGGCAGCCTAAGTCTTTTCGTGAGTGCGTGCGTGATAATCCGTGATCGCAATACACGGTTGTATCGGGATAATTGTGTTGTGACTCGTGAATCGTTGTATTTCACAATCGAATTGTGATACCGTGGTAGGATGTTCTGCTGAGAAACAGACCTGCAAGGTGATTTTAGTGGTGAATTTCACGACCCGTGATCTGGTGCGCCGCTATTAGCGCATAGCGGGAAGAAAAACCTCCGGTGGCTGGCATTTACGGGCTCCACGCTCAAACATTGGTCCTTCGAGCCAGGTCGGAGGAAGCATCCAAGCCCAGATCGACGCGCGAATAGGTGGAATTCGCCATTGCGGTAAGTGGTCAGAGTACGCTGATCACAAAAGGTAGGCCATTCAAACTTTGTTCTATTGAGTGGCAGTTTACTGCACACGAGATTGGCGCCAAACCTTTGCCCCCCAGTACAGAAGTTGGTAGTAGGTACTGTGTGAGGAGGAATAGAAATTTGCATGCGAAAAGATAAAGGCGAAGAACGATCGAATCGTTACTATTGTGGAACAAGCGCACGTAGAAGTTTGCTATTATCAGCTGTGGTGGCATATTGGCTAGCCCATCTCAGCAAATTCGATAATTGCAAAGGTGTGCTTTACAGTGTCACACACATTTGTTGGTACAGTGGTGGACCAAATTAATATCAATTGCTATATTTGATATTCAATTTCCTACGATTGCGCGGTGGCGTTTAGCGGATCCGCGAGTCGTTCTGAGACACGTAACCGCGTCGGGAAGGAGCAATCGTTACGATTTACGTGTTCTCTTTCGGTCGTTCGTTTCGTGTGCGCGTAGAAGCATCACGTGTCGCGACGGGAAGGATTATTTCGATCGATCACCGTGGTGTTTCCGTCGTTATCGCGTATGAGCAGCACAACGCGACGGGAAGGAGAAAATCGTACGATTTTGTGTTGTTCACGTTCGGTTCGCGCAGTCAAGTGATCCGTGGTGGTAGTGAGTGATGGCACCTAAGAAGGAGAAGAAGATAGCTGAGGACAAGCTTATTCTCAAACGGGTTTTGGCATCTCGAGATGTGGTGGAAAGGTTTGTCAGGGAATACGACCATGAGCGGGATGTTGGAGAAATCGCCGTGCGGCTGGAAACGCTGAACAGAACAAACAAGGAGTTTCTGCACGTGCAGTCCGAGTTGGAGAAGCTAGATGAAGAGGAGAATTTCGATCATCATATGGCGGTGCGGAATGATTTTGAGAACCGTTTTTGCAAGCTGAAAGGTTTCTTGCTGATGAAGCGAGATCGGGATCATCCTCTCATGCATTCGACAAGGATGTCAACATCGGCACAGCTGCATAATACTACTACCTTTCATCATCGCTTGCCGAAGATCGACTTGCCAAAGTTTTGTGGAGACGAATCGCGATGGATATCCTTCCGAGACAATTTTCTATCCATGATCCACGGAAACGATGACATCCCAACGGTGAATAAGTTGCAATATCTGTTGCAGTCCTTGGAAGGAGATGCCAGGAAGCCCTTTGAGTGTGTCGACATACAAGCGGACAACTACGCGTCAACCTGGGACGCCCTCACGAAGAGGTACGATAACAAGCGGTTTTGCGGAAGGAGTTATTTAGACGGTTATTCGAATTGGCACCGATGAAGCGGGAATCAGCACACGAGCTGAATACGTTAGTCGACGATTTCCATCGGCACGTCAAGGCGTTGGAAAAACTTGGAGAACCCATTAAGCATTGGGATACACCACTCACGTTCATCCTCTGCAACAAGCTCGACTCCTATACGTTGCGTGCCTGGGAGCAAGAAACTCGAAAGCAGGAAGAAGTCAAGTATGACGAGCTGATTGAGTTCCTCACGAATCAAGTCCGTATGTTGAAGTCAGTCTCCAGCGATCTACAGAACCGTTCCCAAGGGTCCCACATCAAGGTGGCCGGCCCAGTTCCGAAGAAATCCACTACAGTCAGGTCCGTTGTCAACAATGCCACCAACGAAGTCAAGCCAAACGTTTCACTATGTCACGCTTGTTCGCAGAAGCACTTACTAGTTCAGTGTCCGACGTTTGCCAACCTAAACATTGGACAACGTCGTGAGCTAATAACCAAGCGAAGTTTATGTTGGAATTGCTTCCGTCCAAACCATCAAGCCAAGGCTTGTAAATCGAAGTTTTCGTGTAGAACGTGTCACGCCAAACACCACACGTTACTGCACGACCAAGGTACACCCTCCAAACCCACGTCAATTCCTGCCGGCTCGTCGAATGCGACTGCTCAACAGTCTTCTCAATCCACGTCGACGAACGTGGGGACCGCTGGATCGTCGAATCCACCCGAAGTAAATCTCCCCGTCCAATCAAGTAGAAGCACGGTCCTATTAGAAACGGTTGTACTATCCATCGTCGACAAGCACGGCAAGGAAATCGCTATCCGAGCTCTTCTCGATTCCGCTGCGATGTCTAATTTCATCACCAAGAAGTTGGCAAATGCTCTTGCCACCCGTCAAGCCGTCGTTGATGTTGCAGTTGCAGGAATCGGAGAATCTACGAAGCAGATAAAGCGGCAAATCTCCGCAACGATCAAATCTCGAACCAGTCCCTTTTCCACCACACTCGAATTCCTGATCATGAAGAAGCCCACTGCCAATTTACCCACTATAGCCATCAATTCCGCATCGTGGAACATACCAAAGGTTCCATTAGCCGATCCCAATTTCGATACACCGGGCATGATCGACATCATAATTGGCGGAGAATGTTACCATGAAATCCACACCGGCAACCGTATATCACTCGGCGAAGGTCTGCCGTTCCTGGTCGACACCCTATTTGGCTGGACAGTATCAGGGAAAACTGCCATCAATTCCTCCGCCACGCCACCGGTCTGCTACCTATCAACTGTTGATCGGTCTCTAGATAATGCGCTTCAGAGATTCTGGGAACTCGAAGCTGTCGATCATGGCCCAACGTACTCCACTGAAGAAAAACGATGCGAAGAAATCTATGCCAACACTACCACCCGAACTCACTCCGGAAGGTACGTCGTACGCCTTCCTCGGTCCGAAGATCCGCAAGTCACCCTCGGTGACTCTCGAGCAATGCCACCCGCCGTTTCTACAGCCTCGAGAGACGCCTTGAGAAAATTCCGCCTTAAAGCAAACCTACCACGAGTTCATCGATGAATACCTCCGAGTCGGCCACATGCGCAAGATTGATGTTGTTGATGATGCTGTTCCACATTGTTACCTACCACACCATCCGGTGTTCAAGGAGAGCAGTACTACCACCAAGGTGCGTGTGGTTTTCGACGCCTCTTGCAAAACGTCCACTGCAGTGTCCCTGAATGATACACTCCTCGTCGGTCCAGTTATACAGCAGCCTCTCGTCAACATCATTATTCGTTTCCGGTTCCACGTGATCGCCTTCGTCGCTGACGTGGAAAAAATGTATCGCCAAGTACTTCACCATCCCGACGATCAACATTTCCTGCGCATTCTGTTCCGCCGAACTCCATCGGATCCGATCGACACCTACGAACTTCTGACGGTCACATACGGCACCGCAGCAGCTCCATACCTGGCCACCCGCACACTTTTACAGTTGGCTATGGATGAAGGAGACAACTTCAAGGAAGCCGTTAAAGCAGTCATCGAGGACTTCTACGTAGACGACCTCCTTTCCGGAGCAGCAAATCTGGAGGATGCCATCGAGAAGCGTCGCCAAATCACTGACATGCTTGCGACCGCTGGGTTTCCGTTGAGAAAGTGGGCCTCCAACGTGCCAGAAGCATTGACTGGTGTACCATCCGAAGACTTAGCGATAAAACCGCTCCACGATCTCCACGACGATCAATCCGTCTCAACATTAGGCCTTGTTTGGGACACAAGAACGGACATGCTGCGGTTCAATGTCGAGATGCCGCTCCCTGCAGCAATCCTCACAAAACGTAAAGTGATCTCCTACATTGCCAGAATATTTGACCCATTAGGTCTGGTCGGTCCGGTGATAGCTGCCGCCAAAATGTTTATGCAACGCCTCTGGAAACTGAAGACTGAGGATAACAGTCCTTACGAGTGGGACAGGCCACTTCCACCCAACCTACAAGAAGAATGGAAGAAGTATCACGCCACTTTGGATATACTTTCCGAATTACGAATTCCTCGCTTCGTTTCATTTGCCGATGCACCAATACTCCAGCTACACCTGTTTTCCGACGCTTCAGAATTGGCTTACGGCGCATGCTGCTACGCTCGTTCAGAGGACGACAATCGCATTCACGTACAACTGCTGACTTCGAAGTCGAAGGTTGCGCCAATAGCCACCAAGCATTCCATCGCTCGTCTGGAACTGAACGCTGCTGTCCTGTCTACCAGATTGTTCCAGAAGATAAACCAATCAATGCGATCGTCAACCGAAGTCTTCTTCTGGACAGATTCAACCACCGTCCTGCAGTGGCTTAAATCTGCACCGAATCGTTGGAAAACCTTTGTAGCCAATCGAGTTTCAACGATCCAGTCTAACACCGAAGGGTATTCCTGGAATCACGTTCCCGGAATCGACAATCCAGCCGATGAACCGAGGTCTGACACCGGCCGAACTACTAAACCAAAGCCGTTGGTGGAACGGACCATCGTGGCTTTCCAAATCGTCCGATCATTGGCCAAATGCAAGCATCCCCTGCGAAGAGTTTCAATCTACAGCCGAAGAGGCACGCAATGTTTCGTTAGTAGCGGTGCCTAGTGAAGAAACCTCATTCGCAGATCAGTTGTTCCTTCGTTTCTCATCATTTTCCAAAATACGTCGTGTGGTTGCCTACTGCATCAAGTACATCAATTCCCTGAAGGTTGCAGAACGAAGCTCGTCAAAAAAAAGAACAACGCTTTCTACAGAAGATTTGCTGGCTGCTGACCGTGCATTATCTCGTCTCGCACAGCAATAAACTTTCGCAGATGAGGTAGCAGAGATTAAATCCGTCGGAACCGTGAAAGGTGCCCCATTGAAATGGCTGAAGCCACGCTTGACACTCGACGGAATCCTCCGTGTTGGCGGACGACTCGAGAATGCCCATGCACCTGAAGCAAGCAAGCACCCAATCATCCTGTCATCCAAGCACCCTCTGTCTCGTCTACTCTGTGATCATTACCATAAGGCTCTCCTTCATGCTGGTCCCCAGTTGATGCTGTCCACATTGCGCCAGAAATATTGGATTCTTGGAGGAAGAGACCTGACCCGATCAACCTACCACCAATGTGTCAAATGTTTCCGCACTAAGCCGCAACTCATCCAACAGAGCACGGCCGTTTTCCATCTCTGGTGTGGATTACTGCGGCCCGGTATTTCTCAAGTCTCCAGTACGGAATAGATCTCCGACAAAGGCTTATATAGCCATCTTCGTGTGCTTCTCGACCAGAGCAGTACACATAGAGCTGGTTTCGGACCTTTCCACTCCAGCCTTCCTCTCAGCTCTACGTCGCTTTGTTGCACGCCGCGGGCGAATTTGTGAGCTCCACTCCGATAACGGGACCGCCTTTAAGGGAGCAGCAAATGTCTTGCATCGCATCTACGAAATGCTGAAGCTCAACGACAGTGACCGCGAATCCATCACCAACTGGTGTGCTGAGCAGGAAATCCAGTGGAAGTTTATACCGCCACGCGCCCCACATTTCGGAGGATTGTGGGAAGCGGCGGTGAAATCGTGCAAGCACCATCTCCTACGAGAAATAGGCCAAACATCGATTAGCTGGGAAGATATGACAACGTTGCTGGCACAAATCGAAATGTGCTTGAACTCACGACCACTAACTCCGCTTCCAACAGATCCCGCCGACCTCCAAGTACTTACCCCAGGCCATTTTCTTGTTGGTTCGAATCTCCAAGCAGTTCCGTCAGCCAATGTTACCGAAATACCGGACAACCGTCTGGATCACTGGCAACGAACCGAAAAGCAGTTGCAGCGTATTTGGACAAGGTGGTATCCGGAGTATCTTGCCCAACTTCAAACCAGAGCCAACAAGGGTTGCAAGTCTCCAGTCAATCTGCAGTTAGGGCGGCTCGTGGTCATCAAAGACGAAAATCTTCCACCGGCACAGTGGCCGCTGGGACGAATTACGAAGCTGCATCCAGGTAAAGATGGAATCGTCCGTGTTGTCAGCATGAAGACAGCAGCAGCAGAGAACGTCGTGCGACCAGCCGCCAAGGTGGCCCTTCTACCTATAACACCAGATGACTACCAAACCACATCGTAAGCAGACCCTACAAAGATCGGTAGAGCAGTCCGAAACTGTCTCAACGCATATTTGGATTGCTAACAGGTGATTAGCGTTCCAACTTATCTACTAGTCCCTGTTCGTTCTACCGGATCTTTTTTCACAGAACACCGTTCTCTACCAACTCTCGACGTCGCGATCAACTCACCGCTCTTGTTCGTCTTCTGTACGCCGGCTGCTGAATGGGCCCATTCAGGCAGCATCGATCCAATGAATGGATGGACATCGATGGTCATCGTGTTCACCACCCGAAGTTAACCGAGCAGGAGAGAGTCGTGAGAGAGTATCACCACAAAGAGAGGATTGAAACAGCATGGCTATTTCAAGGTGGCCGGAATGATCAATACCCTGATCGAAATGTATATTTTTGTAAATAATTAAAATTGTAAATAGTTAGATGTAAAACACCTGAATTCGACGCAAACTTAATATCTAAATGAACTATATTATAACCCGTCACCACAAACATGCAACACACTGTACACCTTAAAGTTAAAACAAAAACCCCTTTACCGAACACAGAAATTGTACAACACATCCCATACCCAACAGTAAGAAATAGAACCCCAAAGTGGACGGTAGCAAACACGCGTATATCAATTTCTCGTCCGTTCGATCGCGCCAATAAAGGCAATTAGTTCAGTGCAGACCAATCAAAAAACCAAATTTCTATCCCGATCCGAAGTTTCTGCGATTGTGGCCAACGGTGGCAGCCTAAGTCTTTTCGTGAGTGCGTGCGTGATAATCCGTGATCGCAATACACGGTTGTATCGGGATAATTGTGTTGTGACTCGTGAATCGTTGTATTTCACAATCGAATTGTGATACCGTGGTAGGATGTTCTGCTGAGAAACAGACCTGCAAGGTGATTTTAGTGGTGAATTTCACGACCCGTGATCTGGTGCGCCGCTATTAGCGCATAGCGGGAAGAAAAACCTCCGGTGGCTGGCATTTACGGGCTCCACGCTCAAACAATGTAAATGGTGGAAATACGACTATTGTTTAATTTATTTACCATATGTGGAACCCTCCCCAATTGATGCTTTCAAACATATTGTCATATAGTTTTCATTCCTTTCTTTTGCCTCTAATAGAGGCTAAATTAGGGTCGCTGTATGAACATGAGCTTTATTTGCTTCCCTTTTAATGGTCACCTCTATGGATTCACTAAATCAATCATTCCTAGCTTCGCCTTCGACGTTATTCAATTGATACCACTTTGGAACCTTTAGTCTTGAATCAAGGCCTAAAATTTGCATGGTGCGATTTAAGTGTATTTTATACTTCGCTACAAACGCTCTTCAATAGATATTGTTTTGAATTTCTAGTCTTATTCGAGACAAGAAAAGTATATAGATATTACATTTACCAACTACTTAAATAAATGTAAGCCCATATGGTTCAAATTATTTTTTTATATAGATTAATCGTCTTACCTCTAGAATATTTTAAATAATATTATGTTGCAATAGTCTACTTATTCTCAAACAGAGGTTAAATAACCCTCGTTTCATGCACAAGGGCCTGATTCGCTACTCTTATAAATGATCATCTCAATGCTACGCATATTGCGATTTACAAGATGTATCAGTTGTATTGTCAACTGCCCTTCTAGTTGTAGGGTTAGTAGAAATCGCTCTCAATAGGTAACGAACAACGATAAAAGAAAGGCAAAATCTGTTCCGAATCATAACAAACCATGACAACAAATTTATCAAACTTGTATACAAGTGCGAAAAAACAGAATCTGATATGAAACAGAGAAGTGATGATTCTCGCTTTGTTCTCGCTCATTTTGCGTTGGGGACCGCACAGCTGTGTAGAACAAGTTGAAATGCATCATCAGAACCAGTGCTCCACGCGTTTGGAGCTTTTGAAATAGATTTATTATGAGGTAGGGTAACCATACCTTTAGTGGAGGTAGCACCAATAGTGGAGGTAGTGGGGTTTTAATGAGATTTATCATGATTATGCACTTTACGATGATTCAGATGATGCGTCGTGCTTTAAATATCCTGTTGAATGCACGTTATCCTAAGATTTCACTTGTAAAACTATTGAAAACAATGATTTTCCTTAATAATATTGACTCCTTTGCACCTATAGTGGTGCAACTGTACCAATAGTGGCGAGTCTCATAAGAAATTTGTATTTGTATTTGTAATTTATTCATCGGACTGTGCTGTCTACATGAAATTCTTAAATCTAGTTGTGGTCAAACATTAAAAACATTACATACGGCTCAGCAAACGACAGCGAAATCTGGATGTTGAAATCTGGAAATCAAATTCGTCGGACACTTCGTTGAATCGATGAATCATGGCGACAATGGAACTGTTAGCAGCATAGTTAGTTGCTTGTGGCTCCTTGTGTAGCAGCGCTCGCGCTTGAAGCGTTCGGACAGATGCGTATAAACTAATTCTCGACAGCAACTCAGGAGCATCGTATTCGGATGTTAAAATCTTGGCAATAAAAACACACTGAGCAACATTCTTCCGCTTGGCTAGAGTATCCAACCCGAGTAGACGACAGCGATCAGCATAGGCTGGTAAATTCCACGGGTCATTCCATGGAAGGCAGCCTTTGCGCAGCGCAAAGCATATCTGACGAATCTTCTTTGCACAGATTCGAACCGCTCACTCCATACAGCCTGGTAGGGATTCCAAACAGCAGATGCAAACTCTAGTATTGAGCGAACCAGGGAGCAGTACAACGCTTTGTAACACAACGGATCTTGAAACTCATTGGAGATTTTGAACATGAACCCAAGCAGGCGATTGGCTCTATCGATGGTATTTAAGAATTGGCGGGTGTAGGTAAGCTTTTCATCCAAAATAACTCCTAGGTCTTTTACATGATCAACCCGTTGAAGTGGAGAACCAGCAATACTGTAGTCAAACTGGACGAAATTAGTTGTTCGTCGGAAACTTATGACACAGCACTTAGGAATGCTTAGAACCATCATATTCCGAGTACACCAGCCATTGAAGATTTCAAGAAGGTTCTGTAGTTCATAACAGTCAGTGAGGTCTCGAACAACTACATACATTTTAAGGTCATCGACAAACAACAGCAGTATACCTCCACGTCGCAAAATAAGGGTTACATCGTTTATGAAAAGCGAGAATAGCAATGGTCCAAGGGTGCTACCTTGTGGAACTCCAGAAAGGTTCGAGAAATAGTCGGATGAATTATTTCCAATATTGACCGACATTTGGCGTCCAACCATATAAGACCGGAGCCAAGTGCATAAAGCAAAAGAACAGCCCATTTTTTCTAGTTTTACAAGCAGCAGGTCATGGTTAACTTTGTCAAAAGCAGATTTGAGATCGGTGTAAACGGCATCTATTTGGAATTTTTTACTCATGTTCTCCATGCAAACAAAGGAAAACTGACAAGATTCGTTTCCACAGAGCGACCGGGAAAGAAACCATGCTGATACGGGTTGATGTAATTTCTGCAGGAAGCGAACATTCTATCGTTCATCAGCGACACTTTCGACTCCACTCCGAGTGATGTAATGCCACGGTAGTTTCTCACATCTCGTTTGCCACCTTTCTTGAAAACTGGGAACATAGTAGAGCATTTCCACTGCACTGGAAATTTCCTCTGCTGGAGTGATAGGTTGAATAGAAGACAAAGTGGCGCAGCTAAAATATCGGAGCATTTTTTTAGCACAGCCGATGGAAGAACGCTAGGTCCAGGAGAAAATGATGTTTTGGTCTGATGTATCGCTGACAGTTCCATTTGAACGTCTACTTGAAAGACATCCACATCCACTACATTGCTAGGTACTCCACTTAGGGTCTGTGTCATTTGGAGAATTAAACTGAAATTAAACTTAAAAGTGACATTTCAATAATTATCAAATAACCCTGCACGCAGAGCAAGATTACTTTTGACAGATATCGAATCATTTTGCATCGATGTCTTATTGGAATTGCTGGGCAGCACCAGCAATTCTTATTACCGGGTTATTTGCTAATTTTCGAACTGTCACTTTTATGTTTAATTCTCCAAATGAGACAGACCCTTAGAGCTCTATCAATGTCAACCTGAGAAGGCAAAAGGCCCGAGAATACACTTGAGAAGTGTTTAGCGAAAAGGCTGCATTTATCCTCAGTATTCAGCGCAATGTCGTTATCGAGAAAAACACTTAATGGCAGTCCAGATTCCTTTCTTTTAGAATTCACGAAAGGCCAAAACTTCTTGGGGTGTCGTCGGAGATTTTGTTGCGTGAGATGAACATAGTGTTTGTAACGGAGTTTATTATAGCACCAATAATCATTGCTGGCGATGTTGAAGTTCCGTTTAGTGAAGGCACACCGTCGAAAGGTATAAGCGCGAAGAGCTCTAGCGCGCACTCTTTTCATGTTCCGTAAAAGAGCATTAGTCCACGGAGGTTTCCTCGGAAGCTTTCGCTTCGGTACAACGACTGAAACGCAATCACGTAGCAGACAGTTGAAGTGGTCTACAGCTGATTCGATGTCCAGGCGATCTAAAACATTCCAGTCAATACGAGACAAGCATTGTCGGAGCTGTTGAAAATCGGTTTTGCGAAAATTGAGCCGACCGTCACTCATAGGTTCATCGAAACATTGATTAAATCCGTTGTCAAATGATATATCCAACGCAGGATGATAGTTGTCAAGCGGCACAACGGCGTCCGGAGCCTCAACGACAATGCATTCATGCAGTGAAGAATCATTGATAAACACCAAGTCGAGCATGTTTGATTGAAAGTTCGAAATCTGATTGATTTGGCTGAGTCCAAGAAAAGCAATCCCATCGACTAGTTGGCGGCTGGCAGGTGTAGTTGCAGACAAAAGCGGATCAGGAAACAAATATCCGGTTGATTGAAGTCTCCAAGCAGAATAACCACATCCGATGATAAGGCCAAAGCGGAGGCAAATTCAGTAGCACCAAGGCGGAGCACCAAAATTGGTGGAACCAAAATTAATTTTTACCGCCACTAACGGAACAGTGTACACATTAGTGGTGCAAGCAATATTTTGTTGTTGTTGATGTTAAATGACATCAATCTCATTTTTGTTACCAAATTTATTAGTTTATCTATTGGCTAAGATCAGGGAATCAATATTCGAGCAACGCCTAACAATATACTCTTTGTCATCAACAAAGTTTGTTACTGACAAACGCACCTAGCGACAAACCTTTATCAGAACCCGAACACAATATGACAAGAATCCTTTGCCTTGCATGCTCTGATATCTCCGAAAATACGCTGCTAATTTTGTAATCATTGTTCGATTCTCGAATATTTCCATAAAAGAAGAAACTACGATAGCATAAAACCGAAATTTTCACTATAAATAATGCAAAATAACGGGATGAAAAGTTAGCAACAAGATTGTCTTCTTTTTTGTCGCTGACAAAATTTTTCGGATCTTTGTCATTATTATCTCCGACAAAAACAAAGCTTTGTCGTTGGTTCTCTTTTGTCGCTTGTTTCGCAAGCGCATTCCAAAAAAAATTGATTCCCTGGCTAAGATATTAAAACTGTAAATGTTCAATAATTATCATTTTTTTAAAAATATTTTCTTTTGTGGATCTACTAATACCTCCACTATTGGTACCGTTACCCTATAGCCTTCCGAATCAGTTCTATATCATGGCAGCTTGCGAAAAAAAATCTCTCACGGTATGCTACATATCGAGACTTCTTCATTCTCTTTTGGATTCAATCCCTGTCTAATTGATAACGTTTTGAATTTCCTAGTATCCCACAGATATTACCTTCCCAAGCAGCACAACTTGTTTCACAAGTTCGTTCGGATTCAACGTTCGGATTCTGGATTCTCAAAGCATCTCTCTTAGTCCCTTTCTGAGAAATCAAGAAATGGCAATCAAAATTGGAGATTGCATTTCATCCTATTTTCCGATGACTTCAGGAGTGCCCCATAAATAAATGATAAAAACAAGTAGTTATCTTGGGCCACTTGTTTTTATAATTTATTTATACAACATCTTTTTCAAGCTCTCATTTGCCGATGATTCAAACTGTACTGGATTAAAAAAATCTCGACGATGCGTCGTTCCTACATGCACAACTGAGCTTGTTTGCAAACTAGTGTGATTTAAATCAAATAGTACTCAAAGCTGACAAATGTTCTCTGGTTATCTATGACTACAAAATCGATTGCACTAGTCTCCGGCGATAATCTTCTGTCAAAGACCTCGGGGTGATGTAAGATTCTAAGCTAACGTTTAGAGAGCATATTGCGTACGTGACATCTAAAGCCTCTCGCACCCTTGACTTTATATTCCGAATTACAAAGCATTTCCACTGTCTCAAAGCACTATTTTGTTCTTTAGTCAGATCGATTTTGGAATATTGTTCCGCTATGTGGGCTCCATATTACCAGAACAATATTGCTAGAATAGAATCCGTTCAACGCAAATCTATACGCTTCGCTTTACGCCGCCTTCCATGGAGAGATCCGTCAAACTTACCAAGCTATGAAGACCGTTGCAAGCTTATAGATTTAGAACTGCTAACAGTCCGTTGCAATACTTCTCGGGCGATATTCATTGCAGATCTCTTGCAATAGAGAATCGACTGTCCCCCACCGCTTTCCATACTAGGTAAATATTAATGTTAGCCATAAAAACCTTCGCTCTCGTTCTCTCCTCTTTCTTCATGGTGCATGAACTAATTATGGTCACAATGAGCCATTTACTAGCATGTGCCGTATATTCAATAGTTACTCCATACGATTCGATTTCCATTCGTCTCGTAACACTCTACGTACAAACTTTTCTCACCTTCTAAAAAACAATCAGTAGTGGCTAGGCCTAGATTTAAGTTTATTGTTGGATGTAGTTTTAAGCCGAATTGTATCATTTGGATATGAATTGTTATCTGTTGATGCATAGATAAGATGAGGAGGTTTTGCGCCCGCTTTAGTGAGAACGGAGTGTTTGGTGGCGTGGTTGAAAATGGTGAATGGCGCAGACGCATGAATCACGAGTTGTACCAGGTTTACAAAAATTCAGAAATCGCATCGGATGGCTGATAAAATACAGCAGCTTACAACTTACAGACCAGCAAAAGTCATGTTTAGCAGAGAACCTGGAAGAGGACGTCGGTTCTGGGGTAGACCCAGCACTAGCTAGTTGTGTGCAATCGAGGAAGATGCGTGTGCGGCCGGCGTGTAGGGAGACTTGCGACTAGTGGCCCAAAAACGAGCAACCTAGGACAAGATATTTCATTCGGTTTTGCTCCAGACAACACACAACACAGCTGGTCATAAAATTTGTTATCAAGAAAAAGTTTTGATTTTCTATTTATAAGTCCATATTGGCACCCAATATATTTGCTATGTTTGGTTTGAAAGCCTTCAATATGACTTTTGAAAGTTAATTTTGAATTTAGTTTAAGTCTTGAATATTTTATTCCGCTAGACCAATTAGTACGAGCCCCATTCATAGCGATAATATGTCTTCCAACACTCCGTTACAATGCAACGCATTCATAGCGACAATATGTCTTCTTCCAGAAAATTTCAAACAAGAAGCTCTCGTCTTTGTGTGAAAAATATAAGTTGAATTTTCGAGTGCGAGTGAGTAGGAAATGTGTTCTTATTTTTTTTAATTTGCTCAAGTCAGCTTGGGGCATGTAAGGATTCCATCGAAATTGAAAACATTTCTTGAAGTCGTAAAGTGTATCACCTCCCTCGATTGTTTCTCGAATGTATTTTCCCGTGACTATCGCACATATTGATGTACTTAGGTGCACGGTTTTCGGTGCTCCACGGTGCATTATATAATTACCCAATGAAGCCGTAACGGTGAAGCACTCCGCGAAAGGGTATGTTGCACTATCAAAGTTGAATGATAAAAATTTCAAAAAGAAAGCATCATGACGACGTTCTGTCGGTGTTGGCACTCTACTTGAAGCCACCAAAAGCGCTGGACATTATAACTGATGTCCACGGCGCTAAATGACCAGAGGGTGGTAGGGCCGGGTGCACCAACCTACTACGACTACGCGAACGACGGTAGGGAGAACGGTATGGAAAGCCTTCCATGCATTCAAATGACATTTTTGGACGAATTGTTCAACATGCTAACGTTAAACAATGCAGTGTTAAGGGAAAGCGAACCGGAATCCAAACTCACTCGCGTTTTCAAGGGCAAACCATTTAAAACAAAATCAACGCACATCTGTTATTTTTATTATTTTACACATACTGTGACAAGTAAAGCTTAAATAAAAAATGACAGTTGGGTGTTATTTCGATAAACGCGAGTAGATTTGAATTTAATTTTGGGAGGCTTATCCTTAATTGTTTGTTGTTGCGACTTTGATTGAACATAAACTGCTTAGTATTCGAACAATGTCTCAAACAATTCCAGATGGTGGTGCCATATTGGTGCACCTTCCCCAGCTAGATATCTATATGCACAGCTAGCGAGAGAGGAGGGAGGCATCGCGCAAATGGACCTAAAAGCAATTGGCAGCCCTGGAAAGCACCAGGAAGCGGAGCACAAGAGGCTGCCAAGAAGGGTAAAATATTCGTGTCGAAACTGTGTGCTGGCGAAAAAATTGAATCAAAGCAAAGTAACGAGATACGAGAAGGAAAATATTTGCTTGAACGAATTTTAAACTGAACATTTTTAATTAGATTTTTTTTTCTCTCTCGCTGGTTGGTGTCGGCGCGCGTTCCGTTCCGAGACTGCCAACTATACATGCTGCTCTATCCACTATGAGCTATGTGCGCCGTCATTCCGGCCATCTACAAATTTTGACGGGTTGATGTTTCGCGCCGTATGCAAATTGAAGGCGGCCGTTCGGGCGAAATTAATTCTATGTTATCAATCAGCTGAATGTTTGCAGCGTCGCTGCTGGGAGAAGATTGAAAGCAGTTTTATTTTGATGCAAATATAATTATTTTGGATGGATATTGACTGTTTTTGTTATGCAAGTGCATGGGGAAAAAATGGGAACCAAAATTTAAACAAATTTGTTGTTTCAAAATGTAATTATACGATCGATGATCGACAGAAATGTCCCAAACAAGTTCTGTCATCCACATGTTATAAACGATGTTCTTGTTAGAATAATGGAAAGCTTTTTCCGTCCGAATTGCCGGCGCATGAACTGCGTGGAACTCACTTCGATTTCCGAGTGTTCGAATAAAAGTGAGTAAAATTATTTGAATTTAACATGTTTCCAAAAAAAGCATATTAATCTCCCTAACGGTGATGGTACATTTCTCGTGCATTATAAAATGTATTGGGAAAAGTACATAGGAGAAGCTAAAAAGTGCTATTGTAAGATAGATCCCATTATTTCCATGGACTCCCATTTGTTTGCATTCATTACTTTACATTTCCGCTGTTAACTGAAGTTATTGTTTTTCGCTTTGGATTTTTTCCCGAAAGAGGACCCTTGGGGAAAACAATGTTTTGGCAATACCTCCGGAACACAATGTTCGATTTGGTCAATTTCCAATAGGAAACAATGGGACACAATTCCACCTCGAATACAACTTGTCGCGAGCAAATCGGTCAAGTGCAAGGTCAAGTGGCGTATAGGGATGACAGCTGTGGCATTCTATCCACTTAGTAATGCTGGGTGTTATCTGTTATCATGCGTGCCCTTGCCCAGTAAAACCTTGACAATCCTCATGACAATGACCATTCTAATCATGTTATCTAGCGTCGGCTTTTTTAAACTTTATTAAGGTGATTTTTCTGATACAGTCGCCTCTCCACATCTCGATATTGAAGGGACCATCGAGATAGGGAGGGATCCATGAATGGAAGGAAAATTGAAATGGGTACTAGATCCAAAAAGCATAGAGCTTGCTGACGTTTGATCATCTTTCTCTTGTACGCGCACAGAATGGATAGGATTTGTTTTCATCGGGAAACGCTTCCGAAGCGTTTCCCGATGAAAACAAATCCTATCCATTCTGTGCGCGTACAAGAGAAAGATGATCAAACGTCAGCAAGCTCTATATTGCTATGAAAAACGACAACAAAACAAATCTAGACCAACATTTGAAAAGGGCGTAACAGCCAACATTTATTCCTTCTGATTCCTCTTCTACATATATAGTTAAATACGTAGACGAAGAATCAGAAGGAATAATTTTTTTTTCAAATGTTGGTCTAGAAATGTCGTTTGCTGTTGTTAATATGTTTGTTGTTGTCCAAAGCTGGTCTAGTAGCCTAAAAATTTGAACATATCGAAATAAGGAGAGTTAATCCTGAAAACAAAAAATGATCAGAACACATCGAGATAGAGAGATATCTAGATAGGGAGGTTATCGAGATGCAGAAAGCCCAAATGTATGAAGACTGAAGTGACTGAGGAAACCATCGATATAGGGAGGGATATCGAGATGTAGAGAGTCGACTGTAACTAGAGTTCATCACTGACAGCGTCAGCTAGGTTGAAGTAGTTTCAGACAAGTTTTGCTGATATCGCTGATCCGTCTTCGAGCATACAAATATAACCCATAGCAAGACTTCTCTGCATGCTTGCATGTGTGGACAATGTCTATGGAACATTGAACAACCATAGGATCATAAAGACAACTACTCTTGTTGGGTTCAAAATCCGTGAATAGAAGGGATAACTAGAAATGAGTATCAATCTTACAAACACAAATACAAGCGGAAACAGACCTAACGACACTACCCAAAGGCTACTACCGTACGGCGACTCCAGTCGAGTAATCTACACATGGCTGTTCTATTGGCATTTCCTCAGTTATTAATTGATAGCTTTTAAATACCTGTCATTGCATGAGCCGACAATCAAACCCGCCATCTCCCGATTAGCACTCCTATGCCTTTGGTCGTAAGGCTAATTGGAGACACCATCACCTCCCTCTTGCATCTTTGCTGATAAGGTTTACCATGTACAACTCGCACGTACTCTACGATGCGATAAGTTCTTCAATCTTGAACTGTTGCAATACAATATGCAACAAAGAATTCTCCTTCCGAAAAATCCCGTTCCACTTCTGGTGCAACCCTTCTTCTTCTTCTTCTTATTGGCATTACATCCCACTCTGGGACAGAGCCGCCTTGCAGCAGAGTGTTCATTCAGCACTTCCACAGTTATTAACCGCGAGGTTTCTAAGCCAGGGGTGGCATTGTGCATTTCGAATCGAATCACTCGATTCGTACGTTTTTGCATTCGTTTCGAAAAAATTGCGGCATTATGTATTTCGTTCGACTTCATTCAGTCGCAGTACAAGATTTCGAATGGTGCTGTACTAGTTCAATCGAGTATCTTCTGTCAAACGAAATGTAAACAGAGAGAATAAGAGATAGCTGTCTCCGTGTTTAGTGTGCCGCCCGCAGGAGAGACAACCTTCAGCGCATGGCGAATGTGAGTAAACAGAGAGAAAAAGAGTAATTTCATCTGCGTGTAGCATGTTGCCTGTTGGAAAGGCATCCTTCAGGGCATGAATTGGCGGTTAATTTATAAATAAGCAAATTGTGCTCAATGACTATAAAAAGGAATATTATTTATTGAGCAGTTGCATCCGATTAAAACATTATGCCGATACAATATGTTTTGTAGATTGAGATATTGTTACGACACAAATTATAAGTTTTATGTTTTATTGGCCCGTTTATATATTATCTAGTTCTAGAGGACAATGCATTATCCGACAATTCTAGCGCTAAATTAGCATAATGTAAACTCTTATTAGCGGAGACAATTACTGTTTACATTGTGCTAATATCGTGCTAGTATTGTCGGAGTGCATTGTCCGCAAGAACTAGCGAATATGTAAACGGGTCATATGCCACAGATCAAATTTTGAGCGAAATAATTTAAAGCCAATGGCCCACTATTAGCAAATGACAATTCCTGTTCACATTACCCTAATTTTGTGCTAGTATTGTCGGATAGTGAATTGTATGCTAGAACTATCCGACAATACTAGCGCGATATTAGCACAATGTAAACAGAAATTGTCCTCGCTAATAAGCCTTTACATTGTGCTAATATTGCGCTGGAACTGTTGGATAGTGCATTGTCCGCTAGAACTAGCGAATATGCAAACGGGCCATAAAGAAGGATTCGATAATAAATTACTTTGATGTTTCCATGTGTTTTATTTAAATGCACTTGGGTTATATCTCTTGCGCGTTTTTTGTTCTTTAACTCAACTATTTTTACGTAGATTTTAGAATATACACGTTTTTACGCAAATTTTCCCCATCGGTTATTTCGAAATCGTCAAGAAATACGTGAAAACTACAACAAAATTTAGTTGAAGTCGTTTTTACGCGAATTTCGGGATAATTAGAAATTGCATAGTGCCTGGAAACTATAAAAGTAGGTATAATAATGACATTATTTCCTTCAAGATACAATAATGAAGCATTTATTCTCTTCCCGTAGAGTAATAATAACAAATATAATTAAAAACTTTCAGCAAGAAATGACTCTCGAACAACATTCGAAAGCTAGAAAGGTGACGAGTGTTTTTCATTCGACTTGAGTCGTTTTTCAGTGTGCTAGCGAGTATCCATAATGCCAAAACATCTCGTTATTCTTGTACCTCCTCGAGCATACTCGAACGATGAGTCGTTTTCGAGATCGAATCGAAAGCCGTAATACCAAACATGTTCGACTCGATAAAATTACGTTCGAATCGAGATGCGCAATGCCACCCCAGGTTACCATTTTTGCATTTTGCATATCATGAGGCTAGTACGATGATACTTTCATGCCCAGGGAAGTCGAGACAATTTCCTATCCGAAAATTGGGTAGACCGGCACCGGGAATCGAACCCAGCCACCCTCAGCATGGTCGTGCTTTGTAGCCGCGCGTCTTACCGCACGGCTAAGGAGGGCCCCACCCTTTTGATGATTATTAAAGTTTAGAGAAAGATGTTGCAGTAAGTTTTCATGCATAATGTGGATGTAGATGGATGAAATTTCAGTCTATGTTTACTGGTTTTTAAACGGCCTGTGAACAGAGGATTTGACAGAATAACAGAAAAGGTGTTTTAATCTGTAGGAATATAGCTTTAGTAGTTTGTAGAATGTCAGTGGTAAACGGCAATAAGAAGACTAAGGAAAGACAAACCGATAAACTTGTTTCTTTCGTATTGACAATGCAATTATTTTCTGGAATAAACTTTGATTTAAATGTAAAAAGGGAAACAGGTGAGAGACATTTTTACATGTCTTTTGTTTATTTTTGAAGACGTTATCTTCATTTCCGGTCTTTATGTCTTACGTCTCATTTAAAGAAAGCATTATTTCCCCTATTCGTCTTATACCTGGAAAATGCAGTCATTTAAAGAAGGTATTATCTACTATGTTCCCCTTATACTGGGCAAACGTCTGCGTTTAACAAAGGCATTATTTCCTTTATCCGCCGAACACGTCTAATAAAAGAAGGCATTATCTTCACTTTTCGCCTTATATCAGGTAAACGTATTAGTTCAAATAGTCAGACCAGAAGTTTGGGAGGGAAGAAGAGCGAAAATTTCGAAAAGGCATACATCCTGATACCCTCGCTCAACTCAACTCTGATAAACAGGACAGCAGAATGCTACAGGCTCCTTAACTTGCCAAGCAAGAGGGGCACAGGTTACCCGTGTTCGACGATGGCACACCTGAGTGTGAGCCCCCTTCTGATCTATGACCATGGGAAGATAGCAATATCCCTTAAAAAAGTCACAAAGGTGATAGAAAGAAGTGAGGTCTTACCGATTGAGACAGACAAGGACAAGTACGCGAGCATCCTCATATGCAATACAGAAGGCCTCTCAAAATTAGGAGAAGACGTCCGTAGTATGAGACGCACGGCAGGAGAAATCTTGGCTCTCAAAAAGGGAGACCAGTCCAATGGCATGACTTACAAGGAGCTCGTACATCTAGTGGCCCTCTAGAGCAGCGGTTCTCAACCTGGGGTACATGTACTCCTGGGGGTACCTTTGGTGGTCCAAGGGGGTACCTCGTTCAAAAATGCGTAATGGCGGACGTATTGCTATTCCAATCGAAACTTATTGATAAAGTTTTGATAATTGTCTTGTACATAGTACGCATAATTTATTTATTACCAGACTAAGGCTGGAGTGACTTGTGCAGTGCATAAAAGTGTTCTCCATTCAGCTCGGTCCATGGCTGTACGCCGCCAACCACACAGTCGCAGTCGCTGCGCACCTCGCCTTCTTGTTCCCGTCGGAACGTTGTCAAGAACCATTTTCACCAGATTACTGCCCGACATTCTAGCTACGTTACCGGCTTACGCAGTTTTCCGACTTTCACGGTGTGAACGATGGATGGTTCTCCCAACAACTCTCTAATGCAACTCGCTCTCCCACGTACCGTCCTTCATCAGCACGCCACCATAGATGGTACGCAGCATTTTACTTTCGGAAACTCCAAGTGCGCATTGGTCCTTGGTCGCGTGTCCGTAGAGAACTAACGGTCCAATAAGCGTTTTGTAGATAGTCAGTTTGGTTTGGTTTGATTTGATCGGAGCGTTTCACTTGTCCAAGATGTCCAGAAGCCTCCTTTCAAGAGGCTTAAAAGCCTCCTTTCAAGAGGCTTGGAAGCCTCCTTTCTAGAGGCCAGAAGCCTCCTTTCTAGAGACCGAAACCGTCGCTTTAAAAGACCCAGAATCCTCTTTTCAAGAGGCTCGAGAACCTCCTTTTGAGAGGGTCTTTCAAAAAGCTCGGAATGCTCCCTTCAAAAGGCTCGAAAGTTTCTTTTCAACAGGCTCGTAAAACTCCTTTCAAAATCCTCGGGAAGCTCCTTTCAAGAGGCTCGGAGGTCTCCCTCCAAAAAGCTCGGAAGCCTTTCTCCAAGAAGCTTGGAATTCTTATTTCAATAGTCTTGGAAGCATACTTAGCATACAAAAGGCCTGCAAGCCTCCTTTCAAGAGGCAAAGGAAGCCTCCTTTTAAGTGGCTCGAAAGCCGCCATGCAAACAAGCTTTAAAGCATCTCTACAAGAGGCTCAGAAGCCCCTTATCAAAGAGTTGCAGAAGCCTACTGTCAAGAGATTCAAGGGCTTGGATTTTTTTTTCAAAGGGCCTGGAAGCCTACTTTCAAAAGGGGGTACCTCAATTAATCCAATGTAGTTCGAAGGGGTACCCTCAAGAAACAGGTTGAGAACCGCTGCTCTAGAGCAAGTAGCTGGATGGGGCTACTGTGGCGGAAGAACTTATTACCACCATCAAGTTGCAATGCTACTTAAAATAGAACCGTAATCGGTACATCTTCATGAAAGGCCATTTGGCATACAGGTATCATCGTTCAGGCTACAGATTTCAGAGGCCAGTAACGTGTTGCAATCTGGAAAACTTAAAGTTAGATAGCCGATGCTTTAAGGTTGGCCTCAAGTCCTGCGACTGCAATGGGCCGGACAAGTGTAAGTTGTATCGAAAATACTATGAAGGGGGTCATTTGGTGCAGCCCTATGACAATGCACCACGGTGTCTGATGTGTGTCAGTGAATAACAGGCATGCAAGCACGTCATGAAGACCGGATTGCCTATTTATTGGAGAAAACTAGATATTGCTGACTGTGCAAGAAACAGTGTAGTCCTGGGTTGAACAGCGACATGAGCTGGAGAGTGGTCGAAGGCTACACACATAGCGACCATTAAAAAGTCAATTTAAAACTATTCACTGGACTATTTAAAAATCCGCTTAGCCACGGCGTTGATAGCACGAGGTGGACCATCAAGCCTACTGGCGGAAAGTCTGGAATTTCACATCTTTGGCCTAAATGGAAACTGAAGTTCTGTCACGTGCGTGTGGCAATGCAAAGGAAAGGATTACCGAGGAACGGTCCCCAACCTACATTCCAAGACGTTACTGCCGTAATCCAAAAAGTGAAGTATACGACTTCTTTCTGAAAACGGTATTATCTACGTTATTTTGTCAGATTTGAGCACTTTGGACGATTAGCTGTAAGGAAAAAAAGAGATGCAAAGCGCCTTCACAGACCAGGCTAGGCCGAACGCCGTGCAGAGTTCAGAGCTAGGAAGTCAGCCGGTCTTCAGGGAGATTGCACAGTATCATTGACATTCTTTTTCCACAATACGTCACGGGCGCTTGCTAGAGGGTTACTCTCAGCTCCTTAACACAAAGGGTGAAGAGGGGTGGTGGCCAACCAGTTTGGTTTTTGGCAAAGGGGGTCCACTTAGAACGACACCAAGTCTGGAATAAAAACGGCAGAGGTGGCGATCCAACGCATAAGAGCAGAGGTGCCGCCTACTATGCGGGGGTCACCATAGACGAGCAAAATGCCTTCAACAACGCAAGCTGGGGTGTCGTCGGTATCGTAACTGTATGAGATCATTGGAGAATAGAGAACTTCTATATCGGACGAACGTATATCATCACAGCATACACAACACTGCAGGTGTACGGAAGAACAGTCCAAAATGCACCCCTTAAGCTTCTTCGTTGTTTTCATCAATATAAACCAAAATACTGAACCATTTGAACATGTAGATGTAAAATGATCTCCTATTCAAAATAACAAGGTTTTCATGACTGTTTACCGCATTTAAAAAATGTTAAAATATGGCTTTGGAGCAAAACGCCCGAATGTAGGTTTAAAACGACTCAATTGCATGTAAAATAATGATTGTTTGTTTTTTCTTAATGAATTGAACGAAAAACTTACGGGTGAGGTGGAAGTATCGCAAATTGTTAAATTTGAGCAGATATGATGAAATTTTGCTCATTTTTCCCCTTGCAGTTCTTTAATGAATAACTAATATTGAACTGTTGTGGTTCTTAAATGTCCTACAACAGTATGAGTGATTTTATGAGTTAGGCCATTTTGCTCCCTCGGTGCGTTATGCACTCTTCTCCTTTACCTCAAGAGTCCATCCTGGGCCCAGTGTTATGGAATGCTATGTATGATGTAGCATTGACTCATAGACTTCCTCTACATGTCAAATTGGTAGGCTTCACTGATGGTTTCATTGGAGAATTTCGAGTTTGGGGAGTCTATTGAGCCGTATCACGAATGGAAGAATAGATGCGCCACGGGCTCGTTGCAGCTTTGCCACTAGCTCTCTGATCAATCTACCTTTGCAGACAAGAGAGGTGTCACCTGCGAACAGAGACAGAATACCGCATTTCTGAGGTTAGAAGGTGAACAGGTTAAACAGCAGGAGCCCGAAGACACTGCCCTGGTGGACACAAACAAACAACTTTTTTTTTATTATCGAGACTTTCAGCCCAAGGCTGACATATCTCGTACAAACAACTTAAGCTGACAAACAACTTAAGCTGAAAATGGTTGTTTTTTTTGCAGTGCAGGTTTGTTCGTGTTTTGTATTGGACGTAGAATAACGTGACCAGTAAGCGTCCTGAAAAACGCGGGACGCCTATCTGTATTATGTCACTGGCTTGGAAATTCACACGAAAAAAGTGCATTTCGCAAACATTTTGGCCCAAAAAAATATTCAAAAATATTTGCTTATTTTTAGGTCATCAGTACTAACACATTGAAGATGATGTTACTCCCAAATTTAATCTGTTGGTTCTCTGTGTAATGTTTACGTGGATTTCTCCAAAGCTTTTGACAAAGTGCCTCACGACTTAACTCGAACGGTTAGGGTTTCCAGCATGGCTTCTCAACTGGTTGCGCTCCTATTTATTTGGAAGATCTGCCTACGTGAAACTCATGTCCACTGAGTCAAACCGCTTCGCCACACCTTCCGGTGTTCCACAAGGAAGTCACCTTGGGCCTCTGATTTTCATACTGTTTGTCAACGACCTGAGTTACCGTCTGTGCTGTCATCACCTAATGTACGCCGATGACTTGAAAATCTACCGTGTAGTCAGTACACTGATTGACTGTGCTGCTCTACAGCAAGATATCGATGCCATAGCTAATTGGTGTATTTCGAAGGGATGGAAATGAACACAATGAAGTGCAAGGTTAAAAGCTTTACCAGTAGAATGCAGCTGAGTTTTGAATACGCTGTAAACGATGCAACGTTGGAACGAGTATCATCCATCAAAGACCTTGGCGTAATAATGGACAGCAAGCTAAACTTCAACGAGCATATTACCTCGACAACCGCAAAGGCTTTCGCTGTACTCGTCTTCATTCGTCGTAACGCATCCGAGTTTCGTGACGTGTACGCACTGAAGGTACTGTACTGTTCGCTTGTTCGAAGTATTCTAGAATATGGTGTGCAAGTCTGGAAACCTTACCAAGAAACGCACATCACTAGAATTGAAAGAGTTCAACGTTGCTTCCTCCGTTTCGCTTTACGACAATCCAATAAGGTTGCTCCCGTACGAAAACCGGCTCCAGCTAATACGATTGGAGTCTCTACGAAAACGACGTATATTTCTGCAAACAATGTTCGCCTTTGACATAATCAGCAACCGAATAGACTGTCCGGATCTTCTACAGCAGGTGAATATTTTTGTTCCTGCTCGCCGCTTCCGCCAGCGTTTGCTGTTTTGGACTGCACGCCATCGTACAACCTTCGGACAAAACAACCCGCTTGAGAGATGTTTTGCGCTTCTAAACGGTGTTGAAGGCTTTGATTTCAATGTGAGTAGAGTTTATTTTAAATGTTTGTTATTAGGACAACTAGATATATAAGTTTTAATCAGTCCAGTCATAGCTGAAGCCAAAGTGAAATAAATAAATAAATAAATTACAGCTGACCTGGCAATAATGGAGTAGCACCCGTAGGCGGTCAACCATGATCATGCTCATGGAGAAGGTTGTTTTTGTCTGTATAAGCGCTTCATCCATATTCAATGTTTGTTGGGTCGCTCCGCTGGTGGAGACCTGAAATCTCCTCGCGAACAGATAGTTGTTGATAATATTTACCAGGTAGCTGGGAAGATTATAGCGTTGTAGTTTGTACACCAGGCTAACAGGTCAAACATTGACGAATGCCTCCTTGACATCGTGTAGAGCTGTGACAAAGGTTTTAGAGTTAAAGTTGTTCCTTCTGAAGATGTTAGTAAATCGGGTCAGTTGGTGTTCAGTTGAACGACCGCGATGAAAACCAAACTGCACCTCAAGCTACATGTTGTGGTGTTGGGCAGACTCAATCAATCACTAGGGAATATCCCTTTCAAACAGCTTCGATTACCTTGAGAGAAAGCTGATGGGACGATAACTTTTAGGACGATGGGAAATAGCTTATCCTGAGACACTGATTAGGATCAGCGAAAGGTGCTCGAAAAATAAAGCACTTATGTGTTTGAGTTCGATATTTAGGATGTTTTTGGAGCCTGGGGCCTTCATGTTTTTCGATCATTTAATATAGACCATTAATTCGACAGTTGAGATCTCCAACTCCTCCTAAAAATTGTTGGGGTCAGATGAATGTTGTTCGCATGCTCGTTAATGCATGGTTCTTGTTGACTGACGATGGTCTATCCATGATTGTGTGAGCTGACGTGGTGACGATCTTCTCTGCAGGAGAAGGCCATTATTGTCTAATAAAATCAAAGGTGGAATGGACCGAGGCTTGGATTTTAAAACTTTGTCATTCCCCAGAGCGGTTCAATACAGTATGGGAGAGCGCGTTGTTCAAATTTTGCATGGCCAATAAAAAAATCTTTAGGAAAGTCAAAACATACAAACCGCTCTGCAGAATAAATGAGGTTGTCAATCCAAAAAATAACTTACCGCATAAAGGTCATTTGTCTAGAGGATCTACACTAAAAAATACGCTAGAACAAAACTACTTTTAGTTCTCGATAAAACATGGGGAGATCAAATCTCCCCAGGTATCAAGTCTGCCCACCTTCCCCTACCATAAAATACCTTTACCTCTCAATGACCTGAAAGGTATCGGACGTTGGATAAGGCCTAGTATTGTGTCTTGATGAGACCAACGATTTTCTGAGGATTTTCTCTTAAAGCGGATCACATATGTTTATAAATTAGACGATCTAAAGCTTTTTGTATTTAATAGAAAGCATATTGAGTGACACTTGACATTACCCAGCATGATATGGAATGTGACAATATGGTCCACATTGGATTTTTCGACAAGGAATCCGCTGCATGCTGTCGCCGCCGGAGAGTCGCATCGATCTGCTTCTGACTCCGGATCAGGAACACTATGCATTAAACAGAGTCAGTAAAATAGAATGCACGATAATATTCTAACGCCTTGTTTATGAGGGTAACTCACAAAAATCAATTCAATACCACATTTCAAAAACACTTATTTGCTTTTGTAAATAAAGATGCAAACGTAGAATTGACGACTGGTAGCAGAAGGCATTACCTTGGTTTGAAATTGGGATTTAATGTAATCATCTTTGATGTCATACCTTAGATAACAGATTAGAAGTAATGTCCTGTTGGGCAGATTTATGAAAGCATTGTAAGTTGAAATTTAATTACTGATATAGTGAATTGAATCATAGCAATATAAAATTGAGGATTTCTGTTAAGAAAATTGGCAGATAATGAATTGCCACTATACAATGAAATAATGTGGTGAACTTGAATTATTCTTACTGTAAAATATAAAGACAATTTCTGGAAGATACCGGTCAGTCTGTTCGAGAATAATTCTTACTTTGACATTGTCGTTTTTTAGTGAAGTAACAATTATTTATAAAAATAATTAACTCATGATGCTGCATTTAATTTCAAATTTCTTTCATCGTCAACACTCAGATTCAACGATATTGGTTCTATCTCTACATCGAACATAATAATTCATATTCCGCCTAAAAATTCATCGTAATAGTTTTATCTCGAAAATTGAATTCAAATGCTCCAACCGATTGCCATCCCAAAAAAAAAAAAAACGCTATCATTCCAGTTCGAGACAGCAACACGTACGGACGTGTTTTTTGCTCGCGCATTTTTTTCGAAGTGTTTTTTCTCGTTCTTTCGCTGTTTACGTTTTCGCTGGTCGCGTTGGCGTTATTTTCTCCCGGACCCGTCATGGGAGACTCGGTGGCCGATTCGGTCGCTGGAAAAGTGCCTAAGCGCACTGCTCTTGGAGGCGCGGGTAACCCCTCCAAGCAGCTTTTGCAGAGCAACGTGTTCTCGCCGTTGCCGCTTGATGACGCCGGCAATCCGCCGAAAAAGAGGAAGAAGCAGCAATCGCAGCTGCCGCAGGTGCAACCGGAGCGGAAGGAGAAGTGTCCGCCTGTGTTTGTGAAGGGCGATCCGCCGGATTTACGCCCAAAAATTCGCCAGCTGATCGCTAAGGGGCTGAAATGTACTTTTCGGCTCTGCAGCGAGGGCGTGAAAGTGATGCCGGCCAACAGGGACCATCATCAATCCGTCGTGGAGTTCCTCGAGGTCCACAAGTATGAGTACTACACTCATGACCACCCCGGCACGAAGCCGCTCAAGGCTTTGCTGCGAGGACTTCACGACATGAAGGAGGAAGAGCTCCAAGCAGAGCTTGAAAGTTGCGGACTGAAGCCAGTAGCCGTCCACAAGATCGCTCGTCACGACAAGGCGAGGAAATATCGCGACCAGCTTTACCTGATCCATCTGGAGCACGGCTCCACTACCTGGAAGGACCTGAAGCTGGTTGGCGTTATAAATTACACCGTCGTTGACTGGGGAGCGATATCGGCCAGTGCACCGCGATGTCACGCAATGCACCAACTGCTTCAATTTCGGGCACGGCACCAGAAACTGCCGCATGAAGCCGCGCTGCAACAAGTGTGGCGAACCCCATCCGACTGACGAGTGCGACAAAATGGAGGTGGCCGATCCCAAGTGCGCCAACTGTGGCGACAAACATCGGGCCACCACAAAGGGCTGCCCAAAGCGAGCCGAGTTCCTGGAAATCCGGAAGAAGGCTTCCACCAGGACCATTCCGAAGAAGAACCGTGTTCCTGTAATCAACGAGGTGAACTTTCCAGCCATCCCGGCTCCCCGTCGTGTGATTCCAATACTCCCACCGCTACAGCCGCACAAGCGACTGGCAGCGGCAGCTGCATCGGTCCAAGCTCCAGCATCGTCGGCACCATCCACCAGCGAATGGCCCCGCTTCCTCCTCCTGGGTTCCGTCGGCAGTCGGAGAACGAAGCCGTCCCACCGGAAGAATCTGCCCCGCTGTACACTCCGGAGCAACTGATGCCGATCTTCGCGCAGCTCGCCACTCGACTGCGCGGCTGCAAAACCCGATTCGACCAGGTCTTCACACTTGGCATGTTCATCATTGAAAATGGCTGCTAGGGTGGGCCTGGTCAACTGGAACGCTTGCTCGCTAAAGAGCAAAACAATCGAGCTGAAGGATTTCCTTGAGGAGAAGGAAATAGACGTGGCGTTCATCACCGAAACGCACCTAAAACCGGAGGTGAACATCAACATCCCAGACTTCCGCATCGTGCGACTCGACCGGCCGACCAGGGGAGGTGGTGTGGCCATCGCTCTTCGCTACAACATCAACTGTCGTCTGCTTCCAAGCTTCCAGCTCAGTGTCATCGAGGCCATCGGTGTCGAAATCACCACTTCGGTCGGCACAATCGCGCTCATCGCGGCGTACTGTCCAACGCAAGCCAAAGCCGGCGATGGATCATCGGCTGCCCTTCGGAGGGACATCGTCAAGCTGACGCGGAGGCAAGGCCAGTATATCATTGCCGGCGACTTAAATGCCAAACATCAAGCCTGGGGCAACAGTCGCGGCAATCGAAACGGCACCATCTGGAGCAACGACATGGAGGAAGGCCACTACACGATCCTGAGCCCGGTTTCCCCACTCGGCTGAGTCGGTCCGGTGCCCACGCAACGCTCGACCTCTACGTAACAAACCTGAGTGACCACGTCTCGCAGCCGGTTGTATACCAGGAGCTCAGTTCGGATCACTATCCGGTGGTGGCGGAACTGGGCTCCTCGGTCAATCGGCACCAGCAGTTACGGCGGAACTACCACCGAGTGAACTGGCAGCGTTTCCAGCAGTGCGTCGATAACACCGTCGACTACGAGGTGCGTCCGGAGACGCCGGAAAGTATCGACCGCCAGCTGTGCGCTATCGAGGAGGCGATCACGGTGGCCCGAGAGCAACACGTACCGACGGCTCGGCAGGTAAGCAACTCCTTAAACATCGATACACTCACCAAAGATTTGATTCGATTGCGGAATGTCACTCGCAGGCAGTTTCAGCGTACTGGACTGCCTGAGCTTAAGGCACGCTGCAATCGAATCACAAAATTATCAAGGCCAGAATGGTGGACCTCAAAATAACGACTTCTCGAATAAGATCCGCACTCTCCCAGATTATGCTAAGCCGTTCTGGAAAATGACCAAAATTCTAAAATCCAAGCCTCGGCCCATTCCACCTTTGATCCCACTAGACAATAATGGCTCTAAGGATCGCTTGATAACTCCTGCAGAGAAGGTCGCTGAAATAGGTCGTCACTTCGTCAGCTCACACAATCTTGGGCAGAACATCGTCAGTCCACACGAAGCAGCCGTCAACGAGCATGCTAACAACATCCATTTGATTCCCAACGACTTCTCGGAGGAGTTGGAGATCTCAGCTGACGAATTGACGGCCTATATCAAATCGTCGAAGAACATGAAGGCCCCAGGCTTCGACAGCATCCTGAATCTCGAGCTCAAACACATGAGTGCTCCGTTCTTTGAGCACCTCTCGCTGATCTTTAATCAGTGTCTCCGGATTAGCTACTTCCCATCGTCCTGGAAGTCAGCGAAAGTCATCCCCATCCGGAAGCCTGGGAAGGATCCTTCCTCCCCCAAAAGTTATCGACCCATCAGCCTTCTCTCAGGGTTATCCAAGCTATTCGAAAAAGCTATTCATCATCGGTTACTTGAGTCTGCCGAAAATCTCAACATCTTGCTCGAGGAACAGTTTGGTTTCCGACGCGGTCGGTCAACTGGACACCAACTGACGTGAGTTACCAACGGTGTCAGACGGAACAAGTTTGTCTCGAAAACATCCGCCATGGCCTTACTCGATGTCGAGAAGGCATTTGACAATGTATGGCATGATGGCCTGGTGTACAAACTACAACGCTACAATCTTCCCAGCTACCTGGTGAAAATCATCAACAATTACCTGTCGGCAAGGACATTCAGGGTCTCAATCAGCGGAGCGAGTTCAAATGCGCACAACATCGTCGCAGGCGTCCCCCAGGGCAGTATCCTCCCCTGCTTTTAAATCTGTTCACCTCCAACATGCCAGAACCTCCAGAAGGCGGCATTCTGTCTCTGTTCGCAGATGACACCTCCATCGTCTACAACGGTAGAGTGATCAGAGCGCTAGTGGCAAAACTCCAACGAGGCATGGATGCCCTGACAGAGTACCTCACCAGCTGAAAGATCTGTATCAACGTGGCGAAGACCCAGGTCATCATTTTCCCTTACTCTAAATCTCCTAAACTTGTTCCGCCTGGAAACTGTAAAATCATCCTCAATTGCATGACTGTGGAATGGGCTAATGAGGCCGACTACCTTGGCTTGACCCTCGACAGCAAGCTTATTTTCAGGCAACATGTTTACAAGATGGTGACAAAGTGTAACGTCTTGTTGAAACTACTGTACCCTTTGATCAACCGTCGGTCGTCATTGTCCCTGAAAAATAAGCTTGCTGTCTACAAGCAAATCATCCTCCCTGTGATCGAAAACGGCATGCCGGTCTGGGAGAGCTGCGCTAAAACCCACCACCTCAAACTTCAACGGGTCCAAAACAAATTCCTGAGGATGATCCTCAACACCTCTCCCAGGACAAGAACATACAAGGTCCACCGTCTGGCCGGGATAAAAACCTTACATGAACGCTTCGATGAGTGTAAAGAAAAGTTTAGGGTCCGTTGCTTGCACTCGGACCAACAAGCGCTTAGGGCGCTAGTTCCAATCTAGGTTATCAAATTTTTATTGTAAATATTAGTGTACATAGTAGTTAGGTTATCAAATTAAAAAAAAAACACTAGCGCCTCCTGAAGGCCGTCATGATACATTATTTTTTAAAAATTAAGTCAAACATTATAATTATAATAATAACAATAATTGAAATTGAAGTTGGAGGGCCAACCGGCCGATCACTGTACATGTTAAAATTAATTGTAGAACCAAAAATGTTTTAAATAAAGAAGAATTTTACTACTACTACTAACCATCCCAAAAAAAGCCCAAAAATCCTGATCAGGAAAAAATCTCTAACACTAACACACCGAAGCGAACATCATCCAAACACCCAAAACCCCCCACCAGCAGAGTCTGCACAACCGGAAAAAATACAACCCATTCTGCTCGAAGTGCAAGGAAAAAATCGCTTCCTCCAAAAGGAAATAAAAATGTAAGCACACTTTTTAAAAAGCAGCCAGAGAAAAAATCTCCTCCCGCGTGTTATATACCATTTTTTTCTCTCTCACTCGTGGTGCTCCGCTCCGCGTGACCACCTCCATCCGCCATCAGCCGGTACAGTTTTGGAGTTAGTATAGTTGCCCGTTGGAATCGCTGAAAAAATGTCGACGTCCAGCAACAGCAGCGGATGGCGGGAAGGGTCGGACGGCGTGCCTCGCACTAGCACATAGAGAAGAGCTTTGATGATGGTTGCATCTAGACGAAAACCGCACTTCCGCGACACCACCACCTCAAGGACACCGCACCAGATAGGATCGAGTGAGATCGAGATATGCCGCGGTGCACCGAAGCAGGACGCTGCGATAGTATACGAAAAAATAGCATTTTTTCCGACAACCCCCACCGCGTCTCCATTCCCAATCACGCTCCCACCGAACTGGTTCCATTTTTCACTTTTCTTTTATTTTATTTTTTTCGCGCACTCGGTTGGGAGTTTTAAAACTGACCCATTCCAGCCGAACCGAGCGGCATCGTCGCTGGGTGACCGCCGCCAAGTCGTGGAAGTGCGAATTTTTCTTCTTTTTTTGTGATACTGGCCATGACGCGAGATTGGTACCCCTTTTACTACCGTGCAGGACACCCGGCTCGCGTTTAGCCCAGAATGGAGCGGTCCGATGCCACCACAATCAGATTTGGCCACCCTCCATAGTTCATCAGTTTGCGCGCAAATTGGACGGTGATGTAACTGGGTAAAAGTAAGTTTATTTATCTTTTGTTGAATTTTTAATGTTTTATTATTCGACTATGTTACGTTCTAATTGGAAGAAACATCATATAAATTTTTTTCGCTTTCTATGCGCATAAGAGAATGGTCGAAAGCTTGTGACCGCAACACCCATCTTTCTATCCTGGTTCGAGAATTTATGCCAAAAATAGAAAATTTATCCAGATATTTCATCAGATTTTCCTCCTGCAAATCCTTTTAAAACTCTAGTAAGAAATTCTAGAAGGTCCTTTAGAATTTCCCTCAAGAATTATTCAACGAAATCAAACGAGTCAAAGGATTTCCTCAAGGGATTTTCTCAAAGGATTTCCGAAGAAGTTCTTAATAAATCTTCCAAAGGAATTTCGATAGGAATTTCCAAAGAAATGCAAGTACCTTCACCAATCACGTAATGCTAAATTAGGTGATTTCAGAACTCCACCCTCCCCACGTAACACATTTTGTTAGGATTTTTTGTATAAACTGTAACGCTCGGCTTGACCCCTCCTTTCCACCATTTCTTAAATAAAATGAATGGTTTTCTGAAGAAATTGTCAAAATATATCCTGATTTTCTGTAGCAATTTCCGGAGGTCTGAAGGAATTTCTAGAATAGTTACTAAAGCAATTTTCGAAGAATTCTTCAAAGAGCTTTCTAAAAGAACTTCTCAAGGAATTCCTTCATGAGGTACTGAAAGAATTCCTAAGGGAATTTTCAAGAAATGCAAAGAATTTCCTTAGGCAATTACTGTAGGGTTGGAAATTCCTAAAATAATTCATAAAATTATTGTCGAAGGAATCCATTAGTTGGCCTAATGTTGGCATAAAATCAGCACCATTTCGAATTTTAAAAATACTCAGAGGCTGTTTTATTTTGGGAAGGTTTGACTTTGAATAAATTAAAAAATCGATTGAGCAAAAATAATTATTTGACGCGAAAGGTCAATTTTCAAAGGATTTTCTTGATTTGATTCCTTATTCAAAGCATGTCCAAAGGAATTCTTGAAGAAGTTCAAGAATGCCGGAAATTCCCACTGGTGTTCTTTTGGAAGTCCCTTCAAGAATACGTTCGTAAATTCCTAGAGAAGGAAGCAAGGAATTCCTGGATGAAATTTTGAAGGAACTAGAAAGATTCACACTCGCTCCAAATGAAACATATACAAAACGCTCATAAGTCCTCGACGGACGTCAGGGTGTCTACTCATCTGTAAAATCAAAATTCCCTGATTTTTTCCAGGTTTTGACGTAGGACTACGTCTGTCTTTTTCAGCCATTCAATCAAAATTCCTTCAGGAATCACATAGGAAACTCCTCCAGATATTCATTTGAAAATATCTTCCATCATTTTAAGAATTGCTTCAGAACTTTCTCCAGGATTTAATTTGAAAATTTCTTTGCTAAAACTTTGGAAAAATTATCAAGGAATTGTTTCGAAAATTCCTTTAGAGATGCATTTGGCGATTCCTTTACGATTTTTTTCTAAATTCCTTTAGGTGTTTGTTCGAAAATGTCTTCATTTTAAGCTGCTTTTTTTCAGAGAAACTTAAGAAAACTACTTAAGGAAATGTTCCGGAAATATGTTTGGGAATTTCTTCAGGAAATCCTTCAGAACTTCTTACGAAAACTCCTTCAGGA
Source organism: Armigeres subalbatus (assembly GCF_024139115.2). Taxonomy (NCBI): domain Eukaryota; kingdom Metazoa; phylum Arthropoda; class Insecta; order Diptera; family Culicidae; genus Armigeres; species Armigeres subalbatus. The sequence continues at coordinate 145,761,282 of NC_085141.1, forward strand.
AATGTGTTGATGCAAAAAATGAGATTGCTGGGTCCATGACGTTAGGCAAAAGGACGTTAGGCATAATACCTTCTTTATGTCGTGGGCTGTTTTTCGGGCATTTTATGCTTAACATCCTTTATGCCTAACGTTGTAACGTTCGACGGATAATTTGAATTAAATTTAAAAGAAATTCAAAAGCTTTAGACGTTTTTATCTTTTTAAGCAAAATCAATTGTACATAAATTTTGAAATTAGTTTTTATTATTGTAATTAAATTGAAGAGAATAATATTTAGATTGAATTAAAGCTTATGTATTGTAAATTAATTATTTTTGTTCTTTTCAGTATATATTTTATTTCATTTGAATCAATTTTGCTTTGGACGTTTTTATCTTTTTAAGCAAAATAATGCTAGAACTCGTTAAGTCGGCTTGACGATTCAAAGTCCAAAGCGAGACCAAAATACAACCAGTCTTTGCCTGACTACTTGACTGTCTTGGAGTAATGAAATGTTTCGTGCGGTTTGCGTCTCGGCTGAGCGAAGTGGTATACTGCTTCAGTGAGTGCAGCAATGGCTCCTGAAAGTATAGAGCTCTTTCCAACCATTTGCTTAAATCTAGGAATCTACGTCTTCGGCGTCCCGCCGGAAAGCCATCCGTCTTCGACAACCCGCCGGAAAGCCCTCCGTCTTCGGCACCCGCCGGAATCCCGCCATCGCTACGAAAATCCTGCGCAGGTACGTGGAAACATTGTATGAAGTTTCCCATATGAATATTAAGCCCATTTAGTATGTCGTTCAACCCGAATGAATTCCCTTGAGAATAAAATATGTTGAATTAGAAGATCTGGATGCCAATTGATTTTATGTGCAGCATTTCCGTTTAGAACACACTGTTCTCGTACGTTTCAGTTATTCCGTGGGTAGATTGGATATTTCAGACTTCTATTCCTCTTCGGTCAGTGAGTATTGGGTTGAGCGAGCTTAAGCGAGTACGAGGGTCAATAAGGGATAAGCAGAGCGAGTTTGGGTTTCCGTTGGTTTGGCAAGTGGTTTGGAATATTCAGCCAGCAACCGTTCGAGGATTTCCCCTGAGGTATTGTCTCAAGAAAGTCGGGCAAAACAACAGACTGGTGGTCTCTCACACGTGAGAGTGGCGCTACGCGCCACCAAGGTTAATAAATCACCTCATACGATTTTGCGAACGGTTACAACGTCCTTTTACCTGCTCGCGTGACCAACGTCTAGTTTGCTTGGACCATGCAGCCAAGTTACCGGTACTCTAAGTGTCAAACAGCCAAGTTATAGCCTATTCAGATTACGTCATTTATGATCATACATATCATGATATACAACAACCTGATGCCATCCCCATACATTCAATTTTCTTTCACCGCTTTAACACGATATTTATTACGATTAACAATCTAATCGTTATCTGAATAGGCTATTAAGCTTATTGGAGCATATTTTGGTAGAAAAATTTCAATGATAACAGCGCCTCTGGCGTTCTATCACTGCTTACTGTAAAAACCTTCCCGACTAGAAGAGCATAACAGAAACTGATCACAATTTTAACACATTGTGATATTTATAACTTATTTTGATACAATTTTGTTCTTAGTAGCCATTATCTTTCAAATGTTGTATCAGGATTTTATCATAATATGATTTAAAAAATGCTTAACACCGAATAGCCCAACAGTAGGCAATTAAAATAGATGTACTTAAGTCTCCCAGCTATAGATATCACAACGCTGATATTATTTGAAAAGGTTGTCTTATGTGTACCTGACTAGAACAGCATAACAAAAATTGAACGCAATTTTAACATATTGTGATATTTATAACTTATTTTGATACAATTTTGTTCTCAATAGCCATTATCTTTCAAATGTTGTAACAGGATTATATCTCGCTTAACTTTTCAAAAAAGTAGAAGGTTGTATCCGAGACACGACCGCCAATTGGACGTAGGATTACGTAAGTGTAGAAGATTTTATTTTGAAACTCTAAATATGTTTCTTGGTGCTGATTTTTGAAGATGGGGCTGTATATTCAATCTGGGTTGGAATATCCTCGACATGTCGCATATCCTGGAAATAAATGGACGAAGTCCCGATTGTTACTATAAACTCATTTCGGTTTATAACTATAAGCAGAGTATTAAAGAAACAGAAGATCGGTAAACAACAGCCTCAACAACATCTTCCTCCATGAATATTTGGTGGCCCTGAAAAGGGCCGTTTGTTTATGTTGGCTTGAAGCCTTTTGAAGTGATGTACGCCGTGGTCCTGATGAATGTTAAAGGATGCATCAATCCACTGTTGGGCTGAATCTGTAGAAAACAAAGAAAAGAACAAAACGGAAAGAATGTTTCATATTAAATACATTATGATCTAAATATAAATTTAATTACCAAATACTCAAGTTTCATTTTCAGGATCAATTATCTATTTTTGCTACGGACTGTCCGGCTGATGTCAATGATTGGTCATTCTGGTTGAAATCGAACGTTTTGGCAGATGAACTAGCGGACCAACGACGATCAGTGACGTTAATTCACTTCACTGGGATGGCATCGGTTCTAGAATAAAATAACATAACTGATGAAGAGAACTATGTTTAATTCTAAATCATTAGTTTTACCTCAGGATACCGCAAGAATCGACAAAATAGGCCGGTGGTAGGAGAAGTACGTGCAGTATCTCCTGCATTCCACACTTACGTTCCGGGTGAACGTTAGATCGAGACATGTGCCACCCAGAGTAGTCGCTATAGTTGGATCCGAAGCACAATCCAGATAGAGAAACTGCTTCATGAACCAGATGAAATCTCTGTTCTCCTCTTTCGTCACATCAATATTAAAGTCTCCCGACACTACCACGGGCATGGCAACATGGGTGTACTTTATGAGGTTGCGCACTAAGAAATATTTCTTTTGCTTCAGGGTGGTACCTAGTAAATATTCAAAATTTAATGCAACACACTTAAATACAAACACAACTACTATTTGATTATACCTGGTGAAATATATACCGCAAACAGTAACGTGCGGGTTTCCATGATTGAAACCTCTGCAGCACAGCAGTCCCCATATTCGTCTGCTACACTCAATGCTGGGTCATAGCTTTCATTGAGCTTCGTAATGGCGTGAGAAACGGCCATAGTCGACGAACCAGCACGTTCAAATATTGCCACTCCTCCCGCTCTTGTTCCGTCACGCTTCTCTTGACAAACACAAAGGTATCCATTGATGTTTGTGGTTGTGCCGTTGTCAAGCCAAGTTTCGCTCATTGCAAGCAAATCAACGGCGGTAAGCACCCGATCTGTTGCAATGTCCGACGAGTGTGCATTCAAACTTTGTACATTGATGCTCATCAACGTACAAGCCAACTTGTTTGCGGTTATAGCTTCCATGATATCGTCTGTAATGGTGCGCATACGATGGTTACTCAAACGTTCAAGTTCCGTCCGAAGTTCGTTCATTCTAGGGGTCATAGAACCCTTTCCGTGGTGGAACCGGAATGAGTTACTGGCATTCGTCAGATACAATCCGTCGATTGATGTAACCCTGGAAAGACTAACGTAAACTAGCTGCTGTTCCTGACCCTTATCGTAATTATATACGACTTCCGAGAATGTGCCTCCCTGGGACTTATGGACTGTGAGGGCACACGCACTTACAATGGGAAACTAAACTCTTTTGCACTTAACACCACCGTTAAGGGTTACGTTCGCCGATCGTTTGACGATTGGAGTCCAGCCTGTTTGTAGCACCCCAGGTCTCGAATACACCAGCGGTCTGGCCTTCACTCTCAACATCTTCCCAATGGACTCATTTTCGAATGCCATCCAAAGCCTCGTGATTGCCTGTTGCTGCGAGTTTCCTTCGTTGTACTCAACATGCATGAGCTCTCCGATCGCTCCGTTCACGATGCCATCTTCGACATCCACGTTGGTGGTCAGCATATAAGGTGTACCAAGAACAAGACGCAACAGATACGGTAAGCCACCAGTCTCTACTACACTCATCTTATGCACCTTTGTGCGAGCACTGGCCAGCTGGGAATTGTCCTTATAACCAGAGTATAGGTCATCTGCAGTACATTCGACAGCCTCTCGATCCATCAACGCCACAGAGTTATACCGTTCGACATCAGCGTTCCGATGGAATAACCGGATCCCTCGAGGGACATGCTGCCGACACCACTCCTCCGTACGGAACCTGCTTTCAATAAGCTCGATTTCCTCAGACGACATCCGCTCACCGTTGCCAATTTTGTGAGAATGCCGGAGAACTGCTCGTTGGTTTGTCGCATAACTTGAACCAATGGGTAGAAGTCGAGAGATTGCCATAAAACGGCGCCATGCATGGAGTTTATGCTCGGTTTAAACACCGCCCGCGCATTGACCGGTGGCAATTGACGAAGATCGCCGCAAAATACGATCGGCATTCCACCGAATGGATCGTCGTAGTTCCCCGTGATTTCTTGAAGCCGGACATGTACTGTGTTGAGGACATCAGCACCCAGCATGCTTGTTTCGTCGATAATGATGAGCTTCACGTTGGCGAAGGCGTTCCGGTACAGTTGTAATGCCTCGAAACTCAGCTTTGAGCTTTGCCTACGCGACATGCAAATCCGGAATGCGGAATGCACTGTTGTTCCACCTATTGCAACCGCTGCTTTTCCAGTGGATGCGCATGCTACATAAGCGTTGTGCTGCTTATTATGAGCTTGGCTGTACCGGTTCACTGTCTCCATTAGAATGCGCAAAGTGAACGTTTTGCCACAGCCCGCCGGGCCAGTGAAGAATATTTGCACTGGTTTGCAGTTTTCTTCAGAGGAATGCAAGCTGTGGATTACTTGCACAATCAAATCCTGCTGCTCTGCATTCGTGGCACGCACCATTTCACAATATTCTTGCTTTGACAAGACATTTGATCGCTGTTTGACGACAGCTGCCAAGGGTCCTGTTGGCAAGTTGTGAATATCGTCATCATTCGGCTCCATGACGATCGTGCGGACGAACTCATCGCGCTTCTGGTCGGCAATCACCTGCTGCTCGTCGTCTTCGCTGCATATGCGGATGTATTCCTCCACAACCTGATCCAAGTTCATTTCGCAGTCATACTCCTTGTGCTTTGCCAAAATGGCGGCCTCGTTGTCTTCATACAACTTCAGGAACTTGTTCCGATCAAGTACATCGCAGACTTCATTCCTGAACGGTAGGAAGAGGAGAACCATCTCACGCTTATAGTCGACCATTTCCGCCATACTGTATGAGCACCAACGCAATACACGGGGAACTAAACGGAGTCTATATGAATGCTTCGTGGATCTTTCTTCCGAATAATATGCTGCGAAATCCGCCAAGCAGATATCATCCATTCCTCGGCGCAGTTCATACCGTTGGATGATGTTTAGCGTCCACACATCGGTGGAATTGTCGTCGAGATCCTCTTCGTCCATCTGTTTGTTCCGCTTCTTGGATTTTATTCGCTCTTGTGGCCACATTGTCGCAATAAACTCAACCTAAAACGAAATTGAATTCTAAATTGTGAAAACTATATCATTTGATGAATGGTACCTTGCGGCTGGCTTCTGACATCGGTTGCCGAAGCAAATACCAAGCAGCCTCCTGGGCAGACATTTCCACGGAATTTAACATTTTTATGCTGACCTTCTTCAACAATCCATTGTAGTCCTGGTCTGGATGCTCTTCCTGGAGCTTTATGAGGTCACGATGTAAACTACTTATGCCTCTGTTGGTCTTGTTTACGTATTCCACAACATAAGCAGCACATGAAAACTCCTCCAGCACAAACTGCAAATCCATATTGGATTTGAGCTTCTCAACGATCCAAGGATTGAATGGATTGGTCCAAAGCTGCGTCATGGAACGTTTCAGCAGAACTGTTGGTCGGCGAATGGAAGAGCGAATCACGTCCAAGTAGTAATCGTACGTGCAACTGCTATCAACGAGAAACGCGTCAAGGCTATCGTAGACCTTCGTTTCAAGAGCTTCCCGCATTTTGCTGCCTTTCTGTTTATCTGTTGAAGTCGGCCATCCCCGGCTGTAATGGGGATCAGAATTCTGGTTTGATCCATTGGCCAGTACGGAATATTAAACCGGCAACGTTTATCGTTTCGCTTGAAACACGTAAACGTGTGTTTATGAACCTAAAAGGGTTTGACATTGTGAGTGATTACTTGCTAGAAACTATGCGAAATTTAAACCACCTGATTGCCATAGGTCTCAGGCAGATCTTCCGATCTGATGGAGCACAGAAAATCGATCAACTCAACAGTAGCGGGCATTCTTTCGGAAACATCCTCACGGGGATCGTTCGCCAGCCAGAGCAGAATATGTGCATGCGGGCTGCCACGATGCTGGAACTCGATCCTCTTAAAATAATCTACAACGTGGTATTTGCCGAACGGGCTCAACCTGGTCGATGACAGAAGGCGCAGAAAGATGTTTACCAACTTGTGAAAATATGCACAGCACGTGACAGGATCTTCGCTGACAAGTGTAGCACGCTGGAGTGCAGACAACTGTTGCACAATATCGTCCATTTCCGCAATGTTAGAGCCACCAGAAAGCTTCCGCAGAATGCTTAGTAGGTGAGGCCATCTAATTTCATTTGCACTCATCGTCAAAAACATCGTGGGTTTCCCCAGCTGCCGGATCATGGCGAAAACATCCCGTTTTCTTTGCTGCCAATATTGAACGGAGTTCGGAATAGATTTCAGAAAAGAGAGGTTACGCTCAATACAGCTTTCCAAAATTCCCGATCTTGCAACTGCGCCCTTGTTATGTTGGCCGTGCCCATGCATTTAAAGGTATTGTTCAATCCTTCCGATACCCGCAGCCGCATGATTTTCATGGCCATATACAAAATATGCTCCGGTCTCGCGCCCCGCCGATCCCGACGTCGCACCTCGCTAGTAGCCATCATGAACGCTGTCACATGGACTTCACGGTTGAAGCATCTCGGATGACCAAGATAAATATCGGGGAAAGACAGCTCCTCAGCAAACTCATCGTAGATAATGGAAAGCGGTTTCTGATTTTGTGCCGGTGCAAGTTCCAGACACTTGTCTTCATTCCACATGAGCGTATGTTGTTGTCCAATCATCATTTCTACCTCGTTCATCTCGTCGACGACTTCAAGGTCTACTGCCCTACGTTCCTCCGAAATATCCGTCTGCTCTGTTTGTCCGATCGCAGCCAAGTTTTCTTCATTGAAAACAATTCCATTCCGCCTGTAGAGCGGTGTAGTAACCAGATAGTTCAGCCATGCTTTAACGGTACCTTTCTTCACGTAGCCGGACAAGTAACTTGATTTGTGTATGAAGTGTTTCTTGATGCACACGTTGATAGCATAGTCGTCATCCAGGTGGCGGGAAGTTCGCCTACCATCTGGGCCACGTCGACTGGAATGTTGATAATTTGGCCGATTATTGCCAAACTACCTGTTGCATGTTAATGAAAATAGGTTAGGAAAATCATATATTTATTTGATGTAATACATTTTTAAGTTAAAATAACTTTTCCACAAACCTGCAGTATGCCGCAAACGACGAAACTGCATGAAATTGATCCTGGGAGACACCAGTCTTGTGGTGAGAGGGTCTAGCGGAGGCAAATTGGACGGAAACTTGGGATATGTAAAGCCATTCGATTGCGACAATGTGGGAATTGATCCGCGGTTCAGGCTTGTTCGACATGTAGCACACGCCAAAAATCCTTCCACCGTTTCGAAATAATTTGTCGCCAGTAACACGGCAGCATTTGAGTCGGAGATTGGTTTCAAATCATTCCTGAACCAGATTCTAGCACACACATCACAAGCGCAACCGAAATCGTTTTCCACGAAACGTTTCTGGAACTACAGACCAGCCCGATCGAAATTGGGTTTGTCTTGTGTTAAAAGCGAAGAAATATGTTCGCCATCATCATCGACAGCAGACACGTTTTCTTCAAAGTCACCACGCTCATCATCGACATCTGCTCTTGCGGACTGCATCACAACATTTTCACCGGCGTCGGAATCTTCATGATCAGAGTTTACGACCGTATCAGCACGGATTAAGTTGAATTCTACTCGAAGAAATTGTAACACGGGAAGATTAATCCTTATTGACAGACAGATATACATAATTGACAGATGCATTCGCATTTAAAATGACTGTACCAAGTACAATAAGACATTTAAAAACATAAAAGATGAAATGAAAAATTATTGCCAAGCGTACTATAAACAACAATAGCATAGTAATATAAAATTCAAGTAGCATGTGTTTAGGATATATTTGTACAAAACACACTATCCAAAAGTTTAAGTAAATCTTAACTTTATGTCATAAAAATCTATTTGTTAAAATTTTGCGATTCGCTGGAATCTAATATGTTATTGTTCCAAATATTAAATTCAAAATTCAATTGAATCAAATAATAAACAAGTAGAAAGACACCGTAGATTTAATACGACCCAATAATTCATTAAATAAAAATAATATTTGAGAAGCTCCAACTATTTAATTCAAATTTAATCCGAATCATACTCAAATTCAGAACAATTAAATAATATGTCCGAAAATATATCGAAATTCAAACTCAAGACAAAATAGAAATTCGGTTCAAATCTTATCCATTAATACATGAATGCAAAATTCAAACACAATCGATTTGCAAATTTAATTCAACACCAAATCAAAGGACCAAATCTTACCGATTGTGTGATTTCAACTCTACTGGCAGGCTAATGTAACCTACCAAGTGAATGAATTCGGAACTATATTAACAAATTGAATATCTAAGAACTTTTGGGCTTTTGGGATTGGAATTATATTGTTCCATTTATCGTTTAGCGATTTATAAAAACCCAACAAACAATTCAGGCTAAATAAGCTAATAAGTAAACATTTGCAGTATATATTTCGAAGTACTTGAAGAACTTCAGCCGTTAAAAGTACTTACCATGTTGTCAATGCTACATTTATTGAAAATAATATATAAATTATGTGTAATAACAATGTAATACATTCGACGACAAGCAAAGAGAAATAGAGGTATTCGTAATAGAAAATAGGTAATAGAAAATATTCGTTGATAATTTCACATTTATAGATAAATCTGCTATATAAAATGATAAAATGCAAAATTTCTATACTGTCATCATAGAATTTGAAGATTAGTTCGGGTTATTGATATGTATTTACACATTTGCTGCTAATAATAACTTCCTACCTCGAGTTGAGGGCCCTTCGCCAGCGTCCCAACCGGTAGCCGACGACGTACTACCCTTGGCCGCTTTCAACTTGGCCCGATAACTCCGTGCCCGTTCAGCGTCCGTCCTTGGAAGCTTTGAGGGTGCGTCCGATTGTTGATCCCTTTCACGCTTCCTGGAATTGCGTTTATACTTCGCTGCCAAGTATTGCGACATCGCACTGTATTCACTAGTATCGAATAAACTTCTTCTAAGCACAACTAATGTTTCTCACTTCACCGATGTGATACGAGACACTAACTGTATATCGAAAAAATATGAAAATTGCATCACGTTAGCTATTGAAAAGTGATGTCTGTGCTAGAGAATGCATGCATATTGAATTCCCAGTTGAACCTGGTGAGAAAATGTTTATTTCAAGAATACCCCTGTTTAGTAGGAGCTGGGATTAGAGATGCTATTCGAGTGAAAATTTACTCAAATGTTAGCAATTCTCATATTTATTTAAATACGGCGTTGTTCTGTTGCTCTCAAGCAATTATGAATTGCACTTTGCAGAAAATTCGTCTCAGCTCAAAATACTCCCATGTAATATGATAGTTATTATAAGAACGCATTTGTTTTCCACAATACGCCTATCCAATCACAAGCAGCAATAAAGCTTATGATTTGTACTTTGAAAACATTTGTCTCGGCTCAATCTTCTCTCGTGTGAAATTATGATTCTGAAAAGAACCCATTTGTTTTCAGTAATGCACCTTCCCAATCACAAGCAGCAACAAAACCGAAGCAGAATCTAGAAAAAATTTCATTTCATTGCTACCGACCCCAATGTCAGCCGCTCGATAAGTTACCGCTAAAACGCGACATACGCCATCATGCGAATCAATTTTCGCAGCATCCCCCTCCGAAGAGCGCTTGCGCTGCTGCCGACGCCAAGCGATTGTAATTTGCACTTTTAAGAAGTAAAAGAAGAAGAAGAAGAAGAAGAGTCGCTGGTTATGTTCGAAAGCACTGGCATCGAACGAACGAAAGGCGGAGCAAACAAGCCGATGCCAAGCGATCATAATTTGCAATTTGATTTGTAAAAGAAGAAGAAGAAGAAGAAGAAGGAGAAGAAGAGGCCCTTGTTATGTACGAATGCATTGGCATCGAACGAAAGAAAGGCGGAGCAAGCAAGCCGATGCCAATGATACGGCGCTCAAAGGGGCGGGGCCTCGAAGTCCATGAAAACGTATTCTGACCAGCCGAAGTCTGATTTTCTCGGAAAATCGGCAGGACAATTTATTACTCGGAAAATCGGCAGGACAATTACATCGCAGCGCCGACCAGAAATCACCGGCGGTGAAAAGGCTGAGAAGAAACATCATCAAGGGCGTCTCATCAGTAGTAATAAACTACTACTACTACTTCTCGGAAATTCGGCAGGACAATTACATCGCAGCGCCGACCAGAAATCACCGACGGTGAAAAGGCTGAGAAGAAGGGCGTCTCATCGAAGGCGTCGAGTATCTTCGTGCGTGTCGAGCTGGCCAAGCCCGCCGTTTCGGAGGGTTCCAAAGTCGTCACCAAGTAAGTCAGCTCCTAATGAATGCACGAGGAAGTCGCTTCATTTAAACCGGCCCTTTTCAGCGCCACAGTCTCACTCAAAGAGTGGATGAATTTTCGTACCGTGCACGCCGGAAATCAAAATTTTGTAATGAATTTCCACTACTGATGCACTGTCAGCCAATTAAGAATTTGCCGCTGGAACACGATAGAAGTCATCCATCCTAATACATTGTTTTGGAACGTCTCCATGCAAGGAGCGCATGGGCTGCTACAGTCAAAGAACTTTGCCCGTCACCAAGCGATTATGATTTGCATTTTTGCAGATTTTGTCTCAGTTCAACCTTCTCCCGTGTAAAAGATGATTTTGTTTCCAATGACGCGCCTTTCCAATAATAAACAGCAAGTACGCCGAAATCAGAATCTTGGGAAAATCTCATTTGACGCAACTCAATGATGTGAGACGTCATCATTGTTTAATTCCCGCACTTTTAATAGATAGCAGATTCCAACTTTCTACCGTCGCCAAGCGGTTATGATGTGCACTTTGAAGAAAATATTTTGGCTCTACCTCTCAATAGTACATTTGCCAAGAATTGATTTTGATCCACAATGCGCCTTTCTAATCAATCATAGCAAACAAACGATAGTCCGTATCTTGCGTAAAAATTTCACTTTTCTGCTAAATAGTCACTATTAAGAAAACATTTTCAGTGACGCCACTGGTATGCGGGGACCGTAATCGCTGCCATTTTTGAACCGGTTTTCTTTCCAAAATGCGCCACTAACAGTAACTAAACGATAGTCCGAAGATTGTTGCTTTTAGCGATGGCCTCTCGATGTTCCACTTTCTGCTGAGACTGCTCCTACGGGCGTCATCGTTGTGCCCGCTCTCCGAGAAAATTTAGTTGAACTGAGGATTGGAGTCGAGCCCGTAGGTTGCACGATTTTGATGTCTGTGCTTGCGATGCACATCGCGATTGGTTGGTTTACCGATTTTCAGTGCCTAGTAAAATTCAATTTTTCAATAGTTCAGCACTTTGAATGCATTTTTTCGATAGCTGAGCAAAATCTTAAAGAGTTCGTCGATCGATTAACTCCAAAATCTTTAAAATCGGTTGAAAGACGGCTGAGTTATTAGCCCATACTTCCTGACCACTTTTCGTGACGGTCTCAAATTTGAAACTGCAGAATGACCCCCCAATGTTCCGGAAAGACGTAATCCTACGTCAAAAAGACCTAAGTAACATTTTTTTCGTGAATTAATTAGAGTACTGCAATTAAAAGCTTTCATATTGGTCTGTTGATTGCGCTATTCAAATTAAATCATGAAAAAAATGTTACTTAGGACCTTTTGAAAAGTTAAGCGAGATATCATAATATGATTTGAAAAATGCTTAACGCCGAATTGCCCAACAGTAGGCAATAAAAATAGATGTAAAGTCTCCCAGCCATAGATATCACAACGCTGATATAATTTGAGAAGTTTGCCTTATTTGTAATGTTGTTAATTTCATGTTCTCGAAAAATATTCTTGTTCAGACAAAAACAAAAAAATATGATTGTTGATCACAATCTGGAGACCCATCACGACCTGTAAAATTTCCAACTGCACAGAAACAATATATTTTGTATCTGATTCTGTTATAAATTTCTAACAAAATATGTTATTTTTATGATAAAATTGTAACAAAATTTGATAGTTTTTTGTTTCCAGTAGTGTAGTTTTTAATAGAAATTTAGATATTTTAACAACATCCTGCACCATATTTCTAACAAATTTTGTTATAAAAATTTAGTATAACATAATAATATAGGATGATATAATTTTGATATGACCTTCTAGTCGGGTAATGTTGTTAGTTTCATGTTCTTGAAAAATATTCTTGCTTAGACAAAAACAAAAATTTCTGATTGTTGATCACAATCTGGAGACCTATCATGAACTGTAAAAAATTGCAACTGCGCAGAAACAATATATTTTATATCTGATTCTGTTATAAATTTCTAACAAAATATGTTATTTTTATGATAAAATTGTAACAAAATATGATAGGTTTTTGTTTCCAGTAGTGTAATTTTTGATAGAATTTTAGATATTTTAACAACATCCTGCACCATGTTTCTAACAAATTTTGTTATACAAATTTATAATAACATAGATTGATATAATTTTGATATGTCCTTCTAGTCGGGTTCGGAAAAGGCTTCGGATATTCTTTTGAAATTCCTTGGGATTTTTTAGCAACTCATTCAGAAGTATCTAGAGGAAAACTTTAGAAAACACTTGGAGGAGCTTTTCCGGATATTTTTTAAGAATTCTTTGGAAATACTTCGAGAATACTAGAAACTCCTTTGAAATATCCATTCGGGAGTCCTTCGGCTATCCTTTCAAGAACTCCTTTAGCAAAAATCCTTTACAAATCATTCTACACTTTTTTTTGTAAATCCCTTCAGGTTCCCTTTTGGGAATTCCTTGAAGAAACCACCCGAAAAATTGTCCGGAAATTCGTTTTGAAATTCCTCCGGGAATTCTTTTCGATTTTTATCTTGGAAATTCTTCCAGAAATAATTTAGAAAATTGCTAATCATTGTTATGGACACTTTTTTGTGATTTCTTTAAATTATTCCTAGGAAAACTGATCCCGAAATTCCTCCGGAAGTTCCTCCAGGAATTGCTTTGAAAAATCCTTACTAATTTAGTATTTTTATTATTATATTCCTAAAAAATTACCGCGGGAATACTCAAAAGAATTTACAAAGCAATCCCTAATTGATTTCCCAAACAAATTCCTAGATTTCACCAAGAATAGCTTCGGAAATTCGCCAGGAATTCTTTAGAAGACGGTAAAACGTTTTTTGTGGAACAACGATCCATTAACGTTCACTACATTTCCAATACATTTGATTGGTATATATGTATTATTCAAATATTTTTAAGAACTTTTCATCTTTTAAGAGAATTTCACTCATGATCACCGGGTATTGATATTTCCCTGATTATGTTAGGAATTCTCTGATAATTCCAGGTATTTTCCAGGTGGGGAGAAATTCCCTGATAATCCCAGGTTTTTCAGGTTTTTCCAGGTAGTACACTGCACACTGCTAGCTGTACCTTATTTCATACAATAAATATTAGTACATATGTAACGACTGTATCGAAAATTGAGCGTATGATGAAAAAAATATAAACTTTTTTTTAGCTAATGAATAAGCATAAGCACTCGATTGAGTTGCATAAAATCCATTATAACACTCATTTGGGTGCTATAATGAAAAACCCTTGGAAAAAAAAATCAAAATGAAAATATTTTTTTTTCAAGAATGGTGGCAATGCATAGTAAATAATGCAAAAACATGCAAAATGATAGAAAATATGCGATCTATTCCACTAAAGTGCTTTTTTGACCTTTCATATGTGATTTTTTCAGTACATATTATGATGACGAGAAAGGCATCATCACCGCTAGGTGGATTAATCTGGGTTTTTTCTACCAATCGATAAGAAATTTTCGTAAAATGAAATGTTCAAAGTTAGGACTGTCACGAAATTATGTACGATTTTGAACTTTATTAGTGCCTTTATCTTCCGATAGATTTCTGAGATTTATATATCAATCGATTCGGAATCTCTTCACCAATGTGCCAGTTTTATTGAAACTTTTGAATATCAACGGTAAACTATTAGGAGATTTTACATGAAACGTTTTGAAGCATTTAATCGCCAAAATGTAGGCAATAAACTTTGGAATGCATAAATTACACTAAATCGAGTTTAACAGGATACTTTTCTGTTGAGGTGTGAATGCTTGCTTCTGCGACTTCATTTTCGTTTCGACTTTCTATCTATTGTTGGTCTACATTTTTGTTACAGTTTTCTAGAAGTGATTGGTTGAAAAGTGTTCTAATACCTTATAGCCCCTATCATCTCCCCCGTACAGTGCTGTGCATATTGAAGTCTCTCATCATCAATAATGGAGTTCATAACTTCTGGATTTTATTAGTTCTTTCGTGTTTCTTTTGCCTATGGTTTGACACGCTATTGACAGTAGATTTCATTTCAGGTTTAACTCATTGTGCGGTATCGATTTTTCGATGGCGATTGCCACTCCATTGCATGAACTTTTTGGTCCATGTTTCAGGTACCATTTGAATCAGTTGTATGTGATTTAGCTTGTCCACAGATTGGTGTGTTGAATAATGTCTCCTGGAGATTTTTTCGATTCATTGTCGAACTTAGTTCATTTGGATATCAGATACAGCTCACTGATTTCGTCTTGTGAGACCGTAGAATAAAACAGACTGCAAAGAGATGAACAACACTCTGGTTTGCTTCGGGAGAGTAGAATCTCTAAATATGTTGTCCATTTTGTTGTGCCCTTGAGCGTCTGGTTAACATTTATTGATCTTAACATGGTCCCTCTGTTCGATGAATTCTTTCCTGGGCCCAGGTTCAAATTAATCAGTTCCATAAATTATGGATTCGTCACACTATACAAGGGTTTGTTATTGGATGTGCCCAATGTTCAGTGAGTCACCGTTCGTGACTTCTACAGAGTGCGGCAGAAAATAATGCGAAAATGTTTAAACTTGAATATTGGGTTAATTCGAGTAGCTAGTGACTAATTTCACTAGTTGCACCGAGAGATTGTAATTGTTTTATTTCAAATTTCTAAAAATGTACGCAAAACAAATGGTTACTAGTTTGTTGCTCGCCCAGAAGACGCCGAATGAGATTACTATGGTGATAGGATGTCTTTTGGCCACAGTTTATCGCCTTAAAACGTCTCTGCAGGATAAGTCTAAGCAGCGGAAGTCGGGAAGTGGACGTCCATGCTTTGCACATATGCCAAACGTGATCAAATCGGCTCGTGGGAAGATTGCTCGCAAACTGGTGCGTTCCATCAAAAAATGCCAAGGAAGTCAAAATTTCTGAAAAATCCATGCGAGATCCATCAAAGAAGACTTGCATGTACCTTACAGAGATTGAGTGAAACGCCACTTGATTACGGACCGGGTATAAGAACTACGAGTGACTCGTTCAAAAAGAAACTTTCGCCTGTTTTCATTTATGTTGGGTTTAAAATCAATACCGAATTATTTATCGGTATTTTAAAGGACCAAGGGCATCCCTGGGTTAAGGCCAAATTCTCCGATGATCATAACGTTGTCCTACGGCATGATGGAGCGCCATGTCACACGTCCAATCGACCCAACAATTGCTGAAGAACATTAAACATAATAAATATTTAAAAGCTTAATTTTAATGTTCTTTTGCTCTCTCGTAGAAAAGCCTGCAAACCATCGCACCCTTGTGTGAAGACCCTAACATGCACATGGCAGTCTTTGTCGGAGGACTAGGTTCGAAAGAGGTGTTTTAGCTCCGGCGTCGTCTTGAAGTTATTATTAATAAAAATAGAGCACACATTCAGTAAATTTGTTTGAAAGGGCCTTAAAATGATAACCGAACTCGAAAATGTTGGATGGGATTTAAAAGAAATAGAACCAATTTTCGCATTATTTTCTGCCACACTTTGTATGTGTATTAATGTTGGACCACCTAACCTATAAGTACAATGATCGCACATTAGGGTTGGCTGTGGCGGGTGTCCGAGTGCCTCTTTGGTTCTGGCATGGAAATGAATCTGTTTTCAGCTGTTTCCAAGGACTATTTCGATTCCGTTCCAAAACGGTAGCTCACTTCCTCTCTTCTTCCGTTCACATACCATTTACCCTTCTATCGAAAGAATTGTAGTCAAGCATGGGGAGAGTACCACAAAAAGTTTTTATTCATCAGACGTTCAAATTCTATCCCAAGCCAGATTTTAAACATTTGATTATTGCGTTACCAATATTCCAACGGCAGCCCTTACTTTGCACCGTTCAATGTGCAAAAACGATCCATAAAAGAATGAAAAACGATCCGTAACTAACATCTGATAGGGGCATAGGGGCAGCAGGGACTATGTCCAAGGGCTTGACGATCCCTCCCCAGGCCATCTGCGAGTTGTGGCGCCTGCCTAGGATGTGGTGGGGTTTGACAGTGGGCCCTGTTAAACCTCTATAAAAAGCTGCATGAATCCGCAAGTAGGCTCCGCCAAAGCGACCGTGTGCCGCTCAAAGCGCACAAGCCCAAGTCCTGGTGTTAGGTGGGACGCTAAACAGCCCTGACACGACGGCCCTCCGACGAGACAGGAGGTTTGCGCAGGCCCAATAAGCCGCCTTTAAAAACAACTATTACGAACGACATAGAAGATAATACGACTCGATACAAACGGCAACGATCTAGGCGACGAATAAAGGATCACGATTGGAAACTTGGAACATGGAACTGCAAGTCGCTAGGCTTCGCAGGTTGCGACAGGATAATCTACGATGAATTACATCCCCGCAACTTCGATGTCGTAGCGCTGCAGGAAATCTGCTGGACAGGACAGAAAGTGTGGAAAAGCGGGCATCGAGCGGCTACCTTCTACCAAAGCTGTGGCACCACCAACAAGCTGGGAACCGGCTTCATAGTGCTGGGAAAGATGCGCCAACGCGTGATTGGGTGGCAGCCAATCAACGCAAGGATGTGCAAGCTGAGGATAAAAGGCCGTTTTTCAACTATAGCATCATCAACGTGCACTGCCCACACGAAGGGAGATCCGACGACGAGAAAGAAGCGTTCTATGCGCAGCTGGAGCAGACATACGATGGATGCCCACTGCGGGACGTCAAAATCGTCATCGGTGACATGAACGCTCAGGTAGGAAGGGAGGAAATGTATAGACCGGTCATCGGACCGGATAGTCTGCATACCGTATCGAACGACAACGGCCAACGATGCATAAACTTTGCAGCCTCCCGCGGAATGGTAGTCCGAAGCACTTTCTTCCCTCGCAAGAATATCCACAAGGCCACATGGAAATCACCTAATCAAGTAACGGAAAACCAAATCGACCACGTTCTAATCGACGGTAAATTCTTCTCCGACATCACGAACGTACGCACTTACCGCAGTGCGAATATTGAATCCGACCACTACCTTGTCGCAGTATGTCTGCGCTCAAAACTCTCGACGGTGATCAACACGCGTCGGAGTCGTCCGCCGCGGCTTAACATTGGGCGGCTACAAGACGGTAGACTAGCCCAAGACTACGCGCAGCAGCTGGAAGTGGCACTCCCAACAGAAGAGCACCTAGGCGCAGCATCTCTTGAAGATGGCTGGAGAGATATTCGATCCGCCATTGGAAGCACCGCAACCGCCGCACTAGGCACTCTGGCTCCGGATCAGAGAAACGACTGGTATGACGGCGAATGTGAGCAGTTAGTAGAAGAGAAGAATGCAGCATGGGCGAGATTGCTGCAACATCGCACGAGGGCGAACGAGGCACGATATAAACGGGCGCGGAACAGTCAAATCTCGATTTTCCGGAGGAAAAGCGCCAGCAGGAAGATCGAGACCGTAAAGAGACGAAGGAACTGTACCGCGCTAATAACGCACGAAAGTTCTAAGAGAAGTTGAACCGTTCACGTAAGGGCCACGTGCCACGGCCCAATATGTGTAAGGACGTAAACGGGAACCGTCTTACAAACGAAAGTGAGGTGATCCAAAGGTGGCGGCAGCACTACGAAGAGCACCTGAATGGCAATATGGCAGACAACTGTGGCGGTATGGTGATGAACCTGGGAGCACGCGCGCAGGACATACGACTTCCGGCTTCGAATCTCCAGGAAATCCAGAAGGAAATTGGCCGGCTGAAAAACAACAAAGCCCCTGAAGTTGACCAACTACCAGGAGAGCTGTTTAAATACCGTGGTGAGGCTCTGGTTAGAGCGCTGCACTGGATAATTACCAAGGTTTGGGAGGATGAGGTTCTGCCGCAGGAGTGGATGGAAGGTATCAGGCAATAAGGTAAAGGGCAATAAGCTGGAATGTAGCAACTACCGCGCAATCACATTGCTAAAACCCGCCTGCAAGGTACTCTCCCAAATTTTATGCCACCGAATAACACTAATTGCAAGAGAGCTCGTGGGGCAGTACCAGGCGGGATTTATGGGTGAACGCTCTACCACAGACCAGGTGTTCACCATACGTCAGGTATTTCAGAAATGCCGCGAATACAACGTGCCCACACATCATCTATTTATCGACTTCAAAGCCGCATATGATACAATCGATCGGGACCAGCTATGGCAGCTAATGCACGAAAACGGATTTCCGGATAAACTGATACGGTTGATCAAAGCGACGATGGATCGGGTGATGTGCGTAGTTCGAGTTTCAGGGGCATTCTCGAGTCCCTTCGAAACGCGTAGAGGGTTACGGCAAGGTGATGGTCTTTCGTGTCTGCTATTCAACATCGCTTTGGAGGGAGTAATACGAAGGGCAGGGATTGACACGAGTGGTACGATTTTCACGAAGTCCAGTTATTTGGTTTCGCCGACGACATTGATATCATGGCACGTAACTTTGATAGGATGGTGGAACCCTACATCAGACTGAAAAACGAAGCTAAACGGATTGGATTAGTCATCAACACGTCGAAGACGAAGTACATGATAGAAAGAGGCTCAAGAGATGTCAATATAAGCCACCCACCACGAGTTTCTATCGGTGGTTGCGAAATCGAGGTGGTTGAAGAATTCGTGTACTTGGGCTCATTGGTGATCGCCGATAATGATACCAGCAGAGAAATTCGGAGGCGCATAGTGACTGGAAATCGTACGTACTTTGGACTCCGTAAGACGCTCCGATCGAATAGAGTTCGCCGCCTTACCAAACTGACTATCTACAAAACGCTTATAAGACCGGTAGTTCTCTACGGACACGAGACCTGGACGATGCTTATGGAGGACCAACGCGCACTAGGAGTTTTTGAAAGGAAAGTGTTGCGTACCATCTATGGTGGGGTGCAGATGGCGGACGGTACGTGGAGGAGGCGAATGAACCACGAGTTGCATCAGCTGTTGGGAGAACCATCCATCGTTCACACCGCGAAAATCGGAAGACTACGGTGGGCCGGGCACGTAGCCAGAATGTCGGACAGTAATCCGGTGAAAATGGTTCTCGACAACGATCCGACGGGAACAAGAAGACGAGGTGCGCAGCGGACAAGGAGGATCGATCAGGTGGAGGACGAATTGCGGACCTTCCGAAGACTGCGTGGTTGGCGAAGTGCAGCCATGGACCGAGCTGAATGGAGAAGACTTTTATGTGCAGCACCGGCCTTAGTCTGATAATAAATAAAACATATAGGAGTTAGTTTGTTTGTTCCGTAAAGGCTACTGTTTTTGCAATTGGATGTGACACGAAAAGGATGAAAGAAGTGAGAAAACAAGCAAATCAACTTTTTGCGGCACTGGTAGTGAGGGAAAATAGTTATCTCTCATTAGACCTTTTTTTCTTTCACGCAAAACGATTTCTCGACAAAAATCTGCGTGAGTGATTATTCTTTACTCGTAAGAGTGATAATTACAATCCCTGCTAATAAATCATTCATTTTAAACCAACTTGTAACTACCAATCGCTGAGAAATTTTCGTAAAATGAAATGATCAAAGTTAGGGACTGTCACGAAATTATGTACGATTTTGAACTTTATTATTGCCTTTATCTTCCGATGGATTTCTGAGATTTATATATCAATCGACTCGGAAACTCTTCACCAATGTGCCAGTTTTATTGAAACTTTTGAATATCAACGTTAAACTATTGGGAGTTTTTACATGAAACGTTTTAAAGCATTTAATCGCCAAAATGTAGGCAATAAATTTGGAATGCTTAAATTACACTAAATCGAATTTAACAGGATACTTTTCTGTTGTGGTGTGAATGCTTGCTTCTGCGACTTCCCATTTCATTTTCGTTTTGACTTTCTATCTATTGTTGGTCTACATATTTGTTGTAGTTTTCTAGAAGTGATTGCTTGAAAAGTGTTCTAATATCTTGTGGCCCCTACCGTCTCCCCCATACTGTGCTGTGCATATTGAAGTCTCTCATCATCAATAATGGAGTTCATAACTCCTGGATTTTATCAGTTCTTTCGTGTTTCTTTTGCCTATGGTTTGACACGCTATTGACAGTAGATTTCATTTCAGGTTTAACTCATTGTGTGGTATCGATTTTTCGATGGCGATTGCCACTCCATTGCATGAACTTTTTGGTCCATGTTTCAGGTACCATTTGAATCAGTTGTATGTGATTTAGCTTGTCCACAGATTGATGTGTTGAATAATGTCTCCTGAAGATTTTTTCGATTCATTGTCGAACTTAGTTCATTTGGATATCAGATACAGCTCACTGATTTCGTCTTGTGCGACCGTAGAATAAAACAGACTGCAAAGAGATGAACAATACTCTGGTTTGCTTCGGGAGAGTAGAATCTCTAAATATGTTGTCCATTTTGTTGTGCCTGGTTAACATTTATTGATCTTAACATGGTCCCTATGTTCGATGAGTTCTTTCCTGGGCCCAAGTTCAAATTTATCAGTTCCATAAATTATGGGTTCGTCACACTATACAAGGGTTTGTTACTGCTGGATGTGCCCAGTGTTTAGTGAGTCACCGTACGTGACTTCTACAGAGTGCGGCAGAAAATAATGCGAAAATGTTTAAACTTGAATATTGGGTTAATTCGAGTAGCTAGTGACTAATTTCACTAGTTGCACCGAGAGATTGTAATTGTTTTATTTCAAATTTCTAAAAATGTACGCGAAAGAAGTGGTTACTAGTTTGTTGCTCGCCCAGAAAACGCCGAATGAGATTACTATGGTGGTAGGATGTCTTTTGGCCACAGTTTATCGCCTTAAAATGTCTCTGCAGGATGGGTCTAAGCAGCGGAAGTCGGGAAGTGGACGTCCATGCTTTGCACATATGCCAAACGTGATCAAATCGGCCCGTGGGAAGATTGCTCGCAAACTGGTGCGTTCCATAAAAAAATGCCAAGGAAGTCAAAATTTCTGAAAAATCCATGCGAGATCCATCACGCCACTTGATTACGAACCGGGAATAAGAACTACGAGTGACTCTTTCAAAAAAAATAATTTCTTTGTTGAAGAAGGAAAAAAATATAATCCTGTTCTCCGACGCAAAAAGCCTTTCAGCATCGATGTTGACGCCAACGACCGCACGGATCGGTTCATCTCACCGGAAAAAATTGTGGATGTTCTGGAGAAAATGATGTTTAAATTCCAAATCAATCTGGCTGATGTCATGATGTTTGGCTTGGTGGCTTGGAAACTTTCGCCTGTTTTCATTTATTTTGGGTTTAAAATCAATACCGAATTATTTATCGGTATTTTAAAGGACCAAGGGCATCCCTGGGTTAAGGCCAAATTCTCCGATGATCATAACGTTGTCCTACGGCATGATGGAGCGCCATGTCACACGTCCAATCGACCCAACAATTGCGGAAGAACATTAAACATAATAAATATTTAAAAGCTTAATTTTAATCCGTCTAAGACGAATTAAGTACTGTCCATTTAATTCCACCAGTTAATTGTCGTTATCTTTGCAGATACGTATTTCGACCACAACTGTGTGGTCGTCTTCACACACTTACCTCATTTCACCGTATTCGGTAAATTTTACCGAAATCTCAACAGCTGAACTGTTCGGTAATTTATTTTACAGATTTTTTGTAATTTTCTCCATTGCTCAACTGTCAAAATCACCGAAAATCAGTTAAATTATTTACCGAACAGTTCAACTGTTGAGATTTCGGTAAAATTTTACCGAATTCGGCGATTTATTTTAAGTGTGCAGTGTCTTGTACTTGACTCGACTCGAAATACGTATCTGCAAAGATAACGACAATTAACTGGTGGAATTAAATGGACAGTACTTAATTCGTCTTAGACGGTTTAATACATTCCACTAAACGAGCTTAATATATTTTTCTTAATTTTAATGTTCTTTTGCTCTCTCGTAGAAAAGCCTGCAAACCATCGCACACTTGTGTGAAGACCCTAACATGCACATGGCAGTCTTTGTCGGAGGACTAGGTTCGAAAGAGGTGTTTTAGCTCCGGCGTCATCTTGAAGATATTATTAATAAAAATAGAGCACACATTCAGTAAATTTGTTTGAAAGGGCCTTTTAATGATAACCGAACTCGAAAATGTGAGATGGGATTTGAAAGAAATAGAACCAATTTTCGCATTATTTTCTGCCACACCTTGTATGTGTATAAATGTTGGACCACCTAACCTATAAGTACAATGATCGCACATTAGGGTTGGCTGTGGCGGGTGTCCGAGTGCCTGTTTGGTTCTGGCATGGAAATGAATCTGTTTTCAGCTGTTTCCAAGGACTAGTTCGATTCCGTTCCAAAACGGTAGCTCACTTCCTCTCTTCTTCCGTTCACATACCATTTACCCTTCTATCGAAAAAAATTGTAGTCAAGCATGGGGAGAGTACCACAAAAAGCTTTTATTCATCGGACGATCAAATTCTATTCCAAGCCATATCTTAAACATTTGATTATTGCGTTACCAATATTCCAACACATGAGAATAAGGGCAAGTTAAATATCGTCTAATGATAGAAAGAAGGGAGGTTTTTAAATGCAATAATTCCGCAAAAGGGTAAAATATAGGTTGAAGAATATCCAATTATTAAAAACAACAGATTTCCTTCGGATGATATTAATTAAGTAAATGTCATTTTCGGGGAAATTATTGTTTTAAAATTTTTTTTGATGTTATTTACGTGCTATTTTTGAGAAACTTTTCAAATTGTGGAATTATTTTTCATATATATGCCTCGTCTCGAACTCCATACCTCCCACACAACTTCCTTTTTCCTACTGGCCATCCCACTTTCTCTGCTTCCATGTGTCTCGATTTTGGTGAAAATCAGTCAAGCGGATATAGCATACATTCAGAAGCTATATCGAATGGTCAGGGAGCTTCCCCGCCAGCTGGATGATGACAGAGCGTTCAATGTTTCTATTAAGAAGCATTTGATCCATAAGTCCGCCTACCTGTCAGGATTTGTGAAGAAGGGAACGATCAAAGCCTGTCTGAGTACCTGGAGAAAACGGCACTGTATCGTCGGCACGGTATAACATTCAACGAGAATCAGTTGAATGCCATCGATTCTGCAGCACAAGCTACGGAAGATGTGATCGACACGGTGGAAAATAGCAATGATGTCAAATTGCAGCAAACACTCATCTGGAATGAGGACAAGTGTCTGAAGATCTACGATGAGCATGCCGAAGAATTGGCATTCCCGGATATATATTTAAGATTGAGGCATCCGAGGACTTACAATATGATGGTCACCAGCGAACTGCGGCGCAGTGACCGACGAGCTGCCAAGCCCAGGCACGTATTATACGTTGCTATGGAACAGCCAACATCACACGGGCCATGCTGGATGATAAGGTGTTCCTGGAGCAGTGTGTCGATCGGAATTTATCGTTCCTTAAATCGATTCCGAATTCCGTCCAATACTGGCAACAGCGTAAAGAACGATTTGTTTGCCATGATCCGACAGTTAGGGAAACCAACGATGTTCCTCACACTGAGTGCCAGTGAGACCAAATGGCCACACCTGTTGCGAACATTACAAAGCTTGTCCGGTGCGAATAGTAGCAGCACTTTGGTGAACGATGATCATGTTGCATATATTTTTATAAGCTTGTGGACGTCATTACGCAGCTGCTTCAGTCGTCCTGATACAGTCCATTTGGAAAGTATCGTGTTGCTGATTACTTCAAACGGATTGAATTTCAACATCGTGGAAGTCCTCACGCCAATATTCTAATTTGTATGGATAAAGATCCAAGCGAGGCGATCGCGGAGAACATGCCCAAAACAGTAGAATCGATCGACAGTCTCTGCTCAGTTGATTTGCCAGACACGAACCAGGTGAGCAAGCATACGTTTTCGTGCTACAAGCGTGGTAATAAGAACTGTATTGGTCCATGGACCGCACAAGAGTGCTTTTGCCACTTACGGTGGACGATGGACGCCAGGGACAACTTGAAGCACGATCCATCATAATGCGTAACGTTATGGAGACAAAAGTGTTCGACACGCTCGATCAATTCCTCGTCGAGTGCAACTGTTCTTACGAGAAAGCGTATGCAAACGACTTAAGATAGGCAATTACAGTTGGAATCTCTTACGCTGAAGCGATTTGCATCGATTGTTTCGAGAAAGACATCGCTAGTGGAAAAATTATCAGATTTTTCACCAATATATATCAAAAACTTTGAAATAACCAAGAAAATGAGATTACGTATCACATAACTATAGGAATGTACGAGCCTATTTTTGGCGTAGAACTACGTCTGTCTTTTTTTTTATCTATTGTGTTTATTTGACAGGCTCAGGCGTGTATAACACTTAACGGAGCCGAGACTTTATGATATTTACAATTACAGTTAGTAAGGGGAAAGGGTATAGACCAAGATACTCGTGGCGACTCAAGGTTAGATTGCGTAATTTCAGGACGGACTAGGTTGGGATTTAGGTTTGAGGTATTTCAGCTGCTCATCCGGGTATTTGACGTCAATAACGGTATGGCGTAGCGTCGGGCTCGAGTTGTGGTTCGTCAGGAGCATCTTCCGGATGGCCATAGCTTCGTATTACACAGAACAATAAGACAAAAACAAAACGAGAAAGAAAAAAGATAGTGGAATTAGACTTTTATGTCAGACGAGCAAAGAAAGGCATAGATGGCCTGCATATAAACCACATCGCGAACCCCCAAAATACCTTTTACTTCCCTGTATGGTTGTTTACTTCTGGCCACTAGGGTATCCAATAGTTGCTCTCTGGAGGCGTCGTTTTCCGAGCAATACCAAACTACGTGATCGATGTCATCGTAACCGGCTCCACACCTACATAGGTTGCTATCAACCAGGTTTATTCTATAGAGGTGTGCGTTTAGTGAATAGTGATTGGACATAAGTCTCGACATCGTGCGAATGAAGCCTCGGCTTAAGTCCTCACCTCTGAACCACGCTCGCGCAGAAACTTTAGGAACTATGGAAAAGAGCCACCGTCCAAGTTCATTGTGTGACCAAATCATTTGCCAATTTTGAAGAGTACTCTGACGGACTAATGGGAAAAACTCGTTGTTCGTTGTTCTATCATAAACTTCACCTTCCTGTGCGCCCACCTTTGCTAGCGAGTCCGCCTTCTCATTGCCATAGATTAGGCAATGGGATGGGACCCATACAAAGGTAATCTTGAATGATCTTTCGACCAAATCACGCATCTGCTCTCTTACAGTTGTAAGAAAGTAAGATGCGTGCTTAACAGGTTTCATCGATCGGAGTGCCTCGATAGAACTAAGACTATCCGAGAAGATGAAATAATGGTCTACGGGCTGATTGGAAATTATCCCCAAAGCGAAATTAATTGCTGCCAGCTCAGCAACATAAACCGAACACGGTTCTTGAAGTTTTCGGAAGGTGGTTGAATTTACGTTGAAAACACCGAAGCCAGTGGATCCGTTTATGCGAGAACCATCAGTGAAATATCTGTTATTGCAATTGACATGTTCATATTTTTCAGAAAAAATGGAAGGGATAGATATTTGTCGAAGATGATCTGGTATTCCTTGAATAGCGTGTTTCATGGACAGATCGTATTCAATTGAGGAACTGTCGTTGACGAAGTGAACTCGAGGTGGATTATAACATGGAAGACAGAGATCTGTCGATATGTAGTTGAGATAGACTCGCAGGTATCTTGAATGATGAGCCAGTTCAAGCATATTATCGAAGTTTTCTAATACAAGTGTGTTACTTGTTCCACATTTGATCAGTATTCTAAGTGAGAGCTCCCAGTAACGGTGCTTTAAAGGAGTGACTCCAGCAAGCACCTCCAGGCTCATGTTATGCGTTGAATGCATACAGCCAAGGGCAATACGCAAACAACGATATTGAATTCGTTCCAATTTGATTAGGTGGCACTCAGCTGCTGAGAGGAAGCAGAAAGAGCCATACTCTAAAACAGAGAGAATAGTCGTTTTATATAGTTTGATGAGGTCTTCCGGGTGAGCGCCCCACCATGTTCCGGAGATAGAGCGGAGAAAATGGATCCTTTTTCGGCATTTCTCTAACAAATAATCAATATGGGTCTTCCAGGTACACTTAGAATCAAACCAGACCCCAAGGTATTTAGAAGATAAAGATTGGTTTATGTCATCTTTCAACAGCTTTAGTTTCAGTTGAGCAGGATACCGCTTCTTAGTAAACACAACCAATTGAGTTTTTTGCGGAGAGAACTCGATCCCTAAATGTCTGGCCCAAACAGTCAGGTTATTTAGTGAATTTTGCAATGGTCTTTGCAGGACTTCTGCACATGAACCTCTTAGAGAGATCACGGCATCATCTGCAAGTTGTCTAAGCGTGCATTGTCCTTCCAAACAATTGTCAATATCTTTAACATAGAAATTGTAAAGCAAGGGACTTAAACATGAACCTTGGGGAAGGCCCATGTAGCTATTTCTGGAAGTTGTCAGAGTGCCGAGAGTAAAGTTCATGTGTTTTACTGACAACAAATTGTACAAGAAATTATTCAAAATAACGGGTAATCCACTACTGTGCAGATTTTCCGACAGTACTTCTATGGAAACAGAATCAAAAGCGCCCTTAATATCCAAGAAAACTGAAGCCAGTTGCTCCTTGTGCGCATAGGCCAGCTGTATATCTGAAGAGAGTAACGCTAGACAGTCATTTGTTCCTTTACCTTTTCGAAACCCGAATTGAGTTTTTGACAGTAATGCATTTTGTTCGACCCAATGGTCAATTCTTGAAAGGATCATTTTCTCCAATAATTTTCTCATGCATGATAGCATGGTAATCGGTTGGTAAGTGTTGTGATTAGACGCTGGTTTACTAGGCTTTTGATTAGCTTTTACTTTGCCCTGCCGCCATTGTGGTGGTACGATGTTGTACTCCGTGTAACAGTTGAATAGGTTAAGTAATCGTCTTTAGCGATATCTGGGAGGTTTTTAGAAGATTGAATTTGATATTATCGCATCCCGGAGAAGAATTGTTTGATGAAAGAAGAGACATAGATAGTTCCAGCATTGAGAATGGTCCACCCAAAGAACCGGGATCAAGCGTAGATTCTCGAAATAGCGGTTCAGCTGGTACGGAATCTGGACAGACCTTTTTGCGAAGTTGAATATCCATCGATTGGAGTATTCTTCACTCTCGTTGGTGGAAATGCGGTTCCGCATGTTGCGGGCCGTTTTCCAAAGTGTTGTCATTGAGGTTTCTCGTGATAGTCCTCGACAAAACGTCGCCAGTAGCTACGTTTTTAGCCTTGAGAAGATTTTTGAGCTTTCTCTCAAGCCTCAAATACTCTTCGAAAAGCTCAGACCTTCCGTGTTTACGGAAAGCCTTGAAGGCATCAGATTTCTCGGAATACAACTTAGTACATTCATCATCCCATCCAGGAGTGGCTGGTCTTCTTATGACAGATGTACTTGGAACGCGTCGTTTCTGAGCTTCTAGTGCGCTTTTATGAATCAATTCGGTAAGGAGTCGATACTCATCCAGTGGAGGAAGAATATCAGTTGATTCAATACCAATGTTTACCGCCGATGCAAATTTTTGCCAGTCAATGTTTTTCGTGAGGTCGAAAGGAACATTAACTGGCACTGATCGTTGATAGCCGCTTTTGATTGTGGTGACTATCGGCATGTGGTCACTACCATGGGGATCTTGGATTACCTTCCACGTGGAATCTAATGATAGTGAATTAGAGCATAAAGACAGATCTATTCGACTTTCCTGACCTTGAGGTCCTATTCGAGTTACTTCGCCTGTGTTCAAAATATTCAAGTTGAAATCGTCGCACAAATCATAGAAAATAGGCGCTCTGTTATCGTCTCTAGTTTCGCCCCATGCAATACCATGTGCATTCATATCACCCAGTATTAAAACTGGGGATGATAAAGAGAGACTGCGCTCCAAAGATGCCGACGATTAAGTGAGGCATTTGGGGAATATACAATGAAGCTATGCAAAGGTCTTTATTCTTTACATTTACTTGGCAAGCGACGATTTCTAAACCATTAACAGTCGGAATGGGAATTTTGTAGAAAGTGTGACATTTTTGATTCCCAAAAGAACGCCACCATAATGATCATTCCGATCTTGGCGAATAATGTTAAAATCGTGGAAGTTGATTTCATCTTCAGAAGAAAGCCATGTTTCACAGAGTGCAAATATATCGCAATCGGAGTTGCGAATTAAAAACTTAAACACGTCCAATTTATGTTTCAGACTATGACAGTTCCACTGCAGCACAGTGATTGTATCTTGTATGGCCGTATTATCCATCGAAAGATACAAGTCCTGCAAGAAGGGCCATGAAACAGTCAATTGCTTCCAGATAACGTTCAACTGTTGGAATAAAGAGGTCAATGATTGGCCTCAATGAATTCGGAATATTGAACAAGTTCAAAATACGATCCACAAGATCCTTAAAGGATATCAATCCTCGCTTGGACGAGATTCTTTTCTTAGAAGTGCGAGTAGCAGTTTTCTGCTCAGAGATATTCCTTACCTGATGTTTCTTTGTAACATCAGTTTTAGGCAATGGCGGGAATGTCTTACTGCAACATGGGTCAAAAGGAGCAGTATAGACAGGCTGCTTCGGAATTTTAAATAATCCCCCATTACCATCAGATTTCGGCAAGCTTCTAGGGATGATTTTGTTTTCTTACGGCGCAATCCTGGGAAGACAGTTTCTTCCTCTTTTCGGGTACGTGTACCTCCGCAGAATCATCCATATCGGCTACGTCAGAGTCCGATTCGTCTATGGAAATGACATCATAAAATCACTTACTTGAACGGCAGCTGAAATAGCAGCCGTTGCGTTGACAGTTGCGGATGTGTCTTGCGACTTCACCATTTCTGCATACGACTGCTTAGAGCGCTGTACTAATGAACGCTTAACTTTTGGGTGCGCTTTTGTACACCGGACATTCTTGCAAACCATGGGGAGGGTCCATGCCACAATAAGCGCACTTTGTAACTTGTTGTTGGCAGGACTCCTCCCTATGCCTTTTCAAAACATTTGCCACAACGGGGCTTGTTGTCGCAAAACTCGGCAGTGTGCCCCAACTGTTTGCAGTTGGTACAATTGAAAACTCTGGGTACAAAAGACGCACCGGAAACAACATATTTTCGATATCTACATATTTTGGGAGTATCGAACCGGCAAACGTTACCCGTAGCGAACCTGACTTCGAATATACTTTTTACCATCTACCATGGCTGCTGAATGCAATTCCTTGCAGTCCAGAATATCCACGGTAGATTGCAGGGCATTCTTTAAACGGCCTTTTCCTGCAAGCACATCCTTGCAAGTCAGGCTCGCTGCGTTAATTACGCCTTCAATCTCGACCTCCCGCGAGGGCACATAAACCAAATATTCCACATTATAGTTCTGGTCTTTTGCGATAGCATTTGCATCCTGGTATGTAGGTGCGGTTACACGTAGTTTGTTCCGATTGATTTGATGAAAATCAGTTTTCGGAAAACGACGCGTCAAATCACGTTTGATTCCTAGGAAATCAATACTTTTCACTTTCTGCCGAAAGTAAACAACCCAAGGCCCAGGCGAAGAAGCCTGGTAGAATCGCGATGCGAACGACATTGTCTTTGGGAGGCGTTTCGCCTCCGTTTTCTTCGTCCATGAAATGTAATACAAAATCCCCCAAAAAAATAGAAGAAAAAAAATAATACTAATAGGTTTTAATTATAATAATAACAAAACAAACACACACACACAAAAAGAAGAAAAAAATTCAAAGTTTTAATAATAATTCAGGCAACCTTTTTGCGTTTCGTCCCACTCTAATGCAACGGTGCCACCCTTGCCTAACGACAGGCAGAGCACACAAAAGCTTCACCACTGGTGCGTGGATGAAAGTTAAACGAATGCAAAGAGACAATGGGATACAATCTTTTACTTAGCCTGTTTGCTGCCTACCTGAGTAGGTAGCTTTTCGATGACGACCTGATGCTGATTGATACTGATCGTCGTCGCAGCACTTGATGAAAAAAAACCAAACTAACGAGACTGCAATAGCATCGCTAGAACAGCTCGCTTCCTTAACTAGTCGGCTGGATAAATCACCTTGTAACTAGCTTTACACTCGCGTAGGCAACTTAACGATATAAAACAACCCGCCGAATACTAAACGGGGGAAAAAAAACTCTAGCGGTATAAAGCGCGTCACGTGATGAGACACGGGAGTAAAATACGTCCGGCTCGTCCAGAAACACGACAAGGAATGAACTACGTCTGTCTATTCTATATCTAAAATTGCAAAAAATCGAAAAACGTCACGAAAATATGATAGACTTTGATCGTTAATATCTCAGCCGTTTCTCGGTTATTAAATTTTCTTGGACTATTCAATCAAGGAAGAGTCAATGCTTCATACCCGATGTACACTGAAGTCGTTTTTACGCGTTTTTTTACACAAATCGCTTTTGTGCGAATTTTTTTCCCTTGAATTTAGGGATTTCTGCGGTTCATTCAGACATACTTTGGAATTTACGCTAGGTTTAACTTTGTTTTAATTCACGTGGCCCATATCATCCGCATAAGAAATGACTCCAGTGTATGACAATATATACGTATGATAATATTTAGCACTGAAACTTGCTAATAGCCTATTCAGATTGGGCTATTTATGACTTTGTTAAATGAGAGGGTATCCAATTATTACGAGGTGTTCAGACTGCAGCAAGATAATATATCTTGACGTTTCCATGTTTCCTCATTTGCACGCTAATACAGGGTTGAATTCAAGGAGAGTTTTAAAATTTAATTTGCGAAATCAAGCATTTGTGTGGCGACAATCGAACATTTTTTTCTGAACAAAGTTTCTACGAAAAAAAATATAAAAAAAAAATATGAAAAGGGATTTTCGAAGAATATTTTAAGCTCTCATTAAGGATAATGAGCGAAGCTATATTCAATTGCACCGTTCTTCGGGGAATTAGACTATTCCTCAATTTATTTTTAAGTTTAAAAAGTATTTTGATTCTGTACTTTGATCGAACGGAGATTTGAAAGAAAAATTTAGATACTTTTGGGAATTCTCACAAATAAATAAAAAAAGGACGATTGGACCAATTTCCAAGAAATATTATCGAACTAAAATGTATTTCCACCAGTATCTCCATGTATGAAGGGCAACTCAGCAATTTTTTTTTTTCAAAAATGGAAACTGAACCATTGCGTTCTACTCGACAATCAATGATACAGCTTCTAACAAAATCGAATCGTGTGAATGTGATATAATTTAAACTGGATTTTGGATGAATTAATGCATTACCAATCCATGTTTTATTTAAGGTTATTCTACTTTATATATACATCCCATTCAAATCGTACAGTTGTCCCACGTGAAAAATGTTGAAATCCAAAGTATATTAAGCCATTGGCCCTTGAACTTTGAAAATTTATTCGATTTGTTCTATTAAATCTAGGTTTAAGTTAAATACTTTATGTTAATTCTAGAGAGCATCTGTTTTTTAAACAATTCATGTTGAATAAGTGGAGAATAAATAATTATCATCATTATTTTTCATCATATAAAATGCTTTCCACAAAACCATCACAATCCGAGTAATTCTTCAGCGCTCAGAAGATTTCCATCTAACATGCATTCGACCCTGCTACGACAGAAAGAGCATGACTGTCAACTACAAAACGAAATGAAAACAGAGAGAATTTTCTCTCTGGCAAAGAGAGCGTGACGCTTGTCAGTTTTGTTTTGTTGAATTTCTCCCTGCATTCCAGTTAGAACGAAAGCTCTCTCGTAATAATTGTTCGTAATAAATTCTTTTTAGTGGGTATCTTTTGACAGCGCAAAATGTATGGAATATTACGTAAATAATGACATCATAAAGCGTATTTACCCTGAAACGCCAATTATTATGTCATTAATGGCGTAATCTGAATAGGCTATAACAGTTTAGGAATTTGTTTCGGTTAATCAGTCAATATCATAAGTGCATTGCAAGCTTCTTCTTCCATAGCACTACATTCCAACTGGAACTTGGTCTGCTTTTAACTTAGTAATCTATTAGTATTTCTTTAGTTATTGATTAAAAGCTTTACTTGCCCGCCATTGCATTAGTATGTATCTTGTGTGGTAAATACAATGGATACAATATGCCCAGGGTGTGAGAATGTTTCCCACCCGAAACATCCTAGATCGGATCGAGAATCGATCTCGCCATCTCCGGATTCTGCGCCTTTGTTCTCAAGGCTAACTGGGAACCTCAAGCCGGTATAGACGTCAAATAAGGCAACTTACAGGACTTTTAACTCGTTTCTGCTAACTAACACGCGCGTTTTCTCTGTAAAGCATGGGGGCGTTTGACGACAGCAGCTCGCTTACGTCTATTGATGCCAGTAGAGAGGCTCGGAATCTTTTTCGCTGCTGCAGTAAATGCGTTCTGGTAATCTTTCTTCGGCTCTTGGTGTCTGCTGGAGTAAATGCAAAGTCCGACTCCTCACGTGAAGGATTGATAATTATTATCAATAAACTCTCAAACTGTCAAGCAGCGGCCAAGGCAGCGCAGCGGTACACTATCAGCCAGATTTTTGGAATGAATCGCCTGCTTTGAGCGTAATTACAGCGGCACACTAGGAGTTAACTTTCTGAAATCAGTATGGCGAAAGGCATCTAAGGCTCGATTTCTCAAAATTAAGCACCTCTATCGAAAAAATATTTGGTAGGCGTAGTAGCGGACACCTTCCTACATAACCTGTACCAAATATTTTTTCATGAAAAGTTCCTAATTTTGAGAAAACCCGCTGTTGCGGTTGCAACAAGGAAACAATTTCCAAAAATTTCAATCTGGCTTTATTTGCGCGATTTAGCACCGCGATTAAATTTTTCTGTAAATACATTTTTTTTCTATTTAGTTTTACATTTAGGTTAGAAATATAACAACTCACGTTTGTAGGTTTCCGTGGGTTTGTATGGATGTATCTACCAGCGACAACCGTTTATGCGAACAAGTCATTAATATCACGCGGTATCACTGGCTGGATCCTTAGCATGTGGGACCAGCTTACTGACTCACTTGTTCGTCCCTGTATATAGTATTTATTTTAGTTTTTAAGTTCCAATTATTTGTGTTTTGCTAGCTTACCGTATCAACTTAGTTTTAAGTAGAATAATTTAACAATTTATAGGTACGAATAACAAATTACTAATCAATTTTACAATGCTCTTTACAATAGCCATTTGGTATACAAAACTTTTACTGTTGACAGCTCCCATCAAAACAAATCGCAGTCAACTTCAGGCCGTTGAGTGCAAATTGTCACTGTAGGTATGTCAATTAACCCTGCTTCGATGTAGGTGCTGTGTCACGCTTAGGGTGTGCGCAACAGTCCCCCCCAGTAGTTGGGCCCTGGCCCAGCTCACTCCGGTTTGCGCCTACATCCAACACCGCAAGTTTAACTGCTGGCCTTTCGTAGATGCCTGTAGCTGTCTGTACGACCGCCGAACGTACTTGTCCATCTGACGAATTCTTGACTGAGAGCACCCGTCCTCTCGGCCAACAGTTCCGAGCCAACTGAGGATCCACCACAACGACAATGTCGCCAACCACAATCGGCTTGACAGGATAGAACCACTTGGTGCGCCGGGTTATCGTGGGTAAATACTCTGTTACCCATCGCCGCCAAAACCAATTTGCCAAAGCTTCCGACGCCTTCCAGGATTGTTGAAGTGTCAGCGGACAATCAGTATACGGAACAAGAGGTTTGGACCCGTTCGAAGATCCCAACAGAAAGTGGTTGAGGATCAACGCTGGTGACGACACGTCATCTACAGGTACGTGTGTCGGTGGGCGGCTATTGACGATATTCTCTGCCTGGATTAGGTAGCTTCTCAACACTTCTTCTGTAGGCACTCTCTGGGGTTTAACTGCAGCTAAAATCTTCTTTACCGATTGGATGAGACGTTCCCAGGAGCCACCCATGTGAGGTGACGCTGGAGGGTTGAAACGCCACGATGTTGCCGGAGTGGTGAATTCAGTCGTCAGCATATCCAGGTCTAGCCCCGCCAACGCAGCCTTCAGCTCCTTCTCTGCGCCAACAAAATTTGTCCCTCGATCGCTTCGAATTTCCACGGGAGTCCCACGACGTGCGAAGCAGTTCCTAAGAGCCATGATGCACGAACTGGTGCTCAGCGAAGCGGCAAGTTCGAGATGTATGGCCCGAGTTGTTAGGCATGTAACGATCAGTCCCCAGCGCTTCTCATGTCGGCGACCGATAAGGACGAGAAACGGGCCGAAGAAGTCCACACCCACGTATGAGAATGGACGTATAAAAGCTGCAACTCGCGCCTTCGGAAGAGGTCCCATCGCTGGTGGTTCTGGTCTCGCACTGGTGATCAAACACGACTGACATTCACGACGCACTTGGTCGCAAACTCTGCGCACTCGAGGAATATAGAACTGTTTACGAACTTCGTTCACACAGGTTTCGTGGCATTGGTGATGGTAACGCTGATGAACATTAGCGACGATGAGACGTGTAGTTGGATGGTCTCGCGGGAGCACGATTGGGTATTTATCACTCTCGTCTACAAAGTCACATTCGCCAAGACGACTGTGAATTCGCATCACGCCACGATCGTCGATAAAAGGGTTCACTTTGTACAAGCGGTTCTTCTTCTTCAGACGGCGGCTGTCTGTTATTACTGCTAACTCTTCGCCGTACGCATCTTCTTGGGCTCGCTGAAACTGAAACACCTCTGCTGTTGAAAGTTCCTCACTTGTGAGCGGACCGATTTCTGCTGGTTGCCTGTTTTTCTTTCGCTTTATGTTTTCGATGAAACGCTTGACGAATGCTGTCACACGCCGCAAGTGTTGCCAAGAAGAGTAGTTTTCCGGCAGAAGAATAGCTTGGGGTTTGTTTTCGATGTGATGCAGCAGATTAGCTCGAATCTCATTATAGGTCTCCTCACCCTGTAGGGACGACACTGGCCACTCACTTTTCGGCTTCCATAGGAACGGAGGTCCTACGAACCAACGACTTGTTGGTTTGAGGTCTGGTTTGAACTTCCACTTGGTTCCATCATCAGCGACGTTGTGCTTAGTGCCCAGCCATCTCCACTCGGTGATGTCGGTCGTCTCAAGTATTTCGCCAACACGAAACGCCACAAACTGGGAATATCGGCGGTGATCGGACTGCAGCCAGCACATAACGTCCCGGGCATCCGTCCAAAAGTAGCGGTGAGCGATATTGATGGAGTGCCCTTCTACAATGCTACGAGCTAAACGCGCGCCAACAACTGCTGCTTGTAACTCCAAGCGAGGTATGGAAACGAACTTGATAGGTGCCACTCTCGTTTTGCTTCCAACAAGAGCACACTCGATGTGATCATCTTTTTCGAAGCGGAAAAATGACACGGCAGCGAAGCGACTTTCGCTGGCATCCACGAAAGTATGGAGCTACACTGTAGCTTCATCATGCCTTGCGTTGTGGAGAAAGTAACACCGAGGTATGCGGACGGATTCCAGCTCAGGCAGTATGCGCAACCAAGTCAGCCATTTCTCCAGATGTTTCTGGCCGATGGTCTCATCCCATCCAGTTTGAGCCCGCCAGATCTCCTGAAGCAGTAACTTAAGGTACATCAGGTAGTGTGCAATGAGCCCTAAAGGATCATAAATCGCCATTAGCGTGCGTAGTACATCCCTTTTAGTAGGGTGTTTGGCGCCAGACAGTAGATCTCTGTTGCGATCCGTACAGAGTTTGTAGCGGAAGACATCTGTCGTGGTACTCCACCACATACCAAGAACTTTTTCCATAGCGAGCTCTGCATTCATCTCCATGGACTTCTCGGACTTCGGATTTTCTCCGAGGGCCTTGAGTACAGCTGATGAATTCGACACCCAGTTCCTCATGTGGAATCCTCCCTTGCGGTGAATGTAGCAAACATCGTTTGCTAGTTTGACTGCTTCTTCCACTGTGTCAACGCTAGTCAACATATCGTCGACATAATAACGACGACGGATAGTATCGACAGCAGTGGGATATCTGTTCTCGAATCGGGACGCATTCTTATTGAGGACGTGCAACACTGTGCTGGGCGAGCAGGTAGCACCAAATGTGACTACTTGCATCACGTAGTCGCTTGGTTCCATCGCATCTTCGCTGGCACACCACAGGATCCGCTGACTATGGTCATCTTCAGGTCGCATCCGCATCTGATGGAACATCTCTGCGACATCACCTTCTAGGCCAATTTGTCACTCTCTGAACTTGTACAAGACTGGTGGCAGAGCGTTTAGCTGATCTGGCCCTTTTAACAGTACGGAGTTGAGGGAGACATTTCCGAAAGTTGCAGCTGCATCGAAGACAATTCGAACTTTCCCCGGCTTGTTGGGGTTAAATACCGGGAACATCGGTAAGTACCAGGTGCGACCTCCAGTTACTCGACACTCCTCTGGTGTCAGCTTACGGATATAACCTTTTCTGACGTAGTCCGTCATTTTCGCTCTCAATGTTGCAGCTAACTGTGGTTCTCGTTCCATCCGCTTCGTCAAACAGTAGTGACGTCTCAACGCCATGGATCGATTGTTTGGCAGACGCACATCGTCAAACTTCCATAGTAGACCAACTTGATAGCGCCCATTCTGGAAAGTGGTGATATCGCGCAGTATTGATAGTGCTCTGTCGTCTTCCTTGGAAAGTAGATTGTTCTGCGGAGCTCTGATCCCCAAACTGTCGAGTGCGAAATAGTTCTTAACCGTTTCGTGTAGGGTTTCATCTGGTCCATGGGAATGTGAGCAGATATGGAAGCTAAGTGGAGCGGTACTGTCAGCTGATACACTCGCCGATGGGCAAGTGCCATAGACAGTCCAACCAAGACGAGTCTTAATCGCCACCGGTTCGTCTGGGTTCCCTTCACGGCTGTCCAAAGCGTGCATCACCCTTGCGTTGCTAACACCGATCATTATCCTTGGTTGAACGTTGCTGTAAGATTCCAGTGGCAGTGATTTCAGGTGCACGTATTTTGCACACAGATTATCAGCCGGTAGAGATTGAGAAGGAAGCTTTAACTCTTTCACCGTGTAGACCTCCTTTAAACTGTGCAGACTGCTTCCACTATGTGTGCCAGAGATGTTGAGCGAGACTATCTTGGCATCCTTTTCATACCGGCAGGTGTCCGCAGTCCATCGCAGACACAAGGGGTACTTCTCACCATTCAGGTTTAACTCCTTCGCCAAACTGTCCTCCATCAGTGTTAATGATGATCCACTGTCTAGAAATGCGTGAGTGCGGAGCTCGATACCGTTGTTATAGAGAACTACTGGAACATACTGGAATAGAACGGCCTTTCCTCCTCCTCGATGCGTATTGCACGACTCGACATCCGATGACCTTTCGACGACGACTTGTTGGGGAACGCTGTTGCTTGAACCAGGGGATCCCCCCCGTTTGTCCTTCCCATCGTTGTGCAATAGCCGATGATGTTTGTATTGACATCCATTTCTCCCACATGGCTTCGCAGACTTGCACGGACCACGATGATTGTTCAGACAACTGCGGCACAGTTTGTGCTCACGAAGTGTGTCCCAGCGAGCGGAGAGACCGAACGAAATAAACCGCTTGCACTTCTCCACAGCTACGCAGCGTCCCTGGCAGACGAGACAACCGTTGTTTGTTTCCAACTGCCTCGCTTTTGGAATTACTTCAGTGTGCGCGTTCAAGAATCCATCATCCTTCCTACCTCGGCGAGATTTGCTGTCTATGGCGGTAGAAAACTGTGGCATGGTCACTGCACTCGCTGCCTCTGCTAACGTATACAACCAATCACTGAATTCGGACAACGTTACGACACGAAGAGATTGTCGATGTGTCGCCCAGTTTAATCTGATCATCGGAGGAAGCCGTTCGGTCAAACTATGCAGAAGGGTGAGGTTGCATAAGTGCTCCTCTAGTTCGCAGGCCTTCACTGTCGCCACCATATTGCGTACAGCGAGAGCAAAGTCGACGAGTGTCCCAAGGCGGTCCGCCTTCGGGGCCGGTAGATTGTTGATTTTCTGTAGAAGCGAATGTACAACGATTTCCGGGCGACCAAACAGCATCTTGAGTGTACCAAGCACTTGCTCCAAGTTGCTAGGGTGCAACAGCTGACATCTCACTGATTCTAACGCCTTACCTCGTAAACACTTCTGCAGTCGAACCATATTCTCTTCAGGTGTAAACCCGCAAAGATGCGTCGAATTTTCGAAGGAAGCGAAAAACAGCGGCCACTCCTCCGGTTCACCGGTGAATACTGGTAGCTCCTTCGGTACTGCATGGCGAGCGGCAATTTGGCTTTTGTTGAGCAGCGTCGCTCCTCCTGTTGCAGTAGGATCGTTGTGGAAAGCTGACGGATAGTACTCCGGACCGATTGGTTGTAAATTACCAGTGAGTGGGGCGAATGCGGAAGCTTGCTGATGCTGATTGCCATGAGGATGGGGGAATGCAGAAGCATGCGAATAATAACTGCGTTGACGTGGAACGAATGAAGAAGCTACAGGACGATGTATGTCTGGTGGTGGGCGGATAGATGGAGAGTTCGATTGTAGATTGCCAAGCGGCGGAGGAAACATCGAAACGTTCGGTCGATTATGATCCACAGGAGGGAAATTCGAAATTGGCCGCGAGATTGGAACAAACGGTGACATGTTCCTGTTCTCAAGAGTGGAACGTGGAGGCAACTGATTGTGACACACTGGAGATGAATGATACACTGGTGGCACCATGGTGGCCTGGTTTGTCCGAGCGGTCCTGCTTTCTTCTTGTTCATTCACGGGATTATCGTTGATTGGCGACTCCAATAACAGCTGAAACCTACGCAGCAAGTATCGCTGCTCGATGGCTTCCTGCTGCTCCAGGAACTGGATACGACGGTCCGCTGGCAGTCTGTTAATAACTTCCACTTCTGCAAGCGTGCGTTCTACAACGGGTGGACACGAACCATGTGCACGTGAAATACGCGGAAGAGGTGTGGGTGGGGGAGCGTCGTGTAATGATGTTCGTGGACGAGGGGTTGGCACTATTGAGGCTCTTGGCGGGGGCATCGGCGTTTGTGGTGGTGGCAGGGACGATCGTGTAATTGGCTCACCTGTATTTGC
This sequence comes from Armigeres subalbatus, assembly GCF_024139115.2. Taxonomy (NCBI): domain Eukaryota; kingdom Metazoa; phylum Arthropoda; class Insecta; order Diptera; family Culicidae; genus Armigeres; species Armigeres subalbatus. Next base: position 145,801,181 of record NC_085141.1, read on the forward strand.
TGTCGGTGGTATTGATGATAGTGGAAGTTGTGGAGCCGGATTTGTAGCTGGCGCTGGCAAGCAATCCGGGCAGCTCCAGGACACATTAGCCACGTCTTCATTAACTCCGACACAGTCGAAGTGAAACCACTGATTACATCGGTCACAGCACACCATCTCGTTGCAGTCTGGAAGATTACACAGCAGGCACGACTGTTGTAGGCTTTCTTCCAGCGCCCGATTCCGCCTTGGGTTCCTTCTATTGGCCATCGTAGGTAGATCCAGAAACAAAAATTTAAGATTGTTGCGGTTGCAACAAGGAAACAATTTCCAAAAATTTCAATCTGGCTTTATTTGCGCGATTTAGCACCGCGATTAAATTTTTCTGTAAATACATTTTTTTTCTATTTAGTTTTACATTTAGGTTAGAAATATAACAACTCACGTTTGTAGGTTTCCGTGGGTTTGTATGGATGTATCTACCAGCGACAACCGTTTATGCGAACAAGTCATTAATATCACGCGGTATCACTGGCTGGATCCTTAGCATGTGGGACCAGCTTACTGACTCACTTGTTCGTCCCTGTATATAGTATTTATTTTAGTTTTTAAGTTCCAATTATTTGTGTTTTGCTAGCTTACCGTATCAACTTAGTTTTAAGTAGAATAATTTAACAATTTATAGGTACGAATAACAAATTACTAATCAATTTTACAATGCTCTTTACAATAGCCATTTGGTATACAAAACTTTTACTGTTGACAGCTCCCATCAAAACAAATCGCAGTCAACTTCAGGCCGTTGAGTGCAAATTGTCACTGTAGGTATGTCAATTAACCCTGCTTCGATGTAGGTGCTGTGTCACGCTTAGGGTGTGCGCAACACCCGCGTTAGATGTCTTTCGCCATACAAATTTCTGGCGGTTAACTCATGCTGGCTATTTGCGCATATACGATAGCGCCTGGATGTGGAAGCGGCGAGTAGAAAATCAGCCACTGCCAATAATTCATTATCATTTGATAACTTCGCAAGTGTGAAAAGTAGGCGAGTTATTATCGGCGATAACTTTTCAAATCTTGCAACACAAAATTATTATTTTAATGTAAGCCAAACTAATCTAATATCAATTTAATGTAAACAATGAAGCTCAATCGAATGTTTGGCATTGTGTTTTGGTGTTATGTAGGGAAAAAAGTTCAAAAGTAGCATTCACCAATAATGCTTCGAATCAAGATACAATTATCGAACGATTCTTACTCTCTAGCGAGTTTTTATTAATTGATAATTTGGATATGTGATCGCTTGAGAGTGTTATTCATCCTCGTTTATTTGAAAAAAATATTTTTATCATCCTTTTTAAATGTTAGTCTAAAATCTCACTCAATCTCATGAGAGCAGGATAAACAGCGAAATCAAAGCTTGAAACCAGAGCTTAAAATATTCATCTTCATGAAGCAAATTCAGTCCGAATTTTGATAAACATCGCATGAATATTCAAAACATAGAATGACATAGTCAGACGACTGCTCCACAAACTCATTCATTCGACTGTCACTGAGTGTGCTTACTATGTGGAGAAAAAAACATAATTAGCATTGTTTATGTTGTTGTTTACCGTTGAAAGTGCCTCGTGGATGAAAAACAAATTCAGTTCTATGTGATAAATTGCTTTACTCGTTTGAAATGTGTTCAGATTTTAGAAAATTTATCAATTTGTAAAATTTGTAATATATGACTAATATTCAACCGAATATTGACAATCCAGAGCCGACTATGAATGTGTCGGGAAGTGAGCTGACAAGTGAAAAAAGGTGGACTTCACCAAAAAATTTCGATTATTTTACACTCTGCTTGAAACACGCTTGCTTTGGTCTCATCGAACAGAAAAGTCGAAAAACTGTATATTACATACATCTACGTAGTTCAACGTCACCTTTGCGTACAACCCGATTGGGCTGCACCTTTGAGTTTTTATGTTATTAAACTTGTTTTCAGTACTTTTTTGGTAGCTTGCTGTAAGTTCAAAAATTTATGTTGATTTTATTGTTCAAATTTTGGCGAAAAATAAATGCAAATTCATCCGAAGGTTATTATTCAGCAGCAAATTATTTCAAATTTAGTCAAGATATAAGTAATTGTGATAACAGGAAGTAATATTTTATTCATTTCTTGAAAATGGTGCAACTGATCAATGTTCCCCCGACTGCGAATTGAACCTGGAACATACTGTCGACCAATATTTGCAAATGTGTGGTATGGATGCTGATCAAGACCAGGAAGCCAACACGGACAAGCACAACGAGTACATCCGGACGATGAATGAACATGAATCCAAACGACGACGACATACAGACATACAGAACCTGCCAATTCACGCATTGAACGCCGTGCTTAAACAGCAATCCAATGTCATATGCGCAAGCAGGCTTACTGTGAACTGGTTCGAGCCACGAATCCTGAACATCGTTCGTTGATTCTGCTTGTCATTCACACAATGCACGGTAACGATGAAGACGATAACGACAAGTTGATGCAAATTTTCCCCACGGGTCCGGCTGGTAGCGGCGGAACATCCACTTTGCGAATACTTATGGAGACATTAGTCAAGCACATAACGCATAAAACAACGCGTATGTTGCTTGTGCTTCGACTGGCAAAGCTGCGGTTGCTATAGGCGGAACAACGGTCCATTCGGCTTTTCGCTTAACCATGTCCCGCAGACAAAAGTCCCAGCTGAGTTTCGAAACGCTCCAGCTGTACATGAAATCCATTCCGCGCCAAGTCCGCGTGACTTAGAACTAAATTCTAATACGTGGAACACGTGGAATATCAAATTGCTTATCAGTTCAATCAAAGTTTATTGCCTATATTCCGGGGATTAAACAACCCGACTTGGACATTACTTTACAATGTTCATTTCTATTTATTTATCACAATTTACTGAACGTCTTCTATTTAAGTTCGTTTTTATAATATTACTGATTTCAAAAATGATTATAAACCAGAGTGTAAAATAATCGAAATTTTTTGGTGAAGACCACCTTTCTTCACTTGTCAGCTCACTTCCAGGCACATTCATTTTCGGCTCTGGACTGTCAATATTCAGTTGAATATTAGTCATTGAATATTTATGCACATTCTACAAATCGATAAATTATCTGAAATCTGAACACGTTTTTATTGAGTAAAGTAATTTATCACACAGAACTGAATCCGATTTGCATCCGCGGGGCCCTTTCAACGGTAAACATCAATATAAACAATGCTAATTGTTTTTTTTCTTGCACATAGTAAGCACACTCAGTGACAGTCGAATGAATGAGTTGGTGCAGCAGTCGTTTGACTATGTCATTCTATGTTTTGAATAATCATGCGATGTTTGTCAAAATTCGGACTGCAACTTTACATATGTTTGTACCGAATTGAAAATATGACTAAGAAAACCGCAGTTAGTATTACAACCATTCTAGATGGCCCTATTCAACACTTGTAGTACTGAAGCTATGTGAACAAGAACTAAACAGCCAAAACTATTAAAATAAGTACCGCTTTTTAGATGAGATGGTATTGGCATGTTTTGTTCTGTTATTGTCAGTGGATTTTTTGTTGATTGAACTTTATAAAATTCGGCACAAGATGCATTGATACACAAAAAATGTTCAGGCTAGGTTTCATCATAATTGGTTACAGAAAAACATAACAGTTCCATGTTAGCTTGATTTCCTAACTACATGGGACTGTTATGCATTTATGAGCAGTTAAGGAAGTAGACAATGCAGCTCCGTTTTTTGAATAACTTCTGTAAAACACTTATTTGAATTCGTACCAATTCGAAAAAAAAAATACAGAATCTAGCAGAGTTGCTCAAGCTCTGTTGATTTTCAAGTCAGAATCCAGAGTTTCAAGCGTAAATTCCTTCGGAAATTCCAGAGGAATATTTTCCGAAATTTTTACAGAAATTGCTTTGAAAATTTGGCAGAATTATTTGCGTAAACTCCAGCAAAAAATTGTTCGTTATTCGTGCGTTACTTCTCCTTCAATTCTTGTAACGAGTTTCTCTAGGAGCTCTTGGAAATTTACTTGCGGAAACCTCTTCGTGAATTCCTGTCGAAATCGCTTCATTGCTTTAATCGATTGGTGACTTCCTGCGGAAAAAATCCTGTGATCATCAGTATATCCGGATAACCTTCCTAAAATTCTTTCGTGAATTCAAGGCGGCATTCTTGCGGATTTTTTGCTGTCATTCCTGCGGTCACCGCTCCAAAAAATTCCGCAAAAATTCCTTTGAAAATTTCCTAACATTTTTTGGATTTTAAGTGCTGCAGAAATTCTCTTTAAGCTGTGGAAGTTTATTTACAAGGAATTTATAGAAGGATCCTAGTGAGGTCTGTGTGGAAATATCGTTAGGAGGTTTTCTTGTTTTCTGTTGGTAATTCAGTAAAAATATCGGAATTATCCAAAAATATCACAAAAAACCCAGATTAATCCACCTAGCGGTGATGGTGCCTTTCTCGACCTTCGTAAAATGTGTTTGCTTGAAAGTAGATGAGCTAGTAGCTAGGAGTAAAAAAGTAAAAAAGAAAATCTTCTTTGTCCGTTCTATGAAAATCGTAAATATTGTAGATATTGTAAATCCAGTTGAAAACGCGAGATCTTGGTACGGTTTTTAACTTGATCTACAATATGCTAATAAGAATTTCGACATTTTTTTTTACTTTTCCAATCTTTTTGATGAACATACCCCTGTTTTATTTTACCCAGTTATATATTTTAAGGATATGACATTTGGATGTTTGTTAAACTGAAGCTCTGACTACACAAAAGAAAACGAAAATGTCATTCCCATCAAGCGAGCGGAGGGCAATATTTGTTATGATATAAATCTCATGACCGTCCTTCTGCCAAACTCCCGTATGAAGAGGGAGGGAAGTGTATCAGTGTGGAAGCATTCGATAGTTCGTTTTCGGAGAGAAATTATAGCCTTTCGGTACAACTTTGTAGCACAAGAAAGGCAAAAAGTATTTTGGCCATAATTTCTAAGGTCCAAGCTGGCCAATTATCAATAGAAAATAATAGAATAGGATTCCGCGTTCAATGCAATTTGTTGTGAGTAAATCGATTGAGGGTAAGTGCATTAAAAATAAGCTAGACTTTTTTACGCGCTTTTTTATAACATAAAGTATTTTGACCATAATGTTTGTGCCCATAGTCCAATCTTCCAAATTTTCAATAGAAAACAATACGACAGGATCCCGCGTCGAATGATACTTGTTGCAAGTAAACCTGTTGAGGATAAGTACCAAAAAAGTGAGATAAACTTTTCGCACTTTTGGTGCGCGCACACACATACATACACACACAGAGACATCATCTCAGTTCGTCGAGCTGAGTAGATTGGTATATAACACTATGGGTCTCCAGGCCTTCTGTAAAAGTTTGGTTTTGGAGCGAACATATAGCCTTTTCGTACATATAATTTGTAGACAAAAGGCAAAAATGGTGTTTTGGCCATAACCTCCGATCCCATTGAGATTCTCACGTCCGAATGTGTGAGTGGCGATAAAAGGAAAACAAACACTCCTAGATGGTGCAACTCAGCAACGATTGGGTAAAAATGAGTATATTTCCATATATTTTTTGACTCTTTTGAAATCATTGTGATGACCCGATCATTTTTGAGGTTATGAGCAGAAGGAAAACAAACATGTATTTACACATGACGAATTGCACATTAGTGTGCGAGCGCTAAACGTCACTCATCTCTATATTTCGATCTGGCCAATGTTCAATAGGACACATTGGGACAGGATTATGCGTCGAATGCAACTTGTTGCGAGCAAATAATCTGAAGATAAATGCCTAAAAATAAGTGACATTCTTTACGCAATTTTTTCGTAAAGTTTGCATTTTAGCCATAACCGGCCAATTTTCAATAGGAAACAATGGGACAGGAATCTGCGTCGAATGCAACTTGTTGCGTGTAAATCGATCAAGGTTAGGTGTCCGAAAAATAGGTGACATTTTTTTGTGATTTTTCTATTAAAAGGCCAATTTTCAATAGGAAACAATGGAAAAGGATTCTGCGTCGAATGCAATTTGTTGCGAGCAAATCGGTTGAGGATAAGTGCCCGAAAAATGAGTGACATTTTTTGCGTCGTTTTGTGCGCACACATACACACACACAGACATCACCTCAATTCGTCGAACTGAGTCGATTGGTATATAACACTATGGGTCTCCGGGCCTTCTATAAAAAGTTTGGTTTTGGAGCGATCATAAAGCCTTTACCGTATACTTAGTATACGAGAAAGGCAAAAAGGCAAAAAAATAAACTTTGGCCATATCTGTTTAATACCGATCTGTTTAATTTTCAATACGAAACAATGTAACAAGATTCTGCGTCGAATGCAACTTGTTGCAGGCAAATCGGCTAAAAGTAAGTGCCTAAAAAATGAGTGAGAATTTTTCTTGTCAACAAATGTATTTTGGCCATTACTTCGAATCCCATAGTTCGATTCGACCAATTTCCAATACGAAACAATGGGACAGGATTTCGCGTCGAACGAAACTTGTTGCGAGCAAATCGGTTAAGGATAAGTGCCTGAAAAATGAGTGAGAATAGTGAGATTATTTTGCGCACACACATACACACACACACATACACACACACATACACACACACATACGCACACACATACACACACACACATACACACAGACATCACTTCAATTCGTCAAACTGAGTCGATTGGTATATAACACTATGGGTCTCCGGGACTCCTATAAAAAGTTCGTTTTTGGAGCGAACATATAGCCTTTACGTATACTTTGTATACGAGAAAGGCAAAATCCTTCAAAAATAACTTTGGAGAATAATGAGGAGACTTTTTGCTGAAACACTTATAAAAATGAGGTATTTGCATCAAATCAAAAAAACATTTTTGTGTTTTCAATTGTTATTCAATAGACATGTTTTATGTGCGCCATGTTTCAGAATGGATTAAAAATGACAACAAGTCCTCATGCATACCATTCAAACGTAAGTTTCGTTCTCAACAACATTTTCTAATGAAAAGAAAGCTCATCTAGATAGACTTAAATCTAATTTTCAAATAAACGTTCATAGATCTAGCATTTTATTTATTCATTTTTCACCCAAAGTGCCAGGAACAAGCTTCATAAGATGAGTGTTGTGAAAACTGGTGACATGCCTTATATGCTCCGTCTAACTCTCGGCATGCCGTACATGTATCGTTAACGGTGCGATCGGCAAGCTCATGCACATTGAGCTGAACGAAGATGAACCAGAACAGCGAATGGTTAGGCTTTGGCTCATGTTCGAGAACGAAGCTATTGGAGCGAAACTAAGGGTGACATCAAGGCCCTTAGTGTATTCAAAGCCCGGCGTATGCCACAATGGACACCGATTACCAGGCGGTCAGCAAACATAGCTATGAGTAATCCCGCTTTTGGCGGAAACTGAGTAAAATTTTTGTGAGAAGAAAAGAGAGGGCAATACAATTTTACTCAGTCACTGAGTAAGTGAAAGTTAGCGTGCCGTTATCAGCTTGTATATGTTGGCCTCTCAAGATTGTCGTCTCCGGAAGGATTGTTTCTGACCAGTGCCAAGGATGAATTCAAATTCTACCATGCAAAAGGAAGCGATTCTCCGAAGATGAAGGAACTTCTAGGCAACTTCTCTCGCTCGTTGGAAGCTTCGTATCCTCCCTTCACAGTCGTGCCATTCCCGCCAGCGCTCTACAGTCATCTCGGCCCTGTGTTTGGGTCAGGAGAAAGGGTCTTCCAGCCTGCAGTTCCAGGCAAGTACGCTCTTGGTAATGGTAATTCGCTACCTGATGCAGACATAATTTTCAGCCAAAGTGACTCAAACCATTAATTCATCGCTCATCTTACAACTACAAGAAACATCGCCTCATCCAAATCCAACTATGACAAAGGATCTCAGCCTAGAGACGTCATCCCGGGACGCACAAACATCCGCCCTTTGGAAGCCCCGTATCCCCCATCACAGACGAGCCACTCCCGCCAGCGCTCCACAGTCGTCCCGGCCCTGTGCTTGGGTCAGGAGAAGGGGTCTTCCAGCCGGCATATACAGTCAAGTCTGACCATAATTTGGAACTCTCGGTGTCTGAATCCCCATTAATTTGCAGCTCTCCGGATCATCGCTCAAAGGGACTACGGATTTATTACCAGAACGTTCGTAGATTGAGGACCAAAATCGATTCGTTCTTCCTGGAAGTTTCTAAGGCCGAATTTGATTTAATCGTTCTAACGGAAACGTGGTTGGACGACAGAATTAAATCTTCGCAACTTTTCGGCTCGTTATACAACGTCTTCAGAACCGACCGATCTACGTTGAATAGCCACAAATCGCGCGGTGGCGGAGTCCTGATTGCCGTTTCTACTAGGCTAACCAGCTACCTGAGTACCTCACCTGTCTCAAGCTTATTAGAACAGCTTTGGATTGTCGTAGAACTTCCACGAGATACACTCTCCGTAGGTGCAGTTTACCTTCCTCCTGATCGTAAAAACGACAGCACAATTATCCGTGAGCATATGGATTCGCTTTCCTCGATTTCTTCTGGTTTGAGACCTCACTCTCCTGTGCTCATATTTGGCGACTATAACCAAGCTGGATTACAATGGTGCTGTGCAGAAAACAAAACACCAACTATCGACCCATTGCTTTCGCATATGCCGGTGGCTTGCTGCGCTCTTTTGGATGGATTCAATTTCAATGGGTTCACACAAGTCAATTCCTATCCTAAGCAGAACGGACGATTGCTGGATCTTGTCATAGTAAATAATTCTGCTCTACCGGGTACATTCATCTCTCTTCCAATCGAACCACTGATCTGTCTAGACGCTGACCACCCTGTTCTTGAAGTATATTTAACTCTTCCTGATCCGATTACTTATACACCGCCATCTGAAGACTACTCTCTGGACTTTCGTCGTGCTGATTATGCTGCACTGAACAACGCACTGGCGGAAATTGACTGGCAATTTATCGAATCGACTAGCAGCGTCAACGATGCAGTGGATTTCTTCAATATTGCTCTGGAAGATGTCTTTTTCCATACTGTTCCAGTAAGACGACCCCCGCAAAAACCTCCATGGTCGAATCCAAGATATTGCACTTCTCGCTCACCTTATTACAAACAGCTATTCAATTTCGCAAGCAATCGGTACCGCAAGTACAACCACTTCCTTTATAATCGACACGTTAGACGCACGGAAGCGAACTTACGCAAGAACCCGAAAAACTTTTGGTCGTTTGTCAATTCCAAACGGAATGAATCAGGACTTTCATGTTCTATGTTCCTCGGAAATGACACAGCCAATACCGAAAGCGATAAAAGCAATCTGTTTGCCCGAAGATTCAAGCAAGTGTTTCACGATTTCTCTGCCTTGGCGGGACAAATGCTAGCTGCCACAGCCGGGACGCAACGCGATGTGATTAATTTTGACATTCCCCACATAACTGAGAACATGGTGCAATGCGCAAAGTGAAGCTTTCCTTTACAACTGGCCCCGATGGAATTCCATCTTCAGTTCTGAAACGGTGCGCTGTTAATCTCTACCGCCCGTTGGCGAGAGTCTTCCAACTCTCGGCACTGCACAGCGAGTTCCCTGCACTCTGGAAACACTCGTTTATGTTCCCGATCCACAAAAAAGGAGTCAAGCGGAACATTTCCAATTACCGTGGAATTACCTCTCTATGTGCTTGTTCAAAGTTGTTCGAGATTATTATGAATGACCGATCGATTTCGACCAACATGGCTTTTATCCGAAGCGGTCGGTTAGTTCGAACTTAGTACAATTCACGTCTATCTGCCTTCGTTGTATGGATTTTGGATGGCAAGTTGTTGCAGCGTACATGGATCTGATAGCCAAATTCGATACTGTAGACCACGAAATTTTGCTTGCTAAATTGACGATACTCGGCGTCTCATCAACGGCTGCGGATTGGTTCAGGTCGTACCTGATGGACCGTTTGGTACAGGTTAAGATTTACACATCGGAATCTGAAGCCTTTTGCAAAAAACTCGGGAGTACCTTAAGGCAGTAACCTGGGCCCTCTGCTGCTTTCGATCTTCATAAACGATGTTTTTCTGCTATCATCACCAGACTGCCGCCTCTTCTACGCAGACGATTCGAAAATGTATTACATTATGAAAAGTATGGCAGATTGCAGCGACCTACAGAATATGCTGTGTACTTTCGAAGACTGGTGCTCGTCCAACGAAAGTTTGTGAGATACGTTCTTCGTTTTCTTAGATGGCGCGACCCGATGAACTTGCCACCGTATGAGGAACGTTGTCGTTTGATTGGCATCGAACCATTGGATGTAAGACGAATTGCCGCTCAAGCCACGTTTGCTGGGAGGCTGCTCACCAGAAATATCGATTGTCCAAAATTACTGTCGCAACTTAATCTGTATGCACCTGAAAGACCTCTTCGTCAACGTTCATGTTGGTATCTAGAACCACAGACTTGCAATTATGCACTGTACGAGCCAACTCGGTCAATCATTCGGCGCATCAACGAGATTCTCGACCGGAGTTGACGTGATTCTTCATCGGATACTCGACTCTTTTCGCACCGTTGACCGTAACCAACTAGTTCAAGTTTTATTCATTTAGACATTTTATTGTCAGTTGGATTTTAATATATAAACAAATAAACTAATTACACCGTATATTTTCTATCAACTTTCATTAGTCATGAATTATCCGCACCCGGTCCCATGCCAAACTTGCTCTTTGGGTTCCACCTGACAGCTTGGTCCATATCGGAAATTTTCATTTACAGCCCGTGTCTGTCCGAAACATCGTATAAGGGACACGACCTCATTGCTCTACCTTGTTCGAGCTACAAGACGCGACGCTGTTAACTCGGCGCTACATTCTTGCGATGTAATCTGAAAGGTGTTCTGCAACTGCTGTCCTATCTCACCGTCGCGTGATGCTCACCTGCGGATATCTTTCCATGTTAAAAGCATGCAAAATTCGCAACACAACTATTTCCTGCTGTCGGGGTATCTCTGCCGGTTGGTGGTCTCGACCTTCCTCCGGTTGAGCTCTATTCAACACAGTATACATGGTGTATTTATTGAAACAACCAATTTTTCAACAATCTTTTTGCCTTTCTCGTATACTAAGTATACGGTAAAGGCTATATGATCGCTTCAAAAACAAACTTTTTATAGAAGGCCCGGAGACCCATAGTGTTATATACCGATCGACTCAGCTCGACGAATTGAGGTGATGTCTGTGTGTATGTGTGTGTGTGTGTGTGTATGTGTGTGTGTCTGTGCGCACCCCACCCAAAAAAAAATGTCACTCATTTTTCAGGTACTTATCCTTAACCGATTTACTCGCAACAAGTTGCATTCGACGCAGGATACTTCAACATTGTTTCCTATTGAAAATTGGTCAGATCGGACCATGGGCTCGGAAGTTATGGCCAAAATACCACTTTTTTATAGAAAAAAATAGTAAAAAAATGTCACTCATTTTTCAGGCACTTGTCCTTAACCGATTTACTCGCAACAAGTTGCATTCGACGCAGGATACTCTACCATTGGTTCCTATTGAAAATTGGCCAGATCCGACTATGGGCTCAAAAGTAATGGTTAAAATACATTTTTTTTTGTAATGCACAAGAAAGGCACCATCACTGCTAGGTGGATTAATCAGGTTTTTTTTCAAACTTTATTAAGCTGTTTTGCCCTTCTCGTATACTAAGTATACGGTAAAGGCTATATGATCGCTCCAAAAACAAACTTTTTATAGAAGGCTCGGAGACCCATAGTGTTATATACCGATCGACTCAGTTCGACGAATTGAGATGATCTGTGTATGTGTGTGTGTGTGTGTGTGTGTGTGTGTGTGTGCGCACCCACCAAAAAAAATGTCACTCATTTTTCAGGTACTTATCCTTAATTTACTCGCAACAATATCCGACGCAGGATACTCTACCATTGTTTCCTATTGAAAATTGGACTGATCAGACTATGGGCTCGGAAGTTATGGCCAAAATACATTTTCTATAGAAAAAGGAGTAAAAAATGTCACTCACTTTTCAGGTACTTATCCTTAATCGATTTACTCGCAACAAGTTGCATTCGACGCAGGATACTCTACCATTGTTTCCTATTGAAAATTGGTCAGATCGGACTATGGGCTCGGAAGTTATGGCCAAAATACCACTTTTTTATAGAAAAAATGAGTAAAAAAATGTCACTCATTTTTCAGGTACTTATCCTTAACCGATTTACTCGCAACAAGTTGCATTCGACGCAGGATAGTCTACCATTGTTTCCTATTGAAAATTGGTCTGATCGGACTATGGGCTCGGAAGTTATGGCCAAAATACCACTTTTTTTTATTAAAAAAATGAGTAAAAAAATGTCACTCATTTTTCAGGCACTTATCCTTAACCGATTTACTCGCAACATGTTGCACTCGACGCAGAATACTCTCCCATTGTTTCCTATTGAAAATTGGCCAGATCGGACTATGGGCTCAAAAGTAATGGCCAAAATACTATTTTTATAATGCACGAGAAAGGCACCATCACCGCTAGGTGGATTAATAAGGGTTTTTATAATGCTAGATTAAGTTCAACACCGCCTCAACAATCTATTTTAGTCATTTAAATTTATAAACCTCTTTACAGGTATGTATATCAATGTCTTTACTGTAGCAAAATCCCCAGAGCTGTGGTCAATATCGCTTTCAAATCGCCAGCACAACAAACGACCCTTTGAAGGAGCCGCATCCTCAGAGACATCATCCAGCCGATAACATTCGTCAGGACGCGATCCACAAACACTTAAAACGGTTTTATGCCAACAAAAACAAACGGCCCTTTTCAGGGCCACCAAACATGTTGATGGAAGAGGAAATGTGGTGTACTTGATTTTGTGATATCCTGTTTTGAGTTTTTACAGGACGTCCATATTTTTTGTGCAAAATCATGGATTCGAAGCAATTGCATGCTTGATTTTGCACACATTTTGTGAACTACTCTGCTCAATTTATTCGAGGTTGATACTCTGCGTTTTTGATTGTACTTGGTTGCTTATCCTAATTGCTGTCAGAGAAAGTCATTTCACGTGTAGCTTTCTTGTTTCAGTGCTACGGTAGTTATTGCCTTCTACTCAACGTTAGGCTTTTCAAGACGAAATGGATTTTCAGTACAACAACAATCGGAACAAATTTCAAATTTCATTAAAGAAAAGGATTTTCTGAAGGAAGATAAAGATCAACCTAATTGTGACGTGAATATTCCAGAATCTACAACATGTTTGAGCAAAGTGTACCTCAGATGCGCATACTTCAACCATATTCACATTCATATTCACCAACGAAACAATAATACTTTAGTTAACACTAAAATCGAAACCATAATAAACTACAATGCGTATTGTGCTACAAGAAAATCCTTATGTTGTGCAACTTCTACCTTGCGTTTGTGTCTTGTACACAACCCTTCTGATTTTTCACTTAAACTACGTCTATAGGGGGAGGCAGGACCGGATTTAGCCGGAAGGGGGCCCGGGGCCGACGGTATGTGGGGGCCCCAAAATGTACAAAAAAGGTTGGTTTTGGTTCATAAGATTTGTGGGGGCCCGGGGCCACGGCCCACCCCCCGGCCCCCCCATAAATCCGGCCCTGGGGGGAGGCTCGGACACAGAGTGTAAAACGGAAATTTTGAAATTGGGGATCGTCACGAAATTATGTGAGATTTTAAACAATAATAGCCCTTTATCTTTTGATGGATTCATGAGATTTATATTAGAGATATCGCAAATTAATCGATCACTTTGATTAATTGATTAATCGTTGTTATAAACGATTATTTAGAATCGATTACTACTCAACGAATAATCGATGCAATAGCCGACAAGAATCGAGAGTAATCGATTATTTGGGATTTTACGACATCTCTTATTTATATAGGCTAGATGAACCAGCTGTGGCTATAGCACCAGTTGTCGCACTAGTGCTTTATATGACAAATGGCCAATCAAATCACCGCAAACCAAGTTCATATCGATAAAGCGTATTCATATGATACGATAACACCTTTGATCTCCTCCAAAACAAGCAAAGCATAATTGTAAAAATTGATTTTGCTTAATTTTTGACGTCCTTTGCACCAGTTGTCGCACTAGTGGTCCCAATTTGGCCAATCCCATAAGAAAACAATGGGATTTGCCAAATAAGGAACTAAAATTAAGAATAGTGCCATAACTGTTGCATGCGTTCCTATCATGGATTAATCAATTTTGAGCATTATAAGAAATTGTATTGTAGCTTTCATAGCTGTTCTAAAGAGCAGGAAGTAAAACCCTTCGCTTGATATATTAAGTCCACCCACATGCCTTTTACTTATTTTTAAAAAAAATGTGATTCTTATGTATAGCGACGATTGGTACACCCACCCTATCAATCGACATGGAAACTCATCACCAATGTGCTAATTTTATTGAAACTTTTGATTACCAACGTTACACTATTAGAAATTTACATGTAGCGGCTTCATTAGCCCTTAAAGCATTTAAATGAGCATTTAATCGCCAAAATGTAGGCAATTAACTTTGGGATGCATTACCACACTAAGTCGAATCCAACAGGAAATCGAGGAAGGCGTAATCAGCATTGGGGTTTAAATTTAGGTTTGTTAGTGAAATTTTATTTTGAAAATAAAAATTGAGTAACGCCAGATTTGTTCGAAACCAGTGACATACATAAAAATTCAATTTGATCAGATTATAATATTTGAGCATTATGATCTTCTACACAACACTTCTATTTTTTTGAGCGGTAAAAATATTTAATTGATTACCCGTTAAGTAGGCAATTATTCTTTTGAGCTTTATCATAAATATTTGTACCAGCATTGAACCAGATTTGAAGTCAGCATCAAGCGAGCGGAATGTGTAATGAAAATGCTGGTAGACCGGATTTGCAGTACACTGGGGTCGTAAAACAGCTACCACAGTGTATACAATTTAAAAGCTTTACACGGTTTTGAAAACCGGATGCAACACTACAATTATTAGGAGTTACAACTTTCCTACGTAGTTTACGTCATTAAGCGTTCCTTTTGATTTTCTCTTTATTAGGTACCCACGAATGCATCGACCATTTCTGGTTTTGTTTGTATATTGCACTTCATATATTTTATTCGTAATCGTTACGTTGTGCAAGAAATAATGTCAATTTATTTCTCGAAGAACAATATGGTTTATTTTTTTTGGCGGCAAAAAAATTCAATTCTATACCCGTTAAAAGGGCAATTATTGTTTTGAGCTTTACCATAAACATTTGTACCAGCATTGGATTAGATTGGAAGTCAGCATCAAGCGAGCGATATTTGTAATGAAAATGCTGGTAGACCGAATTTGCACCACAGTCGTAAAAAAGGCACCACAGTGTATACAATTTAAAGGTTTTACACGGTTTTGAAACCCGGATGCAATACTACAATTATTAGGAATTAAAACTTTCTTACGTAGTTTACGTCATGAAGCGTTCCTTTTGATTTTCTCTTTATTGGGTACCCACGAATGCATCGGCCATTTCTGGTTTTGTTTGCACTGTGCACTTATCTATTCATATATTTTATTCGTAATCGTTACGTTGTGCAAGAAATAGTGTCAATTTAATTCTCGAAGGACAATGGTATATTGCGATTGCCTCGGAGTTTACCTTGCTTCAAAGTTACATTTTTATGTTTGTACCATCGGTGCAGACTATTGATCAACGCCGCGTTTTTGACGTGGGACTACGTCTGTATTTCCTATACCAGGGTACACTTTGCGAATGCGAAAAAATGAAAAACGTCGCGAAAATATGTTAAGCTTCAAACGGTGACATCTCAGCCGTTTCTCGATTAATTATCAATTTTCTTTGACCATTCGATGGAAGAGTTAACGCTTCATATCCAATATATTAAAATTTTGATTTATTATTATTTACTATTGATAATTTGCTAACAGTTTAGCAGTCGGTGTCGGTAAATCATCCAATCCCATAGACATCACAAGCATTGACGTCAAATTAATGCAACATGTTTAGTTCTAATCATCTGTTTGATGAATATTTTGAAACCAGCTGAAACGTCAGCGCAGCGACGACTTCTGAAAATTTAATCAAAACGATTCCGTCGATATTAGCTCTATCTGTATCGATGGTGGTCATCGGCAATGGTTACTGTAACGATATCGGTGGCGTTGAACGACGGTGGATCCTGCATAAAATTGATTGGATTCGGTGGCATTTGCAGAGTTCTTCTTCATTGGCCTTACATCCCACACTGGGACATTGCAGCTTAGTGTTCATTGAGCACTTGCCCAGTTATTAACTGCGAGGTTTCTAAGCCAAGTTACCATTTCTGCATTTGTACATCACGAGGCTAACACGACGATACTTTTATGCCCAGGGAAGTCGAGACAATTTCCAATCCGAAAATTGCCTAGACCGGCACCAGGAATCGAACCCAGCCACCCTCAGCATGGTCTTGCTTTGTAGCCGCGCATCTTACCGCACGGCCAAGGAAGGCCCCACAGAGATAGTTGGTGGGAAATTATTACGCAACTGACTGCAAAATGTTTATTTGCAACGATCGCGTCGATAGCAATTCTAGCAGAAATCCATTTCTGCCGTTGACTTCACCAGTGCACAAGTAAATTGTTTAAAATTTTCTCGCAACGTTCAGATTTTCGTTTGGCGACTCTTATTTATCGAAAGACGCATTATTGAAAACAAATCGAATGTTTTCAGAACCAGTATTCTATATAAGAGAAATGTCAACGTCAAGCCATTAAAAGTAAACATGTAATTCGCGCTTTAAACATCTAAATAAGCATTCAATCGACAAAATGTAGGCAATTAACTTTAGGGTGCATTTGAAGGGTCGAAACCAACAAGGAATCAAGAAAAGTTATTTGTTATTTGTTTATTCATAAATATAATTATCCTGCCTAAACGGAATTGAGTTTGTATGGCATTATGATCGAAGTATAAAATAATATTTTGTAATATTTCCAGTTTTGATGGATTAACAGATTTCGGTGAAAAATTGCTTAATCTTAACCTAATTTAGGGAATAAACGATGTTACCGTAAACCCTTTGAAAAATAAATTGATATTATTTCGTGCACTGCGTATGAATTACAAATAGAATACAGCCAAAAGTGACAGGCGGGTACCCTATAAGAAAATCATAAGGAATGTTTCATGACGTACAGTGACCGGCATAAAAACTAGCCAGAGACAATTCCATTTTCTATCTTAACCCTTTCAGGACGGATGCGTCATTTATGCCCAGCGTTTTGGATTGGCTGTTTAAAACCACCAGGGAATCAATTTTTCTTGGATGCGCATGCGAAACAAGCGTCAAAAGAGAACCAACGACAAAGTTTTGTTTTTGTCGGAGATAATAATGACAAAGATCCGAAAATGTTTTTCAGGAACAAAAAGGAAGACAATTTTGTTGCTAACCTTTCATTCCGTTATTTTGCATTATCTCTACAGCGAATTTCGGTTTTATGCTATCGTAGCTTTTGCTTTTATGGAAATATTTGAGAATCTAACTGTAATAACAAAAATAGCTTTGGATTTTCGAAAATATCAAAGCATGCAAGGCAAATTATTCTTGTCATATTGTGTTTGGGTTCTGAAAAAGGCTTGTTGCGAGGTGCGTTTGTCAGTAACAAACTCTGTTGACGACAAAGGGTATATTGTTAGGCCTTGCTCGAATATTGATGCCCCGAAAACCACAGAAGAGAGATAGGTCATCACTTTCTTCAGCAAAACTGTTCAGCATGATGTTGGCTTTGCAGGAAAAATATAAGGGGTCAAGTTTGACTACGCTGAAGAACCAGATAGATATCCGAAACTTTGGGAAGATTTCACATCTGAGAGCATGCAAGTAAATCTGGCATGTGTGAATCCTAAATCACATTGTTTGATAGTTCTGAATAGTCAGACAAGTTGAGCCATCCTGAACGTTATGCCTGTGATTAATTTTCAGGAATACGAGATGCTCAAGCTACTCCAAAACGTTCTGAAGCTCAGCCCACGGTATCTACCGGACCAATCAAGGTTTTTGCAATGTCCTTATCGTCGGTATACACCCAATCTGATTCAATAGACATATACGCATCATGCAAAGCCTATTTTCTAGAATACGAGATGCTCATTGTACTATTAAACGTTCTGTGGTTCAGCTAACGGTATCTACCGGATTAATCAAGGCTTTTACAATGTCCTCATCGTCGGTATACTCCTAATATTCTTGAGTTCAGTTCATAATATCTTCCAGATCTATCAAGACTTTCACAATATCCTCATTATCGATATTTCCCAAATCCGGTGTAATAAGCATATGATCATAATTTCCATGAACATGAGATCCAATATCCAAGGTGCTCCAAAATAATCTTGAGTAAAGATGCGTAAAGACACGGACTTGGATGATCAAGTACAGTCATGGAGCAATATCGATATCGAATCATGGAAGCAAATTATGCCATATTAAAAATAATTGAAGGGTTACTGTGATGGTCTCTTCAAACAGCTCTCCAAGGATTTTCTCTTCCACATCTCAATGTTTCCATGTGTCGGTGGTCTTTTTAATATCGACTCATGGAGGTATGGCTGTTGTTCAATCGTTACGGTTTTCAGGACGTTTTGTTGAACCTAAAACGTCTGTAGTAGCTTGTATGAATAATGATTGAAGTCACATCAACTCAATGAACCTACTGGGATATTGGATAGCTCACATTATCCGAGCTCGTAAAAGGGTCTATAATAAAACCGATCCTCTATGAGTCGCTAATGAAAGGACCACTGACTCAAGCATACATTGAGATGGGGAATTTCGAATTTCCTTGGAAAATTGTTCGAAAGGACCATCAGAGTAACCGAGAAAATAATTTATGATGGTAATTTTAGTTAGTCGATATCGAGTCTAAGAACATCGAATCATGGAGGGCCTATTGTAGCTTGTGAAAATTATGAATTGTATCGTCTCAATGAACCTGCTGTTATGTTTTGCGCTAAACAGATACATACATCGTTCAGGACTTGGTTGATTAGGTAGATCGCATCTTTTGAACTTCCAGGCATTTTGGAAAACCAAAAAGGTCTTTAGGTTGCGTTAATTCAAACTCGGCAATTGCATGTCTTATGATCACATAGATATTTTTGGACATATTATCAGCTTTGGACATTTTGTTTCTAGAGATATTTTCTGATGCATTCGAGGATATGTACTCCAGAACAGTTTGGACGGCCTAGGACATCCGAAAAAAATATACTAGTTTTAGCAGGATCGAGCGGAAAAACACGAATCTGTACGTTAAATCAATGTAAAGAAGAGTCGTCCTGAAAGGGTTAAGGAGACAATGATAGGGGGGCTGAGGGTTTGGAGGAAGCTGCGGTCGAAAAAGATTCACATCTGCTCCAAATGTGTCATTAACAAAACGCTCATAAAACCGGTAGCTCTCTACGGACAAGAAACTTAGACCATGCACGAGGAGGACTTGCAAGCTTGGAGGACTTGGATAGGTGTGGCCTCGAACCATTTATTTTGACGTCAAATTGTGGATTCAATGTTATCTAGTGTTGGTAAAATCGCTCATAAATCTCAATCAACGAGCGTTCCCATGCGAATGAAATCGTCTGCGATTTTAAAGGAATGCATCACGCTTGAATTTTTCATGCTAAAACGCATCATTTCACTCATTTGCCAAAAAAAACATTTTGATTAAAAACGCATTTGAAATTAATTTGGCGGCAATTTATTGCTTACACATAAAACAGTGTCTAATATTTTATGCGACAAACGTCAATTCACTGTTTTTAACGAAGGAGAACAAAAGAAAACCTACGATGATTCAAATGGATGATTCAACTCATCCATGAGTTTTTAGATGCTGAGTTGGGTGCATTTCAACTCACGCTTGATTTGAATCATCCATGAGTTTTGAGATCTTGAATGTTTACCAACACTGGTTATCTGTTTGGGTGTAAGCTAAATAAATGAAATAGAAAGCCCACAGTGTTATATACAAATGAGGTAATGTCTGTCTGTGTGTGTTTAGTTTGGCAGTTAATCTTGAGCGAATTGCTCACTACCAGTTGCATTCGACGTAAAATCGGGTCACGTAAAATCGGGAAAATTGGCCAGATCGGTCATTGCGTTCCGAACCCGAGCAGAAGCCATGGACAGAATAACAAACTATGATATGAACTTGATTGATATAAATATAAAAGAACAGGGAACAATATCAAAAATTTGCACCAAAATATCATTTAAATATCAAGATATACTATGGATAAGAACACATGATATTGATCACTTATAACAAATAGCATAACTTTATCTTCTGATGGTATTTTAGTGCAAAATGTTGATATTATCGTCTTTTGTCTATTATATCAATCATGTCTATATCCTATTTTGCTATCTTATCAGCATTTGATATTAATGAGCTAGCTATTTTCGCCTACTCGGAAAGCTATTGCCCCAAAAACTGTTCTTCCCTCGAAAAAAAAATTCAAAATAGAAAAAAAAATTACTGAGAGCGGAAACGTATAATACTAACGAATACAAACAACTGAGAGTCAATGGAAATAATGCGATCTTTCTTTCTAAAGTGCTATTTTGACATATCTTATGTAATTGTCCTAATACATTTTAAAATACACTAGAAAGGCGCTATCACCACTTGGAGAATTAATATAGGTTTTTGAAAAGGGATAAAAAACCATTAGTTACGCGTGTAGACCTTAAAGCCTATACTCCAGGAAATTCTTGGATGACCTGAAACGGAAAAGTTATTGAAAGCGATACGATACAATTTGGTTCTAAAGATAAAAATGTCTATGAACCATCCATGAATTGTTTTTTTTTTTTTTTTGTGTCTTTATTAAAGAGACTTTCAGCCCGAATATCCATGAATTATTTTTCAAGGAGATAATAACCCTATGGCCGTGCGGTAAGTCACGCGGCTAAAAAGCATGACCATGCTGAGGGTGGCTGGGTTCGATTCCCGGTGCCGATCTAGGTAATTTTCGGATTGGAAATTGTCTCGACTTCCCTGGGCGTAAACGTATCATGTTATACGAATGCAAAAATGGTAACCTGGCTTAAAAACTTCGCGGTTAATAACTGTGGAAAAGAATAACCCTATGGTTATGCATGTATAACAGGCCTATTCTTCAAGTAATTCTTGGATGGGCTGGAAAGGAATAGTTTTTGAAATCGTTTTCATTCTGGTTTGATAGATCAAATAGGGTATAAAACATTTTTAAAAGAGATAACCGCCCTTTAATTACGCGTCTAGACCGGCCTTGGTTACGCGTGTAGGTTCCAGAGATTTCGTGGATGACCTGGAATGAGTTTTGATTTTTTTTACGTGACGTGCCGTAAAAAAGAGGACGTAACAAACGAAGTGACGTATAAAAAAGTACCGTCAACTGGGGGGAAGATCATCATTGAGGTGAAGATGATCATTTGATGTGTCAGTCAAAAGTGCCAAATTTTTTTATGAAACGGTAGTCAACAATATTCTCCGTTCAAGTAATGTTACCGCTAGGTAGAAATCCGAGTTTTTCGATTATAATCATGAAAATATATTTTGTGGAAGAAAGAGAGAGATAGTCATAAATGACGCTATTTTCGTTTCAAATATTGACTTCGTAGACTTCTTTACGTAGTAAATTCAACATTCATACAAATAACCTAGTGTATTTTGACTACTAGGTCATAATGATTTTAGTAGAGCTGTCTTGATCAACTTCACCCCAAACCAAATTACTCAAAAAATGTGTGATAATTTAATTTATTTTAATAAATGCGAACGCATTTCAGAAAACTAAAGTTGTTGATTATTGCAACCTATTGCAGTACATGTTTTGGAAATATTTGTTTCGATTTAAAATGTAAACAGACATTGTTATTGCATGTTTTGTTCTAAAAATGATCATCTTCCCCCCAGTTGACGGTACCGTAAAAAGAGGGTTGAAGGATATATTCCTCTATTTCCATGGACATGACTGGGCTGCTGGGGGCATCATGGATGGCCATTTGATTCAAACTCCAGGACAATTAGGATCCTTTCGAGATACTACAAATCTACAAATCTACAAATTTTATATGCAGAGAGAGTGTAATAAATCGGACGTTAGAACCACCATTTAATTCAAAAAGGTTTAGCCGAGATGATTTTGTTCTCATAATGCAAAACACAATCGCTTGTGGTAGAAAATTGCCGTTAGTAGCAGAATAACACCCCAAGTAACAATCGCAATGCTTCGAAGATTTATGCTAGTTTTATAGAGGTTTTATTACGGCATGTAGAAATGCTTAAAGTTTTATTTTGGTTTTATACAGTTGTCATTTAATCAGATCCTCAAGAGTACTTGAGAACTACGTTTTGAATTCCAATATAAAACCACAGCTCTTTAGGCTCCTGTGTTCCTCCTCAGAACTAAGAAATGGAACTAACATAAAACCAACAGTTTAGTTATATGTTGGTTTTGATCAAGACTTATAAAAGCTACCAAGCTTCGTAAAGTCCTGTATAAAACCCACATATAACCTTTAATCCTGAAAAAGACCTGCATAGGAATACGAAGCTTCAAACTACTACAATGGATAGAAAACAAATTTCAGTTTCAGAACAAATTGTTTGACCCACGGAAGTATTTTCATTTCGATTTCAGTCGAAAATAAAAAAAAACAATTTTCAAGCAGTTTTTTCTACGTCGTGAATTATGTAGGGGAACTGATTTGATCTCCATCTCACTGAACATACATTTATCTCATCGGAAAGCAAAGAAATACGGCACCAAATTCGTCGCTTCTTTTTGGCAACATAAGTGTACCTACTGGAAAAAAAAATACAAATCAAATACCTTTCCATTGCTCTGCTTTTGATGGGATGAACATCGGAGCCATGAGATGAAATCCAGGAGCAGTTCCCTTATATATTTAGGTCGTCGAAAAAACTTTTTAAACAGCATTTGCCGATGAGGGGAATGAAAATATGCATTTCATCCATACATGGTTTACCACTTTAACACAGTAAAACACTTTTATGGCTCAAAATGTTCCATTTAACAATTGTCACTATATGCTGTTTAATTGTAATACTTATTTTAAGAATTACCTGCATGCGATGTCGAGGGCAAAAAATGTTTGTTTATGATTTTTTTTTATATCTGTCTACGTTGTCATGTTGTCATTATATATATATATATATATATAAAACTGCCATGCTTTTAGTTTGACCAAGATAAAACTTGCTAGTCGTAACATGGTCTTGATAAAGGCCAAGATAAAACCTCTAGTAGTTTCAAATGCCAAGATAGGGCCAGTTCAGGAGTAGTGGTTATATAGAGGCATATTTTATGCAATCAAAGTTTTATTCGAAAAAATGTCGCCGATATAAAAAAAATAATGAATTTCATAATCGAAATATCATGCACATTTATGTTACACCTTTTAAACGGTAAAATTGATCATCTAAATAAGTTTTAAGAATAATGCTTTGATTATTTGATCAAACAAAGCGGTTATTCATTGAAATTATTTCGAAAGTAATTAATTAAACTTAAAAATTCTAAATAATAACAAATTAACGAAGCGCATTGCTAAAATACCGATTATTTATCATGGTTTCGCCATGAAAAATCTCTGGCACGCCTTCAAACATGCATAGAACACCAAAAGCCAGATATGAACTTTTATTGAACATGGCTGATAATAATTCTTATATTTTTGT
Organism: Armigeres subalbatus; assembly: GCF_024139115.2. Taxonomy (NCBI): domain Eukaryota; kingdom Metazoa; phylum Arthropoda; class Insecta; order Diptera; family Culicidae; genus Armigeres; species Armigeres subalbatus. The sequence goes on from NC_085141.1 coordinate 145,824,994, forward strand.
TGCTGACATGTAATCCATATAATGCAGGAAGAAAAACATATTCCTATTCTAGTACAAACGATAAACAAATATTCGACCTGAGAGTTGACAGCTGTCTAAGTATCGGCTTGTTTGTTATATCATAGTCATGAAGCGGTTGAATCATGGTTATAAAGTGGTTCTCAAAACCACCAAGTCTTGAGGAGGTTTTGTGTTGCATGTTTTATGTGAGACTTGAAGTATATTATAAAACCGTTGGTTCTGAACTAGAACGCATATCAGGTTTTAATGATTGCAATAAAACTGGGCCAACTGGCTGTAACATGGTTATATAGGAATCTACAGGAGGTTGTGGAAACTGCGAGGACTGCATGGAAGGTTTTGAGATTAGGTTTTGCAGAACGCTATAAAACTCTGACACAACCTCAATTGTTACTTGGGAAATTATTGTTGGTAAATACTAAGGCGCAGTGTAACGATTGTGTCGAGAAAAGCATCATCAATGCTAGATGGATTTATCAGGTTTTCTAAATGATGAACCGATGCTGAAGAAAATATCCACAGCCTCTATACGTCACTGGCCAGTTCCGGTTGAGCATGCAGATCGACGGGCTGGATGAGGGACACTCCAGAAGTGACAACATCCTCTGCTCTGGTGGTCAGGACAAGACGTGGTAGTGTTGGTGGCCGGATTCCCGCGGCACTAGACGGAAAAATAGTGCACTGCAGTAGTGTTGGTAGTTGTCTCCCCACCCAAATCCACCGTCATCAAAAATGCTTTGGGACTTATTCAACGGTGGCAATGGGATTCAGAAGCATGAGCAAAGGAAGGGGAATGTTCGACAAAAATCGGATTTTTTCCTTCGACCGACTGCGTGCTGGTCCTGCTCGGAATAGGATGGATGCGTAGAGATCCGGATTCTTTTTTTTATTTCGCTCTCCGTAACCGACGACGACAACAAGGACGATGATGACGATAGCTTTAGAGATGAGGTTTTACCACTAGTGTGGGATGGCTGGAAATCTGTTTTGTGAAAATTATAAAATGTGAAAGCAATGGAAGAGTCGGGATGAAGGTGACGAAAAAAAACATGCTGGAGTACTGAAATTAATCCCAGGGAACGCTTAGGGTTGGTTTAATATTCATTAGCGTAACATTTCTGCTTAATTAGTGGAAACTTTTGATTCAGCTTCAATCTAACTTTAGATGAGCAACTTTCCAGATGGAACGAAGTTATTCATGAAGCGTTGATTTTTCAAATATATTTCCATACACGCAGATATGACACGACAAAGTACTAAGTGTCCTGTGAATGGAAAACGTTGATAATATTGTAAGCTTGCGAAGGATGAGTAAAATCATTCATCTTCATTGGCTTCGCATCATACCACATGGACGACTCGCATCATAGAACTTCCACAGTTGTTAATTACGAGGCTTTCATCGAACTGTTACAACTTCGACATCATGTGCGGTGGATAGGTTCTATTCCTACCTCAGTTGCATAACTTTACGGCAAGTTTATAACAATGCTAAAGGACGTTGAATGTCGGTTCGTTGTCGTAAGCGGTTCATCGATTGGTGTCAGCGTTGTTAGTCTGTCTCGGCGTTGGGTCCTTTCCTTCTTGCTGGTGATGAGTCCGCGACGTTAGGATCTACATTCCAACTGGAACTTGGCTTGCTTCTCAACTTGGTATTCTATTAGCAATTCCTCAGTAATTAGTTGAAAGGTTTCTGTTATCAAATTGTGTTGAAGTTCCTTCGCTTTTCCTTCTTGGCTCAGGGATATAGGGATATTGTCTGTATCTTGGTGACGATGTCGAATTAAGGAATTAATGAATTAAGGAATCAAGGAGTTAAGGAATTAAGGAATTAAGGAATTAAGGAATTAAGGAATTAAGGAATTAAGGAATTAAGGAATTAAGGAATTAAGGAATTAAGGAATTAAGGAATTAAGGAATTAAGGAATTAAGGAATTAAGGAATTAAGGAATTAAGGAATTAAGGAATTAAGGAATTATGGAATTAAGGAATTAAGGAATTAATGAATTAAGGAATTAAGGAATTAAGGAATTAAGGAATTAAGGAATTAAGGAATTAAGGAATCAAGGAATTAAGGAATTAAGGAATCAAGGAATCAATGAATTAAATGAGGAATTAAGGAATTAAGGAATTAATGAAATAAGGAATTAGGGAATTAAGGAATTAAGGAATTAATGAATTGAGGAATTAAGGAATTAAGGCATTAAGGAATTAAGGAATTAAGCAATTAAGGAATTAGGGAATTAGGGAATTAAGGAATTAAGGAATTAAGGAATCAAGGAATTAAGGCAATAAGAAATTAGGAAATTAAGGAATTAAGGAATTAAGGAATTAAGGAATTAAGGAACTAAGGAACTAAGGAATTGAGGAATTAAGGAATTAAGGAATTAAGTAATTAAGGAATTAAGGAATTAAGGAATTAAGGAATTAAGGAATTAAGGAATTAAGGAATTAAGGAATTAAGGAATTAAGGAATTAAGGAATTAAGGAATTAAGGAATTAAAGAATTAAGGAATTAAGGAATTAAGGAATTAAGGAATTAAGGAATTAAGGTATTAAGGAATTAAGGAATTAAGGTATTAAGGAACTTAGGAATTAAGGAATTAAGGATTTAAGGAATTAAGGAATTAAGGAATTAAAGAATTAAGGAATTAAGGAATAAAGGAATTAAGGAATTACGGAATTAAGGAATTAAGAAATTAAGGAATTAAGGAATTAAGGAATTAAGGAATTAGGGAATTAAGGAATTAAAGAATTAAGGAACTAAGGAATTAAGGAATTAAGGAATTAAGGAATTAAGGAACTAAGGAAATAAGGAACTAAGGAACTAAGGAATTAAGGAATTAAGGAATTAAGGAATTAAGGAATTAAGGAATTAAGGAATTAAGGAATTAAGGAATTAAGGAATTAAGGAATTAAGGAATTAAGGAATTAAGGAACTGAAAATTAAGGAATTAAGGAACGAGGGAATTAAGGAATTAATGAATTAAGCAATTATGGAGTTAAGGTATTACGAAATTAAGGAATTAGGGAACTAAGTTATTAAGGAATTAAAGGTTTAGAATTTATATTCATAAGATAGGGAACTGGAACTGTAACCCTATTTTGCTTGCTTAGGAACATGAAAATAACAACACAATTGTTACACCCCCCGTCAAACGAATACGGTAAGCGATTGTATGCAACACTTCGCCAGTATGTTGCAAGTGCCAGGTTCCTACACCAAACAGCAACAAAAGCAGACCGTGAGCTGTTGATTGAAGTTGGAGACAGTGCCGGCAACATTGTGAAGGTGCCGGAACGATGCTACTGTTTCTCGTTGGCCGTTTTGTCTCGTCGATATTTTTTCCAAACGATGTTTCTCTCTCCTATTTGTGTTTTTGTTTTTCATTTTTTCACGTGTTTCATTACGGCCAGAAACTGAAAGGATCTCTTCAAGGAAGGTGGGTGGTGTTTTTTTTTCTGCCAGCACCTGCCGCACAATGGTGGTAGTGAGTGAGATGCATTTGTTCGCTCTCGATATTCTCACTTATCACCCGCTACCGACCGTCATCGTCATCACGGTGGATATAAAAACTGTGGGAAAATCATCGTTTCGGTAGTCGCTATATTGGCCGCATGATTCAAGGATGAGTTCATGTTTGCGAAATGGTTCACCTGGTGAAGGTGCAGATGACGAGGGTGGATTGTGGTGCACTATGCATTATATTACAACTTGTACGAGCAACCGCATTTTTCTAGCTCATGATTTGTGGTTCTAACCCCTCTTTGTATCTTAGTTATTGCTTGATTTACATTTTGAATTCGTAATTAAACTTAGAAAACGTGTATAATTTTCAAGCAAATTTCGTTAGCCTCATTGAAGCGCGTTCTTATCGATTATTAGAAGGTTATATTTTCATTACATTATTCGATGCAAAAGAGGTAATAAACCATTAGGAAAAATTGACTGGAGTACCAAATGTTCAAATTTAAAAAATATTTTGTAGAGCAATATGGATTTTGCGTTGACATTCAGCTTCCAGTTGGCTAAAGATGCTTCACTAGTGACGACAGCGTCAACTATCTCTTTTGACGTAGGACTACGTCTGTGTTTTATATACCGGGGTCGGGGGTATACTTTGCGACGATTGGTAAAATCGGAGAGCGTCACGAAAATATGATAGAACGAAATGTCTATGTTAATAAAAGAGCACAAACTATGGTTACAAATACAATCTATTACATACAACTACGTAGTCCTACTTCACCTTTGCGTACAACTTGATTGGGCTGCTCCACCGAGTTTTTTTTTCATTTTTGCTAGAAGCCATCGACGTAGCAAGGGAGTTAGACCAATAGAAGACCCAATAAGTAGATATGTTGTTATAATGAAAAGTAAAGGGTTTTCATTTATGTCTGAATTAAAACCTTAAAAGCATAAAAACTTTAAATTCAATCAAACTTGTAGTGAACTTAATTCGAAACCATTTTGAGAATCCATATCCTGTCGAACCAATGTTCATTTGGCTAACTTTTCCGTCGAATTTACAGTACTTCTACTGCTCGATCAAATCCAATCCTTTTGCTGTGTACGCCCACGTTACGGCTGCAAGATGCATCTCCGGAATGCATTTTTTGTTCGCTAGCCATGAGCTTTTATCTGCTCCAGCGACCGCGCGGCTGCACGTGTTGGTTTGCGGTACGATGTGCGGTGGTCATCCTTTTGGAGCCGGATTTTGTTTAGCGAGAGTCCTGGCCGTGTAGTCTTCCGCGTGTGTGCTTTACACATCTGCACTATCCATATTTTGTGGGTGCTCGTTTCGTACCCCGTTCGTAATCGGATTGTGCATCCACGTTGCCGTTGGCACCATTGCAAATCAGTTGAAACAGTGCGTGCGGTTGCTGTTTACATGGAAATGGAAAATCTCGCCTCCAGGATCGAAAGTGGATGCAGGTGATTGAGAGGAACAAACGAAAGCTTCATTTCCGGAGCAGTTTGCGGAATAGCTGGAATGCTAAACTAGAGCATCAGAAGAAATGTTTGATGTTAGCACATAGTTTTAGGGCAGGCGAAGCATTTTTTTTCGATTTTGATGATTAGACACTAAGTGCACAAAAGTCCTCTGGGAATAAAAGCACAGTTTAAGTTTAAGCAGAAAAGTTAAGGATCAAGAGTTAAAGTCGCAAGGTTTTTCTATTTCGAATTGAAAGAAAATCATTTGTTTAGTCGAGTCAACTATGAGACATTGAAGACGTTTCAACTGAAACATGGTCTGCTTTTCAACTAAGTGTTTTTGATATACGAATGCAAAAATGGTAACTTATCTTAGAAACCTCGCGGGTAATAACTGTAGAAGTGCTGAATGAACACTAAGCAGCGAGGTGGCAATGTCCCAATAGGGGATGTAATGCCAAGAAAAAGAAGAAGAAGAAGAAACAGTATTAGCATTTCAGAGCATTACACAATAGGAACAGAAAGAGAGAAACTTCAGTAAAAAGAGCCTCTTATAAGATAAGTTGCATTGTGAAGGAGAGGATGGGATTCAAGAAACCTGACATGTTTTTAAGGGATTTAATACAAGAAGCATGACGCTAGGGGATGAGGGGTTGATAATCCTTCTTATCTAACCATCTCAGTTTGAAAAATATTTGAAGCAGGTCGAAAGGTTAATGCCGATATTATTCCGGAACACGAAACACACATAATGGATCCATATAATATTAACTTTCAATAAAAACAAAACTACTGATGTGAAATAATCGAAATAGCATTTGTACAAGAATATATTGAGCACGGTGTTTTCTTCAGCAACTTGCTCAAGAAATCCTCCAGGAATTTCTGCATGAAATCTTTTAGGAACTCCTTCAGATATATCTACAAAAAACAACAAACAAATAATAGTTCCTGGAGGAATTTACTGAAGATTGCCATGAGGAATTCCTGACGGAATTCCACAACGAATTCCGGGGGAAGATTTTTTGAAGATTTCTTGAAGTAATTTAATATTCCTAGAGGAGCTCACGAAAGAAAAAGCGGGAGAATTTATGGAAGAATGTCCCGGGCGCAAGCGCAACAATGCAACCATTGGTATATGCTGGGGAAATTTTGTGAGTAAATTTTCCGGAAAAAATCATCTGTAAGGTTTTTCAAGCGATCTCTTGGCAATAACTAGAAGAAACTACCTGGAGAAATAGGGTTTTTTTGGCAGGAGTTTCTGAAAATGTTTCTGTGGAAATTGCAGGGAAAATTTCTTAAATATTTTCCAAAGGGATTTTCCCGGGTTTCCAGAGGAGTTTTTAGAGGAATTTTCGAAGGATTTTTTGTAGAAATTTTCGGAAGAGTTTCTGTAGACTGGATGAATTTCCAGAGGAATTAATTTAGGAATCCAGCGAAATTCCTAAATCAACTTCCAAAGACTTTCAAAACGATTTTCAGGGGAGAATTTTTAAGGGGTTTTGGAGGATTCTTTTAGGCCTCAAAAAACTCCTTCGGAAGCTGCTAAAGTAATTCGTTGGGAAGCTCCTCCAGTTTTATGAGCACTATGTACATGATATATGTAGTCCGCGTGTGAATCTTTTTCGACCGCTTAGTAGGTCCGATTCCTACAGTTAATGCGCCTTTGAATTTTTCTCAGTACATAATTCTTTTTCAGGAATTTCTAAGGAAGTTCCTCCAGGAATTTCTCCTGAAATTCATCAAGAAATTCCTCCGGATATTCCTCCAGGAAACTCTTCAAGAATTCCTCTGAAAGGTCCTCCAAAAATCCTCCGATTATTTCTCCAGGAATTAATCCGAAACTACCTCCACGAGTTCTATGAGAAGTTCCTCCAAGAATTCCTCTGAAAGTTTTTCAGGTATTCTTTCTAAACACTTACTTATGGGTCCTGTACACAAAGGGCCGACGTAAAAGATCTTCAACCTGAGCGATGTCCAACTATCGCTTTAACCTGTTGCCAGGTTTGATTTCGGTCGAGTTCTTTTATTTCTTTATTGAGGCTTCGCCGCCATGAGCGGCCTCTGGTGACAACGACGATGGAGCTCGTTGTTCGAGATCTAGTTGTGAGACCACCAGTCCCGAATTATACACCGCAGGCATCTGTTGATGAATACCTGCAGCCGTTGAGTGTCCTCCACTGATACACACCATGTTTCGCTAGCGTATAAGAGCACAGATTTCACGTTGGAGTTGACGCGTGTTATAGTCAGATCATGCCGAGGTGGTGGTGGCCTGGCTGGTGCTTGGAAAAGTTGTTCGAAGTGCTCGAATCAGCGTTTCAGCTGGTCAGTTGGGTCGGTCAATAACGCGTCTTTTACAGGCATCGTTGCATTACGCCCAGATTGTTCTCGCTGGTTGCGATGAAGGCATTTATGATGGCGGTCCATTGGTCTTCCACGCTGCCACCTTCCGGAATATCTGCAACACGCGTCTCCAGTTCTTCAACGAAGGACTGTCACACCGTGGCATCTTACAATCGGCGTCTGTTGAACCGTCGTCCAACCCTTTCCTCCTGCCGACAAATCCGCGCAATAATGCGCTGGTGTATTGATGATCACACGCGATATCGGCACTACGTTTATTCCGTACATCAGGAAGGCTTCGTTTCCATTTTCGGCTGTGCAGATGTAATCGATTTGATTTTCTGTAAAGCCGTCACGGGAGACCCACGTGGCCTTGTGAACCGGTCGATGAGGGAAGAGCGACCCGGTCACCATGCCAACTCCACGAAAACCAGAGTTTAGCAGAACTTGTCCCGACGGCGATCTGTGTTCTCCAAAGTTTGGCCAACGGACTTCACTCAGTCCCAGGATCTCAAGCTTCGTGCGGCGTGGATTATTGACAAATTGTGGCAATTGACCCTGCTGGGCTAGCGTTAAATCGTTCCATGTTCCTATTCCCCTAGTAACATTTTGATTTTAAACTGGTTTTATAACACTCTTGTAGGGTAAATTAAAGTCTTCAAGACCGTTTTAAAACTAAAAATATTACTTGGGTCGTGTCCGTTGTTTTGCGTTAAGAGTCGTTGCCGTAAAATCAGTTCGTATTCCTTCATTATCGGATTATCGAACAAATTGATGTTACGGGAACAGTAGGTTGTTGACCCAACCTTCCCTATCCACCGGGGTGGGGCTGCCATCTTAGGTATAGCTTCCGGGGAATAGCATTTCATACTCAGCTGCTGAATGTCAGAACAGACGCTTTTGGAGCCGCACCTCCTTGGTGAACAGCTGCTCGATCAGTCGGGTCTTATTTGTTCAAAGTCCCACCCAACACCAGGACTAGGCTAGTGCGTTTTGAGCGGCACACGGTCGTTTTGGTGGGGCCTGCTTGCGGACACATGCATTCTTTCTAAAGTTGCTCCAAAAATACTTTGCAAGAAATTGCTCCAAGAAGTTCCTATTAAAGTTTCTCAAGAAGTACATCCAAGAGCTCCTTCAGGGGTTCATTGGCAAGTTTCTTCAGGAGTTAATTGATAAGATCTCCCAGGAATTCTTTCAGAAGTACCTCCGCGAATTTCCCCGAAAGTTTCTTCATAAAATCTCTCAAAAGCTCTTCAAACAATTCCTCTAGAAAGCATCTGACAAACCGTCTAGGAACTCCTCCTTAAGTTCCTCCAGGAATTCCACTGAAAGTACCTCCTGAAATTCCTCGGGAAGTTTATCCAAGTATTCCTTTGGAAGTTCCCCAGATAATTTCTCCTAGGAACTCTTGGAAGTTCCTCCAGAAATTTTTGTCAAAGGTTCCTCCATGAATTACCCTTGAAGTTGCTCCATGAGTTCATCCGAAGGTTGCTTCAGTAATTCCTCCAAGAGTTCTGTCAGGAATTCCTGCGAAAGTTTCTTTAAAAGTTTCTTAAGGAATTCGTTGGTAAGCTCTTTGTCGGGGAACAAAGTTTCACTACCATAGCTGCATTGGTTGCTTCTCCAACACTCGACGATATGTGCTACCTTGAGCTGGGTCACTGCGGTTTATTCCAAATATGTCATTTGCGGCTACTAGTCCAATTTCGGGACACTTTTTTCCACCGAGTATTTCTTCCGTGAAATCGAACACGAATCACATTTTTCCGGAGCACAAACCCGAATCTTAGAATACATTTATGTTCAATAACAGACTAACATCGAGTAAATAAAGCCAACGCATTAAAATTATTACCGCGTGGACTCCCGTTGTCCATGTATATTGCTGACCGGTCAAGAGGTAACTAACTCTGTTTCTTCCGATGTCCAGCTCAAAACACAGATTGCTCTATGCGATGATTTAATCCTTGGGGCCCTCCTTAGCCGTGCGGTAAGATGCCTCATGATATACGAATGCAGAAATGGTAACTTGGCTTAGAAACCTCGCAGTTAATAACTGTGAAAGTGCTTAATGAACACTAAGCAGCGAGGAAGCAATGTCCCAGTGGGGGATGTAATGCCAATGAAGAAGAAGAAGAAGATGATTTAATCCGTCGGTCCTGTGAGTAATCCTCTCGTTAACTGTATTCACCACTGTCCAAGTGAAAAAAAATAATACGCAAGGGCTCTAGGGGCTTGCATGGGCATGCTGAGTTGATTTTGGTTTGATATCGAGGGTAGTAGTAGACCTGGTAGACCAATTAATCTGAACGCCAGAACAATTTCCAGAACCTAGAATATCTGCATTAAACTGTTTTGAACTGCATGTAAGACGCAAGGGCTTTAGGGGCTTGGGCATGCTGAGTTGATTTCCGCCATGAAATAATGTTACGTTTGCCTTTGATTAGTGATTATTAGATCTCAAGCAATATTTGTAAAAGTCGAGTACGCTGGCTTCTACCCCCCTCTTACTAACCGTATAATAAAATAATATTGATTGTATATATTACAAAGAACAATGGCTCCGTAAAGTGTTATACACGCCTGAGCCTACCAAATAAACGAAATTGAAAAAAAAAATATTTGTAAAAGTCCGAAACCACGAAAAGTAATCCGTCATCACTACGCACGTCTCCAGCGAACCACATTGTAGTGAAGGGACGTGTAATTCATAATTGATTATAATAATAAAAAATATATTTTCGGTTCATACCAATAGTCGAATATTTTAAGAAATAAACAGCTCGATTTTGAACCACTTCGAAGAAAATGATTTGTCATCAAAATGATTACACGTAGCAGATGATTCCTCGAAGTGTATGGTTGCACCGAGATTGAACTCATAACACACGAAGCAGCGGTCTCGTTTCGTCTCGAAAATTGCACAATGATGCGTATGAAGACGAATGAAAACAAATGTTAACGTGTGTTTATGTCGAATTCGTTTTTAAACCTGGGTCAGTGCCAACCCGAACCCTGAATAAAAAAACATTTTCAGTTCCATCTGTCATTGGATATGTTGGTATGCGTAGCATCGTGTTTGTTTTGATTCGAAACATATGATCCAGGACATCCAGTGCACTGGCAGTGCGTTGGCCTTGACTTATCAGATCATGATAAATAAATATGTTTTTGCGTGAACTGATTTTTGCGGATAGTGGAATTTACTTTTGGGTGGATATAAAATGGGGAAACGCTCCTGGAATATATCTCATGGCTCCGATATTCATCCCATCAAAAACAAAGCAATGGAAAGTAATTTTGGATTGTTTATTATTTTTGTAATTTTTTTAGCAGAGAGCACGCATGTTGACAAAAAGAGGCGACGAAATTGGTGCTGTATTTCTTTGTTTCCCGATGAGATGAATATATGTTCAGTGAGATGGAGATCGGAACAGTTCACCTATTTAATTATATTCAATAATCCCGTGCACATTTTTATACCAAGAATTCCGTATAGAATTCATGTAAAAGAGATTTTCTATTCTACAAAAATTAATCTATTTCTGCAAAAGTTTTTTTTCTTTCGGAGAACACTCAGAAGCATGTAATAAAAATTCTCCAGGATTCGAAATTTTTTTTTCCTCGCTACCTCTCCTGATAAAGGTAGCCTCACACCTCGGGAAAATTTTCCGCCGGATTTTGGGCCCGTGCATTTTTAATTTTCAAGAATCTCCCGGAGGAATTACTCAAGGTTCTTCCTGAAGGAAAGTTCGAGTAAGTTCCTGTGTTCCAGAATGATTTCCTGAAGGAATTATTGTAGGAATTTCCAAATTAATTCCTGGAGCAACTTCCAGAGAAAATCCTGGAACAGAATTCAAAGATATTCCTAGAAGAATTTCCAAAGGAATTCATCTCGAAAGGATCCCTTGGAAAAAAAAATATGGAGGAATGCCTGAAAGATATCGCCAAAAATTCAAGAAAGAATTACTGAAAGAATTTCTGAAGTATTTTTTGGTAGAATTCTAGAAGACAATTCTGAAACGCACGAAAGAGTTTATAGAAGAATTTCGAATGCGGTATTCCTCGAATATATTTGTCTGACAATTCTTAGCGGATTTTGTGAACGGGTTTCAAGGGGAATTCCCAAACTACATAATTGCATCCACCGACCTAATTTAGGACACAATCAGTAAGGAAAACCTGAATGAATTTATGAATACATAACTTCCCTAACAATTATGTTTGAACTGAATCTAAACAACAGTACCGGTTTAATTTCATTTGATTTGTAGTTTCAAATCAAATATCACAAAATTATCGGAAAAAAAGAATTTCAACGCGCATTTTATTTTAATAAACAGACAGTTTCGTTTCTCCCTTCTGCTTGTTTATTCCGAACAGTCCCACCCACCCACGTGGTTTTGACAGTTGAAGTACAGTTGTATTGGTGAACCCGGTGCGAAACCGTGAAACAACACAGTGTGAACCCGACAGCTTTGGGGTTGGAACTAGTGCGAACCTAGTTCCAACCTGAGCGAATAAAAAAACACTTTGACAGCACTTAGGTTGGAACTGGTTCCAACCTAGGTTGGAACTTTTTAAAAACGAATTCGACATTAGAGTGGAAAGAAATATACATGGGAAAGATGAGGAAGGTTGAATGAGATGGGTGCATCAATGTTTGGTCATTCTGTAGACGAAACTTCCAACGAATGGATGTGCGCGTCTGTGTAGTGTTTTTTTATTTGGGCCGAGTTTCGGCTGGTGCATATCGGCTCTCGGATGGATACGACACACATGAGCAGAAATAAATCAGGCGAAATGCACTTTTGGTTCAGTGCACCATGTTCGAAAACCAAATGTTGGTTGAATACGTTCCGTGTACGCCAAAAAGGAACAGACCTATATGAGACTGACAGTTGTCAATTTGACATTTTCCTGAAGACACGCATACCACCACAGAAAGAGAAAGAGTAACGGAAAATCCAAACGTCATCGTCACTCGTCTACAACCATTTGCCGGTGTCGGAAGGCAAAAGAAAACGTGATCGAGGAAAATACCGTTTAGTGAAACTTGCCACAAGAGGCGAAGAAAAGAGTTCCGGATCACTTTCAAGTGTCCGGGTTTCGGAAGTTTCGCATCGTCTGCTGGTGGAAACCACGGAAAAAGGCAGCACACACACTTAATTTGTTTTACCGGGATCTCAGCAAAATGTTGAACTTTTACCGAGAATCGCACAGCCGTGCTCCAGCAAACATGTTTTTTTTTCGAGAAAAGCAAATAATTTGCCGAAGATCAGCTAACAAACGCTATTTTTGCCGAAATATCAGTTATTTATTTTGCTGGCTAACGGCTTTGCGGATTTTTGAGGAGCTGCAGAAATGAAAACTGAGTGTGCACACGTGCATTCCACGGATCACGGAAGTACGACAAGGGTGAGACTTTCCATTCGTCCGAAGGAACGAACCATTCTGACCGGTGGCGAGAGGAACAAAAACGCCGCGATAAAACAAGTCGTGTACGGCATCACACCTTGGCGCAACCACTCAAAGAGCACCAGTGCTGTCATGGCAAATCATGAGCTGGTTACTCATACATTTAAAATTTTGCGCCCCTTGGAAAATCCGCCCATCAAACTTTATTGATTTGAAAATTGCGCCCCACGCCTAAATGTGAATAAATTCATTCAGGCTATCATTTCACTCCAACAACGAACTTTTTATAAAAGGCTCTTAGACCCATAGTATTGTATACCAAACTCAGCTCAACAAACTGAACAAATGTCTTTACGTCCGCGTCCGTTGAACTTCGCCTGCACCCGACATTTTTTCTTTTTTAAGTTTCGTCTCCACAAATTTAGGTATCTTCATTGAACAAACATTCCATAAAAATGCTTGTTTTCACACTCTAAGCTTTACTTCATTAACAGTTTTACGCCCATGTGTTTTGGACGTTTAAAATGCTTCTGGGTAACTTCAATCGTCTAGTGGCACGTGCTGAGAAATGTCGGTTTGATTCCTACCCTAGTAAAAAGATTTTTTTTGGCATCGGAAAATTTATCACTAATCAACTTTTGTTACATGAGAGTGCTGTCCGTTGTCTAGGCCAAGACAAATTTGTTATCGTGGTGTGTCACGGTAAAATGAAAACTAATAAGGTGTACCGGCTTTAATTTTAATTTTAAATGTTCATCAATCGACCAAAACAAACTATTCACTATAAATGCCTTAGAGCAATTAAATTGTACTCCAATTGCTACTAAGGCCGCCCTCACACGACTCACAAGACCGCCCAAATCCCAATGAAGGTCTCAGAGTAACCATAATGTACTCAAATCGAATCTGTGTCTAACTTCATGGGTTTCAGACGTTCGCTGAGCTCATTATGGATGCCTCGAATCAAACATATTGTACTAAAATTGATTCTATGTCCGCACTACAAAACTCAAAGGATCTATCAACTTACTATGAAGGCCTCAGGGTAAATCAAATCTATGTCCGCCCACTCAAGGGACTCAGATGATCACTCATTTCACAATGAACACCTCAGGCTCAGAGTAATCAAACTGTACTCAAATCCAATCTGTGTCCGCCTTCACTATGAAAGCCTCAGCCTCCGCTCGATTCACTATGAAAGCCTCAGAGTAACCGAATTGTACTCAAATCAAATTCATGTCCACCCACATGGGACTTAGACGATCACTCATTTAACTATGAGCACCTACGAGTAACCAAATTGTAATCAAATCGAATCTGAGTCATCCCCTCATGGGACTCTAGCGAGGGCTCAAGACACTATAAACGTCTCAGAGTAACAATCTTGTACTCAAATTCATGTTGTTTTCCCCCTTATGGGACTCTGGCAAGCGCTCAATTCACTATGAACGTCTCAGTGCAACAGATTTAGACTAAAACTTATGCTGTGTTCTCCCTCATGGGACTCTGATAAGCGCTCAAGTCACTATGAACGAATCAGAGTAACAATGCTGTGTCCGCCCTTATGGGACTCTGGGGCACTCAATTCAATAACAAATTTTCAAAACGACTTATCTGCTTTTGTAAATAAAGAAACGTTGATTTGACGAATCTAATGCCACTCCCACACAAACCAACACCATAACAGGTAGCCGAAGCCTTCACTTACGTGTAGATGGTGATGGTTAGCGTGGAGTGCCATCAGATTCGTCAAATCGTCGTTTGATCTTTATTTACAAAAGCAGATAAGTCGTTATGGAAATTAGGTATTGAATTCACTATGAACGTCTCAGAGTAATAATTTTGTACTTAAATTCATGCTGTGTCCGCTCTCATGGGACTCTGGCAAGCGCTCAAGTCACTATGATCGTCTCAGTGCAACATATTTAGACTCAAACTCGTGCTGTGTTTGCCATCATGGGGCTCTGGCAAGCGCTCAAGTCACTATGAACGCCGCGCCCACGCAAAGTATCCAGTAGACTCGCCCAGGAAACAAAAAGTTGTCGAATTCCACGCCCCTCCCCCCCTTGGATTGTGTCTTATGGTAAGAATATCAATCCCTCAAAATTTCAGCTCAATCGCTTGTAGCATAAGCTGCGCATTTGATTAGATGTTTTTATGGGGCTTTGCGTCAATATTTATAGGAAAATACACCTCCGACATTCGATTTGGAAATTGGTTCTGATCGCTCGATTGTTGGTATGTTACAGAACAATTTCACAGAACATTGTACGATGATAAAATGAACTTTGCTATTTTTGAATATTTAATATAAAATGTTGGGTACTTAATCTGTCCATGATTTTATAGTTGATATTTGGAATTACTTGAAAACAAATATCGCAAATCTTAAACAATTTACCCGTAAAAACTTAAATGAGGTTTGGGACATGCAACTTATCGATGTTACAACGATTGAATTACCGTAGTAAATGCGAAAGTAAGTTAAATTAGCTGAAATTTTGAAAGGTTATTACTGTTCACATTTTACATGTGATTGAATTTAAGAAAGATTTATTGGAGCCGAGCCAGCCTAGGGCTGAAAGCCTTCTTAATAAAGATACAAAAATAAAGAAACAAAAAAGGTTTTTTAAATTAACATTTCCAATTGAATTTTGAGTTGTTTTAGTTGTCTCATTCCACCCGATGATATCAGAATCAGAAAAGGTAAACCACCTAACGATAGCAGTTCGACGGGGAATTAAAAATTGGGTTGAAGGTTTATCTCAAACTTAGGTTTTTTGAACCTATTCAAACCTTTCGTTAGGTGGAAACAACTTAGAATTCAGATACTTTTCTACACATGATCAAACGCAAACTCAAATCAAATACTAAAGCTCAGGCTGACCCATTCGACTGGAATTTGGCTTCCCCCAGCAACGATCTAGAATTAAGGAAATTGAACTTAATTTGACTTGTTTGAACTTCATTTTGGGTAGATGAATTTAACCATGTGGCAATGAGAATTATCTTAGGGGGGTCTGGCATACCACGATGGAAATTGTGCCTTTTTTCGGAAGAAATGTAGAAAATATATACATGCTTGCTTGTACTTAATGTATCCGCATAACAATTTCATTGAAAATTTTCATAACTTCTTTAATCAAAAATAAATTATTTTTATGAAAGAATTAGTTCAATGGCTTATGTCTCTACTCATTACTAGATCCACATTTTTTTGTAGATTTTGACTCCCTCCTCCTATGTCCCCAACGTGTTTTTTCTTGAACAAAAAAACCGTACTATCGCACTTCACATATTTTTGGTAGTTTTCAACCAAGTGAAAATGTTTTGATGCCAATTCAGGATTCTGTTAGCATTGGTTCCACGATGTATGTTTAAACTTTCAACTTTTGTATCTTCAAGTCCAGAAAACCTTTTAATATTCAATTAGAGGTAGAAATTCTTTTCAAATATGATTTTCCCAACTATAAGAAGTTTCTACGAAATCGCAAAGTCCTGCTGCTAATAGCTGAGGTCTTTACAATATCACTTTTTTTTCTAAATTTTATCCTAATTTCCTAATTTATCTAATTTTATCTTTATATTTTACAATCTACTTCTATTTATTGTGGATTAAAACTATGAGACGGTTAGTAAATGTTATTAAAAAGTAGTGTACGATTGCTGTAATAAGAAATAAGTTTTAGGTTTATTAAAATAATTGAATTGATCTCACATCGGCACTGGGACCATCCCCAAGGATTCAAACAAGCGCTCATTCTACTATCGTCTTAGAGAAACCTAATTGAACTCAAAATGCTACTGTGCCCGCCCTCATGGACTCAGACGAGCAGTACAACCAAATTGATCTCATACCGACACTGCGACCGCCCCAAGGATTCAAACGAGCGCTCAATCTGCTATCTCCTTAGAGAAAATAAAAAGGAACTCAAAATACTACTGTGCCCCTTTATGGACTCAGACGAGCGCTCAATCCACTATCATCACATAAATGCAACCAAATTGAACTCTTATCGACACTGCACTCGCCCTCATTGACTCAGACGAGCGCTCAATCCACTATTATCACATAAGTGTAAACAAATTGATCACATATCGACACTGCGACCGCCCCCAAGGATTCAAATGAGCGCTCATTCTACTATCTTCTAAGAGAAACCGAATTGAACTCAAAATGCTACTGTGCCCGCCCTCATGAACTAAGACGTACGCTCAATCTACTATCATCACATAAGTACAACCAAATTGATCTCATATCGACACTGCGACCGCCCCAAAAGATTCAAACGAGCACTCATTCTACTATCTTCTTAGAGAAACCAAATTGAACTCAAAATACTACTGTGCCCGCTCTCATGGACTCAGACGAGCGCTCAATCCACTATAATCACATAAGTGCAACCAAATTGAACTCATATCGACACTGCGCTCGCCCTCATTGACTCAGACGAGCGCTCAATCCACTATCATCACATAAGTGCAACCAAATTGTTTTCATATCGACACTGCGACCGCCCCAAGGATTCAAACGAGCGCACATTCTACGATCTCCTTGAAGAAACCTAATTGAACTCAAAATGCTACTGTGCCCGCCCTCATGGACTCAGACGAACGCTCAATCCACTATCATCACATGAGTGCAACCAAATTGAACTTTTATCGACACTGCGCCCACCCTCATTGACTCGGACGTGCGCTCAATGCACTATCATCACATGAGTGCAATCAAATTAAACTCATATCGACACTGCGACCGCCCCAAGGATTCAAACGAGCGCTCATTTTACTATCTCCTTAGAGAAACCAAATTTAATTCAAAATCCTACTGTGCCCGCCCTCATGGACTCAGACGAGCGCTCAATCCACTATCATCACATAAGCGCAACCAAATTGAACTCAGGTCGACACTGAACGCCCTCATTGACTCAGACGAGCGCTCAATCCGCTATCATCACATAAGTGCAACCAAATTGAACTCATATCGACTCTGCGCCCACCCTCATTGACTCAGGCGAGCACTCAATCCACTATCATCACATAAGTGCACCCAAATTGAACTCATGTCGACACTGAACGCCCTCATTGACTCAGACGAGCGCTCAATCCACTATCATCACATAAGTGGAACCAAATTGAAGTCATATCGATACTGCGCCCGCCCTCATTGACTCAGACGAGCACTCAATCCACTATCATCACATAAGTGCAACCAAATTGAACTCATATCGACACTGCGCCCACCCTCATTGACTCAGGCGAGCACTCAATCCACTATCATCACATAAGTGCACCCAAATTGAACTCATATCGACACTGCGCCCACCCTCATTGACTCAGACGAGCACTCAATCCACTATCATCACATAAGTGGAACCAAATTGAAGTCATATCGATACTGCGCCCGCCCTCATTGACTCAGACGAGCGCTCAATCCACTATCATCACATAAGTGCAACCAAATTGTTTTCATATCGACACTGCGACTGCCCCCAAGGATTCAAACGAGCGCTCATTCTACGATCTCCTTGAAGAAACCTAATTGAACTCAAAATGCTACTGTGCCCGCCCTCGTGGACTCAGACGAACGCTCAATCCACTATCATCACATGAGTGCAACCAAATTGAACTTTTATCGACACTGCGCCCGCCCTCATTGACTCGGACGTGCGCTCAATGCACTATCATCACATGAGTGCAATCAAATTGAACTCATATCGACACTGCGACCGCCCAAAGGATTCAAACGAGCGCTCATTTTACTATCTCCTTAGAGAAACCAAATTTAATTCAAAATGCTACTGTGCCCGCCCTCATGGACTCAGACGAGCGCTCAATCCACTATCATCCCATGAGTGCAACCAAAATCAATGATTGATCTCATATCGACACTGTGACCGCCCCTAAGGATTCAAACGAGCGCTCTTTCTACTATCTCCTTAGAGAAACCTAAATGAACTCAAAATGCTTCTGTGCCCGCCCTCATGGACTCAGACGAGCAGTACAACCAAATTGATCTCATACCGATACTGCGACCGCCCCAAGGATTCAAACGAGCGCTCAATCTGCTATCTCCTTAGAGAAACCGAATTGAACTCAAAATGCTACTGTGCCGCCCTCATGGACTTGAACGTACGCTCAATCTACTATCATCACATAAGTACAACCAAATTGATCTCATATCGACACTGCGACCGCCCCAAAAGATTCAAACGAGCACTCATTCTACTATCTTCTTAGAGAAACCAAATTGAACTCAAAATACTACTGTGCCCGCTCTCATGGACTCAGACGAGCGCTCAATCCACTATAATCACATAAGTGCAACCAAATTGAACTCATATCGACACTGCGCTCGCCCTCATTGACTCAGACGAGCGCTCAATCCACTATCATCACATAAGTGCAACCAAATTGTTTTCATATCGACACTGCGACCGCCCCCAAGGATTCAAACGAGCGCTCATTCTACGATCTCCTTGAAGAAACCTAATTGAACTCAAAATGCTACTGTGCCCGCCCTCATGGACTCAGACGAACGCTCAATCCACTATCATCACATGAGTGCAACCAAATTGAACTTTTATCGACACTGCGCCCACCCTCATTGACTCGGACGTGCGCTCAATGCACTATCATCACATGAGTGCAATCAAATTGAACTCATATCGACACTGCGACCGCCCCAAGGATTCAAACGAGCGCTCATTTTACTATCTCCTTAGAGAAACCAAATTTAATTCAAAATCCTACTGTGCCCGCCCTCATGGACTCAGACGAGCGCTCAATCCACTATCATCACATAAGTGCAACCAAATTGAACTCATGTCGACACTGAACGCCCTCATTGACTCAGACGAGCGCTCAATCCACTATCATCACATAAGTGCAACCAAATTGAACTCATGTCGACACTGAACGCCCTCATTGACTCAGACGAGCGCTCAATCCACTATCATCACATAACTGCAACCAAATTGAAGTCATATCGATACTGCGCCCGCCCTCATTGACTCAGACGAGCACTCAATCCACTATCATCACATAAGTGCACCCAAATTGAACTCATGTCGACACTGAACGCCCTCATTGACTCAGACGAGCGCTCAATCCACTATCATCACATAAGTGGAACCAAATTGAAGTCATATCGATACTGCGCCCGCCCTCATTGACTCAGACGAGCACTCAATCCACTATCATCACATAAGTGCAACCAAATTGAACTCATATCGACACTGCGCCCACCCTCATTGACTCAGGCGAGCACTCAATCCACTATCATCACATAAGTGCACCCAAATTGAACTCATATCGACACTGCGCCCACCCTCATTGACTCAGACGAGCACTCAATCCACTATCATCACATAAGTGGAACCAAATTGAAGTCATATCGATACTGCGCCCGCCCTCATTGACTCAGACGAGCGCTCAATCCACTATCATCACATAAGTGCAACCAAATTGTTCTCATATCGGTACTGCGACCGCCCCCAAGGATTTAAACGAGCGCTCATTCTACGATCTCCTTGAAGAAACCTAATTGAACTCATAATGCTACTGTGCCCGCCCTCGTGGACTCAGACGAACGCTCAATCCACTATCATCACATGAGTGCAACCAAATTGAACTTTTATCGACACTGCGCCCGCCCTCATTGACTCGGACGTGCGCTCAATGCACTATCATCACATGAGTGCAATCAAATTGAACTCATATCGACACTGCGACCGCCCCAAGGATTCAAACGAGCGCTCATTTTACTATCTCCTTAGAAAAACCAAATTTAATTCAAAATGCTACTGTGCCCGCCCTCATGGACTCAGACGACCGCTCAATCCACTATCATCCCATGAGTGGAACCAAAATCAATGATTGATCTCATATCGACACTGTGACCGCCCCTAAGGATTCAAACGAGCGCTCTTTCTACTATCTCCTTAGAGAAACCCAAATGAGCTCAAAATGCTTCTGTGCCCGCCCTCATGGACTCAGACGAGCAGTACAACCAAATTGATCTCATACCGATACTGCGACCGCCCCAAGGATTCAAACGAGCGCTCAATCTGCTATCTCCTTAGAGAAACCAAATTGAACTCAAAATACTACTGTGCCCGCTCTCATGGACTCAGACGAGCGCTCAATCCACTATAATCACATAAGTGCAACCAAATTGAACTCATATCGATGCTGCGCTCGCCCTCATTGACTCAGACGAGCGCTCAATCCACTATTATCACATAAGTGTAAACAAATTGATCACATATCGACACTGCGACCGCCCCAAGGATTCAAACGAGCGCTCAATCTGCTATCTCCTTAGAGAAAATAAAAAGGAACTCAAAATTCTACTGTGCCCCCCTTTATGGACTCAGACGGGCGCTCAATCCACTATCATCACATAAGTGCAACAAAATTGAACTCATATCGACACTGCACTCGCCCTCATTGACTCAGACGAGCACTCAATCCACTATTATCACATAAGTGTAAACAAATTGATCACATATCGACACTGCGACCGCCCCCAAGGATTCAAATGAGCGCTCATTCTACTATCTCCTTAGAGAAACCAAATTGAACTCAAAATACTACTGTGCCCGCCCTCATGGACTCAGACGAACGCTCAATCCACTATCATCACATGAGTGCAACCAAATTGAACTTTTATCGACACTGCGCCCGCCCTCATTGACTCGGACGTGCGCTCAATGCACTATCATCACATGAGTGCAATCAAATTGAACTCATATCGACACTGCGACCGCCCCAAGGATTCAAACGAGCGCTCATTTTATTATCTCCTTAGAGAAACCAAATTTAATTCAAAATGCTACTGTGCCCGCCCTCATGGACTCAGACGAGCGCTCAATCCACTATCATCCCATGAGTGCAACCAAATTGAACTCATATTGACACTGCGACCGCCCCAAGGATTCAAACGAGCGCTCATTTTACTATCTCCTTAGAGAAACCAAATTAAATACAAAATGCTACCGTGCCCGCCCTCATGGACTCAGACGAGCGCTCAATCCACTATCATCACATAAGTGCAACCAAATTAAACTCATATCGATACTGCGCCCGCCCTCATTGACCTGTAGACGAGCGCACAATCCACTATCATCACATAAGACTCAGACGAGCACTCAATCCACTATCATCACATAAGTGGAACCAAATTGAAGTCATATCGACACAGCGCCCACCCTTATTGGATCAGACGAGCGCTCAATCATCACATATGTGCAACCAAATTGAACTCATGTCGACACTGCGCCCGCCCTCATTGACTCAGACATGCGCTCAATCCACTATCGACACATAAGTTTAACCAAATTGTTCTCTTATCGGTACTGCGACCGCCCCCAAGGATTCAAACGAGCGCTCATTCTACTATCTTCTTAGAGAAACCAAATTGAACTCAAAATACTACTGTACCCGCTCTCATGGACTCAGACGAGCAGTACAACCAAATTGATCTTATGTCGACACTGCGACCGCCCCAAGGATTCAAACGAGCGCTCAATCTACTATATACTTAGAGAAACGAAATTGAACTCAAAATACTACTGTGCCCGCTCTCATGGACTCAGACGCGCGCTCAATCCACTATCATCACATAAGTGCAACCAAATTGAACTCATATCGACACTGCGCCCGCCCTCATTGACACAGACGAGCGCTCAATCCACTATCATCACATAAGTGCAACCAAATTGAAGTCATATCGACACTGCGACCGCCCCAAAGGATTCAAACGAGCACTCATTCTACTATCTTCTTAGAGAAACCAAATTGAACTCAAAATACTACTGTGCCCGCTCTCATGGACTCAGACGAGCAGTACAACCAAATTGATCTTATGTCGACACTGCGACCGCCCCAAGGATTCAAACGAGCGCTCAATCTGCTATCTCCTTAGAGAAACCAAATTGAACTCAAAATACTACTGTGCCCGCTCTCGTGGACTCAGACGAGCGCTCAATCCACTATCATCACATAAGTGCAACCAAATTGATCTCATATCGACACTACGACCGCCCCCAAGGATTCGAACGAGCGCTCATTTTACTATCTCCTTAGAGAAACCTAATTGTACTCAAAATGCTACTGATCCCACCCTCATGGACTCAAACGAGCTCTCAATCCACTATCATCACATAAGTGCAAACAAATTGAACTCATATCGACACTGCGCCCGCCCTCATTGACTCAGACGAGCGCTCAATCCACTATTATTACATAGGTGCAACCAAATTGAAGTCATATCGACACTGCCCCCACCCTCATGGACTCAGGAGAGCGCTCAATCCACTATCATCACATAAGTGCAACCAAATTGAACTCATATCGATGCTGCCTTCGCCCTGATTGACAAAGACGAGCACTCAATTCACTATAATCACATAAGTGCAACCAAATTGAACTCATATCGATACTGCGCCCGCCCTCATTGACTCAGACGAGCGTTCAATCCACTATCATCACATAAGTGCAACCAAATTGAACTCATATCGATGCTGCGCCCGCCCTCATTGACTCAGACGAGCACTCAATCCACTATCATCACATAAGTGGAACCAAATTGAAGTCATATCGACACAGCGCCCACCCTTATTGGATCAGACGAGCGCTCAATCATCACATATGTGCAACCAAATTGAACTCATGTCGACACTGCGCCCGCCCTCATTGACTCAGACATGCGCTCAATCCACTATCGACACATAAGTTTAACCAAATTGTTCTCTTATCGGTACTGCGACCGCCCCCAAGGATTCAAACGAGCGCTCATTCTACTATCTTCTTAGAGAAACCAAATTGAACTCAAAATACTACTGTGCCCGCTCTCATGGACTCAGACGAGCAGTACAACCAAATTGATCTTATGTCGACACTGCGACCGCCCCAAGGATTCAAACGAGCGCTCAATCTGCTATCTCCTTAGAGAAACGAAATAGAACTCAAAATACTACTGTGCCCGCTCTCATGGACTCAGACGCGCGCTCAATCCACTATCATCACATTAGTGCAACCAAATTGGTCTCATATCGACACTACGACCGCCCCCAAGGATTCGAACGAGCGCTCATTTTACTATCTCCTTAGAGAAACCTAATTGTACTCAAAATGCTACTGATCCCACCCTCATGGACTCAAACGAGCTCTTAATCCACTATCATCACATAAGTGCAAACAAATTGAACTCATATCGACACTGCGCCCGCCCTCATTGACTCAGACGAGCGCTCAATCCACTATTATTACATAAGTGCAACCAAATTGAAGTCATATCGACACTGCGCCCACCCTCATGGACTCAGGAGAGCGCTCAATCCACTATCATCACATAAGTGCAACCAAATTGAACTCATATCGATACTGCGCCCGCACTCATTGACTCAGACGAGCGCTCAATCCACTATCATCACATAAGTGCAACCAAATTGATCTCATATCGACACTGCGCCCACCCTCATCGACTCAGACGTGCGCTCAATGCACTATCATCACATGAGTGCAATCAAATAGTACTCATATCGACACTGCCACCGCCACAAGGATTCAAACGAGCGCTCATTTTACTATCTCCTTAGAGAAACCAAATTTAATTCAAAATGCTACTGTGCCCGCCCTCATGGACTCAGACGAGCGCTCAATCCACTATCATCACATGAGTGCAACCAAATTGAACTCATATTGACACTGCGACCGCCCCAAAGATTCAAACGAGCGCTCATTTGACTATTTCCTTAGAGAAACAAAATTTAATTCAAAATGCTACTGTGCCCGCCCTCATGGACTCAGACGAGCGCTCAATCCAATATCATCACATAAGTGCAACCAAATTGAACTCGTATCGACACAGCGCCCACCTACATTGACTCAAACAATCGCTCAATCCACTATCATCACATAAGTGCAACCAAATTGAATTCATATCGACAGAGCGCCCACCCTCATTGACTCAGACGAGCGCTCAATCCAATATCATCACATAAGTGGAACCAAATTGAACTCATATCGATACTGCGCCCACCCTCATTGACTCAGACGAGCGCTCAATCCACTATCATCACATAAGTGCAACCAAATTGAACTCATATCGATGCTGCGCCCGCCCTCATTGACTCAGGCGAGCACTCAATCCACTATCATCACATAAGTGCACCCAAATTGAACACATATCGACACTGCGCAAACCCTCATTGACTAAGACGAGCACTCAATCCACTATCATCACATAAGTGCAACCAAATTGAACTCATATCGATACGGCGCCCGCTATCATTGACTCAGACGAGAGCTCAATCCACTATCATCACATAAGTGCAACCAAATTGAAGTCATATCGACACTGCGCCCACCCTCATTGACTCAGACGAGCACTCAATCCACTATCATCACATAAGTGGAACCAAATTGAAGTCATATCGACACAGCGCCCACCCTCATTGGCTCAGACGAGCGCTCAATTCACTATCATCACATAAGTGCAACCAAATTTAACTCATATCGACACTGCGCCCGCCCTCATTGACTCAGACGTGCGCTCAATCCACTATCGACACAAAAGTGCAACCAAATTTTTCTCATATCGGTACTGCGAACGCCCCCAAGGATTTAAACGAGCGCTCATTCTACTATCGCCTTAGAGAAACCTAATTGAACTCAAAATGCTACTGTGCCCCCCCTCATGGACTCAGACGAGCGCTAAATCTACTATCATCACATGAGTGCAACCAAATTGAACTCATATCGACACAGCGCCCGCCCTCATTGACTCAGACGTGCGCTCAATGTACTATCATCACATAAGTGCAACAAAATTGAACTCATATCGACATTGCGCCCGATCTCATTGACTCAGACGAGCGCTCAATCCACTGTCAACACATAAGTGCAACCAAATTGAACTCATATCGATACTACGTCCACCCTCATTGACTCAGACGAGCGCTCAATCCACTATCATCACATAAGTGCAACCAAATTGAAGTCATATCGACACAGCGCTCACCCTCATGGACTCAGACTAGCGCTCAATCCACTATCATCACACAAGTGCAGCCAAATTGAACTCATATCGACACTGCGACCGCCCCAAGGATTAAAACGAGCGCACATTTTACTATATCCTTAAAGAAACCTAATTGGACTCAAAATGCTACTGTGACCGCCCTCATGGACTCAGACGAGCGCTCAATCCACTATCATCACATAAGTGCAACCAAATTGAACTCATATCGATACTGCGACCG
Organism: Armigeres subalbatus; assembly: GCF_024139115.2. Taxonomy (NCBI): domain Eukaryota; kingdom Metazoa; phylum Arthropoda; class Insecta; order Diptera; family Culicidae; genus Armigeres; species Armigeres subalbatus. The sequence continues at coordinate 145,850,983 of NC_085141.1, forward strand.
CCCCCAAGGATTAAAGCGAGCGCTCATTCTATAACCTCATTGAAGAAACCTAATTGAATTCAGAATGCTACTGCGCCCACCCTAATGGACTCAGACGAGCGCTCAAACCACTATCATCACATAAGTGCAACCAAATTGAACTCATATCGACACTGCGCTCGCCCTCATTGACTCAGACGAGCGCTCAATCCACTATCATCACATGAGTGCAACCAAATTGATCTCATATCGACACTGCGACCGCCCCAAAGGATTCAAACGAGCACTCATTCTACTATCTTCTTAGAGAAACCAAATTGAACTCAAAATACTACTGTGCCCGCTCTCATGGACTCAGACGAGCAGTACAACCAAATTGATCTTATGCGACACTGCGACCGCCCCAAGGATTCAAACGAGCGCTCAATCTGCTATCTCCTTAGAGAAACCAAATTGAACTCAAAATACTACTGTGCCCGCTCTCATGGACTCAGACGCGCGCTCAATCCACTATCATCACATAAGTGCAACCAAATTGAACTCATATCGACACTACGCACGCCCTCATTGACACAGACGAGCGCTCAATCCACTATCATCACATAAGTGCAACCAAATTGAAGTCATATCGACACTGCGACCGCCCCAAAGGATTCAAACGAGCACTCATTCTACTATCTTCTTAGAGAAACCAAATTGAACTCAAAATACTACTGTGCCCGCTCTCATGGACTCAGACGAGCAGTACAACCAAATTGATCTTATGTCGACACTGCGACCGCCCCAAGGATTCAAACGAGCGCTCAATCTGCTATCTCCTTAGAGAAACCAAATTGAACTCAAAATACTACTGTGCCCGCTCTCATGGACTCAGACGAGCGCTCAATCCACTATCATCACATAAGTGCAACCAAATTGAACTCATATCGACACTGCGCCCGCCCTCATTGACTCAGACGAGCGCTCAATCCACTATCATTACATAAGTGCAACCAAATTGAAGTCATATCGACACTGCGTCCACCCTCATGGACTCAGGGGAGCGCTCAATCCACTATCATCACATAAGTGCAACCAAATTGATCTCATATCGACACTACGACCGCCCCCAAGGATTCGAACGAGCGCTCATTTTACTATCTCCTTAGAGAAACCTAATTGTACTCAAAATGCTACTGATCCCACCCTCATGGACTCAAACGAGCTCTCAATCCACTATCATCACATAAGTGCAACCAAATTGAACTCATATCGACACTGCGCCCGCCCTCATTGACTCAGACGAGCGCTCAATCCACTATCATTACATAAGTGCAACCAAATTGAAGTCATATCGACACTGCGCCCACCCTCATGGACTCAGGAGAGCGCTCAATCCACTATCATCACATAAGTGCAACCAAATTGAACTCATATCGATACTGCGCCCGCACTCATTGACTCAGACGAGCGCTCAATCCACTATCATCACATAAGTGCAACCAAATTGAACTCATATCGACACTGCGACCGCCTCCAAGGATTAAATCGAGCGCTCATTCTATAACCTCATTGAAGAAACCTAATTGAATTCAGAATGCTACTGCGCCCACCCTAATGGACTCAGACGAGCGCTCAAACCACTATCATCACATAAGTGCAACCAAATTGAACTCATATCGACACTGCGCTCGCCCTCATTGACTCAGACGAGCGCTCAATCCACTATCATCACATGAGTGCAACCAAATTGATCTCATATCGACACTGCGACCGCCCCAAAGGATTCAAACGAGCACTCATTCTACTATCTTCTTAGAGAAACCAAATTGAACTCAAAATACTACTGTGCCCGCTCTCATGGACTCAGACGAGCAGTACAACCAAATTGATCTTATGCGACACTGCGACCGCCCCAAGGATTCAAACGAGCGCTCAATCTGCTATCTCCTTAGAGAAACCAAATTGAACTCAAAATACTACTGTGCCCGCTCTCATGGACTCAGACGCGCGCTCAATCCACTATCATCACATAAGTGCAACCAAATTGAACTCATATCGACACTGCGCCCGCCCTCATTGACACAGACGAGCGCTCAATCCACTATCATCACATAAGTGCAACCAAATTGAAGTCATATCGACACTGCGACCGCCCCAAAGGATTCAAACGAGCGCTCAATCTGCTATCTCCTTAGAGAAACCAAATTGAACTCAAAATACTACTGTGCCCGCTCTCATGGACTCAGACGAGCGCTCAATCCACTATCATCACATTAGTGCAACCAAATGGATCTCATATCGACACTACGACCGCCCCCAAGGATTCGAACGAGCGCTCATTTTACTATCTCCTTAGAGAAACCTAATTGTACTCAAAATGCTACTGATCCCACCCTCATGGACTCAAACGAGCTCTCAATCCACTATCATCACATAAGTGCAACCAAATTGAACTCATATCGACACTGCGCCCGCCCTCATTGACTCAGACGAGCGCTCAATCCACTATCATTACATAAGTGCAACCAAATTGAAGTCATATCGACACTGCGCCCACCCTCATGGACTCAGGAGAGCGCTCAATCCACTATCATCACATAAGTGCAACCAAATTGAACTCATATCGATACTGCGCCCGCACTCATTGACTCAGACGAGCGCTCAATCCACTATCATCACATGAGTGCAACCAAATTGAACTCATATTGACACTGCGACCGCCCCAAAGATTCAAACGAGCGCTCATTTGACTATCTCCTAAGAGAAACAAAATTTAATTCAAAATGCTACTGTGCCCGCCCTCAAGGACTCAGACGAGCGCTCAATCCAATATCATCACATAAGTGCAACCAAATTGAACTCGTATCGACACTGCGCCCACCCACATTGACTCAAACAATCGCTCAATCCACTATCATCACATAAGTGCAACCAAATTGAACTCATATCGACAGAGCGCCCACCCTCATTGACTCAGACGAGCGCTCAATCCACTATCATCACATAAGTGCAACCAATTTAAACTCATATCGACACTGCGCCCACCCTCATTGACTCAGGCGAGCACTCAATCCACTATCATCACATAAGTGCAACCAAATTGAACACATATCGACACTGCGCAAACCCACATTGATTCAGACGTGCGCTCAATGTACTATCATCACATAAGTGCAACAAAATTGAACTCATATCGACATTGCGCCCGATCTCATTGACTCAGACGAGCGCTCAATCCACTGTCAACACATAAGTGCAACCAAATTGAACTCATATCGATACTGCGCCCGCCCTCATTGACTCAGACGAGCGCTCAATCCACTATCATCACATAAGTGCAACCAAATTGAAGTCATATCGACACAGCGCTCACCCTCATGGACTCAGACTAGCGCTCAATCCACTATCATCACATAAGTGCAACCAAATTGAACTCATATCGACACTGCGACCGCCCCAAGGATTCAAACGAGCGCACATTTTACTATATCCTTAAAGAAACCTAATTGGACTCAAAATGCTACTGTGACCGCCCTCATGGACTCAGACGAGCGCTCAATCCACTATCATCACATAAGTGCAACCAAATTGAACTCATATCGACACTGCGACCGCCCCCAAGGATTAAATCGAGCGCTCATTCTATAACCTCATTGAAGAAACCTAATTGAATTCAGAATGCTACTGCGCCCACCCTAATGGACTCAGACGAGCGCTCAAACCACTATCATCACATAAGTGCAACCAAATTGAACTCATATCGATGCTGCGCCCGCCCTCATTGACTCAGACGAGCACTCAATCCACTATCATCACATAAGTGCAACCAAATTGAACTCATATCGATGCTGTGCCCGCCCTCATTGACTCAGACGAGCAATCAATCCACTATCATCACATAAGTGCAACCAAACTGACCTCATATCGATGCCAAGCCCGCCCTCATTGACTCAGACGAGCACTCAATCCACTATCATCACATAAGTGCAACCAAATTGAACTCATATCGATGCTGCGCCCGCCCTCATTGACTCAGACGAGCACTCAATCCACTATCATCACATGAGTGCAACCAAATTGAACTCATATCGATGCTGCGCCCGCCCTCATTGACTCAGATGAGCACTCAATCCACTATCATCACATAAGTGCAACCAAATTGACCTCATATCGATGCTAAGCCCGCCCTCATTGACTCAGACGAGCACTCAATCCACTATCATCACATAAGTGCAACCAAATTGAACACATATCGATACTGCGCCCGCCCTCATTGACTCAGACGAGCGCTCAATTCACTATAATCACATAAGTGCAACCAAATTGAACTCATATCGATACTGCGCCCGCCCTCATTGACTCAGACGAGCGTTTAATCCACTATAATCACATAAGTGCAACCAAATTGAACTCATATCGATGCTGCGCCCGCCCTCATTGACTCAGACGAGCAATCAATCCACTATCATCACATAAGTGCACCCAAATTGAACTCATATCGATGCTGCGCTCGCCCTCATGGACTCAGACGAGCACTCAATCCACTTGTAGCGACCCTAAACGCCATGCAATAATCATCATTTTTCTTCTATATTTAAAGTATGTCATATAAACGAACAAAAGGAAAGATTGGACAGGTTGGAACCTGTCCATTTATGTTTATAAAATAGCAACCGCTGTTGAAAATAAACAACGGATATTTAAGTATAAGCAAAACTTGGCGAATAAGCTGGCCTAGAAATAGTAGCTGACTCAATTGTTAAATAATTGTTTATTTAGAGAGTACGAATGCTCTCGGAGCAGAATGTCACATGAGAGTAAATGTATGTAGCATGCAACATTCTGCAACATTATTGAAAATGAGAGAAAAATTGTAAACAATAGCCAGTAATTATAAATAACGTTTTTGTAAATAAAGAAGAGAGTCGGATTTTGGACTTGGAGTTAGCAAGTCACATCAGAACTGTTCAAGTGTTTTATTTTTCAAATTGTGATGACTGTTTTCCCGAAAACTAACCGCTCGAGTTCGTGCAATTGGTGACAGCGGTAACCGCTAAAATTTGGCAATGGAAACGCCGTTTCGAACTGTCTAGTAGTTATAAAAAAATCGAGAAGACAGAATGGTTGAATTTCAAAGTGAGAAAGTTCAAAAAAAAAACTTAGTGAAATGAAATTCACATCCAAAATGTGTAAAAAGTGAAGAAAACTATGATTGTGCACATCAGAATAAAAACTTTAAATGTGCGAAAAAGGACAAAAAAAATCAGTCATAATGAACAAAAAACTCGGACAAATTAATTAAATTCCCTGGAGCATCGGAGCAGTAAAAAAAATGTGGTATAGGTGAGTACATGAATTTCGGGCTTTTCGAAGCATTTACATGTAATAATAAAACATTTTTATTTATAAATACCATAATACAAGTATCCTCAACAAATTATTTACTACTAAATACTCACACTCAATAGATGCCAAGCCCAGAGTATCCGATTAAAAGTTGGTATTAAGTCCAGGACTAAAATTGAAAGGTGAAATTATTTACACGATACAGAGGTGTTATACTCACCTATCACCGATACTTGGTTACCGCACAACAGGAAACACTGCGGTAAAGCACTAGAATTTGTCCACGATTAAACGGTCTCTGTTCGTTTTCGCATAACTCGAAGACGTCTTGATGGATTTTCCGGTGAAAACTAAAATTAAGATACCCATGGCATTCACATACGTTCACCTACAATAAATTAATTATCACTATATATTTACCTTCCACGACGATGTTCTACACTGGACACTGGATGACACACTTTTTTCGGTAACTCTCTCGGCACTTTTTTCAATACGACCCGCGAACGAACTGAACGAACGACCCGCGAACGGACTGAGTACATTTTGATGCGTCGGCAATAAGTCGTCCAAACCGCGGACGAGCAGATAGGCGCACGGTAATGGGCGCGTTTCCAATGCAATGCATTGGATATGATTACACATCTACGAACGGGAGCTTTTGATTTGAATGAAATAATGTATGCAACAGCAGTGCAGTAATTGCCAGCAATATGCGTTCGCAGGATTTGTGTTCTTACAAACAAGTTTATTCAATTTAACACCTCAATGTCACAATTAATTGATTCTTGATTAAATACTTGGGTTCGGTACAAAACGGAAGGTAAAATGGAGTTTTCACAAATAACAGCACTCCAATGTATACCCGTATATGATGGAAATCCAGAAGAGCTGGACCCATTCATTTTACAATTGGAATTATTTGCATCTCAGTTAGAAGGACACGATCAAACTCCGCTTTTGAATGTTATATGGATGAAATTGAAAGGTAAGGCTCTTCGAAGAATTTAGAATTTAATTGCCCCTACTTGGACAGAAGTGAAAGCTAATTTACAACGAGAATTTAAGTTTCAGAAAAGCATTAGTGCTCTCATGAAAGATATTGAAACACTTTTACAGAAACCAAACGAATCGTTTGATGAATATAAAGCGAGAGGAGAAGAATTGTATAAATGGATAGAAAATGAAGGGCCGTTTGGGTTATCATCTTTGCGAAAACACTTCTTAGGGGGACTTCGAAACAAGGATCTTGCCCATGCAGGAATATTCCAGAGAGAACAATCATTTCCAGAGTTACTCATCTGGTTAAAAAACGAGTGGGACGATAGAAATGAAATTGAAGAGATCAACGTAAGAGTGGAAATATTGAACAAGGCTATGGAAGACAATCTCAATCAAATCTCTAACGAGGGACATAGAAAAAACTTGAATGGTGAAGAATGTCAAAATGATTTTTCACACGCATATGTTCAAAGGACTACATCTAACACGAAACAAAAAAACTGATCAATGGGGGTTTCGAATATCGCGTCCGAACACCCCGACAAATAGATAATAAACCAATTAGACGCTATAACACTAATATTGCTAAATATAATAATGTGGATAATAATAACAATAAATTTAAAGTTTATAGGGAAAATTCCAATAATGCACATTCAAATAAGATGGAAGAAAACTCCTCTACAGGTATGCACAAGCTTAATATTTGTATTCCGGCACATGAAAGGGTGCCAATTATACGTACGAGCGATAATCAATTTTATTGGCCCTCAAAGCAATGGGCAATCCCAATCGTAAAATGAAGTTTTTGATAGATACTGGTGCTTGTTGCAACTTAATGAGATGGGACGTAGCTGCTAATATGGGGCAAACTGAAGTAAATTTGTCCGACAAATTGAATATGACTGGATTCAATTCAACGCAAACGTTAACATTAGGATCAGTAGAAATAAACGTGATAATGGGGAATTCGCAATATAAAATTAAATTCCATTTAATAAAAGAATTATGTGTACCGGGAATTATAGGAGCAGAATTTCTTAAGCAACATACATTATATATTGATCAGCAATTTGCGTATATCATTTTGCGCAAACCAGATATTATTGTGAACACTACTAAAAATAAATCAAAGAGGGGAATAAATGGCGTCAATTCATTAGCTGGAAAAATCAGTGAAGGAAACACAAGTAATCGGAATTACGTATTATTTAGTGACATGGCTTGTCAAACAGAGACAACAGATAACGAAGATTTTGCATTTAAAGAAGCTGAACATATTATTGACAAAGGATGTCGAACAAATAATCAAACTATTGATACAGGTCTGGAATATGTGGCAGAAAGTATTTCGCAGAAAATTATATTATCTTTAGATATATCTGTACAAAAACCTGCAGAATACATTCTTTGCTTCAACTCAATTTTTTTCACGGGGATAATTCAGCGAGAATAACATAATCAGATGAAGTAATACAATCAATTATTTTTTTATTATCGAACGATAAATTCAAAAGGAGGCAAGGCCCAATAAGTAGAATCAAATTCATTAAAATAGTAACATAGCACTGAAGATGTAATCATTATCCGGTAATCAAAAAAAAAAAACAAAACAGTGTAGAGTAGTAAAAGACAGTAAAATAGTTCACAATTATTTTCCAAATGTAAATGCACAATAACTTACTCGAGAGAGGCAAACGGGCGAAAGAACATCCAGCGAAGAGGAACAGACAACATCCGATGGCGAAGGAAGACATCGAGAATCGAACGAAGGAAGACATCGTGTATCGAGAAATACATACCAGAGTTAATTGGTATCACCAGAACGACAGGTCATACGGAAGGTTGAAGATAAAGAGTGTGGGGGTATCAAGACGGATTCAACGGGACGAAATCTTTGGAGGAACATCAGGAGTAGAAATTTTCGGAGGAACATTAGGAAAAGGTGAATTATACAAGGCGATATGAAAGAAGATTTAACCAGGCGTAATAACAATAACCTCGAGATAAGCAGAAACAGAAAACCATGAAGACTAAACTCCCACGATAGAAGACAAGTTATGAAGAGGATCAACCCAAGGCGAAATATCAAACGAGCAAAATTTTATCAATAACAACTAATTTGCATCACACAACAAAAAGATGCGAATGTCTCACAACAAAACTGAGCAGCGTATACACGGCAATTCGCCACAACTTACGTATCAACGGAGAATCAACTGAAAACTATTGGAGATACACTATAATAGCTACACATTTTTGCTATAAGGCAAGCAGTAAATTCATGAACTACAACCAGAGGAAAGCAACATATACATTCGGAGATGGCACGTCAAATTATTACTAGTGAACGGTACGATCAAATTTTACGCACCCAGCAAACGATAGACATCATATATCAAAACTTCACCACGGAGATCCAATATTACGTTACAAGTTCAAACAACCAAGCAACATACCAGGAGTATACCCTGCACTCGGAATCTGAAACCGACCAAGTGATCTACACGAGATATGATGAAGAAACGAGCATCAGCAAGCAGACGCTAGGCGAGTTAAGTAGGCATCATCAGGTAAGACACTCTCGAGGAAGTATATGTGTAGAGGGATTAGGCGAAAATATTACAAAAAAGTTATAGCAAAATTAATTTGAGGAATCAAAAAATTGCACGAAAATAGTATCAAGGAATTTCAAAGATATACACTGCTTGAAAATTTGTATTTTTTTAATGATCAGAGGACAACTTTTGAATATTTCATGAATATGTTTGAACTATAGCTTCAGGAGAACCGTAAAGTTTTGAAACGAAACCATTAACTATCCACTTGAAATGATAATTTACAATTCTAATTTCAAGCTCAGTGGGTTGGAAGAGATGTAGCGACCCTAAACGCCATGCAATAATCATCATTTTTCTTCTATATTTAAAGTATGTCATATAAACGAACGAAAGAAAAGATTGGACAGGTTGGAACCTGTCCATTTATGTTTATAAAGTAGCAACCGCTGTTGAAAATAAACAACGGATATTTAAGTATAAGCAAAACTTGGCGAATAAGCTGGCCTAGAAATAGTAGCTGACTCAATTGTTAAATAATTGTTTATTTAGAGAGTACGAATGCTCTCAGAGCAGAATGTCACATGAGAGTAAATGTAGGTAGCATGCAACATTCTGCAACATTATTGAAAATGAGAGAAAAATTGTAAACAATAGCCAGTAATTATAAATAACGTTTTTGTAAATAAAGAAGAGAGTCGGATTTTGGACTTGGAGTTAGCAAGTCACATCAGAAGTGTTCAAGTGTTTTATTTTTCAAATTGTGATGACTGTTTTTCCAGAAAACTAACCGCTCGAGCTCGTGCACACTATCATCACATAAGTGCAACCAAATTGAACTCTTATCGAGGTTCCCCCCCCCCTCATTGACTCAGATGAGCACTCAATCCACTATCATCACATAAGTGCAACCAAATTGACCTCATATCGATGCTAAGCCCGCCCTCATTGACTCAGACGAGCACTCAATCCACTATCATCACATAAGTGCAACCAAATTGAACTCATATCGATGCTGCGCCCGCCCTCATTGACTCAGACGAGCACTCAATCCACTATCATCACATAAGTGCAACCAAATTGAACTCATATCGATGCTGCCCCCGCCCTCATTGACTAAGACGAGCACTCAATTCACTATAATCACATAAGTGCAACCAAATTGAACTCATATCGATACTGCGCCCGCCCTCATTGACTCAGACGAGCGTTCAATCCACTATCATCACATAAGTGCAACCAAAATGAACTCATATCGATGCTGCGCCCGCCCTCATTGACTCAGACGAGCACTCAATCCACTATCATCACATAAGTGCAACCAAATTGAACTCATATCGATGCTGCGCCCGCCCTCATTGACTCAGACGAGCAATCAATCCACTATCATCACATAAGTGCACCCAAATTGAACTCATATCGATGCTGCGCTCGCCCTCATTGAATCAGACGAGCACTCAATCCACTATCATCACAAAAGTGCAACCAAATTGAACTCATATCGATACTGCGCCCACCCTCATTGACTCAGACGAGCGCTCAATCCACTATCATCACATAAGTGCAACCAAATTGAACTCATATCGATACTGCGCCCGCCCTCATTGACTCAGACGAGCGCTCAATCCACTATCATCACATAAGTGCAACCAAATTGAACTCATATCGATACTGCGCCCGCCCTCATTGACTCAGACGAGCGTTCAATCCACTATCATCACATAAGTGCAACAAAATTGAACTCATATCGACATTGCGCCCGATCTCATTGACTCAGACGAGCGCTCAATCCACTGTCAACACATAAGTGCAACCAAATTGAACTCATATCGATACTGCGCCCGCCCTCATTTACTCAGACGAGCGCTCAATCCACTATCATCACATAAGTGCAACCAAATTGAAGTCATATCGACACAGCGCTCACCCTCGTGGACTCAGACTAGCGCTCAATCCACTATCATCACATAAGTGCAACCAAATTGAACTCATATAGACACTGCGACCGCCCCAAGGATTCAAACGAGCGCACATTTTACTATATCCTTAAAGAAACCTAATTGGACTCAAAATGCTACTGTGACCGCCCTCATGGACTCAGGCGAGCACTCAATCCACTATCATCACATAAGTGCACCCAAATTGAACACATATCGACACTGCGCAAACCCTCATTGACTAAGACGAGCACTCAATCCACTATCATCACATAAGTGCAACCAAATTGAACTCATATCGATACTGCGCACGCTATCATTGACTCAGACGAGAGCTCAATCCACTATCATCACATAAGTGCAACCAAATTGAACTCATATCGACACTGCGCCCACCCTCATTGACTCAGACGAGCACTCAATCCACTATCATCACATAAGTGGAACCAAATTGAAGTCATATCGACACAGCGCCCACCCTCATTGGCTCAGACGAGCGCTCAATCCACTATCATCACATAAGTGCAACCAAATTGAACTCATATCGACACTGCGCCCGCCCTCATTGACTCAGACGTGCGCTCAATCCACTATCGACACAAAAGTGCAACCAAATTGTTCTCATATCGGTTCTGCGACCGCCCCCAAGGATTTAAACGAGTGCTCATTCTACTATCGCCTTAGAGAAACCTAATTGAACTCAAAATGCTACTGTGCCCCCCCTCATGGACTCAGACGAGCGTTAAATCTACTATCGTCACATGAGTGCATCCAAATTGAACTCATATCGACACTGCGACCGCCCCCAAGGATTAAATCGAGCGCTCATTCTATAACCTCATTGAAGAAACCTAATTGAATTCAGAATGCTACTGCGCCCACCCTAATGGACTCAGACGAGCGCTCAAACCACTATCATCACATAAGTGCAACCAAATTGAACTCATATCGATGCTGCGCCCGCCCTCATTGACTCAGACGAGCACTCAATCCACTATCATCACATAAGTGCAACCAAATTGAACTCATATCGATGCTGCGCCCGCCCTCATTGACTCAGACGAGCACTCAATCCACTATCATCACATAAGTGCAACCAAATTGACCTCATATCGATGCTAAGCCCGCCCTCATTGACTCAGACGAGCACTCAATCCCCAAGCAACACCTCTTGTTTCTCAGTGAGTAACAACAACTGTGGAGTGACTTACTAAAGGTCTGACTTATGCACAACGCGTCGTATTTGGAACTCCTTTGTGACACAAAAAGCGCAAGAGGTGGAGCCTATTTGCAACATCTTGCGGCTACAATGAAAATAAAAACACAAAAACCAACCGGGAATCGAACCATGGACCTTGAGATTTGCAACCTTCCACTATAACCCTCACACCAACAATTCTATTTGGAGATTCTGCTACAAGTGCACTACATAAACAACAAAGTCATTTGTAACTTCATTGTACCTTATACGGAACATGCAGGGGACTGTCAAAAATAAAATACTGCTCAGCTGAGCTCAAAGTGTTTTGCAACATATCAGAAACATTGTCGTAACAGCAATGAACCGAAGTGTTATTAATTCTGCAACTTATCTGTTTTGTTTCTGATATGAAACACATCGAATTTTAAACCACTCAAGAAGTCAGATGGGTAGAATATTGCGACGCCACCTAAACGGAAATGAAACATTGTGATTTTCTGAAACTGGGAAGTGGCTTTAATGTGATTCGATGTATTGCCTGTGTCTTCAATGAAATTTATTAGGAACAAACACCTATTTGAAAGATGTTGCGCGTGCTGCTTGGGTCCACTATCATCACATAAGTGCAACCAAATTGAACACATATCGATACTGCGCCCGCCCTCATTGACTCAGACGAGCGCTCAATCCACTATCATCACATAAGTGCAACCAAATTGAACTCATATCGATGCTGCCTTCGTCCTCATTGACTAAGACGAGCACTCAATTCACTATAATCACATAAGTGCAACCAAATTGAACTCATATCGATACTGTGCCCGCCCTCATTGACTCAGACGAGCGTTCAATCCACTATCATCACATAAGTGCAACCAAATGGAACTCATATCGATGCTGCGCCCGCCCTCATTGACTCAGACGAGCACTCAATCCACTATCATCACATAAGTGCAACCAAATTGAACTCATATCGATACTGCGCCCACCCTCATTGACTCAGACGAGCGCTCAATCCACTATCATCACATAAGTGCAACCAAATTGAACTCATATCGATGCTGCGCCCGCCCTCATTGACTCAGACGAGCACTCAATCCACTATCATCACATAAGTGCAACCAAATTGAACTCATATCGATTCTGCGCCCGCCCTCATTGACTCAGACGAGCAATCAATCCACTATCATCACATAAGTGCAACCAAATTGAACTCATATCGATGCTGCTCTCGCCCTCATTGACTCAGACGAGCACTCAATCCACTATCATCACATAAGTGCAACCAAATTGAACTCATATCGATACTGCGCCCGCCCTCATTGACTCAGACGAGCGCTCAATCCACTATCATCACATAAGTGCAACCAAATTGAACTCATATCGATGCTGCCCCCGCCCTCATTGACTAAGACGAGCACTCAATTCACTATAATCACATAAGTGCAACCAAATTGAACTCATATCGATACTGCGCCCGCCCTCATTGACTCAGACGAGCGTTCAATCCACTATCATCACATAAGTGCAACCAAATTGAACTCATATCGATGCTGCGCCCACCCTCATTGACTCAGACGAGCACTCAATCCACTATCATCACATAAGTGCAACCAAATTGAACTCATATCGATGCTGCGCCCGCCCTCATTGACTCAGACGAGCACTCAATCCACTATCATCACATAAGTGCAACCAAATTGAACTCATATCGATACTGCGCCCACCCTCATTGACTCAGACGAGCGCTGAATCCACTATCATCACATAAGTGCAACCAAATTGAACTCATATCGATACTGCGCCCGCCCTCATTGACACAGACGAGCGCTCAATCCACTATCATCACATAAGTGCAACAAAATTGAACTCATATCGATACTGCGCCCGCCCTCATTGACTCAGACGAGCGCTCAATCCACTATCATCACATAAGTGCAACCAAATTGAACTCATATCGATACTGCGCCCACCCTCATTGACTCAGACGAGCGCTGAATCCACTATCATCACATAAGTGCAACCAAATTGAACTCATATCGATACTGCGCCCGCCCTCATTGACACAGACGAGCGCTCAATCCACTATCATCACATAAGTGCAACCAAATTGAACTCATATCGACACTGCGACCGCCCCCAAGGATTAAAACGAGCGCTCATACTATAACCTCATTAGAGAAACCTAATTGAATTCAGAATGCTACTGCGCCCACCCACATGGACTCAGACGAGCGCTCAAACCACTATCATCACATAAGTGCAACCAAATTGAACTCATATCGATACTGCGCCCGCCCTCATTGACTCAGACGAGCGCTCAATCCAATATCATCACATAAGTGCAACCAAATTGAACTCATATTGATGCTGCGCCCGCCCTCATTGACTCAGACGAGCAATCAATCCACTATCATCACATAAGTGCAACCAAATTGAACTCATATCGATACTGCGCCCGCCCTCATTGACTCAGACGAGCGCTCAATCCACTATCAGCACAAAAGTGCAACCAAATTAAACTCATATCGATACTACGCCCGCCCTCATTGACTCAGACGAGCGCTCAATCCACTATCATCACATAAGTGCAACCAAATTGAACTCATATCGATACTGCGCCCACCCTCATTGACTCAGACGAGCGCTGAATCCACTATCATCACATAAGTGCAACCAAATTGAACTCATATCGACACTGCGACCGCCCCCAAGGATTAAAACGAGCGCTCATACTATAACCTCATTAGAGAAACCTAATTGAATTTAGAATGCTACTGCGCCCACCCACATGGACTCAGACGAGCGCTCAAACCACTATCATCACATAAGTGCAACCAAATTGAACTCATATCGATACTGCGCCCGCCCTCATTGACACAGACGAGCGCTGAATCCACTATCATCACATAAGTGCAACCAAATTGAACTCATATCGACACTGCGTCCACCCTCATTGACTCAGACGAGCGCTGAATCCACTATCATCACATAAGTGCAACCAAATTGAACTCATATCGACACTGCGACCGCCCCCAAGGATTAAAACGAGCGCTCATACTATAACCTCATTAGAGAAACCTAATTGAATTTAGAATGCTACTGCGCCCACCCACATGGACTCAGACGAGCGCTCAAACCACTATCATCACATAAGTGCAACCAAATTGAACTCATATCGATACTGCGCCCACCCTCATTGACTCAGACGAGCGCTGAATCCACTATCATCACATAAGTGCAACCAAATTGAACTCATATCGATACTGCGCCCGCCCTCATTGACACAGACGAGCGCTCAATCCACTATCATCACATAAGTGCAACCAAATTGAACTCATATCGACACTGCGACCGCCCCCAAGGATTAAAACGAGCGCTCATACTATAACCTCATTAGAGAAACCTAATTGAATTTAGAATGCTACTGCGCCCACCCACATGGACTCAGACGAGCGCTCAAACCACTATCATCACATAAGTGCAACCAAATTGAACTCATATCGATACTGCGCCCGCCCCCATTGACTCAGACGAGCACTCAATCCACTATCAACACATAAGTGCAACCAAATTGAACTCATATCGATACTGCGCCCACCCTCATTGACTCAGACGAGCGCTCAATCCACTATCATCACATAAGTGCAACCAAATTGAAGTCATATCGACACTGCGCCCGCCCTCAGTTACTCAGACGAGCGCTCAATCCACTATCATCACATAAGTGCAACCAAATTGAACTCATATCGACACTGCGCCCGTCCTCATTGACTCAGACGTGCGCTCAATCCACTATCAACACATAAGTGCAACCAAATTGAACTCATATCGATACTGCGCCCACCCTCATTGACTCAGACGAGCGCTCAATCCACTATCATCACATAAGTGCAACCAAATTGATCTCATATCGACACTGCGACCGCCCCCAAGGATTAAAACGAGCACTCATTCTATAATCTCATTAGAGAAACCTAATTGAACTCAGAATGCTACTGCGCCCACCCTCATGGACTCAGACGAGCGCTCAATTCACTATCATCACATGAGTTCAACCATATTGAACTCATATCGACACTGCGCCCGTCCGCAGACGAGCGCTCATTCTACTATCTCGTTAAAACAATCAAATTGAGCTCAGAATGCTACTGCGCCCCCCTCATGGACTCAGACGAGCGCTCAATCCACTATCATCACATAAGTGCTACCATATTGAACTCATATCAAGCAACCGAATTGAACTCAAAATGATACTGCGACCGCCCTCATGGAATCCGACGAGCGCTCAATCCAAAAATAATTAAACATAATTAAGCATTCCTGCTACTTTCCTCATGTTTCCCCTGTAATTTCTAAACTAAATCTTTCGAATGCATTTTTCGCTGATTCTCGCATCCCGGAACAAACAGTTCGCTTGATTCCCGCATTGGAACAGCCTCTGAATGCTGGGGATCATTCATTCGAAGCGAACCATTATGAAACGAACGCGTCCGGAAGCATTCCCGCATACATATCGCATGGTTCCCGCATTGGAATGGCCTCTGAATGCCGGGGATCGTTGATTCAAAGCGTAACATCATGAAACGAACGCGTCCGGAAGCATTCCCGCTACTTTCCGGATGTTTCCAGAAGTGATTTGTAAACAAAATCTTCCGGATGCATTTTTCGCTGATTCTCGCATCCCGGAACAAACATTCCGCTTGGTTCCCGTATTTCCGGATGTTTTCCCCTGTGATTTGTAAACAAAATCTTCCGGATGCATTTTTCGCTGCTTTCCGGATGTTTCCCCCGTAATTTGTAAACAAAATCTTGAGGACGCATTTTTCGCTGAATCTCGCAGCCTGGAACACACAGATCGCATGGTTCCCGCATTGGAATGGCCTCTGAATGCTGGGGATTGTTGATTCGAAGCGTACCATTATGAAACGAACGCGTCCGGAAGCATTCCCGCTGCTTTCCGGATGTTTCCCCCGTAATTTGTAAACAAAATCTTCCGGATGCATTTTTCGCTGAATCTCGCAGCCCGGAACACACAGATCGCATGGTTCCCGTATTGGAACAGCCTCTGAATGCTGGGGATTGTTGATTCGAAGCGTACCATTATGAAACGAACGCGTCCGGAAGCATTCCCGCTGCTTTCCGGATGTTTCCCCGTAATTTGTAAACAAAATCTTCCGGATGCATTTTTCGCTGAATCTCGCAGCCCGGAACACACAGATCGCATGGTTCCCGCATTGGAATGGCCTATGAATGCTGGGGATTGTTGATTCGAAGCGTACCATCATGAAACGAACGCGTCCGGAAGCATTCCGGCTGCTTTCCGGATGTTTCCCCTTGTGATTTGTAAACAAAATCTTCCGGATGCATTTTTCGCTGAATCTCGCAGCCCGGAACAACCATATTGATCGCATGGTTCCCGTATTGAAACAGCCTCTGAATGCTGGGGATTGTTGATTCGAAGCGTATCATTATGAAACGAACGCGCCCGGAAGCATTCCCGCTGCTTTCCGGATGTTTCCCCCGTAATTTGTAAACAAAATCTTCCGGATGCATTTTTCGCTGAATCTCGCATCCCGGAACATACAGATCGCATGGTTCCCGCATTGGAACAGCCTCTGAATGCTGGGTATTGTTGATTCGAAGCGTACCATCATGAAACGAACGCGTCCGGAAGCATTCCCGCTGCTTTCCGGATGTTTCCCCCGTAATTTGTAAACAAAATCTTCCGGATGCATTTTTCGCTGATTCTCGCATCCCGGAACATACATTTCGCTTAGTTCCCGTATTGGAACAGCCTCAGAAAGCTGGGGATTGTTGATTCGAAGCGTACCATTATGAAACGAACGCGTCCGGAAGCATTCCCGCTGCTTTCCGGATGTTTTCCCCTGTGATTTGTAAACAAAATCTTCCGGATGCATTTTTCGCTGATTCTCGCATCCCGGAACAAACATTTCGCTTGGTTCCCGTATTGGAATGGCCTATGAATGCTGGAGATTGTTGATTCGAAGCGTACCATCATGAAACGAACGCGTCCGGAAGCATTCCCGCTGCTTTCCGGATGTTTCCCCCGTAATTTGTAAACAAAATCTTCCGGATGCATTTTCCGCTGAATCTCGCAGCCCGGAACACACAGATCGCATGGTTCCCGTATTGGAACAGCCTCTGAATGCTGGGGATTGTTGATTCGAAGCGTACCATTATGAAACGAACGCGTCCGGAAGCATTCCCGCTGCTTTCCGGATGTTTCCCACGTAAATTGTAAACAAAATCTTCCGGATGCATTTTCCGCTGAATCTCGCAACCCGGAACACACAGATCGCATGGTTCCCGCATTGGAATGGCCTATGAATGCTGGAGATTGTTGATTCGAAGCGTACCATCATGAAACGAACGCGTCCGGAAGCATTCCCGCTGCTTTCCGGATGTTTCCCCCGTAATTTGTAAACAAAATCTTCCGGATGCATTTTTTGCTGATTCTCGCATCCCGGAACAAACATTTCGCTTGGTTCCCGTATTGGAACAGCCTCTGAATGCTGGGGATTGTTGATTCGAAGCGTACCATTATGAAACGAACGCGTCCGGAAGCATTCCCGCTGCTTTCCGGATGTTTCCGTAATTTGTAAACAAAATCTTCCGGATGCATTTTTCGCTGAATCTCGCAGCCCGGAACACACAGATCGCATGGTTCCCGCATTGGAATGGCCTATGAATGCTGGGGATTGTTGATTCGAAGCGTACCATCATGAAACGAACGCGTCCGGAAGCATTCCCGCTGCTTTCCGGATGTTTCCCCCTGTGATTTGTAAACAAAATCTTCCGGATGCATTTTTCGCTGAATCTCGCAGCCCGGAACACACAGATCGCATGGTTCCCGTATTGGAACAGCCTCTGAATGCTGGGGATTGTTGATTCGAAGCGTATCATTATGAAACGAACGCGCCCGGAAGCATTCCCGCTGCTTTCCGGATGTTTCCCCCGTAATTTGTAAACAAAATCTTCCGGATGCATTTTTCGCTGATTCTCGCATCCCGGAACATACATTTCGCTTAGTTCCCGTATTGGAGCAGCCTCTGAATGCTGGGGATTGTTGATTCGAAGCGTACCATTATGAAACGAACGCGTCCGGAAGCATTCCCGCTGCTTTCCGGATGTTTCCCCCGTAATTTGTAAACAAAATCTTCCGGATGCATTTTTCGCTGATTCTCGCATCCCGAAACAAACATTTCGCTTGGTTCCCGTATTGGAACAGCCTCTGAATGCTGGGGATTGTTGATTTGAAGCGTACCATTATGAAACGAACGCGTCCGGAAGCATTCCCGCTGCTTTCCGGATGTTTCCCCCGTAATTTGTAAACAAAATCTTCCGGATGCATTTTTCGCTGAATCTCGCAGCCCGGAACACACAGATCGCATGGTTCCCGTATTGGAACAGCCTCTGAATGCTGGGGCTTGTTGATGCCGAGCGTGGCATGATGGTACGACCGCGTCCGGAAGCATTCCCGCTGCTTTCCGGATGTTTCCCCCGTAATTTGTAAACAAAATCTTCCGGATGCATTTTTCGCTGAATCTCGCAGCCCGGAACACACAGATCGCATGGTTCCCGCATTGAAATGGCCTATGAATGCTGGGGATTGTTGATTCGAAGCGTACCATCATGAAACGAACGCGTCCGGAAGCATTCCCGCTGCTTTCCGGATGTTTCCCCCGTAATTTGTAAACAAAATCTTCCGGATGCTTTTTTCGCTGAATCTCGCAGCCCGGAACACACAGATCGCATGGTTCCCGCATTGGAACAGCCTCTGAATGCTGGGGATTGTTGATTCGAAGCGTACCATTATGAAACGAACGCGTCCGGAAGCATTCACGCTGCTTTCCGGATGTTTCCCCCGTAATTTGTAAACAAAATCTTCCGGATGCATTTTTTGCTGAATCTCGCAGCTCGGAACACACAGATCGCATGGTTCCCGCATTGGAATAGCCTATGAATGCTGGGGATTGTTGATTCGAAGCGTACCATCATGAAACGAACGCGTCCGGAAGCATTCCCGCTGCTTTCCGGATGTTTCTCCCTGTGATTTGTAAACAAAATCTTCCGGATGCATTTTTCGCTGAATCTCGCAGCCCGGAACACACAGATCGTATGGTTCCCGCATTGGAATGGCCTCAGAATGCTGGGGATTGTTGATTCGAAGCGTACCATTATGAAACGAATGCGTCCGGAAGCATTCCCGCTGCTTTCCGGATGTTTCCCCCGTAATTTGTAAACAAAATCTTCCGGATGCATTTTTCGCTGAATCTCGCAGCCCGGGACATACAGATCGCATGGTTCCCGCATTGGAACAGCCTCTGAATGCTGGGGATTGTTGATTCGAAGCGTACCATTATGAAACGAACGCGTCCGGAAGCATTCCCGATGCTTTCCGGATGTTTCCCCCGTAATTTGTAAACAAAATCTTCCGGATAAATTTTTCGCTGATTCTCGGATCCCGGAACAAACATTTCGCTTGGTTCCCGTATTGGAACAGCCTCTGAATGCTGGGGATTGTTGATTCGAAGCGTACCATTATGAAACGAACGCGTCCGGAAGCATTCCCGATGCTTTCCGGATGTTTCCCCCGTAATTTGTAAACAAAATCTTCCGGATGAATTTTTCGCTGATTCTCGGATCTCGGAACAAACATTTCGCTTGGTTCCCGTATTGGAACAGCCTCTGAATGCTGGGGATTGTTGATTCGAAGCGTACCATTATGAAACGAACGCGTCCGGAAGCATTCCCGCTGCTTTCCGGATGTTTCCCCCGTAATTTGTAAACAAAAACTTCCGGATGCCTTTTCGCTGATTCTTGCAGCCCAGAACATACGTATAGGAGATCCTGCAAAGGGTAATCCCATAGAGGACATATTTTTAAATCTAAGGAGGCGCAAGTTAGTTAGCGCAATGCATATAGGAGGACGGAGATCCTACAGAGGACATATTTCTAAATCCACGGGGGCGCAAAAAAGTTTGAGTAATACGTTCTAGGGGAGCGAAAATCCCGTAGAGGACATATTTTGAAATCTAAGATAGCGCAAGAAAGTTAGAGGAATACGTATAGGAGGGCGGAGATCCTGCAGAGTACATATTTCTAAATCCACGGGGGCGCAAAAAAGTGCGAATAATACGTTCCAGGGGGCGGAAATCCCGGAGCGGAAATTTTTTTTTAAATCTACAGGGGCGCAAAAAATTTAGAGGAATTCTGCAGAGGACATATTTCAAAATCTACGCAAAATGGCGGAATTCGTATAGGAGGGCGGAGATCCAGCAAAGGACATATTTCTAAATCAAAGAGGACGCAAAAAAGTTTGAATAATACGTTCTAGGGGAGCGCATGGTTCCCTATTGGTTTGAACATCTACGGAGGCGCAAAATAGAGGAATTCATATAGGAGGGCGGAGCTCCTATAGAGGAAATATTTCTAAATCCACGGGGGCGCAAAAGAAAGTTTGAATAATACGTTCTAGGGGAGCGGAAATCCCGTAGAGGACATATTTTTAAAACTAAGGGGAGCAAAAAAGTTAGAGGAATGCGTGTAGGAGGGCTAAAATAATTTTTCTGGTTTAAGGCATTTTTTTCAGCTAAATCTAATAAAAAGTCATAGAATAAGCCCTCTAACCATCTTAGTATCAATGACAAAGTGGTAGATAATAGTCTAAAGAAGCTATCACCAACTAATCCTTTTATTAGGTGGAGTTAAATTGATGCGTTCAGATGATATTTTTACGAAAAAGTCTGAAAATCACAAATCTCGTTTGATGCACCTCTAAATCTCCATGGATTTGGCTGAAAATTGATCAGGAGACTCCATTAAAGATACTTATTGAAATAGAGCGGTGGCACTTTGAATCTGAAATACTTTTGAAAATGGTGAACAGATCTAACGTATAGGAAGGTGGAGATCCTGCAGAGGACATTTTTCAAAATCTATGGGGGTGCAAAATAGAGGAATTCGTATAGGAGAGCGGAGATCTTATAGAGGACATATTTCTAAATCCAAGGGGGCGCAAACAAGTTAGAATAATATTAAAAGACTATTATAGTCTTTTAACCTTGTAGCATTTCCCCTAAGACGCTATAAAATAATTAAATAATTAATCATTAGAATAATATGTTTTAGGGGAGCGGAAATCCTCCAGAGAACTATTTTTTTAAGGGGGGGCGCAAAAAACTTAGAGGAATTCATATAGGAGGAAGAAGTTCCTACAGAGGACATATTTCTAAATCCAGGGGGGCGCAAAAAAGTTTGAAAAATACGTTCTAGGGGAGCGGAAATCCCGTAGAGGACGTATTTTGAAATCTTTAGGGGCGCAAAAAAGTTGAAGAAATTCGTATAGGAGGGCGGAGATCCTGCAGAGGTCAAATTTTCATATCCACGGGGGGCAAAAAGTTCGAATAATACGTTCAAGGGGGCGGAAATCCCGAAACGGAAAATTTTCTTAAAATCTACAGGGCGCAAAAAAGTAAGAGGAATACATATAGGAGGGCGGAGATCCAGCAGAGGGCATATTTCTAAATTAATGAGGGCGCAATAATGTTCGAATAATACATTTTATGGGGAGGAAATCCCGAAGCGGACAACTTTTTTAAATCTACAGGGGCGCAAAAAAAGTTAAAGGAACACGTATAGGAGGGCGGAGATCCTTCAGAGGACATATTTCTAAATCTACGGGGGCGCAAACAATTCGAATAATACGTTTAAGGGGAGCGGAAATCCCGTAGAGGACATATTTTGAAATCTACGGGGGCGCAAAAAAGTTCGAATAATACGTTCTAGGGGGCGGATATCCTGAAGCTGACATTTTTTTTTAAATCTACAGGGCGCAAAAAAGTAAGAGGAACATATACAAGAGGGCAGAGATCATGCAGAGGACATATTTCTTATTCTAATCCCAAAGCGGACAATTTTTTTTAATTCTACCAGGGCACAAAAAAAAGTTAGAGGAACACCTATAGGAGGGTGCAGAGGACATATTTCTAAATCTACGGGGGCGCAAACAGTTCGAATAATACATTTTAGGGGAGCGGAAATCCCGTGGAGGACATATTTTGAAATCTTAGGGGGCGCAAAAAAGTTAGAGGAATACGGAAATCGGAAGCGGATTTTTTTTTAAATCAACAGTTGCGCAAAAAAAAGTTAGAGGAATACGTATAGGAGGGCGGAGGACATATTTCTAAATCTATGGGGGCTTGAAAAGTTCGAAAATTACGTTCTAGGGGAGCGGAAATCCCGTAGCGGACATATTTTGAAATCTTAGGGGGCGCAAATAAATTAGAGGAATACGTATAGGAGGGTGGAGATCCTGCAGAGGACGAATTTCTAAATCCACGGGGGCGCAAAAAAGTTCGAATAATACGTTCTAGGGGGCGGAAATCCCGAAACGGAAAATTTTCTTAAAATCTACAGGGCGCAAAAAAGTCAGAGGAATACATATAGGAGGGCGGAGATCCAGCAGAGGGCATATTTCTAAATTAATGAGGGCGCAATAATGTTCGAATAATACATTATATGGGGCGGAAATCCCGGAGCGGACATTTTTTTTAAATCTACAGGGGCGCAAAAAAAGTTAAAGGAACACGTATAGGAGGGCGGAGATCCTTCAGAGGACATATTTCTAAATCTACGGGGGCGCAAATAGTTCGAATAATACGTTTTAGGGGAGCGGAAATCCCGTAGAGGACATATTTTGAAATCTACGGGGGCGCAAAAAAAATCGAATAATACGTTCTAGGGGGCGGATATCCCGAAGCTGACCATTTTTTTAAAATCTACAGGGCGCAAAAAAGTAAGAGGAATACATATAGGAGGGCAGAGATCATGCAGACGTCATATTTCTAATTCTACGGGGGCGCAATAAAGTTTGAATAATACGTTCTCGGGGCGGAAATCCAAAAGCGGACAATTTTTTTTTAATTCTACCAGGGCGCAAAAAAGTTAGATGAACACCTATAGGAGGGTGGAGATCCTGCAGAGGACATATTTCTAAATCCACGGGGCGCAAAAAGTTTGAATAATACGTTCTAGGGTAGCGGAAATCCCGTAGAGGACATATTTTGAAATCTACGGGGCGCAAAAAGTTGAAGAAATTCGTATAGGAGGGCGGAGATCCTGCAAAGGACATATTTTCATATCCACGGGGGCGCAAAAAAGTTCGAATAATACGTTCTAGGGGGCGGAAATCCCGAAGCGGAAAATTTTCTTAAAATCTACAGGGCGCAAAAAAAGTAAGAGGAATACATATAGGAGGGCGGAGATCCAGCAGAGGGCATATTTCTAAATTAATGAGGGCGCAATAATGTTCGAATAATACATTTTATGGGGCGGAAATCCCGAAGCGGACAATTTTTTTTTAATCTACTGGGGCGCAAAAAAAGTTAAAGGAACACGTATAGGAGGGCGGAGATCCTTCAGAGGACATATTTTTAAATCTACGGGGGCGCAAACAGTTCGAATAATACGTTTTAGGGGAGCGGAAATCCCGTAGAGGACATATTTTGAAATCTACGGGGGCGCAAAAAAATTCGAATAATACGTTCTAGGGGGCGGAAATTCCGAAGCAGAAAATTTTCTTAAAATCTACAGGGCGCAAAAAAAGTAAGAGGAATACATATAGGAGGGCAGAGATCATGCAGACGTCATATTTCTAATTCTACGGGGGCGCAAAAAAGTTTGAATAATACGTTCTCGGGGGCGGAAATCCAAAAGCGGACATTTTTTTTAATTCTACCAGGGCGCAAAAAAAAGTTAGATGAACACCTATAGGAGGGTGGAGATCCTGCAGAGGACATATTTCTAAATCCACGGGGGCGCAAAAAAGTTTGAATAATACGTTCTAGGGGGCGGAAATCCCGAAGCGGAAAATTTTCTTAAAATCTACAGGGCGCAAAAAAGTAAGAGGAATACATATAGGAGGGCAGAGATCATGCAGACGTCATATTTCTAATTCTACGGGGCGCAAAAAAGTTTGAATAATACGTTCTCGGGGGCGGAAATCCCGAAGCGGAAAATTTTCTTAAAATCTACAGGGCGCAAAAAAAGTAAGAGGAATACATATAGGAGGGCGGAGATCCAGCAGAGGGCATATTTCTAAATTAATGAGGGCGCAATAATGTTCGAATAATACATTTTATGGGGCGGAAATCCCGAAGCGGACAATTTTTTTTAATCTACTGGGGCGCAAAAAAAATTAAAGGAACAAATATAGTAGGGCGGAGATCCTTCAGAGGACATATTTTTAAATCTACGGGGGCGCAAACAGTTCGAATAATACGTTTTAGGGGAGCGGAAATCCCGTTGAGGACATATTTTGAAATCTACGGGGGCGCAAAAAAAAATCGAATAATACGTTCTAGGGGGCGGAAATCCCGAAGCGGAAAATTTTCTTAAAATCTACAGGGCGCAAAAAAAGTAAGAGGAATACATATAGGAGGGCGGAGATCCAGCAGAGGGCATATTTCTAAATTAATTAGGGCGCAATAATGTTCGAATAATACATTTTATGGGGCGGAAATCCCGAAGCGGACATTTTTTTTTTTAATCTACTGGGGCGCAAAAAAAATTAAAGGAACAAATATAGGAGGGCGGAGATCTTTCAGAGGACATATTTTTAAATCTACGGGGGCGCAAACAGTTCGAATAATACGTTTTAGGGGAGCGGAAATCCCGTAGAGGACATATTTTGAAATCTACGGGGGCGCAAAAAAATTCGAATAATACGTTCTAGGGGGCGGAAATTCCGAAGCGGAAAATTTTCTTAAAATCTACAGGGCGCAAAAAAGTAAGAGGAATACATATAGGAGGGCGGAGATCCAGCAGAGGGCATATTTCTAAATTAATGAGGGCGCAATAATGTTCGAATAATACATTTTATGGGGCGGAAATCCCGAAGCGGACAATTTTTTTAATCTACAGGGGCGCAAAAAAGTTAAAGGAACACGTATAGGAGGGCGGAGATCCTTCAGAGGACATATTTTTAAATCTACGGGGGCGCAAACAGTTCGAATAATACGTTTTAGGGGAGCGGAAATCCCGTAGAGGACATATTTTGAAATCTACGGGGGCGCAAAAAAATTCAAATAATACGTTCTAGGGGGCGGATATATCGAAGCTAACCATTTTTTTAAAATCTACAGGGCGCAAAAAAGTAAGAGGAATACATATAGGAGGGAAGAGATCATGCAGACGTCATATTTCTAATTCTACGGGGGCGCATAAAAGTTTGAATAATACGTTCTCGGGGGCGGAAATCCAAAAGCGGACAATTTTTTTTAATTCTACCAGGGCGCAAAAAAAAGTTAGATGAACACCTATAGGAGGGTAGAGATCCTGCAGAGGACATATTTCTAAATCCACGGGGGCGCAAAAAAGTTTGAATAATACGTTCTAGGGTAGCGGAAATCCCATAGAGGACATATTTTGAAATCAAAGGGGGCGCAAAAAAGTTAGAGTAATACATATAGGGGTGGAAATCCTACAGAGGACATATTTCTAAATCCACGGGGGCGAAAAAAAGTTCTAATAATACGTTCTAGGAGAGCGGAAATCCCGTGGAGGACATGTTTTTAAATCTGCAGGGGCGCAAAAAAAGTTAGAGGATCACGTATGGGAGGGCGGAGATCCTGCCGAGGACATATTTTTAAATCTACAGGGGCGCTAACAGTTCGAGTAATACGTTTTTGGGGAGCGGAAATCCCGTAGAGGACATATTTTGAAATCTACGGGGCGCAAAAAAATCAGTTAGAGGGATTCGTATAGGAGGGCGGAGATATTTAAATAAATTCTACGGGGCGCAAAAAGTTCAAATAATACGTTCTAGATCCCGTAGAGGACTTTTTTATCTAAGGAGGCGCAAATCAGTTAGAGGGATTCGTATAGGAGGGCGGAGATCCTGCAGAGGACATATTTCAAAATCTACGGGGGTGCAAAATGTTCGAATAATACGTTCTAGGGGAGCGGGAATCCCGAATAGGATACATGGAGAATATAAGGGGGAACGATTTCAGAATGGTAGGAGCAGTAAAAGCGATCTTAGAGAGCGGACAATTTTTCAAAAAAAAATTATTTTTCGTTTCGGTGAAAAGAGGGCAAAAAAAATTTTTTTTTGGTCCCGAGAGCTGGTTACTCAGTGAGTAACTTGGAGTAACCACCATGACAGCACTGAAGAGCACACATCCGGAGCAAGCACGAACCCCACAGGGGTTCTTTTAGATACTCGGTTTTTTCATCGACCAACACAAGGCGTAGCCCGGCAACCACATTGGTCAACACGGAGATCCGGATCGTGTGTCTTTCGGTTCCGCAGCAGGAACGGAGCAGTTGCGGCGAAAGGTGTGTGGAAGACTCGACGTGGGAAGGAGGTGCCTCGGAGGGACCCCATCCAGCTACCCAGTCGCACTGGATGGCCAGAGGGGTCTCCAGCAGAGGCATTGACGTGGCGGGTCGGAAGCAGATCGGGAGCGACGTGCGTGGGATGGCAATGCGACAGGCGAGTTGTCGCGGTTGTGAGAGGTTCGCCAAGAAGCTGGTGTAGGGGGACGCCCCGAGCACAAGTAGGGTACCGTGAGTACCGAGAAGTACTGTAAGTAGAAAACTATTAGAATGCAAGAGATGAGGAAAGAAAAGGGAAAGTAGAGAGAATGTAGGAGGAAGGAAGGAAACGTTAGAAGAAGGGGGAAAGACCCCAAATACATGTATTAAATCCAAATTTGTTGTTTTGTGATTTGTGGTTGGTGATTTAGCCCTTCAGTTTTGCATTTTTGTTCGCTTCGGTGGTTTCCGCTCTACTGCTAAGAGGAGAACTCGCAGTAATATTTCTGAGTCTGAACATTTTCCTTACTTCAAAGTTGGTAGAACGAAATTTTCTACAATCTTTATGACAGCATCCAAACTCCATCCGATTTTACAAAGAAAAATGAACATCCTTGGAAGCGTAGCAAATCGGCAAACTACAGGAAATGAATAAAACAACCGTGAACGAATAGTGAGAATCGCTTAGAAGCTGCCCGGGAGCCAGCTGTTTGACATAACTATTTTCATGATTTCTATATCGCGTTATTCAACATGATAACCAAAAACGAGTAGTTCCTAACAAGTGATTAGATACAGGTTTCCCTAATTCAAGTTGCGATACAAATTAATCAAACGGATGTAATGAAATTTGCCCACAAGTTGATTTCTAGAAAACTTTAACTAATTAAGGGTTAGAATCAGTTGGTACCTAAAAATATTTGTAAAACCATGTGAATGTGGAAGTATTTTTGTATTAAATAATGAAAATAATAGCAAAATATAAAAAGTTACAGTTTTGATGTAACTTTCAGCATTTGTTTGCTCAACATTCTGGAGTGACGCTTGCATACTGTCCGCAAAACTTGCAGTGGAACATTCAGTAAGGCAACAAAATAACTTTTCTCAATGTATGATATGAAATTGATTCCATCTTCAAACATGTTTTTCCGAAAATATGTTTCACTGGTCAAAACGCCTCAGTGTAGGCAGGACGATATGCCCTTACCAAGTGAAAACAAGTTCGGCGAGCTTGCTGCAGTTGCTTCCAAATTATATGAAAACTATGTAATTCAAACCTGCTCAAATGGACTAATGTTGGTTTTTTAAAAGTCAACCGCTTAAGGATTTGTAGCCTTTTTAATATGGGATTGATGAAATACTAATGAAGGGCTATGAAGCGTCTTTGGACTACTAAATAACACAAAGTTTGCATAAATTGCGTTGAAAAGTAAAAAGTTATCAAGGAGTTGCCTTAGGGGGGGCATATTATACCGTCTTACCCTACAATTTTTAGTCTTGATCACTCATCAAACCATTTATAAGTGGGCTTGGTAGTCATATGGCTACTGCTTCTGCCTCATACGCAGGAGGTCGTGGGTTCAATCCTAGGTCCGTTCCATTCTCCTACTTTGTATCTTTCTCTATATTTCTCATGTTCTAGCAATCGCTAGAACTGGAAATGGACTTCCATACCGTTTCCATTTCTATTCCTATACCTTCAACTTGAATATTCGAGCAGTAATCTGCTAGAATTGGAAATGAACTTATAAAGTTCGTTTCCTGCATCCAATTAGAAATTCCATCAGTTGCTTTCTCCTATCTATCACATCGGCAGCTCGTTAACCAAGACGGACCTCTGCCTCTCGAACCTTGTAACGGTTTATTCCGGTGGAGTCATCATAAAATTATCAAAATAGTGAAGACGAACAAATTCCGCTTAAAAACTTGGCTTTTGCGCCAATTCCTCGAAAGGAATTGCCAAGATTCATTTTAATTTGCCCAGCTTGCTAGTCGGCCACGTCGTGGTCCGAAAACCATTATTGCGGAATCTGTTCTCTACACTTTCAATTTAACAATCGAGACACAATCACTTTATTCATTCCTCAAAACCATTCCGATTCAAACTATCTCACGACATTTATACACAAAATTGAGTTGACTCAGCAACTCCAAAGAACCAACCGCATTGCGGTCGGTTCCAGTTGTGCGTATGATACCACTCGCCCCTCTCAGCCACACCACATGTTGCAAAATTATTTAATTACTCTTAGAATCTCGGGCGTAGTGACAACTACAAGTCCCGACTCATGTTGATCGTTGGCAGGTACACCGCACGACGGCTACAGCACAGCCAGCTGCGACTGCAAATCAGCCTCCCGTGGTCGATCGTCCCGACGGCAAGCAGCAAGCGATGATGACCAGCGATCCAAACCCATCTTGGGCTTCTGCTGCTGCTACTGCTGCTAGTCGATGTTTGCCGATCGACGGGAACTTTCTGACCTCGATGTGACGAACGGCGGCTCTTTTATAGTGCATAGGTAGAGAAAATGCGCTCTACATTGCTCGGTGGCAACGTTTGAATCGAATGTATTTTTTTATTTACTTGAATGAGGATGGGCAAAATTGCACTGTGGCTTAAAATTGAAATTTCTTGAAACAAAACTGTTACAACCTAACCCAAAAATTCCAACAAATTCCGCATGAGCTTGTGGCAAGTGCAGAGGTATATTCGGCTTGCAGTGGGAAAGTGATTGCATCATCATTTCCTCCCCTTCCCTACATTGACTTGCATTCTGGCGTGGCAGGCGCCAGTATGACCAAGCAAATGAGATCACCAGTAGGGACACGGCAGGTATTTTCGTCTGTTCGTCATAGTCTCGAAAACCAAAAAAAAGAAACCCTTTTTTGTAAAACCCATGCGTACCAAATCGTAAGCTTAGGAGAAACGTTCTGCTATAGTGGAGTTCAAGCAAATGTACGTTTCTTTCGTTGGTTTTAGCCCCTATGACGATGGACGGAAATACCTGCCGTGTCCCTACTTGTACATTGAAGATGTGTGCTAGTCCCAAGCAAACATCTGTTGGTTCCCTGTGCAAGAACAGCTGATGGAGTAGCAACTACGAGCAGTCAATCAAGCTGCATGAGCCAACTAGTAGGTCCATGAATGATTTCAACAGACTACAGGATGTTATTTCCACAACTATGACAACAGAAGCGATTCGTAATAAGTTAAGATTATATTTAAGAGGACAACTGTATGTGTAACATTAATTTTGTGTAAAATATTTTAGCAGGGTAACGGGCTTACAGCCTATTGTCCAATAAACCAAACAATGGAAAGTAGGCCTTTGTACCAAATCAATCATCTTGCTATGGCTTGTTAGATTTGTCGTAGAACAGGCAACCTGGGAATGTTCGAAGACGGTACATGGAGGTGGCGAATAAACCGTGAATAGCATCAAAAATACTCATTGCAACTACGGACTGAATAGGATGAAGACATAGTGCATATGGTGCATAGATCGCTCCGGTCTTATTTAATTTGATAATAAAGGTTCTCGAGTTAACAGTGGGCCAGATATATGGTTCGTATGTCAAAAGTTAGCCAAGCAATAATGTTCAGCAAGTAATTTGTTGACTTCGTGAAAGACCTCGCTTTTTTTGGTACGTGTACAATTGAGGAAGCTTAAAGTATATCAACTATACATTTGGATTTTGTCCCGAGCTGTAGGATCTCTTTGAAACCACAATAAAACCTTCAATATCAGTAATGTCTGCTGTGTCCATTCACAAGTTGATAATTGATTTCACAAAGCGCCAATCGTGCACGAAAATCCACGGAAAACTTCCCCACCTCATTTTTATGAACCTCTCTGATGGATTGCACAAGAAAACGATTCTATTCCTCATTCCTTGACGAACGGTGCCACCACTTCCACCCACACATGTCTGCTGACTCATTCTCGAAAAAAAAACGGACAACGACGTGAACGACGCCGCTCCAATGCCAAGTGAACCAAGCGAAGCAGAAGAACACATCACACAAGGAGCAAACACGGCGTGCGGAACAAGTGCGATCCTGACCCGACTCACTAGCCGGTCCGTTGAGACTTTTCCGCCAGCCACACGTTCTTATTTTTATGTTTCTGTTTTGTTTTCCGCTCCCGCAAGCTCTCCGGACTGGCTGCAGGAGGGGGCTCGAGGAGGCGATTCAAATAGGAAAAATGACGACGAGAACATCACTGGCTTCGAAGTCTGCAGTCAGTGGATTTGAGTCTCCGGGTGCGCTTGAGTATGAGTGTGGAAAATGTGAAGAATAAGGAAGATATTTTTTCCCGATGGCATCCCTCCGCTCGCTCCCCTCATACAGAAGGGGGTGGATTGTGTTCCTTATGTGGGATATCCCACCGCTCTCCGTTTTCTTTAAGTTGCTTTTTCATGGTTTCATGTGGATAAGAAATGTTTCTTTTACGAATGCTATTTTTTCCTGCCAGACTATCCGAGTGCAGCCAGTTTCGTTTTTATGTATTTTGCTTTTTATATCCCGGTTTTTATGTGAATGCAATATCTGAAAGCGGGCGCATAGCTTTGTTCGTACGGTTTTTTACTCTCCTAGGAAATTCATTGAAACACCGAAAGACGCTGTTGGCAGGAGAGGGAATGGGAGTGATAGATGGCTGTAGCTTTCGCCTCCTTCCTGTGTTTTCCAGATGCATCCAACAAATTCAATTCTCCAAGCTGTGTATCTTGGGTTCGTTCATATTTCAACATCTTGCTTGTGACAAATCATCGAACCGTGCGATTTGTTGCGCCGAAAGTTGTTTGCTAGCAAATGTTTCTTACTTCAATGTACGAGTTGAATTTTTATTTTGAAAAATGTCAAAACTTTGATAGGAAAATCTTTTATATCAAGAATCATGGCATGATTTTCTATAATCAAATAATGCAAGGTAGAACATCTAAATTTTCTGAAAGAGAGTTAATCTCTCTTTTTAGAGAACAGTGAATTTTCACTAGTAAATCAATATGAATTAATTATTCTATTTCAGATCAGTGCTGTTATTTCAAATTTCTTTGAATTACATTCATAGTGAATTAAATATCCCTGAAAAGAATTTGCACATTTGATTCCAACAAAATCCGACAAAAACTATTAAGCTTTATATTAGAGGGATTAAGATATTTAGTTATAGTCATAATACGTTTATGACATGTTTCACAATTTCATCACAATTGAGATATGTACATACATGGTCCGAAAACATTTCTCCCAAATCTTTAATCGACTCACCTCTACCGGTCCGTTCCACATGTAGTGCATCCCGACCGCGGTCGGATCGTGGTGCGAGTTGGACGTCATGTGCTCGGCCATCACCGCGCTCATCCAGTGCACCAGCCCCTGGGTGGGGTTCTGGCCCTGGACCGAGCCCGGCACCGGCATCTGGTTGAAGTTCGGTATCGCCGCGGTCGCCGTCGTGCTGCTGGAGTCGGGAGTGGCTCCCTCCGCTGTTGGGGCCGCCGCCGAAGATGGATGATGGCCGGAGGTTAGACCTCCGCTTGAGCTCCCTATCCGGGGCGAGCTGCAGTTGAGCCCGGATTTGGTGTCCTCCGGGTGTCGGCAGGTGTTGTGATGGTGGTGAAGATGCGGGTGATGGCTGCTGTGGTGGTTATTATTATTGGCTTTGGAGTAATCGTTGTTGTTGGTTGCGTCCGATAGCCAGGGGAACGAGGATGGAGTTTTCTGTGGGGAAATAAAAAAAATAAATGAGTATATTAAGTGATGAACTTTGTAAATTACTTAAAAATCACTATAATAAAGAAATAAAAAAAAATAAAATGACTATATTTTTGATTATTATTAAATATTATGCTGGAAAATCTATATATCGTCAAACTTAGTGGATTAGTATATATCACCCAACCAGCGGATGGCAGGTTTTAATACAGTACTGCATAAGAACCTTACAGAAACTGTATATTTGGGAAATATTTGGCTTCACAGTCTTGGAGGGAATTGAAAACTATGCTTTTAATCTTTTCCCGACGTTTGTCGAAGAAACTTTAACAAATCGACCCCTTGAAAAAGGCCCTAAATGGACCGAAACGTCGGGAAAAGATTAAAAACATAGTTTTCAATTCCCTCCAAGACTGCGAAGCCAAATATTTCCCAAATAAGCTCAATACTACAGTCGAGCGAAAAAGAAAATTAAGAAACTGTATAATAATTTGGCATATATAATTTCGGCAGATTAGAATACAATTGTTGTATGGAAGTCTTATAGTTTTGCTTTGTTCAATACAATATCTGTATAAAAGCTTACAGAATTGTATATGCCAAAATGTTATACAACAATTGTAAGATTTGTTTTTTGGATCACATGACCCCCTTGATTTATACAACAGAATAAATAGCAAATGTAGGAACAGTTCCAGCTTGTTACCCTGCTCCAGGAGTAAGGCATTGTATTGCAGAATAGTGCTGCTAAAATAATCACAAAGATATAGTATACGGTCAGCCTTGAGCACCTCCGCCGATTGCCGATCGACCCTGGGAAGTCTCTTTGGATTCCAAGCTTT
The DNA here is from genome assembly GCF_024139115.2 of Armigeres subalbatus. Lineage (NCBI taxonomy): Eukaryota > Metazoa > Arthropoda > Insecta > Diptera > Culicidae > Armigeres > Armigeres subalbatus. The sequence continues at coordinate 145,884,888 of NC_085141.1, forward strand.
GGAAGGCTGCTTCTTAAAGGATACTGGCTGATACTTGAAGAAGCTATTCGAAGTGTTTGAACCAACATTTCAGCTGCCCAAGTCGAAGAGTAACTGACCTGTCGCGCCCCACTGGCATGCTCGGACCCACGACCGCTCCATTTAGGCATCGTCGTGAGACACCACAGACGAGGCGATGATTTTCGATTGCTGTGACCTTCCCTCTTCAACAGTCAGCAAGTCGACCTAATATCCACTAGTCCCGTATACAGCATTGCCCGACTCCCCCTAATAGAGATATATACCATTGACGTAACTCGTATTTCACAACCTCTCTACGCTGCTGAATCTTACGTCGGGAAGTATCAGAAATCCACTCTTTTCGCTGGGTGCGCAGCTCACTCTAGTAGACCTGTGCGCCTATTGAAATTTTATCGGTGGCGGCGTGAAAGATCATTTTCTGCCAGCGGTGTCAAGCCGTTCGTGATCGGCAGCGGATTGGATCCAGAAATTCCCCCAAAAGTTCTTCCAGGAATTCTTTCGGGAATTCTTCCAGCAATTCCTCCGGAAGTACCTCCATGAAGTTTCTCCAGGAATTCCTACGACAGTTTCTTCAGAAATCCCCCCAGAAGTTCCTCCAGGAATTCTTAATTCCTCCATAAGAATCCTTCTGGAATTTTTCGAGAACTTACTCCTGGAATTCCTCTGAATATTCTGAAGTTTCTGCTAGCTTTCCTCGGGGTGTTATTCTAGGATGTCCTCCAGGAAACCCTCCATAGGTTTGGTTCGAAAGACCTCCGAAAGATCGTTCAGAAGTACCTCCGAAACTTCCTCCGGGAGTTCCTTCGGAAGTCCTTTAAAAAATTCTCCAGGATTTCCGTCAGAAATTCCTCCAGGGATTGCTTCGAGAAATCCTACAAGAACTTCTTTGGACATTTCTCTAGAAGTTATCCCAGGACTTCATCTGAAAGTTTCTTCGGAAATTTCTCCGGAAATTCCTTCGAAAGATTGTCCAGAAATTCCTTCAGAAGTTCTTCCTGGAATTCCTCGGGAATTTCATCCAAGAATTCATCTGGATTTTCCTTCGGAAGTTATTGCAGGATTTCCTTCGGATGTTCGTTCAGATTTTCATCGTCCACAAATTGTTCCGGAATTTTCTCCGCTAGAAATTCTACTGGAAGCTACTCCAGATATTCATTAGGGAATTTCTTTAGTTTTTTCACAGATACTCGCTTAGAAATTTCTTCAGTAATTCCTTTTTACCTCCAAGAACTTTTCATATTTTTTGTTACGAGAATTTTTCCAGAAAATCCCTTCGATTTCATTTCGAATTACAGATAGAATTCTTCTAAGCTTAGCTCCCGCTCCGCCCTCGATTATTTTTCCATAAATTTTTTTTTTCAAAAAATCTTACACGCATTCATGTAGAAGTTTTCACAAAAAAAATCCTTCAGATAGTAACAAGGAAATTCATCCACGTATATCCTCCAAAAAATCCTCCAAGAATTCCTTCCACAAATTGTAGAATAATTCATTAAAACTCACCTACTATCCAGCCCCCGGGAGTTCTTAAAGATTTTATGAACCATGTCCTAGAGAATTTCTTGAAGATAAATTCTTGAATGAATTTTGGATGTAATGTATGAATTAACGCAGTGGAGGAATTCTAAAAAAAATCACAAATTACGGCCGATCACAAATTACGTAACGCTGCAGGGGAAGTGAAGGGGTCAGACTGACCGTTAGGGGAAACTGGACACACATGATCCCCGGGGACACATGATCCCCCCCTGTTTTCTCGAAAACTAATCACATTTTTATACCAGTGATATGTGCAAACGGATCCATTAGATAGATTATTGAATCTGAGTAACATTTGATATTAGTTACTTTATGTATATGGGTTTTAGAGAGGTTTTATTATTTAAGCATTCTCAATCCTTTTTTTCTTCAAAGGAGAAAAATTTAATAACTTTGAATATGTCCAACCAAAACGTACCAAACAACAACTTTTTTTAAAAACTTTTGATCAGTCGTTTAAGAGAAATCGCATTTGTGTAATAATAACACTCACTACAAAAATGATGATGTGTGACAGTACCAAATTATAATGCGTGACAGTATAATATTAATGTATGAAGTCACCATCCTGGTATGATCACGGTTGTGGCATTGCTAGTAGTCTGGCGATCTCGATGTATCACAGTCTTTTTTTATTGGTCCCAAGACAGGTACTCAGGGATATTTACCATTGGCCATGGTATTTGCAGTATAATTGGCCTACTTCAGAGATATACTAGAAAGATTAGATTCTGAAATTACAAAGATATATTTATGTATCGATCAATCATTTTTGGTATCATAACTGTATCAATCACAATGAGAGATCCTCTTGGGAACATCATATTTGTCGTAATATGACCACTGTTTTTAGTGGAGTGAACGGTTTGCAGATAAATCATCATCACCATGTCAATTTTGTTGCTATAGCAGACATTCTATCTGTCACTATTACGCTTTTCGAGAACCAAAATACTTGCCTTGCTTAATACCGACAATATTTAATTTTCGCACGACTGCTATTACGACAGACTATGAAGAATTGTTAGGATTTGAGGCTAGATCAATTTGACCTTTCATTAGACTTGGAAGAACCTAAACATGTTCAGCTCATAAAGGGATCAATTTCCCCCTATATGGGGATCAAGTCTCCCGCAAGTTTTGAAAATGCCAAATTTTCTATCTTTCGGCAAAATCCATTTTTTGGTAACTTTCATGAACAAATAATTGCTTTCAATGACGTTTTTGAATAGCTAATTAAATTCTTTATCAAGTCCATCAAGAAACGTGCAAATCTGTACATGTTACATCGAGAAATATCCTAACCAAAAAGTGGGGATCATGTGTGTCCAGTTTCCCCTACGGTTTATGCAAACAAAAATCTTCCATACAAAAAGTGTTATGAGGGGGGACTGTGTCAAAGACCACCAAAATATGCATCACTTAATTTGTGAACGGTCTCAAAAGTATAATATAGAAAGAAAACTAGAATAAAATTCTTGTTTTCCTTCTTTTCGAAGGAAATTCATCAGGAATTTATAAAAAAAAACTCGTTAAGTTTATAGAACAAATTTTACCTTGAATTTCGAAATATTTTCATACCGAAATACCAAAGGAATCCTAATACATAAAAAGTTTCGCAGGTGTTCAAGAAGCCATTCCTCAAATTCCAAGAGAATAATTCCCATATTTTCCGAAACATTGAATATCAGGTAGATTTCAAAGAAAATACTTAATATACGAGAAAGGCAAAATATGTATGTGGTCAAGTTGGCCTTATAAAGACATTTTTCCACAACCCTACTGTTTCAATAGTCCATTAATAGCCATCGGCGTGGTAAAAAAAAATACTTGGCGGAGTGATCAATTTTCATATTATAATGGATCATAATCTCACTGGTTTGAATAAAAGCATTCTTGAAAACCGTCCACTGCTCTTCTACTCTTCCATCTTCTGGAACAAGCACTGTCCGAGTTCCAAGTTCTTCAACGATCTCTTGACAGCTGGATCTTCTAGTTGGTCTGTTTTGATTTGCCGCCTGAGCCTATCCTCCCACAGCTGAATCCGATCAATGCATAGTCAGATCTAGCGAATTATAAAATGATAGTCAGATGCTATGTCTGCGCTTCGTTTATTCCGAACATCAAGAAAGCTCCGTCGAATTTTTGGCTGATCCATTTCCGACTCCATTTTCATCCCCATATAGCGGACAAGAACTAGAACAGCCAACTATTAGTTTCGCTAACTGTAGACGGCTCTATAGAAACAAGTTAAACGTTGCTGCAGACGGTACAAGCGAGCGTGGGTGGGTTCACTGGCCGAGGATGGAGCAAAAGGCGCATCAACCGGAGATGTCAGTCACTCGCTGAACGTTGGCTCGAGTGGTTAGAACAACTTCTACAAGGTTTGACGCCCGGCCAACCACCAATATCCACATGTGCCGTCAACATCCAGATTGCCCGCGTCAACTCCGACGCCACATCACTGCAGAGGATTGAAGTAGCCATCCGATGCATTGATTTTCCTACTTAAAAATAATATCCATTAAATTGCTGATAGTAGGTAGATCCGGCGTATCACCCTTTTTTTCGACATCTATACCAATTGTAAGGAATAGATGCCACATCACTGTATTTTTTAGATTGATTTAGATTTAGATTTAGATTTGTAGATTGCTTACAAATATAACCTACAAGCTTTTTGGATGGCTCAAATAATGAAATGAACATGTGGGTTCGTTAGTATTTTCACAAAAGCGTACAATTTTTTTTAATTAAAAATAGCGTTAGAAATTTTACGGCTTCCCTGGTGTAAATATTACATTTACATATTCGTAAATATTCTTTTAACTATTTTGACTGAAAATAATGAGCAGTTTCTACTTACATTTTGGTTTCGCTACAAAAGACATCTAACATACATTTGAGCCAAAAAAGCTAGTCTGTTTTACGAAAGCTCTAAATTGCGGCATCTATACCGACGCGGCATATCACCCGGATTTACATTATGTGCACCACAATAAGGCCGTTACAAATATTCAATTAAATATATGCCCTATTGGTCTCGAAAAGGTCAAGGAAGGGGGGGGATAATAAAAGAGTTTTGAAAATCCTCAAAACTTTCCGCAACTTTCTTTGTTGCCCCCTCAAAATATTATTTTTGGGCTAAATATCCCGAAATGGGGAGAGACATAATTGTTCTTAAATATTTGTATCGGCATAATTCCGAAAAACAATTCCGCTTTTTTGATAATCATTGAAGGGGTTTCCGAAAAAATCCTGGGGGATTTACGAAAGCATCCCTTACTTTGAAAATTAATCCATACGCGTGTCTCAATGGTTGGCCTAGTGATCAATATGTCATGAGTGAAACTCTCTCAAAAGACGAAAATGATTCATAACTTTGAATAAATATACCAGAATTTTCAATCACTCAAGGAGTGTCCATAGAAATTATTAGCAAAATTTTCTAAATTATTCCTGTAGGAATTTTCAAGATGAGTCCCAGAAAGAATTCCAGGAAGATGAATGGATTCTTTAAGGAATTTCCGAAAGTAGGAATTTTTGGAAAAAAGGAAGTGAAAAATTTGTGCTAAAGGAATTTTCGAAAGAATTCTCAAGGGAATTCCGAGTGGAGCTCTACGGCGAACCCAGTATCCAGAAGGTAGCTAAAGCCGGAAGGATACGAAGGGGAGGGTATGTTGCAAGAATGCCGGACAGCAACCCTGCAAGGTGGTGTTCGCTTCTGATCCAGCAGATACGAGACGGCGTGGAGCACAGCGAGCGAGGTGGGCAGACCAGGTACAAAACGCCTTGGCGAGCGTGGGACGCATACGAGGACGGAGAGATGCAGCCTCGAACCGTGTATTGTGGCGTCAAATTGTTGATTCAGTGTTATTGGCTTAGATGTAAACTAAATAAATAAAAATGAATGCTAAAAAACTCTGTACGAATGTCCGAAGGAATTTTCGGAAAAGTTGCTGGAGGAATTTCCAAAGAAATACCTTAAACAAATTCCTATAGGAATTACAGAAATAATTTCCAAAGAAATTCTTGAAGGAATTTCCGGGATTTTTGTAGGAATATCCGGAACAATCCCTCAAGGTGTTTTCCAAAGATTTCCTAGAGAAATTTACAAATAAAAAACGCAAGGAATTAAAAAAATCTGAAGCTTTTTCCGAAGTATTTCCGAGAGAAGCAAAAGTACTACAACGCTAGTGGCGCTGTAACCATCAATATTATTTTGCCAGAATAAGCTTAACTTGGCCGTTTATTATCCATCATATTGAAGTGCTTGTTTGGTTTCAATAATAACATCATTGGTTTGACACTCAAAGTATCACTAACGGGAGCGACATTAGAAATCTTGTTCTTTTGCATCAACTGTATTTCCGAACGAAATAATAATAGAAATTTCAAAAGAACTATAAGAACATTTCCGAGGATATTTGTAAAGAAACTCGTAAAGGAATTCGTAAGGCAGTCCCTAAATGATTTTCTGGAGGAATTTTCTTAAGAAGTTCTGACGGAATTCTTGAAGAAATCCCTAAACAAATTCGCGAAACAATTCTAAGAAAGTTTTCTAAAGATTCTCCAAGAAAAATTACCGAAATAAGATCCCAAGGAATTCCTGAAAAAAATTTCGAATAAATTCCTATGGGTCCATCCTCAAAGTATGTCACTCTGTTAGGGGAGAGGGTGATCCCTAGCAGTGTGCTGATTCATACAAAAATTTTAGATGTTCGAGGGAATTCCTGGGCGCATTTTTTAATGAATTTCTTAAAAAATTAACGAGAAAAAATGTTATTTATTGTTTAAAAAAAACCCAGATTAATCCACCTACAGTGAGATTTTGACCCTTCCTTAGTTATAAGGAAATTTTTTCCAGACTCCAGTATTTAAAACGAGATAAAACTACTCAGCTTCCCACGGCGATTAACCGTGAAAGTGACAAAATAATTGCCTACCCAAAGGCGGATGTCATGGGTTGAGTGACAACTCAACGAATGATAACGTACTGTACTTCATGCTGCTTATCTATAAGGCGCTCGTCGGATTGAATAACTATTGTGACATGGTAAATAACTATCGTAACGCTGGTTGCATATATTGTACTCGCAATTTCCAGAGACCTCGATATTAATGAATCCAAAACTAACTAAATCAGTTCTTGATCTGAGCGAAACTCAATAGCGTTCAATAATAACACAGACAAACAGACATAACACATTGAACATCCACTCATCAAATTCATCGTCGTTTAAACACTAACGACATCTGTTGATTTCAGTTAGTTGGGCAAATCACGAACCAGATGGCGGTAGTGAGCAAACGTCAAACTAGAGCAAAACCGATGTGCGCGAGTGATCGATTGGCCAACTAATGATTATTTGAATTGACCAGTATATCAGTGAACGATGGAAAATTGACGAGTGTTATGTCTGTTTGTCTGTGAACATATATTTCGCCTTATGGATGCCTAATTTGGTAAAACTAAACTTGTTCAATACCTTAAAAATGAGCGAGATTTTTATGGTAGTAAATTTCAGAATTTGCACACATACGCACACATACATGCATACAAGTGATCTATTAGTGTCTCAAAACATGCTCACATTTGCTATCTAGTTTCCATTGAAGAAATTTTTGAAATCACTTTAAATTTTTACGTTTTTGCTTTTCTGAGAAGATTTTTTTGTACATGCTTCTATATGTTCCTCAATTAAAATCATTTGTTTCTTTTAAACAAATCAGAAAAATAGGCGTAATTTCATGTCATATCATTTGTTATAATTATATTTTCAATGTCAAAGTGAATTTGTTTCAAATACCATACATTTTATTTAATAATTCACGAGATTTCTTGATAGATTAATACGTAACACACCTGCGTAACGCATACAAAGTGATATTATAGACACTTCCGAAGGAAGGGTCAAAACGTGTTTCGCAATATTTGCTTGTTTGAATTGATTTTTTTTTTGCATGAATCTACATATGGCATATGGCTATACAAGCCAATTACAAATTAATGTAAAGCACCTGAAAAAAATTCAAAGGTCCTCAAAGGCCCAATCGGGTTGTACGCAAAGGTGACGTTGAACTACGTAGCTGTATGATAAGTACAGGTTTTCGACTTTTTTGTTCTATGAGACCAAAGCAAGCATTTTTCAAGCTCAGGGTAAATCTGTTTTCGTTGTTTATCCTGTGCCCCTGAGATTGAGTAAGCATTACAAATAGAGGTGTGCGCCGGTTCGAAAATGGGCGGCGGCGGCGTTTGTCAGAATTTCGGTCAGCGGCGGCGGCGTTTACGGCGTCACGTCGAAAGCCATTTTAACCGGCGGCGTGAATCGGCGTGGACATTGTTTTTTCTTACGTTCGTTTCTTAAAGATTTTTTCTGCATTTTTAAGAGATATTTTCAAGAGATTTCAGCAGGAGAATCAAAATCCCGAAAATTCTCTGAGCTTCTCCAAAACATTCATTTGAAAATTATTTTCGTATTTTCCATAGCAACTATGAAGTTTCGAGTTTTTCATTGGAATTTCCAAGGGAAGCACTTTGGAGTTTCCAAGAAAAATTGTTTGGTATTCCAGTACGATTTTTTTAAATTTACATGACAAATTCTTCAGAAAAATGTTCGGAATCTCCACGAAAAGTTTTTGTTAAGTATTCTTCGAAATTTACACAGAAAATTCTTCAAAGTTTCCGCGGGAGGTTGTTCAAAATGTGGATATAGAAAAAAATGGATTCGAGCGGCAAATTATTTGAAATTTCCTTGGAAAGTCATTAGAACTTTTAGAAAATTTCGGTGGTTAATTCATCGTAATTCGCACGGTGAATTTTTTGAAATTAGAACTACAATTGTACAGAATTTTTAGGGGATGTATTTTTCAGGGCTGGCCAAATTGAGCACTAAGGTGGCCAAAACCGGCACAGTTTCCCTACGTGATTTTTTTAATGTCACGGAAAACTGTTCGGTATTTCAACGAAAAAAATTTCTGAATTTCGAAGGAAATATTTTGGATTGGCTATAAGAAATTCTTCGAAAATTCAATGGAAAATACCCAGATTAATCCACCTAACGACTTTCTCGTGCATAATAAAAATAAGAAAACACATAAGACAGGTCAAATTAGCACTTTAGGAGGATAGATTTTACTATTTCTATCAATTTATATCCATTCGCGGTCATTTGAATGCATTGCAGCAATTTCTGAAAAAGATTTTTTCATAATAACTTTATATACATACACATCCACAGATATCAGCTTAATTTGACGAGCTGAGTCTATTGGTACATAACGATATGAGTCTCCGAGCCTTCTATCAAAAGTTTGGTTTGGAGTGATCGTATATTTTGTATACGATAAAGGCAAAAAAAAAATTGTCGTTTGGCTGAAAATCATTTGACGGAAAACCGATTAATACGTCAAGCCGAATTGCATTTGGCCGAAATAAACATTTGGGCAAAACGGTTACACAACGGAAAACAGTTCGGCCAAAAACTTCATTTGGCCAAATGGACATATGGCCGAACTGATGTTTTGGCGGAAAAAGACGGAATAGGTTATAAGGCCGAAAATGTCGTTTGGGCGAAATGGTTGTTCGGCAGAATGGATAATTTTTCCGAAAATGTCATTTGACCCAACGGCCAAATGTTGATTGATATTATGAGTGAAAAATATCCACCATGTTGGCTAAATAACATTTTCGGGGAAATGGCTTTTCTGCCGAACGGAAATGGTCGAAATAACCTTTTCGGCCAAACGACTTTTTTTGAAAAAATGACCAGTTCGGTCGAACGACATTTTCGGCCGTATGTCCATTTCGGCTAAATAAAATTTTCGGGCCAGATGGGTTTTGTTCTAATGGTTTGTTGGTCAAATACCATATACAGCTAAACACCTTTCGGCCTTGTGGCTTTCGAACAAATAGTCCTATCCGTCGTTTGGCCGAAAGTCATTCGGCAAAAAGCCATTTATTCGAATGCCGCTTGGTCGAATAACACGTCATCATTCCATTAAGCCGAATTGAACGTTTGTCAGATACGGCCGAAATCGAGCCTGTGACAATTGTATCGCGGTATCATCATCATCAACAGACGCTTTTATGATTGAAAAAAAAAAACAAATTGTGCCCAGGACATCCTGGCTACCGGCCGAAAAGGTTTGACCGAAAATGACATTTGGCCGAAAGCGTCAAACAGCTGAGAGACACATTCCGCCGAACTGGTAATTTGACCGAAAAAGTTGTTTGCCTAACAGTTTATTTGACTTAAAATGCCGTTCGGTCGAAATGGTTGATTGGTCGAAAAGGTCATTTGACCGAATAGATTATTTGATCGAAAATGCCGTTTGGTAGAAATGGTCGTTTGGCTGAAAGAGCAATTTGGCCCGAAAATGTCCTGGGTGGTGGCGCCCAAAAGTTTTGACAGCTTCTCGATGAGAGAAACTTTGCGATGCCAGCGCCGCCACGTGATTGCCACTTGTGTTGTGTTTCAAAAAGACTGTTAAATTCTTTACACACAATTGAGAACGAACTTGTATGTATGTTATCTGTGGCTCCAGCCAAATGGTTTGTTTGGTCATATGACATAATAGGTAAATCAACTTTCGACCTTCCAAACAAAGAATTTTATCTATAAAAGCTATAGAAAACTATTTTTGGTCATATAAGCGCTTTATTCACCTCCAATGTATGTTGGGTTGGTGCCTTTGCCAAAATGGTTTTCTGTCAAACGACTATTCTCCGTTCAAAAATTTTATTTTATCGAGATTTTTTCATTTCAACGGGAAATGCTTCGAAACTTACACTCGACATTTTTCTTAGTATTTACGGAGAGATTTTCGAAATTTCAACCGGAAATTGTATGGGATTCCAAAGGAAATTATTGGTATTTCCAATAAAAAATCTCTGGTGCTTTGACGTGATGTTCTATGGATCAATCGGGAAAATCTACGGAAATTCCTCTAAATGTTAAGAATTTCTACGAAAAATTCTAGAGACTTCTTCGAATTTGAATCGGCGTGGAAAATTGTAGACCACCGGGCGTGACAAATTTTAAACGGCGGCGCGCCGATGCAAAAATGTCGGTGGCGGCGGCGTGTCAAAAACTGCCGGTGGCGGCGGCGCACACCTCTAATTACAAACCCTGATGATGCATATAATCAAACGCCCCAAGCTTTCGAGAGAAAACGCGCTTGGAAGTTAGCAGAAACGAACTGCACCAGCTAAAAGCCCTGTAAGTTGCATTAAATTGACGTCTATGCTGGCTTGAGGTTTCCAGTTAGCCTTGCGAACAAAGGTGCAGAATCTGGAGATGGCAAGATCGATCTAGGGTGTTTTTGGGTGGAAAACATTCTCGATATCCTGGGCATTGTGTATCCATTGTATTTTTCACACAAGTTGAAAAGAAGCCCAAGTTCCAGTTGGAATGTGGTGCTATGGAAAAAGAAGCTTGCTATGCACTTACGAGATTGACTGATTCACCGAAACCTGCTAATTGCTAAACTGTTGGCACGTTTTCAATGGTAAATATGATCATACATTAGGGTGGCTCAAAAAACACTTTTTCAAATTTTTTGATGGGCCGCCCTCTTATTCGGTTCTATTTGATGCCCTGATGCTTTGGAAAAAATTTCAGCCAAATCGGTCAACGTTTGGGCAGTGCTAAACTCGTTGGAAGTTTATATGGAAAAATGCATGCAGAAACATAAAAAAACTGTGATTTGCAGTTGGACGGCACAATTTACGATCAAGAACCATGATACTCATTCAGTTCTTGTAAAATAAAATACAGAATGTTATGCTGAAAACCGCGAGAAGATTAGAGTTTATTTCGCAAAGATATTAGCATTTTACTGGAGTGTTGTAGGGGTGAATTTATTTCTTTTCAAAGGTAAAAGAAACGAAATTTGCTCAAACCCCACTGCAGAGAAATGCTAATAACTTAGCCGGGCAAACTCTAATCTTCTCGCGGTTTTCTGCATAACATTCTGTATTAAATTCTCCAAGATCTTAATGAGTATCAACGTTCTTTATCGTAAGTTGTGTAGTCCAGCTGCAGTTTACTGTTTTTGGATTTGGACGGTTTTTGGACGCAATGAGAAAACAGAACTGTGCAATAAAAATCCTATTCGACTAAATGCTGATGTCATATTAGAAATTTGGAGACAGTACTCGTCGATAGCAAATCCTTCCGCACGCGATGGCATATGAGCAAGTCAAACCACCTTCCTTTTGCCAGTGGAGATATATCAGCTTCCACACTGATATTCTTCCCTCCCCCTTCATACGGAAGCTTGGCAGAAGGAAGGTCGTGTGATATGTGCCATCACAAATATTGCCCTCCGCTCGCTTTCAAATCGACTTCTATAAAAACATTCTTCATGCCTGCCGTATCCTAACGGAACTATCAATTCTATACTTTCGCCTCTAATGCTATCATGAACATGTACGTCCAAGTTTGGAAGATGATATTAGCATTTCCATATCATTGTTTTTGGATGTTTCTGCATACATTTTTGCATATGAACTTCCAACGAGTTTAGCACCGCCCAAACGTTGACCGATTTGGCTGAAATTTTGTTCAGAGCATCAGGGCATTAAATAAGAGGGCGGCCCATCAAAAAAATTGAAAAAAGTTTTTTCCATGCTAATTTGAGCCACTCGATCATACATACATATAGTAACACACTGTAATCGGTTTTTACGCGGAGGATATGGGCCGCGTAAATTAAAACAACGTGAAAAACTGCATAGATCCCAAAATATGTCTGAATGAACCGGGGAAATCCCGATGGACAATAAATCGCAAAAAAGGGATTCGTGTGAAAAAATCGCGTAAAAAACGACTTCAGTGTACATCGTATATGAAGCGTTGACTATTCTTTGATCGAATGGTTCAAAAAAATTGAAAATCCGCCGAGAAACGGCTGCGATATCAACGATCAAAGTCTATCATATTTTCGTGACGTTTTTCGATTTTTTGCAATCGTAAAGTGTACTCCAAAAGACAGACTTAGTCTACGTCAAATAACCTGGAAATGTCAGGGAGGTTTATTTTTAAATATGAGTAGACACCATGAAGAAGTGAATGCTTAGAAAGTGTTTCAATACCTTCAAGCTATCCCACGCAGTGCTGTGGATATTGAAGTCTCTCATCAGCATTAATGGGGTACGTAACTAATAGATTTGATTAGCTATTATTGTTATCATTTTCCTATGGTTTGACACGCTATTGACAGTAGACTAATTTCAGGTTTACTTTATGGTGGAGTCGATGGCGATGCCCCTCCTTTACATTAAACTTGTGGTCCCTGTTTCAGGTACCATTTGAATCCATTGTGGTCCAGCTTGTCCACGTATTAGTGTTGGTGAATTTTTCTCCTTTTTTTCTATTGTTGAATTTAATTTAGTTTAATACACAAATATAATTTCAATAATATTTTGCTTTGAAAATGTGTGTTTTGCTCTCCAAATGTGTTGTCTAGTAAGGGAGCAAACTTCATATTTCAGTTTTCAGCAAAAACGGAATTTTCCGTGGATGAAAAATAATTAAAAATAATACTTTTGAAAATGCTACTTGTAGCAAGTTCGGTAATGTTTAGACTCTGATATGTTTTATTTCTGAAGATTGATACGGTATATGGCTACTATGCTGTGGTTGAGCACATCTCTAGACCAACATTTAAAAAGGGTGTTACAGCCAACATTTATACCTTCTGATTTCTGGTCTTCATATATAAAACTATGTACATACATATACCATGAATCAGAAGGAATTTATTTATGTTGTTACGCCCTTTTTAAATGCTGGTCTAGATTCATCGTTCTAAATTTTCATATAATGAAGCTTTAAACATTATGCCACCAGACGGCTTGCTTACTTTTGGTTGTTACGTCAAAGAATCAAAAACAATAATAATTGTGCACAAGCCACCGAAAGCCTAGAGCGAAATGGACTTGATAGGTAGGTATTCGGAAAATATTCTTAGCTCTAGTGCTAGATACTTTTCAACCCATGAAAGGATGGTGCTTTATTCACTAGAAATTGTTTGTAAAAGCCGTACGGTAGGCAATTAATAATGTGCTGCTTCAAATGAAAATCGTATGCTGAAGCTTGACAACGAGTGCTAAATATGGTCCCTAAACGTTTTGGTTAATCGTGTCGCTGTGTTAATGGGAAATCTATATACATAAAAATGAATTTCTGTCTGTCTGACCCTTATTGACTCGGAAACTACTGAACCGACTGGGTCCGAGGAAGGTTCGTAAGACGATTAGAGACCCCTCCGCCTTAAGAAAAGGTGGGCTCCCACACAAATCAAACACATATTTCTGCGTAACTCATGAACTAATCAAGCAAATGGAACCAAATTTAGTATGTTGAGATTTTTGAAGACAATAAATGTATCTATGATGGTTTGAGACCGCTCCCTGCTTCAAACGAGGGGGTTTCCATACAAATGAAGCACAAAGTTTGAAAATAACAATTTTTTTGGCGAGACGAAGTTCGACGGGACTGCTAGTGTGAAATAAAAATGATAACGAACAGAAGTGTGATTGTTATCCGTTCGTCTAATGTGCGAAAGCAGGTAAGTCAATTCAGAAAACTACTCTTAGGCAAAAGAAAAAAAACTTTTGCTTAGCCTGCCTGCATGAGTGCTGCTAAAAACCGAGTCAAAATGATTTTCCATGCTAGTTTATTGCGTTTATCAGTTGAAGAAGTGCATGGCACAATATGCTTCATACACTCAACGGAACGTAGAATTACGTTAAGTGCGATGTAGAATTCGATTATAAACATTTTGTACATTTTCATGTCGGATGGCTAATAGCTGAAATTGTAATTCGACCATAAACATTTTGTACATTTTTAAACCGGATAGCTAATAGCTGGGATGCAGGAAATTTACTGGAAAGTTTTTTTTATTCTTTATTAGCGAGACGTTTTGCCCGAGGCTGGCTTGTCTCGTCTGGAAAAAGTTAATTATCAACACTGCCTGCCTATTATAGTTAAATGCATTGAATCAATTATTTACGATAGTTGCATGAAATCTTAGAGAACGATTAATACCAAAATCACTAGAATCTTGCTTCCTGACCTCTTTTCGTGACGGTTACAAATTTAAAACTTTGGAATGAACCTTTAGCCCCCCGGTCTTCCTCTGGTGCGATGTCCTGCCGGACTCCCGTCCAGCGCTTGTTTACAAATTTCGTCTCCGCTTCCTTAAAATGTGTGGCCGAACCTCTTCCATTTTCGCTCTCGAATTTCTGTTGCTAGCGGTTTTTGGAGGTATCGTCGATGGAGCTCAACATCTGGTCCAGAATATAAAACGAACACATCAATAAATTAGTACTAATATGTTTCTATTGGGTGCAGTTCCGCTGTGTTCGGGGAGCTCAGATCTTTCGGCACGAAATCGACATCATTCGCTTTATGCCATTCTAGCACGTCCTTCGTGTAGTGACATGATGCCAAATCCGACCAAAGATCGTCAGACCATCGTGAGCCTTCAGGAGAGGGAGAAGCCGCTTTTGGAGATACTCTTCCATAAACACCTGACCATTCATTGTGCTTGAGGTAACGGAAGGTGTACTTCGCTTCACGCAAGTACAAATCGCTTGTCAAATCAAGAACTACTTGGCAAACTTCGATATCTTCGGTGTCCGGAGGTTCTTGGGAACGTCACACTTATCCTTAACACTCACATACAGGTTTCCTGGAATCTGATTGAAGTCTGCCTTCACATATGGTCGGGGTTCTGCCAAAACACACCAAGTGCCAACCAAAAATTACATATTTTTCTTCCCAAGCTTTCGTAAAATAGATTTAATTGATCGTACAGAGTATCGAATCTCCGCCAACCCCATAATTGAGGATATCGTACAACAAATATACGTAAGAAGTGATATGAAATGACGTTTTTCTTGTGCGAGCATATTATTACAAGTCAGTCAAAAAGCCGCTTGGTACGGTTTGGCTGATCCCCGACCTATGTCTTGTCATCCATTATGCTAGTATGGTTTCGTTAACTCCTGATCGTACAACTTCCGGGCACGGCTTTTTGCGACCGTATTCTGTTTTTCGTCACGGTTTTGGGACTGCTGAACTTTAAACGTACGTAATCCAACTCGAATGTTGGTATTCTGTACGAAAGTCTTAAGTACTCACATGCATCTTTTTAGCCACATCTCGAACTCGTGTAGTTCGGTTTTCATTTAAAGGCCCCAACTACGCGTTTGTGATCGTTCTCGTTAACTTGACGGCTTTTTTTCCGGATCTTCGTTTCCGATAAACCGATGGCACAATGCGTCAGATCCTCATTCTCAAAATACTCATGCAAAACTTTTTCGTGCACGCTTTGTTCGTCGACATTTTGAAAAATTTTGTCCGCCTGATGAAATCAATTCACAGAGTGTAAATAATACATATTAAACTATGCGTACGCAAAATTTCAATTAATTTTACCTAACGGATCTTTAGTTAGAGCAATTAGAGTGTGTGCTTAAATTAGGAAATCATGGGAATTAGGACCATTATTGGTCCGGATATATCGATGATAAAGACGCGCGGCTACAAAGCAAGACCATGCTGGGGGTGGCTGGGTTCGATTCTCGGTACCGGTCTAGTCAATTTTCGGATTAGAAATTGTCTCGACTTCCCTGGGCACAAAAGTATCATCTTGTTAGTCTCATGATATACGAATGCAAAAATGGTACCTTGGCCTTAGAAACCTTGCAGTTGATAATTGTGGAAGTGCTTAATGAATACTAAGCTGCGAGGCGGCTGAAATTTAGTTTTCGGGTAAATTTGTTAGGGTATATTCCGATCCTGAGGACATTGCAAAAGCTTTGGTAGATCTGGGTTGAGCTCGAGAATATTTTAAAGAACCTTGAGCATCTCCTATTCCTGAAAATTATTCACTGAGTTGACGTTCATGATGGAAACTTGATTGAGTGTTCAGAATTATCAAAAAGTGTGGTATAGGATTAAAACGATTCATATTACCGTTCCGACCAATATTCCGAAAATGACAAACACTCGCTTTCAAATGTGCATATAAGCTTTATTTCCGTAATTCTTTCCATATGATCATAAATTCGTTTGTAATCTTGATCCTCAGTACGGAAATCCGATGAAAAACTTGGTATTAGGGCTCTAAAAGGCCAGTGTTCGTAATATAAGTCATGTTCGGAATTTGACCCAAAACGGCAATTTGCATGCTTCTTCTTCTTCTCTTCTTCTTCTTATTGGCATTACATTCCCACACTGGGACAGAGCCGCCTCGCAGCTTAGTGTTCATTAAGCACTTCCACAGTTATTAACTGCGAGGTTTCTTAGCCAGGTTACCATTTTTGCATTCGTAATATCATGAGGCTAACACGATGATACTTTTATGCACAGGGAAGTCGAGACAATTTCCAATCCGAAAATTGCCTAGACCGGCACCGGGAATCGAACCCAGCCACCCTCAGCATGGTCTTGCTTTGTAGCCGCGCGTCTTACCGCACGGCTAAGGAGGGCCCCGGCAATTTGCATGCTATCAGAAGCGAAATCTTCCCAACGTCTTCCCAAGGATATTTGGGTCCTCGACGTGACCTCCGATATTTGTCCTGTAAAGCCAACATCCTGATGAACAAATTTATTAAAGAAAGTGGGTAGCGAGTTGTTTTCTGTGATTATATACAGCCAATTTAAAACGCTGGGCACATATGACCCATCCGCCCCGTCACTGATTCCGTGTTCCTTCGCCGTTTTCCCCATTGAACTGAATTCGTCCGATTCTTCCTTTGGATGACAACGAATATCTTTGGAAACAGAGCTGATCTCGGATAATCTGTGACCGAATGCCAATATCCCGAATGGACACTACCCCGAAAACATTTCGAATCTTCTATTCCATTATTATGTTTAACATCAACAGATATCGATGAATCACATAATGACAATCTTTGCAAAGATTAAACCTTTTCATTTTTATGTATATAGAAGAAGAAGATTAAACAGTTTTTGTCGTCTTCAGTGTCTTATGCTTAGAATACACTAAAGATGACTAGCCGGACAGCAACCCTGCAAAGATGGTGTTCGCTTCCGATCTGGCAGGTACGAGACGGCGTGGAGCACAGCGAGCAAGGTTGGCAGACCAGGTACAAAACGACATGGCGAGCGTGGGGCGCATTCGAGGATGGAGAGATGCGGTCTCGAACCGTGTATTGTGGCATCAAATTGTTGTTTTAGTGCTATCTGTTCAGATTTAAGCTAACTATATGAACGAGAGACGACCTTTATTGCTGTGGTCTAAATGAATAATTGGAAAGTTAAAATATTTATGGAATTAAATGGGATACTAACTCTTTCGAGATCATAATAAGGTTCTGTAATATTCTGCCCATGATCACATAGTTGACGTATAAACCAAAATGACCAAAACACACTTTTTTGCGGATATGGATTCTTCGTACGGTTATACATATGCTCCATGAAAAAATATTCATGTTTTGTTCGGAAACATTCGAGTTATGGCGATAATTGTTTTTGGAAAAATGGTCATTTGATCGCATAAGTTGACGTACCTCCATTACCTGCTGCAATATGGAGCAAAAACCTGTTTCATATTTTTTCGACATTCACAATCCACTAATTAAGCACAACATAGGTTTTCGTTTTACTTTGTCTTATTTCAGGACTACTTTATGATTTGGGCGTAACTGATTTTGTAATCAAAAATTAATATGCAAGTTCCTGCTAAAGCAAGCATTTCTTGTGAAATCCACGGTATAATCCGACAAAATAAGCTTTCAACGTAGGTCTGGAGATAAACGTTTACATTCTTTTGAATCAATGCTAAATATTGTCGCCAAAAGTTTTGATTTAAGACAATCGCGATCATTCAAAAGGAAGTATAATATAAAAGAAGAATGAAAATCCATTAATTATGCAACCAAGGATGTTATCGATCATTTAATAATTTGCGTTCGATCATTTAGTAGTTTGTCAATAACTCATTCCAGAAGCTGAATTTCAAAATGTGTTGTATGGTGAAATGGTTTGTATTTGAATTCCACTAGTACCGGAGTTATAGCTTAGTAACTTAGACCAAATGATAACAAAATTCCAATCATTTAGTTTAAGCTACTGCAACTAGCGGTATAACTCCGTTATTATTTGAATTCGAACAACAAACCATTAGGCAGAGTTGTAGAAAAACCTTCGCACTACAACACATTTTGAAATTCAGCTTCTGGAATGAGTTATTGACAAACTACTAAATGATCGAACGCAAATTACTAAATGATCGATAACATCCTTGTATGCAACGCAATGATTAGCCATTTGTGTCACACTTTTTTTTAGAAGCATATTGGAAGTGTGTATGGGAAATCACACTTATCTTAATCCCCATTCCTCCTCTAAAGTGTAGTAATTTATGGATATTTCTAAAAGTGCATATAAGAACCAAAATCTAGCTGCATTGTTTGTGTCTGCCACTGAGGACTTAACGCATAAGAATTAGTGCGCGTTAAATGGCTTTTTATTTGTACCTCAGCTTGATACTATTGGTATGTATATTTCGAGCACACCGGGTTAGTTTTTACAATTGCAATGCAATTCTTATTCATGTTTTTCATTACCTTACCCGGACAGAACTGAATTATAAAACATGATATGGACTTTGATGTAAGATTCAAAAGAGCAGGCAAAAATATCAACAAAAAATGCACCGAAGTGTTATTTAAATATCAAGATGTGTTATGGATAAAAACAAACTAATAGCTCGAGATATTAATCACTTCTTCCAAATACCATTAACTGATACCCTCATGATATTTCAGAGCAAATTTGGATATTGTCGTCTGATATTTTGTGCTTTTATATCCTACATATAAATCAGGCCCATATCTCATTTTGCAATCTAATCACGATTGATTTACTTCTAATCCTCGTCTACTCGGGTATTTTTAATAGGGATTGGAACCATTTTTGCTTAAAATTTGGTTGGAACGAGGGCTTTGGCCAATACATAAAAACGGTAACTGCTTGCACACTTGTTACAGAACCATTCTTATGCTGTAATTGTGCAAAAATCCCCGTACGGTACTGATTAAATTCTTTGCAACACGAACTCTTCCACACATTTTATCTTTACCACATAATTTTAATTTTCACGGAAAGAGCTATCCGAAAAACTTTTCCCGGAAACTCGAACATTTCAAAAGATTTCCCTTCTTCAATCAATTAATCGTTGGAACTAACTTCAATTATTCTTTAGCGCTATATAACCACACGTAGTAGCCTGGTTTTTACGCCATGTTATGGGAACAAACATTCCATAAAACGTTTGTTTGATCGCATAAACTGTCGTATGCATATTTTGACCACTTCAATCAAAGGAATAATAATTAATTCCCCGCGGCCTTAAAATAACTACTAATATTGTCCATTTAGACAGATTAGTTCATGTATTTTGTTGATTGATATGATGATTCGGGTAAAATTAATAAAAATGCGTTTTCCCAACATCGATGGTGCTGGTTGTTACGTCAACTATGAAATCATGGGCAGTATTTATCATTGGCTTTTGGAACGATCCCCTCGTTCGATCCCTCATAATGACCCTTTCGCCCTGATACAAGGTCATTGATCAACATATTTGTAAAACACCTTTTTCTATACTTTCCACAGGCCGTATATAAACATTATCATTTGGCCCCATCAGCTAGACCACCACTCAAAGTCTAATTATCATATTAACCCAAATGAGTATCAAATGTCTCCCTCTCCAGCACCCAGTCCCCAAAACCCCATGCAAACAATGCTAACCTCTGGAGGAGCGACGACGACGTCCTTCACATCGTCATGCTCCGCTTCCGTTGAATCTGCGGGACGACACGCCGCTGTAGATGATGACTGGGAATGGAGATTGTGGTGGTGGTGGTGGTGATGGTGGTTGTGTTGTGGATTGTGCGAAAGTTTTTCATTCTCCCCAGCGCCACTGCCGGAGCCAGAGGACGAGGGGAAGAACAAGTTGCGTGAAAAGTGTGCCACTGATGTGGCGACGGACGCAGGGTACACCGAGGAAGGTTGGGGACCGGGAGTGGATAGATCTTCCGCCTTCTCGTCGTCGGCGGCGGTCGGTGACGAGCAACTGACCGTCGTCGGTGGCTTCTGAAGAAGTGAAGCTGATGCTGCGAATAGGTTCTTGTAGAACTGCGCTGGGAAGAGGAAGGAGGGCTTTTGATGCACCGCCGGACCGCACTCGAAGTGTGATTCGGCGCCCATCCTGTCGTCTTCCGGTGGCGCTGGTAGTGTAGCAGTGGAGGTCGGCTTTGAGTAAAGATCTCCTTTAATCCGTATGTTAGACGTCATCAATTTGGTGGGTTGTGTTGCGGTCTCGAGCGTAGTAATCCAAAAGATAGGTAAAACTTGTTCTCCGGAGCAGATGTTCCAGATATCACCGAACGCAGAGGAATAAAGTTTTCCCGACTAACTTCTCAGCAAACTTTCACTTGTTGGGCAAACATCCCCTGCTCCCTCCTTCTTTCCCATCACTTTGTGTTATCCTTTCCCACTTTGTGCGCCCGCTCATGCATCGAGAGGAGTAATTAGATTTTCACTTTCTTCTTTTGATTTTCCAGGTAGGAGGGCAGATACCACTTTACTGTGCAAATAGACGCAATTCAGGGGCATGCAACTTTTATTCTACGCTTTCTGTTATCACAAAACTTGGTGGCTTGAATAAATTTCTTAAATACAACTGTGGGAACCGAGGAACGGTAAACTTTCACTTGTCTAACTTATTTTTTTCTTTTCTTTTAGGAACTTTTTTTTCTGCTTCTGGCTGCACTTATTCTACAAACATTTTTTGGCCTAGATTGAGGAACTTTCGTTGCGGGAAGCGGATTCTTTGGAGCTACTTTTGCATTTTCTGCTATTCTACACACTTCACGATAGGAGGAACAGAAAACCGCTTCCTATATCTTTAGCATCTCATTATAAGGCAGCTGGTTGGGTACCGTCGGTAGCTATTAATTAAGAACGGGGGCGGTTGCCGCTGTAGCGGGACATGCGGTTTGGTTTCAATCCGGAACACACACGGAATCGCGTCCTGTCCGCGGCGCGCGACTTGCTCGACTCGCTCCCGGTGGCGACGGCGATTTTCTGCACACTCTCGCCGGCGCTGATACTTCCCAAACGTCTTGACGCTCATAATACAACTTCTGGTTCGCCGTCGACGGTTTTTTTTTTATTTCTATACTTGCTTCCTTTTCCTGGTTACCACCAGCCCCCGTGTCTCTACCGGGCCAAAATAGTGCTCTCAAACAAAACGAGAAAAATGCAATGAGAAAAATATAAGTTTTATACATACACACATATATTTTTTTTCTCGTCCCGTTTCTTATTCTGGTGAGCACTCACTAGCTTCCTTTTGGCGGTGATCCTCGGTTCGCTTTTTTTCCATACATTTTTTTTTATTTTTCCCCCATTTACAGTAAAGTCTCAAATTGAATATAACGAGAATCAAATGTCTTCTAGTGGAGTCAAGTACAAGACTATGAAGACGACTATACTGTTGAGATCGAAATACGTATCTGAATAGATCACAACGTGGTGGAATTAAATAAAATAGTACTAACTCGTCTTATGATAGGTAATTTCACTGCAGTTTTTCGACTGATCCAATTGTGGAAAAGTTTAAAATATATTGTTAGGTAGCTAGACCACACGTCAATACGCCTGCAAAACCTTTTTCAATCATATACTTGAATGAATTCAAAAAAATGTTTTAAAACCAAAAAAAAAGTTTTACTTTAGTTGGTTTTCTTCCCCTGAAATTTCTATAAAATTGTTCAATTGCTTCTTTTGCATTTGGTTTTCTTCCCCTATCTTGAACGCTCGCTTCTGAAACTTCTTCCGCACCGTTTAGCGAGTCGAGTGAGTTTGACATGCTAACCATTCCTTTGCTGTCACTTTGATCGTTACGTGCCCTCAAGTCCTTATCAACTACAAAAATCGCGTGCTGATATTTTTTCTTCATTGGGAAATCTACGGAATCCAATGGTGCGCAAAATCTTATTAAACGTGACATTGAGCAATACGAAAGTCATCTTTGTCTTGCATTGATACTGCATCGTACGACGCGAAAAAACATGATTTTAGTAAAGTGAGTATATTATTCGATCCGGGAAAACCCGCACTGTTTCATCATCGACAGTAGTCCAATGTCAGTTGTTGGTGCAGTCTCGCTGGTTATTTTTTTACTACCTCCATCGAAGCTTCTTCTGTTGTTACTCTTGCTGCGGTGCTTTTCTTCGATGTTTTCTTGTGCACACGATTCTTTCTTTCGGCGGAAGACCATCGCTGCTCCCCCACCCACTTTCTCAGGAAAACTTCCAATCGCATAACATACACATGCATTCCATATTTTATGTGTTGTATATGTGCACGGCAAAACGACGATGACGAGGACCACGACGGGGTTAAAGCTGGCAAGCGAGCAAGCAACCATCCGACCGAGCGCGCACTGTTGCTATTGCTGTGCACACAATATTCCTTGCTTACACCATTCCTTCAGTGTACTCTGCTGGCTGGCTGCAAGGCTCTGGGAGCCAGGGGCAGATCAAACCGGGAATCAATAGTTCGCTTTATTCCGGGGGACCCGTTGTGGATTCTCCACTCCGGCGGGATCAATCCGTGCCAGTCCGAGGACGCAGCATCAATCCAAGTTGGAATTTCATGGCTTTGTTTGAATAGTTGATAAGAATCGGACATGGCTGTGAGTTTCGGATGGATACACGAGACACCTATTTTACTGGCGACATGCTTGATGAGCTGTTCATAACCTTGGGCATGAATGTTTTGGATGTATGAAACATTTCACGACGTTTGAAAAAGACTGAAACTATATCTCGACTTTCATTAGCCTTCTGCATACAACTTCTTTATATTGTGATTTAAATTTGCAACTAGCTGTATGTGCTGGCCTTCTTCGGAATTGTCAGTTTGATTCGTAGTTTTCTTTACACTCGGAAAATAAGGAAACCAGTTGGTCAGCAGGGTAATTGTGTTTTGGTATTGACACTTCATCATTTGATTGAAAGAAGGCAGGCTTCAAAATTGAAACATTTTTTTGCCTCCGCTCATATCTACGGCTCAAGTTTTTCATTTATTTCGTTTCTTGAAGGGAATACAGATGTTATTGCGAACTCTGCCTACTGAACTTGTGTTCTAGGTATTGTTCTTACTCAACTAAATTCCTAAAATTATATAAGCTTCATAGATTGTATTAATAACATCAAAGTTCATTAGATCTCTATCAAATTCACAGTGTTACTTTTAGTAGGGTAAGACGGTACAATGCGCCCCACCTGGCCAAAACGCCCCCCCCTTGATTTCTAGAAAACTATAACTAACTAAGGGTCAAAATCAGTGGGTACCTATAAATATTTGTAAAAACATCATACTATGTGAATGTGGAAGTATTTTTGTATTACATAATGAAATTAATAGCAAAATACAAAAAGTTACAGTTTTGATGTAACTTTTCATGTTTGTTTGCACAACATTCTGGAGCGACGCTAGCATACTGTTCGCAAAACTTGCACGGGAACACTCAGTTGGGTGACAAAATAATTTTTCTCAGTGGTTAATATGATATAAAATTGCTTCCATCTTCAAAAACGTAACGATTTTCGAAAATATGTTTTACTGGCCAAAACGCCCCAGTGTATGCAGGACGATATGCCCTTACCAAATGGACACAAGCGCGGCGAGCTTGCAGCAGTTGCTTCCAAATTATATGGAAATTATTGAAATGTAATTAAAACCTGATTAAATGGACTTATGTTGGTTTTTTAATGTCAATCACATAAGGATTTGTAACCTTTTTATTATGGGATTGATAAAATACTAACGAAGGGCTATGAAACGTCTTTGGCTAAGGTGGGGCGTATTGCCCAGGCCCTTTTTGAAATCCATTTTTTCACGACTTTTCAAAAAAGCATTATTACGTGTTATCTGTTATACTTTCATATGACTACTCACGGGCAATGCATTTGCGACTTCTTGCACTACCAAATAACACAAAGTTTGCATAAATTGCTATGAAAAGTAAAAAGTTATCAAGGTTTTGCCTTAGGGGGGGCATATTATACCGTCTTACCCTAACTTTTAAGATTACGCTTGAATACGAATACGGATGGAGCATTTTTCACGAGTTGGGAATTTTATTATACACATGTGGCCCAGTATTGGAAAATCTACGCCTTCCTATTTCTGTTCGGAATCCAACCCGTTGAAGCTGATCCACATATCTTGCACGATGTCGATGTTGGGCACTTCTAAACGACCAGTTGTGGAGGATCAGACTCAGTCAGACTCACATGGTATGTCAGAAGTGGGAACCTAAGTAAAATGTCCCATAAAGGATGCCAGAGCGAGAGTAAGGTCGAATGGCTAGAGTAGTATGTGTTAGAGCTTTATTCTCTGTCGAATGTTACTTGTTGTTAGAGAATCAATTTAGAATTACTATGTGAAAAATTGGCTAGAGTTTTTTATGGCACATGTGCACGCATACGCACATACACACGGACAGACATGGGGCAGCAGGGACTTTGTCCAAGGGCTTGACGACCCCTCCCCATGGCCACTGCGAGTTAGACCGGGACCATCGTCCCTAACCCCTAATCCCAAGGCGTCAAGCAACCCGTGCCGAGGGGATGCATGGCCAGGGGGGTGAAATAATAAGCTAGGCCTTTAACGGAGCCTGTGGGGTACCTGGGCACCCTCCACAGTAATTGTCCCTTACCCCGTCATGCTGGGCTCTGGCGTGGTGGACCTCTTTTCCCGAGCAACTCGTGGGACCAAAATGGAAAACCAAGTCAATTCTTCAATTAGTGGTAGTAGTGTAGGCGACAACTCCTTGGCAAGAGGTGGGTTGTTCAGGTCTCCGCCTAGGAGGCCAGAGGCAATAGTCGGCAGCTCAGTGCGCAGCGCCAGCGTGGGTCACTCAACCTTCCTCTCGGCTAGAAAAACGCCGGTAGGGGTTATTGACGGCCCATGGCTTGTGGAGGCGATGAACCGCAAACGCGATGGGCTTTCGGCCTTCGAGGTGGCGACGGAACAGCTGGACGCCATCATCGACTTTGCGTCATCGAAGCATAATATCAGCAAGTGTAGGTACTTACCCTTAGTGTAGGTAAGGCGCCAGGACCGGATGGTATTCCGAACCTGGCCATCAAAGCGGCCATTGCTGAGGCTCCCGAGATGTTCAGATCTGTCATGCAGAGATGCCTGGACGAGGGAGTCTTCCCTGAAGCATGGAAAAGGCAGAGCTTGGTCCTATTGCCAAAGGCGGGAAAACCACCGGGGGATCCGTCGGCATATAGACCAATATGCCTGCTTGATACGGCGGGGAAGGTGCTCGAGAAGATCATCCTCCTATTGTGCAGTAGTGACTCTCGACGTGAGGAATGCTTTCAATAGTGCCAGTTGGGCAGCTATTGCAGATGCGCTCCTGCGTCTTGGAATTCCCGAGTACCTGTACAAGATTCTCGGAAGCTACTTCCAGAATCGAGTACTGGTATACGACACGGAGGTGAATCGGAAGTGCGTTGACATAACCTCAGGGGTTCCGCAAGGTTCCATACTGGGTCCGGTGTTATGAAACGTCATGTACGACGGTGTCTTGAGGTTTAAGTTCCCGGTGGGCGTGGTAATCGTCGGCTTCGCTGACGATATTACGCTGGAGGTCTACGGCGAATCGATCGAAGAGGTGGAGTTGACTGCAGCCCACTCGATCGCAATTGTGGAGGAGTGGATGAGTTCCAGGAAATTAGAACTGGCTCACCACAAGACTGAGACAACCGAAAGTCGGAGCAACAAGCGGTGATAAGGGCAGGCAACTGCACGGTCACCTCTGAACGCTCCATCAAACTCTTGGGGGTAATGATCGACGATAAGCTCACCTTTGGTAGCCACGTCAATTACGCCTGCAAGCGTGCCTCCACAGCTATAGTGGCATTGTCCCGGATGATGTCCAATAGCTCTGCGGTTTATGCCAGCAAGCGCAAGCTTCTGGCTAGTGTTGCTCTGCAGGGAATCAATATTCGAGCAACGCCTAACAATATACTCTTTGTCATCAACAGAGTTTGTTACTGACAAACGCACCTTGCAACAAGCCTTTGTCAGAACCTGAACACAATATGACAAGAATCATTTGCCTTGCATGCTCTGATATTTCCGAGAATACGAGGCTATTTTTGTAATCAGCGTTAGATTCTCGAATATTTCCATGAAAGTGGAAACTACGATAGCATAAAACCGAAATTTGCTCTAGAGAGAATGCAAAATAACGGAATGAAAAGTTAGCAACAAAATTGTCTTCTTTTTGTCGTGGACAAAAATTTTCGGATCTTTGTCATTATTATCTCCGACAAAAACAAAGCTTTGTCGTTGGTTCTCTTTTGTCGTTTGTTTCGTATGCGCATCGACGAAAAATTGATTCCCTGTTGCTCTGTCCATACTGAGGTATGGGGGGCCAGCTTGGGGCACGGCCCTGCGTATTAACTGCTACAGAACGAAGTTAGAAAGTACGTATAGGCTCATGTGCGAGTGCGTACCGAACCGTGTCGCACGATGCACTTTGCGTCATCACCGGTATGATGCATATTGACATCGTTATCGGTGAAGACATAGAGTGCTTCGAAATGCGCGGCACGAGAGGCATCCGTAGGACTCTCAGGTTGGCCTCAATGGTAAAATGGCAGCGTGCGTGGGACAGTTCCACTAAGGGTAGATGGACACATAGGTTGATACCGGAGATAGGTACGTGGGTCAAGAGGCGCCATGGGGAAATCACTTTCCACCTGACCCAGGTCCTTACAGGCCATGGTTGCTTCAGACAGTACCTACACCGGTTCGGACACTCGGCCTCGCCCGAGTGTCCGGTGTGCGTAGGTTTAGAGGAAACGGCGGAACACGTGTTGTTCGTGTGCCCGCGTTTTCGCATAATGCGTGACCACATGCTTGCCACATGTGGTCTGGACACCGGCTGGAACGCCGTTTTATCGGCTATCGTCCAAATCGTCTCGGAGCTACACAGAAGGTGGCGCGTGGACTCGAGGAATGGCTAGTTCAGGCGCAAATAAGAGGTGGTCCAAGGGTTTGGAGTCGGCTTCATGGGTCGTACCGGTGCCCTGTGGTCGTACTCGATCCTTTTATCGAACAAGTGGCCGCGTGAAGAGCAACATGGTATCGTCGCTTTCGCGGCGTCGGTCAACCGGGCGGGTTCCGAGCCCGAGGATGGAAAGGGGTCCTCGTCAAGGCTGGGGCAGGCGTAGGCACCGCGTCGGCAAGTCCCTCTGTGTGCTGGCGAATAGGCCCTATCGCAGAGAGGTCAATTTGGGGTGCACGCGGCATCGTCATTCTTGATACCAGTCGTGCAGAGGGAAGCAGGCGCGAAGTCGACCCTGCCCACCTTCCGAGGACATAGGGCGTGGTAAGGCCACCTGGAAAGCTGGCAATGCGCTGGCACGATACCATGGTGTTCTTCTAAAAAAGCGAGTCACGATGTTCGATGCTGCAAGGACACGCAGCTAACCTCGAGGGTGCGTTATGCACTGGCCCCCCTTTGAAGCATTACTTTCTGGTTGTACCGAAGGGACGATGGGCTTGGCGGCAATGGAAACGGTTTAGCGGGTCGGGGATGCACACAAACAGACATCACCTGAATTCGTCGAGCTGAGTCGATTGGTATATAACACTATGGGTCTCCGAGCCTTCTATCAAAAGTTTGGTTTTGGAGTGATCATATAGCCTTTACGTATACTTAGGATACGAGAAAGGCAAAAATATATATACACTGGTGGAAATAAGTATAACGACAAGCTCGGGTTCCATACAAAATTGCCATGTTGGGAGGTCACTATCTCGATTCTTAGCGATTCGATTAGACAAATTTTTGCCATGCCGTTTTTGAGCTACACTTTTTGGAAAATTACAGCTAATTCTCTGCGGTACAAGATTTTTTTTACAAGACACGAAACAAACCGAAATATTGATTTTTTGTCGAATACCGGAACGAAACAAACTTTTAATGAATCTTGTATATATTTAATAGGTCATCTTTATCTGCAGAAGTTAGCTTATTATTTAAACGGTCTCAATTAATCAACAAAAATAAAACGAAATGCTTTTCATGGGTTAAAAATTAATTTATGAATGAGCTATTTCAAAAATATATTTTAAAATAAATGGATGGAGAAAAAATAATCAGTTATACTAAGTTAAGCAAATACCGGGGACACAATCATTTCATCCCTTTAAACCTCAGAATGAGCATAACATTATCGTGAAAAGGTTTTCGTTTCCGGATGACGAAAAGTGCGTTCAATTATAAGAACTTTTTTGCAGAAATAAAATTATTGACAAAAACAAATATTGACCATTATTTCATATAAAACTCAGAAAATCAGGATTTGTAAAAGCGTAGCTTAGAGATAAAATATTCAAGTACTCGATGTATTTTTGACGGTCATTTTATTATAAAATCAACAGTGAAAACTTTATTATGTTTGGTCAGTTACAACCCTAGCAGTTCCACCTGGGTTACGGCAACTCATATGTGACCAGATTTAGTCACTATAAAGCTGTTGCAACATTTTTTCCTGACATGTGGTGCTCGGAAAGGTCGAAAACTTTAATTAATTGATTCAGTTTCACCATTTTGAAATGATGGAGACGCATGACCGTTCCTTGCGTAAGTGAGCAAGTTATGAAGTTATGATTCAAAAGCTATGAAGTTTTGAAAACGCCGTTTTTTGTACCACCCTTTTCTGAAAATGACCTCCCTAAGACCAAAACAAAAAAATACGGGTTTAATTATTTTCGGTAAAGATCATTCATACATATTTTGAGTAAAATCTAGGAACTTTTTTGTTCAAAAAAAAAATTTTTTTTTTCATGGAATCGCTGTATAACAAGGTTAGTAAGTCATCACCTTTGCATGGGTCCCTTCACATTGCTCAATTCCGGGTAATGAGAAAACGGATTCACTTGCCAAGGTGGGCACTATGGAAGGCGGTATATACGACCGTCAAATCGCCTTTAATGAATATTTTACAATTGTTCGTCACCAGGTTTTGTTCGATTGACAGAAAAATGGGATGAAGGAGATTTGGGGAGATGGTTACATTCTATTCTCCCACATGTATCGAAGAAACCCTGGTTCAAGGACAAGGGTTCTATTTTATTTGTGGTTGCTAAAAATCATGTCTGTCTCTTACAAAACAAAGTTCGCCGGAATAATAGTTGTAATATAATAGCAAATATCTCCATCTTGTAGCAAGACATTCCCGCCATTGCCCAAAACCGATGTTTCCAAGAAACATCCGGCTAGGAGAATCAATGAAAGAAAAACTACAAATCGTTACTCCGTCCAAGCGAGGATTGATCTCCTTTAAGGACCTTGCAGAACGTTTTTTGAATTTATTCAATATTCCGAATTCATTGAGCCCAATCATTGACCTCTGTATACCAACAGTGGAAAGTTATCTGTAGCAATTGACTGTTTCATGGAACCTTCTTGCAGGAGTTGTATCTTTCGATGGATAATACGGCCATACAAGATACAATCACTGTGCTGCAGTGGAACTGTCATAGTCTAAAAAATAAATTGGTCGTGTTCAAGTTTTTGATTCGCAATTCCTATTGCGACATATTTGCACTCTGTGAAACATGGCTTCTTCCGAAGACGAAATCAACTTCCACGATTTTAATATTATTCGCCAAGACTGGAATGATCATTATGGTGGCGTTCTTTTGGGGATCAAAAAATGCTACTCCTTCTACAGAATTCCCATTCCGACTGTTCCCGGCTTAGAAATCGTCGCATGCCAAGTAAATGTGAAGAATAAAGATCTTTGCATAGCTTCAGTGTACATTCCTCCAAATGCCTCTCCTAATCGTCGATATCTTTGGAGCGCAGTCTCCCTTTTATCATCCCCAGTGTTGATATTGGGAGATATGAACGCACATGGTATTGGATGGGGCGAAATGTATGACGATTATAGGGCGCCTATTTTCTATGATTTGTGTGACGATTTCAATTTGAATATTTTGAACACTGGTGAAGTAACTCGAATAGGACCACATGGTCAACAAAGCCGTATTGATATGTCTTTATGTTCAAATTCACTATCGTTAGATTGCACGTGGAAGGTTATCCAAGATCCCCACGGTAGTGACCATATGCCGATAGTTACTACAATTAAAAGTAGCTATCAACAATCTGAGCCAGTTAATGTTAATGTTCCTTTCGACCTCACGAAGAACATTGACTGGCAAAAATTTGCATCGGCGGTAAATATTGGTATTGAATCAACTGATGTTCTTCCACCGCTGGATGAATATCGATTCCTTACCGAATAATTAAAAAAAAGCGCACTAGAAGCTCAGAAACGACGCGTTTCAAGTACATCTGTCACAAGAAGACCAGCCACTCCTGGATGCGATGATGAATGTACTAAGTTGTATTCTAAGAAATCTGATGCCTTCAAGGCCTTCCGTAAACACGGAAGGTCTGAGCTTTTCGAAGATTATTTGAGGCTTGAAAGAAAGCTCAAAAATCTTCTCAAGGCTAAAAAACGTAGCTACTGGCGACGTTTTGTCGAGGGACTATCGCGAGAAACCTCAATGACAACACTTTGAAAAACGGCCCGCAACATGCGGAACCGCACTTCCACCAACGAGAGTGAAGAATACTCCAATCGATGGATATTCAACTTCGCAAAAAAGGTTCGTCCAGATTCCGTACCAGCAGAACCGCTATTTCGAGAATCAGTCAATGATCCCGGTTCTTTGGGTGGGCCATTCTCAATGCTGGAACTTTCTATGTCTCTTCTTTCATCGAATAACTCTGCTCCGGGATGCGATAACATCAAATTCAATCTTCTTAAAAATCTCCCAGATATCGCAAAAAGACGATTACTTGACCTGTACAACTGTTTCATGGAGTACAACATTGTGCCACCTGAATGGCGACAGGTCAAAGTAATAGCTATTCAAAAGCCTGGGAAACCAGCGTCTAATCACAATTCATACCGACCGATCGCCATGCTGTCGTGCATGAGAAAATTATTGGAGAAAATGATCCTTTCAAGAATTGATCATTGGGTCGAAGAAAATGCATTGCTTTCAAAAACTCAGTTTGGATTTAGAAAAGGGAAAGGAACAAACGATTGTCTAGCGTTGCTTTCTTCAGATATACAACTGGCCTTTGCGCACAAGGAGCAATTGGCTTCAGTATTCTTGGATATTAAGGGCGCTTTTGATTCAGTTTCCATTGAAGTACTGTCAGACAATCTGCACAGTAATGGACTACCTGTATTTCTAAATAATTTCTTGTACAATTTGTTGTCAGAAAAACAAATGAACTTCACACTCGGCACTCTAACAACTTCCAGAAATAGCTACATGGGCCTTCCCCAAGGATCATGTTTAAGTCCCTTGCTTTATAATTTCTATGTTAAAGATATTGACAATTGTTTGGAAGGACAATGCACGCTCAGACAACTTGCAGATGATGCCGTGGTATCTCTAAGAGGTCCATGTGCAGCTGTCTTGCAAGGACCATTGCAAAGTACCCTGGATAATCTGACTGTTTGGGCCAGACATTTAGGGATCGAGTTTTCACCGCAAAAAACTCAATTGGTTGGGTTTATTAAGAAGCGGTATCCTGCTCAACTGAAACTCAAGCTGTTGAATGATGACATCAACCAATCTTTATCTTCTAAATACCTTGGGGTCGTGTTTGATTCCAAATGTACCTGGAAACTCCACATTGAGTATTTGATACAAAAATGCCGGAAAAGGATCCATTTTCTACGTTCTATCTCCGGAACATGGTGGGGTGCTCACCCGGAAGACCTCATCAAACTCTATAGAACGACTATTCTCTCTGTTTTAGAGTATGGCTCCTTCTGCTTCCTCTCAGCAGCTAATTGCCACCTGATCAAATTGGAACGAATTCAGTATCGTTGTTTGCGTATTGCCCTTGGCTGCATGCATTCAACGCATACTATGAGCCTGGAGGTGCTTGCTGGAGTCACTCCTTTAAAGCACCGTTACTGGGAGCTCTCACTTAGAATACTCATCAAATGTGGGACAAGTAACACACTTGTCTTACATAACTTCGATAATATGCTTGAACTAACATGTCGTTCAAGATTCCTGAGAGTTTATCTCAACTACATATCATCAGATCTTTGTCTTCCGTGTTATAATCCACCTCGAGTTCACTTCACCAACGACAGTTCCTCAATTGTATACGATCTGTCCATGAAACATGCTATTCAAGGAATACCAGATCATCTTCGACAAATATCTATTCCCTCACTTTTTTCTGAAAAATATGAACATGCCAATTGCAACAACAGATATTTCACTGATGGTTCTCGCATCAACGGATCCACTGGCTTCGGTGTTTTCAATGTAACTTCAACCACCTTCCAAAAACTTCAGGAACCGTGTTCGGTTTATGTTGCTGAGCTGGCAGCAATTAACTTCGCTTTGGGGATAATTTCCAATCAGCCCGTAGACCATTATTTCATCTTCTCGGATAGTCTTAGTTCCATCGAGGCACTCCGGTTGATGAAACCTGTTAAGCACGCATCTTACTTTCTTTCAAACATAAGAGAGCAGATGCGTGTTTTGGTCGAAAGATCATTCAAGATTACCTTTGCTTGGGTCCCTTCTCACTGCTCAATCTACGGCAATGAGAAGGCAGACTCGCTGGCAAAGATGGGCGCACAGGAAGGTGAGGTTTATGATAGACAATTCTCGAGCAACGAGTTTTTCCCATTAGTCCGTCAGAGTACTCTTCAAAGTTGGCAAAGAAGTTGGACACACAACGAACTTGGACGGTGGCTATTTTCTATAGTTCCAAAAGTTTCTGGGCGAGCGTGGTTCAGAGGTGAGGACTTAAGTCGAGGCTTCATCCGCACGATGTCGAGGCTTATGTCCAATCACTATTCACTAAACGCACATCTCTACAGAATAAACCTTGTCGATAGCAACTTATGTAGGTGCGGAGCCGGTTATGATGACATCGATCACGTAGTTTGGTCCTGCTCGGAAAATGACGCCTCCAGAGAGCAATTATTGGATACCCTTGTGGCCCGAGGTAAACAACCCTTCAGGGAAGTTCGAGGTGTTTTGGGAGATCGTGATGTGGTCTATATGCAGGCCATTTATAGTTTTCTTTGTGCTTCTGATATCAAAATCTAATAGTTTATTTTTTTTCATTCTTCAAAGTTTTTTTTTGTGTTTAGTCTCTGCTGTCTGTTCCATAGAGCACCATAGCTCTTGCCATCCGGAAGATGCTCCCAGTTGAACCATTCCTTGAGCACGACGACACGCCACATCGTCCCTGACGCCAAATACCCGGATGAGAAGCTAAAATTCCCTGATCCAAAATCCTTAGCCCCGTCCATCCTTAAACATTGTAAACTAACCTCGAGTCACCATGAGTACGCTGGCTTCTACCCCCTCTTACTAACTGAAAAAATAAATGATATTGATTGTATATATCGCAAAGAACCATGGCTCCGTAAAGTGTTATACACGCCTGAGCCTACCAAATAAACGAACTTGAAAAAAAAAAATAATAGCAAATAGATGATTAATGAAAACGTTTCCATCAGATTCCAACAATTCTTCTCGAAAACCTGAATTGGCCCAAGAATTCGCAATGAAAACCCAACAATTAACCTTCTTGGAGTTTTGTATTGTGATTTATTGTGATTCGCATATTAAAATGGTCGGGGACATAACAATTCATGTGTTGTGTACATTTGTTGAAGGATATCCTCAGTTATGGGGTTGAGGGATATCCGATACGATTTGTGATAAATTAAATCTGTTAAACAAAATAAGTAGTTTTTCGTTGGCGCTTGGTGCGATTTGGTTTGAACAAACATACAAAAATACATACAAGATAAGTACAAGCAGTCAAATACTGAAAACAATATTAAAATTACAATGTACTCCGAGGCATCTTTTGTAATTCCAGAGCGAGGTGGACTCCGAGGCATCTTTTAATTCCGGAGCAAAAGGGATTCCGTAGAGTTTTTGTTATTCTGAAGTGAAAAGGTATCCGCTGCAACTTTTATATTCCGGAGCGAGAGAGACTCCAACGAGTTTTTGTTATTGCGGAGGGAAATGTACTCTTTTGTATTTCCGGAGCGAGAGGGGCTCCGACAAGTTTTGTTAAACCGGAGGGAAATGTACTCCGAGGCATGTTTTGTGATTCCGGAGCGAGATGGACTCCGAGGCATCTTTTAATTCCGGAGCAAAAGTTTTTGTTATTCCTGAGGGAAATGTACTTTGAGGCATCTTTTGTAATTCCGGTGCGAGAGGGATTCCGAAGAGCTTTTCTTATTCCGGAGCGAGAAGGCTTCCGCTGCAACCTTTGTAATTCCGGAGCGAGAGAGACTCTAACTTCAATTCCAGAGATAGAAGGACTCCGACGACTTTTTGATATTCCGGAGCGAAAAGGCTTGCGAGACAACTTTAGTAACTCCGGAGCGAGAAGGACTCCAAGACAACTTTTGTAATTCCGGAGCGAGTGGTTTTCAGACGAGTTTTTCTTATTACGGAGAGAGAAAAGGGCTCCAAACCATCTTTTCTAATTCCGGAGCGAGAGGGAATCCGAGGACTTTTTTGTAATTCCGGTGCGAGATGGACTCTGGAGAGTTTTTGTTATTCCGGAGCGAGGAGGACTCCGAGGCATCTTGGTAATTCCGGAGCGAGAGAGGCTCCGACGAGTTTTGTTATTCCGGAACAAGATAGCATCCGAGGCAGCTTCAATGATTCCGGAGCGAGAGAGACTCCGACGAGTTTTTGTTATTTCAGAGAGAGAAGGGCTCTTGCCGGAGTTATACTTCAAGGCATTTTTGTTAATCCGAAGCGTGTGGGACCTTGTCATATTTTTGTCATTTCAGAGCGGATTTTGGATTGACTAGGATGTTTGATCGAAGAATTTAGTTATGGATGTTTGTCTCAACTTAGTGAATTGAGTTTGAGATTGCGATTGATAAACGTAACATATAATAATCCTACCTAGATATTATTATGGAACAGGAATTATTTATTCAATATCATCGATTGTATGATCAATGAAAACTGTATTATATTCTGCAGAGAATGAAAAAAACTTATCGTTTTAAAATCTGAATAAAGATGTAAATATTTTCTCTATTTGGCAACAGATGTTTGTTTTTTTTCAAACGAACCAGAAGTAAAGCAAGAAGAATGTTTATTATGGCTGCAAAGATTACCATGATTGTTGAAATGCCTTATAATACTTAATAAAATTCTTATTTAACGAGTAGAGGTAATAGGTATTGTAGAGATGTGATAAGCATAATAGATAAAATCAGAACCAGTATTAAAAATAAATGCACATCAAATAACTTCAGATATTATCATATGTCTAGCATGATAAACCTAATAAAAAAATGCTAAATAATATGCGCATTAAATGTCCTCATATAATAATTGGACATTATTAAATGATAGACTAGATTCTGGAATGAAACGTCAGGTTTTGAAGGTACACTCATCACATTTCTACAGGTATCAGACAGAAAATATTCCCACAAAAAGCTACGAGCGGCCAGAAACTCTTATTCGAATCCTGGAGCTTTCTGAAAGCGGAAAATCTTCAACATTTATTTCGAATTACTTATTCAAATTTTGGCTTTCTCAGTCTATTGAATTTTCACTTGTGGATACTGGATAGTCGTTTTTTAGGATACTTGCGATGGTTGGGCTGAGATGAGCGATGTACGGGATGCTGCGATGGACGAGATTGGATGTTGTGGCCTGTATGGAGTTGTTCTGGTGGGAGGTGATCAGTTCATTGGTGATTGAAGAATGCGAGTTGGATGAGTCGTTTTGCTGTGGTGTTATGATGACATCTATGGATCCTGTTATAGTTTCTTCGTCGGTGATATTGATGTTTCCATGTTCTGCTGGATCTCGTTGTAAATGGATTGGACGTGATGTGATTTGGCGATTGTGTTGCTGATTTTGTGGGTTGAAGGTTGATGGTCTGAATCGGATAATCAGTCTATTGATGAGGGATGATGGGATGTTCTGTCGGAGATGTTGGTAGATGAGGTTTGCACTGTCGTTTTGGCCTGCGTGATTGTTGGAATGGTTCAGACGCGTTTAATGAAATTTTCAGCGACACTGACTTTAACTTTTGTAGAGTGGAACGAGTGGTAGTTCAGTAGCCGACAGGACGAGATCGATTTTGCGTATGCGTTTTCCGTATGAGAAGTGTATCCAGAAACGGCAATCTACCATTATCTTCCTTTTCGACGGTGAACTGTATGTGTTCGTTATAGTTGTTAAATGCTTGAAGAGTCGTATCAATTTTGTCTGGAGGTAGCGCCAGGATGAGGTCATCTACATATTTCTTGAGAACTGTAATAGGAAACTGTAGCCTCGTGGTGACAGTCCTCAGGAGTGTATCCATCACTAAGTCGGCCAGTATTGGCTAAAGAGAACTGCCCATAGCTGTTCCAAACGTTTGTCTATAATGTTTATCCCGGAAACGGAAGTAGCTGTTATCTACACAAAATGACACGATTTCTATGAATATATCCAGACAGATGTTGGTTGCTTTTCCGACGTCATCCCAGTTCATAATGATGTCGTGTATTATGAGTTCCTTCGGTATGCATGTAAATAATGAAACTACATCGAAGGATACTAGGACATATCCAGCTGGTAGAGTTAGAGTTGTAATGTATTGGACGAATCTGAAGCTATCGGTGATGTTGTAATCACTGTTAAAACCATCTGATAGTATGGAAGCTACGTACTTTGAAATTTGGTATGTTGGAGCATTGATATTCGGAACTACTGGGCGTAAAGGTATTCCATCCTTATGGGCTTTTGGTTGGCCGTATATTCGTGGACATGTGGCTGTCGTGCTAGTAAGACAATTTGTTGTTGTTTTATCAATCAGCTTTAGGTTGTTCAAACGCTTGATCATAGCATTGTTTGCTCTCTGGATTGACTGAGTAGGGTCTCTCATCAGTACCTTGTAGGTGGCATCGGTCAACAGTAATGCCAATTTGCGATCGTAATCCTCTTTGTACATGACGACCATACGTTTACCTTTATCTGATTCGATAATCACTATATCCTGATGTTCAGATAGGAACTTTTTGGTTGTAGCAGCAGCATGTTTGCAGAATTTCGCTACCGGATCTTCTGACTCCTTTGATCGGGTGGAGATGTGAATGGCGGTTGTTATCTTGCATCTGGTGTAGTCACGGATGGTTTTATACGACGATGTGCTGAGAATAGACTCCACATCGGCAATGATATGGAAGAGATTTCTCGGAATGGTGATGTCAGTTGGGAT
The DNA here is from genome assembly GCF_024139115.2 of Armigeres subalbatus. Taxonomy (NCBI): domain Eukaryota; kingdom Metazoa; phylum Arthropoda; class Insecta; order Diptera; family Culicidae; genus Armigeres; species Armigeres subalbatus. The sequence goes on from NC_085141.1 coordinate 145,922,868, forward strand.
GGCAAATTTGGGTCCAAGGCTAAGAAGAGTGTTGGTTTCGGTCGGTAATTGTATTGATGTTGTATTGAGGATAGCTTTTTCGTTGAGCGGCGGCTTTGGCGATTAGGCGTCGAATTTTCGATGCGGTTTTGTTTATTATTGTTTATCAACCGTTCGGATGCTTGGGATTGGATTGGGATTCTTCGCTACGCATCAAAACGCAGTATACACCCAATATTTTTTCACACGGATGGTTCTTCAATTCCCCGATTAAACTAATTTTATTACAGGGTTTTAAGTACCACCTGAATTTTCTTTGATTTTTTGTGAATTCTTTCATAAGGGCTAACTCATAGACGAGCTCGGTGGTCTAGTGGCTACCGCTTCTGCCTTATAAGCAGGAGGTCGTGGGTTCAATTCCAGGCTCGTCTTTTTCGTACTTTGTATTTCTATCTTAGTTCTTTCTGTGTTTCACGTTCTACCAAAACGATTCCTACTGTTATAACCTTTCACACAATCCCAAAATCTCCCGTGGCACCTATGAGAGGTCGTAGAGTTCTCTGCATCTTTCTTAAGTAGGTGTCCAACTAACCATCCTTCCCCTTCCTCAGCATTCGCAAGGACGTGGCCAGGACAGATCTCGACTATTGGATAGTGCATTGCTTCCATCTAAGAGATAGTGATTAGTCCCAAATCAATATCTGTGGTAACGGACGAAAGTGATGCTACTCTCATACAATAGTCTTGGCTTGTACCACCTACGAATTTGTGCGAATTGCTCAATGCTAATGCTAATGCTAATGCTAATTCTTTCAAAAGAGCTAACTCATAGTTTCATGAAGGCTAAAGGTCTTAATCGACCAAAAACCACCCGTGTAAATAAGAACTGGGTATATAAGAATGAGAAAAGGAGCCTCGCATAAATGTCATGTACAACCCATACCGGTACGCACATAAGAACTTCCCGAACATCGATTATTAAGAGCAAGATTCCACGTTTGTTATTTATTTTCAGAAAAATATCATATTAATCCCCTTGAACATGGTATTCTAAAGCGGTGTAAGCGAATACACATCAAAATCGAAGTTTATCGGCATACAGTCGCGTAAGTCTGATTTCCTTTGAAAGAAATTCCAGCTCGTAAATATTTGGCTAAATATACCACGTATACAAGAAATACACTGAATACTAAGCGCTACGTGAATACCCCTATTGTATTTGCAAACAAGAGCTAACCGTGGTGTTGGTTGGTATTCGGATTCTCTGGTACCAAGTACCTTTCTGCCAACTGTATTGACCGCCTCGTAGGCTTGTTGCCACAATGCGTTCAAATTTTCTCCAGTTGGGTGTCCTTCGATTCTTTCGTCGAGCTTATGAGCGAATTGCTCCGCAACGCCCTCGCCCAACAGTCGCTGTATGTTCAGCCGCATTCTCTCACGCCTAGAGCCAGTGATGTTGGACAGCCTTGTACGATTTTTTTGTTTGTTCGGGATGAATCTCATCTTCTTATTTTTCGTCTTCATTGGCATTACATCCCTCACTGGTACATTGCCGCCTTGCAACTCAGTGTTCATTAAGCACTTCCATAGTTATTAACTGCGAGGTTTCTAAGCCATGTTACCATGTTACCATTTCCCATGGAATATCGAGACAATTTCCAATCCGAAAATTGTCTAGACCGGCACCGGGAGTCGAACCCAGCCACCCTCAGCATGGTCTTGCTTTGTAGTCGCGCATCTTACCTTAGCTGTGCGGTAAGACTAATCACTGCGTCCATTAATTGAACTTTTATAGTATGTCCTTTGCTCAGTGCATGTCTTTCTACTCTATTGCTTTTGAGAAGAAATGAAGCAGTTGTTTTTTCTTCAGGTATTTCTAAAACTTGACGTGAAGGCAATGTCGAGAATACACCGACTCACAGAGGCTTAGTGAGTTTCGGCTTCAGATATGAGATAATATTGATTTTAACCATGCATCGGTACAGTAGCTTAGCCACGGGGGTGTTTTTGGACCAGCAGGATTCGACAGCAGCCGCAAGGGGGACCCAATAGACATGAGTAATACAATCAAAATTAAATCAACGAAGGAGGGAGGTGAGGCGAATGGTGGTAAGGAGAACCCTTTCACCAGACGTAGCGGCCTTGAAAGGTCTCCCCAAAGATCGCCGGGGGAAGGCGATGGAGAAGCCCGTGGAGGGTCTGAGGAGGTGCCGGTTGAAGTAAAGATGGACGGCCCCACCCTGACCCGCGTCATCAACTCGGTGATGGCGAACCACGAGGAATGCGGTGGCCAGACGATGAAGGTGATCACGTATGTTTCAGACGTGATCATGTCGTTCCTGGACAACCGTGTTAATTACAGCAAGGATCTGAAACTTGATGTACAGGCGCTATGTGCCCTAGTAGACGGAGTGGAAGCCAAGTCGGAGTGGAGGACCCTACTAGAGGCCAGCAAGAGTGCGGAGCGGGAAATTCGCAAACTATCGGAGAAGCGGAAGCTGGCGAAACGCCAGCCGGAGAAGGACAAAGAGGAGACCGAATCGAGGATGCGTCGAGAGAATCGGCTGGCGGAGAGCCAGACCGTGGAACTTCGAATGCTTATGTATGGCATTTATTGGAGTAGCCGCGAGGCTTAGTGAGGTCACGGAAGAGGCGGACCTGAATGTAGCTAGCGAGCGTTCAGTAGTTTCGAAGAGGAAGAACATATCAAAATTAAAACAACATTAGTTACGTATATTTTTACAAAATAATTGCCTACATTTTTTATAGATATTGGAACAAATAGGAAGCAACCACCTTCAGTATAACTTGAGCCCATGTTCGATATGTAAAGCTGGAACAAAGTTAATTGCCTACATTATGGCTGGAAATCCGTCGTTGTAGCGTACCAGATGTTTATCAGTGATGTACGCCCCCGAAAATAATTATAAGGCATTCGCTGATTTCCATACAAAATGGTCATGTTTGCGGACTACAATCTCGATTTCTAGCGATTAGATTGAGAATATATTTGGCATCCCAGCCTAAAATGACTTAAATTTTCAATTAATGATGGTTGTTTGTATGCATGGTTACTCAAAAGGCCCGTTTCAGTTGTAAATAATTATAAAGTCACTCTACTTGTATGGAGCTCCATATAAAAGTGGTGGTTTTCTAATTATTTCCAACTAAAATGTGCCTTCTTAGTAATCGTGCATACAAAAAACCATCATTAATTTAAAATTTATATCATTTTAGGATGGGATGTCAAATATGTCCCCAATCTAAAAGCTAGAAATCAAAATTTTGGTCCTCAAACCTGACAATTTTGTATGAATATCAGCGAATGCCTTATAATTATTTCCGGGGTTGTAGACAATTATCAATAACCCTAAAATTAGATTTTTCTACTGAATAATTATATCAACGTTTGATATAATGTGGATATGAAGGTATTAACCTCCTCGGAGGTGAACTAGCCTTGGGCTAAAAACCTCTTTAATAAAGATTATAATAATAATAATAAGGTATCAACCTATGATTTAATTGTGTTACGGCTGGAGTGATTTTTTATATTTTTTTTTGTTATTTTAACAACAAACCAACCAAATTTATAACACACTAGTCGACCCGGCAGACGTTGTTCTTCATAGTAGGCCAAAATGCGCGTTGTGAACTGCCCATGTGAAATTTCCATACGAAATCTTAATTTTAGTTTTTTTACGATTTACACAACCTTACTCGTAATTTTCGAATCAGGAAATATCATATAAACCCGTCGAAAACTATAATGATCATATCTGCTGAAGGAATGAAGAAAATCCATCCAGCCGTTTTTGAATTATGCGGATACGAATACAGACCATTTCATTTTTATTATATAGATTTTGTTACAATATTTTTCTGAAAAAAATAACTCCCCTTGTTATAATTTTGTTATTCTTTATTTATCGGGAAGAGCCCTATGCCCAGTCTCGAACATCCAGTGCAAGGGCCTGGAAGAAGTAACTCAGTGCGAAGACCTGGTAGTCTGGACATTCTATTTTTAGTAATGCCGGATGGCACTGACCTGAAACGGCAAAATGGTCAGTCTGTTTTTCGTCCCATAAAACCTTGGCGGGCTTGAGAAGGCCGTGTAGGGTCAGGGGAAATGCAGATCTAAGTCAAGAAGGACGAAACCAACCTGACCAAGGAGATCAAATCAATGATAACCAATCACGAAGAACGCGGAGGATCCTGCTAGAGGCCAGTAAGTAGGCAGAGCGCTAAATCCACACACTTACTGTGGAGATAAAGCTGGCGGTGAGCCAGGCGGAGGAGGTTAGAGATGGTTCACCTCTTTACCGGCTGGCGATGAATCAGACCTCCGAACTTCTTGGACACAGGGCCATCCCAGGAGCTTTCTGGCCTAGGATGGTAGTCAACTGCATCTGACGGACGGGGAAAAACGTAATTTGTAGCGGGACACTCTTCAAAAGAGTTCTGAGCACAAAAAGTTGACAGGTAAGGTCCTAGGTGATGGGGTTCAAGTAAACCGATCAGGAATGCATAATAAAACTATAAATTAATTTTATAAATGAATGTTATTTAAAACAACGTGTGTAATAAGACAATACGATAAAAATGTCTCTTCGGCCAGTTTTGTTTCATATCAAATTTATAACAACATTAGCTACGTATATTTTTAGAAAATGATTGCCTACAATTTTTATAGACATTGGAAAAAAATAAAAGGTAATCACCTTCAGAATAACTTGAGCCCATGTTCGATATCAATAACTGATACAAAGTTAATTGCCTACATTATGGATGCAAATCCGTCGTTGTAGCGTACCAGATCTGTATCCGTGATGTAGGCAATTACCAATTACCTAGAAAGTTCATTTTTGTACCGAATAATTATAGGGTGACGGTACCTATAGTGGAGGTATGTATTAGTTGGACGAAACGGAACGAAATTTAAAATGTCTATGTTGATTCGGATCGAAACGAAACGAAATATAGATTTATTTTCGAGACTTCGAAACGATACGAAATCAAGGTTCATTTATTTCGAAATTTTTTGAAACGAAACGAAATTTTAGTTTTTTTCCCGCGGAGTTTTTGTTAAATTGGTTTTACATTACGTACGCAATTCTGATTTCACTTTCACTCGAGGTCAAATAACTGTTTTGCGACCAATAGAGTTATAAAAACAGAAGAGACAGTCTGTGATAAATCGCCGCATTCTGTTCTGTTACAGTATTTTGTTCGGGAGTAAAAATCGCGGTCGCGAGTATTTGTGATTTGTTCGCATACAATGGATAAATTTGGCTTGACATAAACAGAATAACAATAAACAATTGTGTTCTTGCTCGAACATCAGTGAGAAACAAGTCCCGAGGTTGTTCTATGACTTTTTGTAAATTAACCCGAATGACTCGCGATGCTTCACGAACATTTTTCGAGGTTCTTTTTTTTTGTTTTCTCTGCGAGTAGAAGGTAGGTAAGAAAAAGGCAAAAAAATGTTCGCGAGCCTTTTGCATTGCCTACTTCTCGTTTTGTGAGTAAGGTTCACAGATTTCCAAAACTGCGTATACGCAGATAGAGAATTAATATTACTAGACCAACATTTGAAAAGGGCGTAACAGCCAAAACTTATTCCTTCTTATTCGTCCACATAAATATAACATACTTTTACTCATTAGAAGAATCATGTGCACCTTTCTAAAATGCATAAAGATATGTATTTCAGATTGAATTTCACAGACTCATATTCTCTTATATACAATCAGCTCGACGAATTGAGGTATTGTCTGTGTGTCTTTGGCATATAAGAACAGCTGTTATGGTCAGTATGAGCTGAAAGCTTTCAGCTTTCATCAATTTTAATGATCTTTCAACTCGCTCTGGATATTTTTTGCGAAGATCTAGAAATGCCCACAAATCTGCAATGTTCCTAACATATTGTGCAAATAGTCAAAGAAGAGCTTAGCTTAATTAACTGTACACATGGTAGTTGCTAATCATGACTGGCCGAGAAACAGCAAATATGCACAGCTCACTAATTAAAAAATATTCTTGGGAAATGAAATTAAATTATTAATTTATTAATTATCAATTAAAAAGGTTATTCTTATTGTATACTTGCTTCAGAGTTTCTATTTCATGACCAATACCTAACGATGCTCCTTACTGTCAATTTAGGATTAGGAGCGGAAAATTAGTTTAACACTTGAGCGCTACGGGAAAGGAACCGTTGGTTAGTTGAGATGGTAATTCATGTGAGAAACTGTGTTTCAAATCAATCTAACGCAAGATCCATGTGCTTAATAAGCTTCTATAACAGTATCGATTCTGCACTAAATAATTTTGTGCTCTTCGATGCAGACATTAGTTTTATCACTTCGCGTTCTCCAATACTAGCTGGCGTGATTAGCATTACACTTTCGATACACTGGTTGACCAAGTTTTTGCTACGCGAGGTAGAGACTAAGGGTACTAACTAAGGGTAAGGGAGGTATTTTGGACCACTTTAGGAGATGGCCGAACAATTTTTCGAATAAAAGTTAGAGTTTGTAGTAATGCTTGATCAATTCCCTATGCAACTAAAAAATGGTGAATGCTAGGTAGGATTTGTAGGTAAAAATGTTGTAAATCCCACAGAAAGAACCAAACTATCATAAATTCTGAAGATATGTAAGATTTAATTTTGGACCACCTGTTTTTATTTTGGACCACCTATTGAACATATTTTGGACCACTCAAATAATTTTGTATTGCTTGCAAAGTTATGTTACTATTAGATTAAATTAGTGATCTCCAGCATTTTCGGCGTTTTCATCAGTAAAGTCCTTGTTAAGCAATACATTTTTATAGGCACTTTAAAGCTTAGAACAACATCTACCAGCTAAGGGCATTGAAGCTATTATCAAATACAGTACCACTCGGCGCAGCATCATCAAAGCAAAACAAACGTGCGGCCCATGGCCGTGATGTATGCACCTGGTCACTCCTACCCTGCCATATATTTTATGTAGGTAGTTTGCCAGATCTGTTTCATTTGTGCCATTGCTAGTACCGGGTTGCCCGGTTCTTCCTTACATGCACATTTTTTTCCAAACGAAACATAACCCTAGAACGCGGAACTCTGTTGCATTGGCAAGCAGCACGGACGGAGAGCTCTGGTTCTTGTCATGGAGCTTTCTTAACTATTCTGCCCACAATCGCATATTTGTCCTATATAAATAGGAATTCCAGCAAAGGTGGGGCTGATATGCGATCATAAGCAGTATTTTCGTATAGAAATAATAAAAACAGTTACATGTTGGTTCAATAGACATTTTTCTAGGGCTTACATCTATGAACGGTAATTTATAAATGGCTTGGTACTAGAGAAACAAATGGTTGGTAAAAACAAAAGTTTAAGAGATATAGAACTTAAAAAGAAGATATGTCGAAAATATGTTCGGTTCAATGAAAAATGAACCTATTTTGGACATGCCTCAGAATACTGTTTTTAAACTTACAATGTTTTGCTCGAGGTATGAAACTGCTTCAATTAGGTTTTAATAAGTCACCAACATCATTCACATGTTTTAAATCTATGTACAAATGAACTTACAGCTTTTGAAAGTTGACTTCAATTTTACAATGTCGTCCTAGTTTTGGTCTATTCCAACCGGAATGAGTAAATGCTTTAAGATATTCTTAATAATTGCAACATTTTATAAGAAACAAATGTAGGAGATACATTATGAATAGTTTATTTTTGCAATAAAATTTAAATGTTGCATTTTGACGTAGAACTACGTCTGTCCTTTCTATATTGGGGTACACTTTAAAATTGCAAAAAATCGAAAAACGTCACGAAAATATGATAGACTTTGATCGTTAATATCTCAGCTATTTCTCGATGGATTTTTAATTTTCTTGGACCATTCGATCAAGGAAGAGTCAACGCTTCATTCCCAATGTACACTGAAGTCGTTTTTACGCGGTTTTTTTTACACAAATCGCTTTTTATGCAATTTATTTCAGTCGAATTTCGGGATTTCTGCGGTTTATTCAGACATACTTTGGAATTTACGCTGGGTTTAACTTTGTTTTAATTCACGTGGCCCATATCATCCGCATAAAAAATGACTCCAGTGTATTAGAATATATACGTATGATAATATTTACTGAAACTTGATAACAGTTTAGGAATTGGTTTCGGTGAATCATTCATTCTCATAAGTGCATTGCAAGCTTCTACTTCCATAGCACTACATTCCAACTGGAACTTGGCTGGCTTTTCAACTTTGTAATCTATTAGTATTTATTTAGTTATTGATTAAAAGCTTTCCTTGCCCGCCATTGCATTAGTATGTATCTTGTGTGGTAAGTACAATGGATACACTATGCCCAGTAGGGTGGTTCAAAAAATCGATTTTGCTCCACAGTGCTTATCTGATTCTTTACCATGTTCTGAGTGTCCTCTGAAAATTTGAGCTCAATTGGATTAAAACTGATTTAGCACAAGCCGTTTCAAGTTTGCTTGCAAATTAGTATGGGGAAATTTATTTTTTCATTATACTGTTAATGACGCTTCCCCATTATGCGCACGTTGAAAGAAAACCTACAGGAATACTCAACAGCTTTCACCCAACGAAAACCGCATGTTGATTAACCGCCCCAATAATTAGTAATTGCCCAGAGTGTGAGAATGTTTCCCACCCGATACATCCTAGATCGGATCGAGAATCGATCTCGCCATCTCCGGATTCTGCGCCTTTGTTCTCAAGGCTAACTGGGAACCTCAAGCCGGCATAAACGTCAAATAATGCAACCTACAGGGCTTTTAACTCGTTTCTGCTAACTTACACGCGCGTTTTCTCTTTAAAGCTTTGGGGCGTTTGACGACAGTTTCTCGCTTACGTCTATTGATGCCAGTAGAGAGGCTCGGAATCTTTTTCGCTGCTGCAGAAAATGCGTTCTAGTAATCTTTCTTCGGCTCTTGGTGTCTGTGGAGTAAATGCAAAGACCGACTCCTCACGTGAAGGAATGATAATTATTATCAATAAACTCTCAAACTGTCAAGCAGCGGCCAAGGCAGCGCAGCGGTACACTATCAGCCAGATTTTTGGAATTATCATTTGATAACTTCCCAGATGTGAAAAGTAGGCGAGTTGTTATCGGCGTTAACTTTTCAAATCTTGCGACACAAAATTATTATTTTAATGTAAACCAAACTAATCTAATGCCAATTTAATGTAAACAATGAAGCTCAATCGAATGTTTGGCATTGTGTTTTGGTGTTATGTAGGGAAAAAAGTTCAAAAGTAGCATTCACCAATAATGCTTCGAATCAAGATACAATTATCGAACGTTTCTCACTCTCTAGCGAGTTTTTATTAAATGATTATTTGGATAAGTGATCGCTTGAGAGTGTTATTCATCCTCGTTTATTTGAAAAAATATTTTTATCATCCTTTTAAATGTTAGTCTAAAATCTCACTCAATCTCAGGAGAGCAGGATAAACAGCGAAAACAGATTCACCCTGGGCTTGAAACACGCTTGCTTTGGTCTCATCGAACAGAAAAGTCGAAAACCTGTATATTACATACAGCTACGTAGTTCAACGTCACCTTTGCGTACAACCCGATTGGGCTGCACCTTTGAGTTTTTATTTAGTTTTATGTGATATAAATACAAAATTTTGCTGGGTGGTCCAAAATATGAGCCCGGTCCAAAGTACAGCCGTTACCCTATCTGCCGTCCCACGATCGATTCCGAATTCATATTGTGCAAATAGTGAAAAATATCACCAAATTCAAATTTGAATCTTGGAATCACTGAAGACGTTTTATAGAAGAAAACTACATACGTACTTGTCGACTAAGGATGGGGTTATGTAGTAAGCGTTAACAGAAAAAATTGATTGCTTGCACTACTATGGGTACACTGTTCCTTTAGTGGCGGTAAAAATTAATTTTGGTTCCCATAGCGGTGCTATCCATTGCTTTCTTATGAGATTTGCCACTACTGGTACAGTTGCACCTCTATATGTGCAAGGGAGTCTATTTTATTAACAAAAATCATTGTTTCAATAGTTTTACGAGCATAATCTTAGGATAAATTGCAATTAACACGATATTTAAAGCACGACGCTGCATCTGAAACTATCGTAAAGTAAGTGAATAATAATGATAAATCTCATTAAAACCCCACTACCTCCACAATTGGTGCTACCTACCTCCACTAAGGGTACGGTTACTCTATCAACCTTAGTTATCAATGGGAAATATCCATATTGTGGAGCACTTTGTGTCCAAGATGGTGGCGAATGTAAGCAACTCTGTTTTAATGCAAATATCACATATTCATTTATGACGCCAATTATATACAGTCAAACCTCCATGAGTCGATATTTAAGGGACCAGCATCGACTCATGGAAATATCGAGATGTATCTAGAATATAAAATCCTTGGAGAGTTGTTTGAACGGACCATCATAGTAACTAAATATGGAATAATTTGCTTCCACGAGTCGATATCAAGTTATAGTTTTTCAAGCCGGGGAAGTTTCTTAAGATGGCTCAAGATTCCTCCCTATCAAACTTCTACTGATTTTTTTTTTATAATAACTAGTTTTGTCATAAATAAAAGCGTGAAACCTAAACGAATTGCTCTGCTATACAGGCGCTTGCAATCTGAAGAGTGTTCCATCCAACGTACAATCATAATAATAATAATAATAGGGATATAAATTTACTACTAACAGGAGTTAAACTTTTAAGGAACAACGAACCATACATTTGCTGTACAGTTTCCTCCCCAAATCGTCATATATTCAATTCGATTGTTCTTTTATATTGCAGGGTGAAAACCAATTGTTTTGAAAGTAATTTCACTGGACAACATATTCCGTGCGTGATTTCCTAAATGAATAGAAATGCAAAATAAAACGCAAGTATATAGGAAGATCGAATAAGATGCAAAAATATGTTCCAAAAATTCAGAACAAATAAAACACAATAACCATGTCTTGAACGACCTCGATAATTATTTGGGATTATTATTATTATTTGTTGTTCAAAATGCATGATTGGCATGTTTTATTAATATGCTTATCATGTTATTCTATTTCGTATGCTACACTCTAGCAGCAATGTTTGGAATTAAAACTCACAAATTATGGCATTTTACTGCCATAAGTTTAATAAGTGCTGCCAACTATCAATTCACAAAACAACTGCTCGAACGTGAAATGGTGAGTGTCTCTGCTGAACGATAAAATTTTGCTATGCATTATAGCATACTGATACGTTGCACGATCAAAATGTGTATTGTACCGCAATACGACGCAACTTCTATGCTTACGATGCGACGACGACGGTGCGTGCCATAAAAGTACAGCATAAAGAGCGGGAGAGCATAGAATCGAATATAATTATGCCGCTCGGTGGGTAGCATGGTACGCGTACGGGATGTCGCGCTTGTCGACTTACGGAGTACCATACCGTTCAGAAATCATTAAAACAAAAGAGGAAATTAGCTTCAGTAATAGCGTCGTACATTTTTTTTTCTTTTTCCATATCCGTGTCTTGAAGCACATCTTTTTTGTTCTTTGAAGCCTAACATATCACAATTCAGCGCATGGAATACAATAGGTGAGTATGACGGTACTTATCTTCGCCAGTCGATGGCAACGCTGTAGGTGCGTCAGGTGGAAAATTGTCTGGAGACAACGGCGCGAGGACTGGTTGGGAAAAACCGGCGGAGTGATTAGAATCGCATTTCATCATCGTCGCGCGTTGGAATAGGAAATCAGTTTCTTTTCTGTCGTTTAAGTTAAATGAACAAGCGACATAGCCGTTTCGATGTGTATTGCTTTCAGAAGCGTGTTGTCGGAGTGCTTTACGGTATAAATGGTGTTTAGATTTTTTTTAACTTCACTGATTGCTATGAAAAAGGGGAATTGTGGGTGATGGAAATGAAATATTGCATTGTTTTTTTCTGCTGGTGTGAAATGAAAGATGCCGTTTAGATTTTTGTAGAACACATACATGTTCAAAACGCAATACAAAATAGCAAAGAGGTTTAATAAATATTAAATTTGCGTGAGAAATACGTAAAAAGCGTCCCAGTGTGTCAAGTGAAGAAATGTGAAGTATCATGAGACAACAAAACCATTTAATTTTGGCAACATAAATGTTCCGAACTTGTGGCCAAAATCGAATGAGGTCTGTATTGAAATCTAACAATATTGCAACATTGTTTTCAATTGTAGTTGCACGTGTTAAAGGAGAACGATGCAATTTAGGATGCCAAACGTCCGACCCGCCTCCCCCCTCTCCGACAAAAATTCAGGGCTCCACATTTTTCATCCCGACACTTCATACAGCGAATCGTTTTTCTCCACGTTATCAATGCTGTTCGACTAGGCGTAGAAGAACGGACTGAAGAAAAAAAAAATCTAAAAAACATTCCGGTTATGTTATATGCAAACGACACGCGACTTTACTCCGCCACAAAAAAAAAGAGTCTTTGAAAAGTGATGCTTTTTGCCACGCCTTCCTGATCGGCTTCGGCTTTTTATCACTTTGACTCGATGCATGAATTCGTGTGCGCGACAAGTGGGCGGTGGTGTTGATTTTAGTCGTGCTGAGGTGCAACATTCGATTGTATTAGAACAAATTGGATGCTCACCGAAGGCGGAGTAGGTAGCATCAATGCTGCATAGAAGTGCTCTTCGATTGTTTTAGTTTGCTGAATCTGCCGCCTCGAGTGCATGGTGAAGGACATTCGAACAAATTTGATTATTGAACCGTGTTTATATTGCATACATCCTATACATATTACGAATCGATGGGGTGAGCGTGAGTATTGATAAAAGATTAGGAAGTAATTAGCCAATATGAATAAATCTGAGTAAATACTGTCTGCTCAACTCTCTGTGAAGATTCACAGAGATTTGCACCAGAACCTACACGCTAAAAGTCATTTTACATCGCATGAATAATTTTCACAAATCAATCTGTGTGAAAATGTTGTTTGAGAGATGCACAATTGCACAATCGCTGGGTACTGTCTCTGTCAAAGGCACTTCATGTTGCTGAGATGGCGAACTCGTCCAGAATGTCTTCTTATTCTTCTTCGTTGGCATTACACCTCCCAATGAGATATTGCCGCCTCGCAGTTTAGTGTTCATTAAGCTCTTCCACAGTTATTAACTGCTAGGTTCTAAGTCAAATTACCATTTTAGCATTTATACATCATGAGGCTAAAACTATGATACGTTTATGCGCAGGGAAGTCGAGAAAATTTCCTACACCGGACCGAGAATGGAACCCACAGTATGGTCTTGCTTTGTAGCCGCACATCTTACACGGCTAAGGTGGGCCCCAGTCCAGAATTTTGAGAAACAAAAAGGTTCATTCAAAGTTAATTGCGTATATTCCGGGTATTAAGCCACCCAGAGTGGAAATTAATTACTATGTCTGAAACTCGGTTTATGCATATGCACAACATGTGATAGATTTAGATTAATTTAGATTTAGCTCCATTATTTTCATTGCTTGCAGATACATGGTTTTGGCTTTGTATGCACTGTGATTTACGAGGCGGCTTGAGGTGTTGCTCGGTATGCATGCAGGAAGTCTTGAAGATCGCTTCTCCAATTTCTACCCATGGCATCGCTTATTTTCACAGTTTTGAGAATGGTTCTGTTTTGCCTTTCTACGAGTCCATTTTGGAATGCTGCGTATGGTACAGTATGCTTTATATTGATGCAATTAGTGTTGCAAAATTTTCCAAATTCTTGAGAAGAGAATGGCTGCCCATTATCGCAAACTATTTCTTCTGGGTACCCGAAACGAGCAAACATTTCCCGTAATTTTGTGATTGTTACCTTAGCCGTCATTGATGAAAGAATAGCTACTTCAACAAATCTAGTGTAATAATCTGATTCCCATCAGGTATTTCCATAAAATCAATGGCAATTTTCTCCCATGGGTTATCAGGCATTTCCGACCTAACAATTGGATGTGAGTCAGGTTCAGAAACAAGAACACATCCATGACAATTTTTGACGAATTGTTCTACCATGTTATCCATCCTAGACCACCACACTTTTGTTCGTAATCATCGTTTCATAGCTGTAATTCCAAGGTGAGGCTCGTGTGCAAGTTCCAAAATACGTTTTTGTAGAGTTCTTGGAATCACAATTCGTTGATCTTTGTGTATTAGAGTCCCGTCGCTAGATAGGCTGTTCGCTAGTTGTTTGTTTTATAAATAAAAGATAGAAATAGAAATAAATAAAACAAAATTATTTGAATAACTGTACATGTATTTATCGATTTCAGCAAGATTATTAAAGTTTTTCCTTCCAATGTTTTCGGCCAACGTTTGGAGTCATAAGGCAACCATTTAGATAACTCTTGAAGTTCTTGATCACTATTCGTTGCAGACATGATTTCTTTATTAGATAGAGCTGTAGGACAACTGTCAACTCCAACCATCTTTATAATCCTCTCGCATTCTTCGTCAAAACTTGGACCAGTGTTCAAACACGATTGACATAATCTTGAAAGTGGATCCGCAATGTTGTTCTTTCCGGGACGACACATGATCTTGCAATCGTACGACATTGATCTCAACTTCCATCGCTCTATTCTAGGTGAAGGTTTCAACCGATCACCGAAAATAACGACCAACGGCTTATGGTCGGTGATTAAGAAAAAGAATGTTCCGTATAGGTAGTGATGAAACTTCTCACATGCCCATACTAAAGACAATGCTTCACACTCAGTTTGGGCATATTTTTGTTCAGTCAAAGTTAATGTTTTTGAAGCGTAGCTAATTATGCGAAAATCCCCGGCCTTGTTCTTCTGGACAAGCACTGCACCAACCCCGACGGGACTACCATCGGCAATTACGAAAGTGTCGTCAACGATGTCGTAATATCCTAACGTTTCTTCTTTAAGCAAGATTCGTTTAATTTTTTCAAATGCGTTCTGATGCGTATCATTCCAACAGAATTTGGTACCTTTCCTAGTCAGTAGATTCAATGGGTAGCTGATCGTTGCCATATCTGGTACGTAGCGATGAACAAAGTTAACTAACCCCAGAAAGCTCCTTACTTCTTCTGGAGACGTCGGTGGTTTCAATTTCCTAATAGCCTCTAGTTTATCTTGAGCAACGGTAATTCCACATCCCGAAATGTGGTACCCCAAGAAATCGGTTTCTTTTACAGCTCTTTCTACTTTAGATGTGTTTACTAGTACGTTGTGCATTTCTTAAGACGTTCATGTACCATTTTTGTTCTAAATTCTAGTTCATTTTCATTTTTAGCGGGAATGAGGATATCGTTAATGAAAACAATCAACCATGGAAGGTCGGCAAAAATTGTTTCTATGACCTTCTGAAAAAGTTCAGGCGCAGCGGACAATCCAAACACCAATCTTTTATATCGCATCAAACCAATAGGACTGATAAAAGGACACTTCTTTTTCAGAACAACTTGATAGAAAGCTTGTTTTACATCTAGCTTCGTAAAGATTACATTACCTCCAATTTGTTTCGTCATTTGCTCCAACGTAGGAAGTGGGTGGACCTCGTGTACAACAGCTTTATTTGCTTCGCGAAGATCCACGATAATTCTAACTTCATTAACGCTTTTGCGCTTCACTAGCATCGGGGAGACCCACTCGAATGCTCCAGAAACGCGCTCTATGATGTCTTGCTTTTCTAATTCCTTTAACAATGTCAACTCTTGTAAGGGAATGGAATGCGCCTTAGGCTTTGTCGAACGGGAGGAATGGTTTTGTCTATCTTTATATTGGCTTGAATTCCTGTGTATGTGTGTGTGTATTTTTTTTTAGATTGGAGTTATATATATATATATTTATCTACTTTTTATATTCTTCTAAATTTACTTAAGAATTAGATCTTACCGGCTATGCAAGGAAAGGGATCAGATTGAATAACGCTAAAGAAATTGATAATGCTTAGTTTGACGGCCGTATTTGCAGATAGCGAAGAACATTTTCACTTTTGATAACATACAGTGTGGTTTCCACGCTACTTCCTTCAAAACAGATGTCAATGGAACTGGAGACCCATATGCGTGAAATACTTTATTGCTTCCTTTCTTGATGCCATATGCTTCAAACCCTGTTGTCTTCAACATTTTCCAATCGTTCTCACTGAGAATATCTTCCTCTGCCCCGGTATCGATAACTAACTTCACAGCAACACCAGCTACGCTAGCAGACACAAAGCGCTTCGTTGCTCCCAAGTGAAACAGATCTAAAGTTTCGCCATTAGCTTGGTGTTTAGCGCATTCATCACTCACTTCTGGAACAAACTTTTCTGCTTCGGTTTGAGATTATCCTGGCGATAATGCTTCGTGGATTTCTTTCCTCTCAGACAACAGCGAGCAAAATGTCCGATCTTGTGACAAACCTTGCATTTGCGGGACACAGCAGGGCAGGATGGATCCTTTGAACTATGTCGCCCATCACACCGGAAACATCGACTGGTATATGAAGAACTTGCCTTATCTTCTAGATAGCCCTTATTTGAATGACGGAGAGAGTTTTGTGGTTCATTTGTTTGAATTACATTATTCACCTCGGTACTGGGGGTTCCGGTTTCCCATGTGCTTAATTGGAATTGCACGGATTCCTGAGTTCGAGCCATTGCTAGCACCTCATCTAGTGTGTAGTCCTTTTCTAACCACTTGCGCTTCAATTTGTCGTCTTTGGTGTTTGACACGATTTGATCCACGATCATATTGTCCGTTTGACTTCCGAATGAACAATTGGCTGCCTGTTTCTTGAGGTGAATTGCATATTTGTCCAGCTTTTCATTTGGCTCTGGAAATATTTACCGAAACCTCTGCTTTTCAAATGTTTTCGACACGCGGGGTATAAAATACTCATCCAGTACTTGAAGAGCCTTGTGATAACGGTTGCTCAGAAGATGCGATTTGTTTACCTGTGTTTTTGAAACAATTCTACGGATGTCGGAACCGCCAAACAGCATTAATGATTTATACTTTTCTTCGTGATCAACCACATTTTTCCAATCGAGATACGCCTCGAAATGCTCTCGCCACTTCTCCCAGCGGGCCGCTGGATTGCCCTCATCGTCTTCAACAAATGGCGGCACAATATGGTTGATCTAATGAATGTATTTTTCTTAAATAATTATATGGTAGTATAGTCCTGTGTATGAGCATAACAGGTTATTTTTTTCTTTTTTTCTTTTCTGCTGGTGACTTTTTTCCAAAATTTAAATAGAGACTTTCACACCAACAATTAATTTCAGTTTATTTAGTATTCATTGTCCTGATTATCTCAGATTTCACTGATTTGAAGAGGGTCATCCCGACTACCTTGAATCTCGAATCGTAAAATCCTGAACTAACCTCGATAGATCCATCAACTT
The DNA here is from genome assembly GCF_024139115.2 of Armigeres subalbatus. Lineage (NCBI taxonomy): Eukaryota > Metazoa > Arthropoda > Insecta > Diptera > Culicidae > Armigeres > Armigeres subalbatus. Next base: position 145,940,242 of record NC_085141.1, read on the forward strand.
TTGGGTCTCACAGTTATATTAGTGATCCTCCCGTTATTCAGTTGGGTACATGGTTAAGTGAGAGCCATCCCGGGCCTTCCGGGTCTCACTGGAGGGCCATCCCGTTTAATCGGGCCTCCGTTCAGATTTATTTATGTGAGGCGTCCCGGGTCTCACTTTATGATTCGAAGATCGTACTGGTATGTTTGGCCTCTTTTGGTACGTTAATTAATAGCTGGTTAAAAATTCTTCTTTCCAATTTGCTTTCTCGGATTTTTTTTTCTTACCATACAATATGCCATTATTCCAAATCAAAGGACTTCCTTTCGAAACTTCCTCGTATTCTTCTTTAATTCGCAAATAATCATAATTTCTTCAACTTCCGCCAAATCGTTTTTCCGAGTGCTAAAGTTTCCACTCGTCGCCAAATATAGTATAGTAACGAAGGCGACGGTTGGATACAGAATGATATTTATTCCTCGGTTCAATGCAACTTACATTCTTTTATGCTAACTAGATCCTACACTGGCACAATCTCACACAACCTTACTTCATCGAGCAACATGTTACGCAACAATGCGTGAACTACAATGTCATTTTACTACAGATATCATACCACCAAAACAACGCTTATAAAATCATAAGTAGCAAAAACGATGTTGGGTAGAGTGCCATTGTACCGTGGATGGCAGGCGTTTCATCCTCCTGGGAGCGGGCCATTTGGCATAAAGTCATTTGGCATAACGCCATTTGGCATAAGGTCATTTGGCATAAAGACCATTTGGCATAACGGTCATTTGGCATAACGGACATTTGGCATAATTGTGAGGGTCTTTTGGCATAACGGACATTTGGCATAATTTTTCTTTGCATTCGCTAAATGGTGACTAAGTGGTGCGGGAAACACCCCGGAATAGTAAATATAACACCCGGCGATAACAATATTAAAAAGACATTGGAAAGAATGTATTTGAAATGCAATGTAAAAGTAGGCGCATTCCCGAATTAGAGCAGTGGTAGATGTAATCGCCTTCATAGAAGTAGGCGTGTGGCCGAATTATGGCAATGGAGAATATGAAACCTTCTTTAAAAGTAGGCGTGTGGCCTTATTATGGCAATTAAGGACGTGATCCATTCTTAAAAAGTAGGCGCTTGCCCGGATTAAGGTCATGGTGGATGCGATCCCTTCTTTAAAAGTAGGCGTTTGCGTGGATTATGGCAATGGAGGATATGATCTCTTCTTTAAAAGTAGGCGCTTGCCCGGATTAAGGTCATGGTGAATGCGATCCCTTCTTTAAAAGTATGCGCTTGCCCTGATTATGACAATGATGGATGTGATTCCATCTTTAAAAGAAGGCGCTTGCCTGGATTGAGGCAATGGTGGAAGTGATCCGTTCTTTAAAAGTAGGCGCATGCCTGAATTAAGGCCATGGTGAATGCGATCCCTTCTTCAAAATTAGGATTATGGCAATGGAGGATATGATCTCTTCTTTAAAAGTATGCGCTTCTTCGGATTAAGGTCATGGTGGATGCGATCCCTTCTTTAAAAGTAGACGCTTGCATGGATTATGGCAATGGAGGATGTGATCCCTTTTTTAAAAGTAGGCGCATGCCCGGATTATGACAATGGTGGATGTGATTCCATCTTTAAAAGAAGGCGCTTCCCCGGATTGAGACAATGAGGGATGTGATCCCTTTTTTAAAAATAGGCGCTTGCACGGATTACGGCAATGAAAGATTTGTTGGATGTGATCCCTTCTTTAAAAGTAGGCTCTGCCCGGATTAGGGAAATGGTGGATGTGACTCCTTCTTTTTAAGTAGGCGCTTTCCGGGAAAAAATCAATGGTAGATGTGATCTCTTTCCCGAGTAGCACAATTCAGATTGATTTGGTTGCAATAAATCATATGTGACTTGATGATTTTGGTAGCTCGTCTACGACAAGTGTATTGCTTGAGTTTTTAATTTTAGGTGCTTTCCCGGATTAAGGCAATGGTGGATTTGATCCGATCTTAAGGCGCATGCCCGGATTGAAGGTGGATGTAATTCCTACTTTAAAAGTAGGCATGTGGCCGGAATAAGTCAATGATAGATGTGATGCCTCCCACGGAAGTAATTCTGCCGTTTTGTTATTTCGTTCTTCCGGAAAATATCTACTATCAGTCTAAATTTGGGGCCCTCCTTAGCCGTGCGGTAAGAAGCGCGGCTACAAAGCAAGACCATGCTGAGGGTGGCTGGGTTCGATTCCCGGTGCCGGTCTAGACAATTTTCGGATTGGAAATTGTCTCGACTTCCCTGGGCATAAAAGTATCATCGTGTTAGCCTCATGATATACGAATGCAGAAATGGTAACTTGGCTTAGAAACCTCGCAGTTAATAACTGTGGAAGTGCTTAATGAACAGCTGCGAGGCGGCAATGTCCCAATGGGGGATGTAATGCCAACGAAGAAGAAGAAGAAGAAGATCAGTCTAAATTTATCAAAAAACAACCTCGACCTACTTTATATACGCTAAACAATATATGAAATATCCCTTTCGCTTTCCAAGTACGAAATTATGCCAAATGTCCATTATGCCAAATGACCCAGTATTTTCTTGCAGTTTAAAATTATGCCAAATTTTCGTTATGCCAAATGACCATTATGCCAAATGGCCTTTATGCCAAATGACATTATGCCAAATGGCGTTATGCCAAATGACTTTATGCCAAATGACCCAGACCCCATCCTCCTAGATTGCAGCGATAGACGTTGGAATATGTATCAAACACCTGCAGCGAATTGATACTCTCGTCCTAATAACAGTCGCTCGAAGAAAGTAACATGTCGTCTAATTTAGTCCTTAATCCTCTAATATTTTGGTAATAACTCCACGCAGGGGAAAGCTCCTTGAACGCCCATCCCGGTGACGATCCCAATTGGGTAGACGATTGACGAGCTTCCGTAAGCGTAGTCATTGAAAATCTGCGATCGGTTGAAGGTTGAGGAAGCGAATAATTCAAAACGGATGAGTACTTGCCTGCGATTGGATAGCGAGAGCCTCTTTCTCCGATCTAAATGGAGGATTTGTATCATGCATAAGAATATAATATTTTGAAGTTGAATTTCGGATCAGGGAATTGAATTAGGCCGGAAACTTGAAAACCATTTTGCGAGACCGATTTGGCCGAAACTTATCTAGCCGAGTACGAGTTTCATTTGGCAGAATTGAACGTTTGGTCAAAATGGTAATTAAGCGGTTTGGCCGCAAATGTCATTTGACCGAAAGAGATTTTTTCTTTTTCTTCTTTTCTTCTTCTCTTTCTTCTTCTTTTTCTTCTATGGCTCCACATTCCAACTAGAACTTGGCCTGCTTTTCATTTGTCATTTTATGCCCCAAAATGTCGTTTGGCCGAAATTGCTTGGTCGAATAATAAGGAATGGGAGAAGTGTGAAGAGATAAATAATAATTAAGAACTCAAAAGCAAAAAAAAGCGAAGTGAAAAATGAAGATTAAGAAATGAGAGTATCACTTTTCACTGCTTGTTTCTCGCTGTGAAAAGGGAGAATTTCAATTTGAGAAAGTGATGCATAGAAGTAAGTCACTTATCATAAGAATTAAGAAATGTTAAGTGAGATGTCTTAATTCCCATCTCTAACATCTACTTTCTCACTTCTTGCTTCTCACTTGTTACTTATCACGTAATTATCATCATCACAACTATCTGGGAATTGACGACTGAAGTTTTGCTATGAAGATTGAATTTTTTTCGGCGATAGCAGTCCTAATAAGTAGCAAATACTTTGTTGCTCCTACATCCGACTACATCCTACAAACGTCGGATGTAGGAGCAACAAAGTATTTGCTACTTATTAAGACTGCCATCACAACATTTTTTTTGCAAGTTGATTGAGAAATTATTTAGGAAATACCTCTAGGAATTGTTAGCCATTCAATAAAAAAATCCTGCAGAAATTCTATCGGGAATTCCTTCAGATTTTCCTTTGAAAATTCCAAAAAAAAAAAACAAAGCAATCCCTAATTGATAGCCTGAACACAAGTACGGCATATCTTCGTAATTTTCCCAGTAAATTTATTAAGGAAGCCTTTCAGTGGTTATCAAAATATGCGGAATATTTTTTTTTTCTGACTGGTTTTGCAGTATATCATTTAAGGATAAATATTCAATTCCGTGGGTCACGTGTCCCAGCTCAGCTCCGTCAGTGGAGGCCGATATCAACTGAAATTCGGGAACGGAAGTGGGGCTGGGTTGGTCACACCTCACGTCAGTGGCGTAGCCAGAAAATTGGTCTGGGGGGGTTTTTTGAACAATTTTTATTTTCGAAAAAAAAATTTCTTCTAAAAATGTTGTCTCTGGGGGGGGGGGGGTTATGCCCAAAACCACCCCCGTGGCTACGCCACTGCCTCACGTACGAGTGAACATCGTATCAGAAGCAGACCTACAGGTCCATGGCGGCATAGCCTCCATAAAAAAATTTGGGCGAAATCTATCTTGACAATAGGTTAAGGCGATAGTTGGACATTTCTCAGGATGGTCAGCTCAACGACATTTGACCACAGACGCTTTGAAAGTTTAGATTACCAACACTTGGTATTTCCATAATAATCAGCTAAACGGAGATCTTTATTGAGTTGAAATGTACCCTCCATTGAAAATCGATCACTAAATAATAATGCTCGAGCTATTCATCAGTATGTATTAATTTCTTCTCGGAATCTCATTTACGTTGAGCATCACCATTTCATCTGGAAGTCCCATCAAACCGTTGTACTACAAGCTATATCAATTAAGCTGAACCAGCCATCAGCATCCGATTGGTCTCAAACAACCTATGCATAGTCTATAATCAGACGATGCCGCGCGTCATAATTTTCCTTGCACCTCCGTGCATTGCACATTACCCCGCTATCCGATCGTCGATAAATATTTGCGATAATTAATCAACTTCCCTTCGGACCAAAGTCAGCCATCTCTTGCCGACAGCGCAGCGCGGTCTGCAAAATGTGCTTCCACACGATAATCATGCCCATTATCGTCACCTAAACTGCGACGACGACAAGGCTGTTGACCATTTGCAACGCACGCGATGATGGTGTTTATCGTTAAATTATATTAGACTATCGACACTTGAGCGCCGAAGGCGTCGCGTCGCGGGCAAGCTGGTCTCGTTCATCACTTGGACATGGCACCCAGCCACCTTGAAAGCTGCAATCTGTGGCTATTTTTTGCAGTCATCTTGGCACAGCCCATATCCATAAACCCGAGCAGATGACAAGCGGCATTTAACGACCTCCTCTCGCTGACCGGGTGCTAATTGCGTGGAAATTATGCAAATTTTATGACCCACCACAGGCACAGGCCCAGGCCCAGCCACAGCCGAGGGCGGTCACGGGCTGGATGTGAATAGCGCGATGTTCATTAAATGATGCTCTCTCAGATAAATGCGGTCGGGTTGACGGTTGGTGGGCGACTTGCGATGCATTACGATGGAAATTTTCCCGGTTAATATGTTGTATATAGAATTGATAAGTTGACAAGTTTATCAGCGTAGCGTAATTTCTTGTGATAGATGGATAGAAGTGGTTTAGGAAGTCGTTAGTGAAACCTTATTAGCTCTACAGTGTTGGCGTTTGCAGAACAGATAGGCTCATGCTTCCTTCATACCATTATAATGGTCATTTATAAGTATTTGTTTTTCATGTGTTCAGATATGTAGATAGAATCTCCAATTATTAAATAAATCAATGGAATTATCTGAATCCTGGAACCTTTTGCGCTTGCCTCAGCCTTTCAAAACTCAGCTCACGATAAACGTCCTGTAAGCAATAATGGTTAATGGAGTTTCTTATTCGTGCTGCTTTATCGTGATCGACGACTAATAAGCGCATATCGAAACTTGGTAAGTCTGTCACATCTGTTCGACGTGGCAGCTATGTGCTTGTTTAGGCTTTAGCCCGAGCAAGAGGACCAAGTATTTAGCTTCATCAACATAATAATTCATAATCGATATTTGTGTTTTTTGTTAGAGTTAAATTTGATTCTCCATCGCCGTTGGTAAGCTTCAAGTTTGTTTGAGCTGATTGTAGTTTCTTGATGGAAATTTCTTTTATGTGTTTGCAGCAAAAAAAACTTATTTCGTTGGCGAAAAGGTAATACTCAACACCATCTCTCATCACCACATCTGAGGCAAATATGTTAAACAGCAGCGGACTTCGTAGAGCGTAGGGTACTTGCAGAGAATTTGACTGCACTTCACATACTGCCACTTGGAAGCTTCATTACTTCAAGAAAGATTATATTACTTTCAGAACGTAAAGTGGAGAATGAGCTTATTCAATTTGTGTTAAATAGCATCTTGCTACACATAATCATACGCTATTTCCACATCAAGACATATTATTCCAGCTGATTATCCACAACTTTGCGATTGTTTTATGTACTGTGTACGTCTGGTGGTTTGTGGAATGCTCTCGTTTGAAATAGACCACGCGCGCCGCCGACGATTTTCTTGCGCCGCTGGCGCTGTCAAAAATGAACCAACACACTCTCATCTGAAAATTGGCCACGCCGCCGAGTACTTCTTACAAGCCGATGGCAATTGAAGCAGTAGGATTTCTCAATTTTTTTTCTAACAAAAAAACTACTTCAAAAATTTCTACTATGAATTCTTCAGTATTGCGGTCTGATATTATTTTGGACATGCTTGTAAAATTTGTTTTAAAAAAGAACAGATTTTTTTTGTAATTCATCATGAAATGTTTTAGGAATTTTTTTCCAAATTTTTGAATTTCTTTAACCGCTTTTCTGGATTTTTTTCTGAGAATTTCTGCAGTCAATCAAAACATTGCATCGACAGAAATTGCATCGCGATTTTATTCGTTAATTTCTTTAAGAAATCTTCACGGAGCTCCAGGGAGCTGGGAGTTTGGTGAGTTCTGAGGAATTTCTGAACGATTATCGAGTAGAATTTTTGAAGCATTCCGAATTTATTTTTGAAGCTGTACTGGAATTTACGGAAAAAATCCCGGGGTCTGGTGAGTTTAGAAGAATACCAGAATTTCTGAGGAGTTTTGAAATAATGTATGAAAAGTTCTTGGGTGAATTTCTAGAGAAACTCCATGGAGAATTTTTGAGGGAATTTCATAAAGAATTACTGAGGAAATTTCTCTTTGTGAAAAAATCATGTAGATTTCTGGAGTATCTTCTAGTGGAATCCCTGGCGGAGAAAATTCCGGACCAATTTCTAGACGGTCTCTCGGAGGAAGTTTTGAACAAACTTCCGGAGGATTTTCAGAACGAACTTCGGTAGGAAATCCTGCAATAACTTCCGAAAGGAACATCCATAGGAATTTCTGAAGGAAGTTCCCGAGGAAATACAGGGATATTTCTCGGAATTCCAGGAGGAACTTCTGGAATAAATTTTCGAGTAAAGAATTCATACCGGACTTTCGGAAGAATTCCTGAAAAAGCTTTGGGAGAAATCCCAAAGGAGGAATTAGAGAAATTACTGGGGGAACTTTCGGAGGAATTCCTGGGAAAACTTCCGGAAGAACTCCTGGGAGAACTTCCGGAGGAATTCCTGGAGGAACTTCCTGGAGGAACTTCCGAAGGAATTCCTGGAGGAAATTTCGGAGGAATTCCTGGAGGAACTTCCGGAGGAATTCCGGGAGGAACTTCCGGAGGAATTCCTGGAGGAACTTCCGGAGGAATTCCTGGAGGAACTTCCAGAGGAATTCCTGGAGGAACTTCCGGAGGAATTCCTGGAGGAACTTCCTGGAGGAACTTCCGAAGGAATTCCTGGAGGAAATTTCGGAGGAATTCCTGGAGGAAATTCCGGAGGAATTCCTGGAGGAACTTCCGGAGGAATTCCGGGAGGAACTTCCGGAGGAATTCCTGGAGGAACTTCCGGAGGAATTCCTGGAGGAACTTCCAGAGGAATTCCTGGAGGAACTTCCGGAGGAATTCCTGAAGGAACTTCCGGAGGAATTCCTGGAGGAACTTCCGGAGGAATTTCTAGAGGAACTTCCGGAGGAATTCCTGGAGGAACTTCCGGAGGAATTCCTGGAGGAACTTCCGGAGGAATTCCTGGAGGAACTTCCGGAGGAATTCCTGGAGGAACTTCCGGAGGAATTCCTGGAGGAACTTCCGGAGGAATTCCTGGAGGAACTTCCAGAGGAATTCCTGAAGGAACTTCCGGAGGAATTCCTGGAGGAACTTCCGGAGGAATTTCTAGAGGAACTTCCGGAGGAATTCCTGGAGGAACTTCCGGAGGAATTCCTGGAGGAACTTCCGGAGGAATTTCTGGAGGAACTTCCGGAGGAATTCCTGGAGGAACTTCCGGAGGAATTCCTGGAGGAACTTCCGGAGGAATTCCTGGAGGAACTTCCGGAGGAATTCCTGAGGAACTTCCGGAGGAATTCCTGGAGGAACTTCCGGAGGAATTCCTGGAGGAACTTCCGGAGGAATTCCTGGAGGAACTTCCGGAGGAATTCCTGGAGGAACTTCCGGAGGAATTCCTGGAGGAACTTCCGGAGGAATTCCTGGAGGAACTTCCGGAGGAACTTCCGGAGGAATTCCTGGAGGAACTTCCGGAGGAATTCCTGGAGGAACTTCCGGAGGAATTTCTGGAGGAACTTCCGGAGGAATTCCTGGAGAAACTTCCGGAGGAATTCCTGGAGAAACTTCCGGAGGAATTCCTGGAGGAACTTCCGGAGGAATTCCTGGAGGAACTTCCGGAGGAATTCCTGGAGGAACTTCCGGAGGAATTCCTGGAGGAACTTCCGGAGGAATTCCTGGAGGAACTTCCGGAGGAATTCCTGGAGGAACTTTCGGAGGAATTCCTGGAGGAACTTCCGGAGGAATTCCTGGAGGAACTTCCGGAGGAATTCCTGGAGGAACTTTCGGAGGAATTCCTGGAGGAACTTCCGGAGGAATTCCTGGAGGAACTTCGGAGGAATTTCTGGAGGAACTTCCGGAGGAATTCCTGGAGGAACTTCCGGAGGAATTCCTGGAGGAACTTCCGGAGGAATTCCTGGAGGAACTTCGGAGGAATTCCTGGAGGAACTTCCGGAGGAATTCCTGGAGGAACTTCCGGAGGAATTCCTGGAGGAACTTCCGGAGGAATTCCTGGAGGAACTTCCGGAGGAATTCCTGGAGGAACTTCCGGAGGAATTCCTGGAGGAACTTCCGGAGGAATTCCTGGAGGAACTTCCGGAGGAATTCCTGGAGGAACTTCCGGAGGAATTCCTGGAGGAACTTCCGGAGGAATTCCTGGAGGAACTTCCGGAGGAATTCCTGGAGGAACTTCCGGAGGAATTCCTGGAGGAACTTCCGGAGGAATTCCTGGAGGAACTTCCGGAGGAGTTCCTGGAGGAACTTCCGGAGGAATTCCTGGAGGAACTTGCGGAGGAGTTCCTGGAGGAACTTCCGGAGGAATTCCTGGAGGAACTTCCGGAGGAATTCCTGGAGGAACTTCCGGAGGAATTCCTGGAGGAACTTCCGGAGGAATTCCTGGAGGAACTTCCGGAGGAATTCCTGGAGGAACTTCCGGAGGAATTCCTGGAGGAACTTCCGGAGGAATTCCTGGAGGAACTTCCGGAGGAATTCCTGGAGGAACTTCCGGAGGAATTCCTGGAGGAACTTCCGGAGGAATTCCTGGAGGAACTTCCGGAGGAATTCCTGGAGGAACTTCCGGAGGAATTCCTGGAGGAACTTCCGGAGGAATTCCTGGAGGAACTTCCGGAGGAATTCCTGGAGGAACTTCCGGAGGAATTCCTGGAGGAACTTCCGGAGGAATTCCTGGAGGAACTTCCGGAGGAATTCCTGGAGGAACTTCCGGAGGAATTCCTGGAGGAACTTCCGGAGGAATTCCTGGAGGAACTTCCGGAGGAATTCCTGGAGGAACTTCCGGAGGAATTCCTGGAGGAACTTCCGGAGGAATTCCTGGAGGAACTTCCGGAGGAATTCCTGGAGGAACTTCGGAGGAATTCCTGGAGGAACTTCCGGAGGAATTCCTGGAGGAACTTCCGGAGGAATTCCTGGAGGAACTTCGGAGGAATTCCTGGAGGAACTTCCGGAGGAATTCCTGGAGGAACTTCCGGAGGAATTCCTGGAGGAACTTCCGGAGGAATTCCTGGAGGAACTTCCGGAGGAATTCCTGGAGGAACTTCCGGAGGAATTCCTGGAGGAACTTCCGGAGGAATTCCTGGAGGAACTTCCGGAGGAGTTCCTGGAGGAACTTCCGGAGGAATTCCTGGAGGAACTTCCGGAGGAGTTCCTGGAGGAACTTCCGGAGGAATTCCTGGAGGAACTTCCGGAGGAATTCCTGGAGGAACTTCCGGAGGAATTCCTGGAGGAACTTCCGGAGGAATTCCTGGAGGAACTTCCGGAGGAATTCCTGGAGGAACTTCCGGAGGAATTCCTGGAGGAACTTCCGGAGGAATTCCTGGAGGAACTTCCGGAGGAATTCCTGGAGGAACTTCCGGAGGAATTCCTGGAGGAACTTCCGGAGGAATTCCTGGAGGAACTTCCGGAGGAATTCCTGGAGGAACTTCCGGAGGAATTCCTGGAGGAACTTCCGGAGGAGTTCCTGGAGGAACTTCCGGAGGAATTCCTGGAGGAACTTCCGGAGGAATTCCTGGAGGAACTTCCGGAGGAATTCCTGGAAGAACTTCCGGAGGAATTCCTGGAGGAACTTCCGGAGGAATTCCTGGAGGAACTTCCGGAGGAATTCCTGGAGGAACTTCCGGAGGAATTCCTGGAGGAACTTCCGGAGGAATTCCTGGAGGAACTTCCGGAGGAATTCCTGGAGGAACTTCCGGAGGAATTCCTGGAGGAACTTCCGGAGGAATTCCTGGAGGAACTTCCGGAGGAGTTCCTGGAGGAACTTCCGGAGGAATTCCTGGAGGAACTTCCGGAGGAATTCCTGGAGGAACTTCCGGAGGAATTCCTGGAGGAACTTCCAGAGGAATTCCTGGAGGAACTTCCGGAGGAATTCCTGGAGGAACTTCCGGAGGAATTCCTGGAGGAACTTCCGGAGGAATTCCTGGAGGAACTTCCGGAGGAATTCCTGGAGGAACTTCCGGAGGAATTCCTGGAGGAACTTCGGAGGAATTCCTGGAGAAACTTCCGCAGGAATTCCTGGAGGAACTTCGCAGGAATTCCTGGAGGAACTTCCGGAGGAATTCCTGGAGGAACTTCCGGAGGAATTCCTGGAGGAACTTCCGGAGGAATTCCTGGAGGAACTTCCGGAGGAATTCCTGGAGGAACTTCCGGAGGAATTCCTGGAGGAACTTCCGGAGGAATTCCTGGAGGAACTTCCGGAGGAATTCCTGGAGGAACTTCCGGAGGAATTCCTGGAGGAACTTTCGGAGGAATTCCTGGAGGAACTTGCGGAGGAACTCCTGAAGGAATTTCCGGAGTAACTTTTGGAAGAACTTTTGAAGGAGTTTCTGAAGAAAATATACACAGTATAAAAATGTTACAGCATATATGATGTAACAAAAAGGCTCCGTTCGATTCGACTCATTTTTCCATCACTTTTTAAAATTACAGGTCGTCATTACTATGGAGCTTGTATTCAATATTGCGCACAAGAAAAAGTTGGATGTAAAATTATAGGCTATTGAACACAAAAATATGCGTTTAAATATTTCCATGGCGTGTAATTTTCAGAATTTTTAACTGTGTAGATTTTTTTTAAACACGAAATAAGCCCACACCGACCCATGCCGCCGTAGCCGATCATTAACTGCTTGACACCGTCGCTGACTGAAAGTGATCAATCACGCCGCCGCCGATAAAATTTCAATCGGCGCATAGGTCTTGTTTGAAACTAATTTGTTGCGCATGAATTACGTTGTGATTTATCAGATGCGTTCTTCTATTCGTAAAAAAAAGACACGGTCTAGGATTTTTCTCATGCTGGGTTGAAGGCTCATGTGATGACAGTTGCCTGGCAGTGTTATATCCTTACCTGGTTCTGGATTGACACAAACGAAGCTTCCGAAAGTTTGGAAGAAGCAATTACGTAAATAAGCGATAATCACATTCTAGAGCTGCAGGGTCTAGTTTTCGTGGAACATGCTTTCGAAGAATATTGCCAATTTCGCCATGTCCGGGTTTTTTTTCTGTTTAGATTTAATGATCCTTGCTATTTCTTTTTGGACAAGTCAATGGGATACCATTCTTAGTTGCAGCTGTATTAGCAATAAACATGGCCAGCGAGTATTTCTCAGCTAAATTATTTGACGCGTAGAGTCTCTTTGTGCGTCCCTGCCCAGTTGTCACATTTGGGGTTGCTAATGATTCGATAGCCATGGGACTGTTGAAATTTGTCACTGCAGTAGATGTTAGATCAATTTTCTTGTACACGAAACGCTTGAACAATTGTCAGTGTAACGAGTGTAACAGTGTGATGTTGAAGTAGCAGTATTTGGTGGCACATAGTTTTCTTTGGCAAAGCGCGAAGGTCGGATGATAGATTGTTGATTACTGATATAGATGACAGATTCACTAGATAGTAGGACAGCAATAAGGCTTCGGTCCGGTTCGCGAAATAATATCAAATTAAACTTAAAAGTGACAGTTCGAAAATTATGAAATGTTGACGACATAACAATGACTGGTGCTACCCAGCAAGACCCACCCAACCAGAGGATGGCAGATTTTAATACAGCTCTGCATAAGAACCTTACAGAAACTGTATAATAATTGGGCATATACAATTCTCTAAGCTTTTTATACAAATATTGTATTAAAATAATACAGATTTGTATTATTTTAATACAATATTTGTATAAAAAGCTTACAGAATTGTATATGCCCAGATTTTATACAATAATTGTCAGATTTGTTTTTTGGGTGCAACAAAATATCTATCAAAAATGATTCAACATCTGTCAAAAGTAATCTTGCTATGCGAGCAGGGTAATTTAAGAATTATTGATAATCAATTTTAACTATAAACTGATTTAATTTGTGTTTCAATTAGAAGTCTTAGTTCTGTGGAATGGCACAGTTCTTCAAGAGCTTGAAAACACATCGATGATTCCATTATGTAGAACGAAGTAAATCTGACCTCGATGACTTATTCGGCTGCGATGCCTTGTCAACCAGATCTCCTTCATCATCATCCATTAACAATCTCTACAGAACTGTAAACATGTACAGTGTATGAGTACATCAAATCCTCCGGATAATTTGACATATGGAAATTAGGACAATTGTTTTCGAGGAACTATTGAAAGAATGTGTCGTAGAATTCTCCTAAGCCTTCTTCCGAGAAACCTTCAAAAGGTTCTTCGAGACATTTTTTTCAATTTTATAGATAATTTTCACTACAAAAACTCTAGAGAAAAACCCAGAATAATCCACCTAGCGGTGATGGTGCCTTTCTCGTGTATTATAAACTAAGAAAACACATAACAAGAAAAGCACATAAGAGAGGTCAAAATTGCACTTAAGGGAGATAGATTCAGTTATTTTCATCAATTCCCATTTATTTGCGTTCATTTGAATGTATTGCAGCAGTCTTTGAAAAAAAAAAATCGATTTTGAAATTTTTTTTCCCTTTGGGAAAAGTCTGCACCAACATTTCAAAAGGGCAAAACTGCTTTTGTAAACAAGAGCTTCTCACGTCGCTGGTGGGCTAATGTGTGCTCACCTACGCAATCCAATGCCATTGAATGAAAGAAGAGGATTCGCTGCTTCTGCCCGTGGCGGGGCCCACTGGATTGCGTGGGTGGGCTCAAATTAACCCTCCAACGACGTGAGAAGCTCTTGTTTACAGGAGCAATTTCGCCCTTTTGAAATGTTGGTGCCGAAATGAGGAAAAAAAAACAATGTTTTTTTTTAAACTCCAGAACGCAATGGCCGATTGGGCCAATTTTCAATAGCAAAAAATTAGGAAGGATTCTGCGTCGAATGCAACCTGTTGCAAGCAAATCGGATAAGGCTAAGTACAAAAAAGTGTGTCTCACATTTTTTTGTACACACACATACATACATACATACACTCATACAGACATCACCTCAATTCGTCGAGCTGAGTCGATTGGTATATAACACTATGAGTCTTCAAGCCTTTTATCAAAAGTTCGGTTTTGGAGTGATCCTATAGCCTTTACGTATACTTAGTATACGCGTAAAAGATCTCTCGAGTTTTAAATCAGGATAAACAATATAATAGTAATAATAGTTTGTAAAATTATATAGAAGCTTATCTTCTTTTTCTTCTTCTTATTGGCATTACATTGCCGCCTCGCAGCTTAGTGTTCATTAAGCACTTCCACAGTTATTAACTGCGAGGTTTCTAAACCAAGTTACCATTTTTGCATTTGTATATCATGAGGCTAACACGATGATACTTTTATGCCCAGGGAATCTATAAAATTTCCAATCCGAACATTTCCTAGACCGGACCGGGAATCGAAACCAGCCACCTTCAGCATGGTCTTGCTTTGTAGCCGCGCATCTTACCGCACGGCTAAGGAAGGCCCCATTCAGAAGCCAATAATGTTTGTAATTTGTATCGTATGGAACAATTTGCCTAAATTTTATGTTTAAACTTTTTCTACGTACCCATGCGGAAAGAATAGCAAACTAATCAGCAGGTACGTTGCATCTCTTTATCTTATTTTTCACTAATAGCATGCGGTTAGTGCCAGAACAGTGGTGCCACAGTTAAAATCATCGGATGTAAAACGATTCTTACGAACAATTCAGACAACCAACAATTACACCTGATCCTTTATCCATATCTCAATGTAATTCTTGCATATTACCTGGATATACCTGCAACATTATTTCGCCAGCACAGTTCTCAATTCAACCAGTGCGAGCCGCCTCTTCCGCCCGGCCTCATCAGCAGCATCATTATTGAGTACTCAAATTGTATATCGTTACGAACGATTTAAATACGAATTACAATAAATTGCCAATTTCCAGCGTGACGAAGCCAAACCCCCGTGCAACTCCGGAAAACAGGATTCAAGACCCGCGTGATTCCAGGCACCATCATCGCAAACGTGAAACGATCGAACATCTTCGAATCCATGTGGAAGCGCGGCGTTGCATCACGACGACGACCGTCGAATGAGAGAGACCTCCGGATGAGATTGAGTCGTCCGAAGAGGAGATCTTCCCAGGTAGGGGCAACAAACAAAAATGCAAAATCAATCGTGCGATAATCTGTTTCACAATTGAAGAAATTAATGAAAAACGGTCACAAATATGTATTCTATGCTACGTATTTCTAAGAACATTTTTTGTTGAAAAGTTTTATCATCCAATCCGTCTTCAGTTTATGAATTTTTTATATGTAAAATCTGTTTAATCAAAAGGGCATCTTTTCTGTTTTAATCATGATAGAAATATGTTGCTTCACATAAAGTTCTAATCGCATAGCACATTTCTTTTTATTGCTTTGAAACATGTTATAATCCTATCAGCAAACCACGTTATACCTGTTTTGGTCACTCTTTATCACTAACCCATCCTATTGTGCCTTGCCAACGCACAGATGAACGACGGTGGTGGCAATCCCTTCCACAATCGACCGTGGTGACGGAAAATCCCGCTGAATGGTGTAGCGAGTGGATGAATGATCGAAACAAGATACCAACAGATTGGGCGGATTGAAATGCGATATGCATCAATTTGGGCGCCTGGTCGGATCAACGCACCAACAACGGCCAGGATGGATGACGACGGCGATGCTGACGGAAGCCGAATGTGTGAGGGATTCCGCACGTCTATATTAATGCCAGATCGATCAACAAGAGTTGGCTGCTCTGGCTTCGGATGTTGCTGCCGGATGATGATGGTGAGGCAGAAGTATTGGAGCCCATTCATCACGCCACACATCACGGTTGTAACGCATTCGGCAGGGTTGACGGGCTGCGCAGGAGGGATGAAGTGACATCATTGCGGAATGGAGAAGCGGATTTACAATCGGTTCTCAAGTGGTATGGAAGGGATGAAGTCAGGTCGCATGACTATTCAAAGCATAGAATGACTTACTCAGTTTTCTTCTTCGCAGATTCATTCATTTGATTGGTCATGAGAATGGTCACTGATTTCAAAGAAAACATAATTGGCCTTGATAATATTGACTTTTGGCGCTAAAAGTGTCCCTCAGTTTAACGTCGGGGTCAGATCTATAAGAGTAGTTGTTTACATCATCATCAGTGTTCAGTTTAACAGTAATTTATTAATTCACGAAATCTAAATAAATACTCATTGATTGATATTTGATCGGGAATTTGCAATGTTAAGCCGAATATGATTTTTTTTTACAAAGTGAGGGTGACAAAGAAGGCCGATAAGCTTCACCAAAAACATTCGATTATTTAAAGCTTTTCTCCGAGAGTCCTCCGAAAACCTGAGCCGGTTTGGAAAAAACCGACTGACTGCTGAGTTTTTATTAAAACTAGTATGGGAAAACTAAACTTTTTGCTGCACTTTCTACTACCAGGTATACCTCGATTATATGGACCCTCGATTATATGGACTTTTTTTTCAGCTCAATTTTTTTCGTGTTTTGGGAGTTTGAAAAGCTGTTGAATATTCCACGTCATATTTTACATTGATTCTATATTTATTAAGGTGCACTGGGGCAAATTAGGGCCAGTATGGCATGTTTTCGAAGCTATATATGAAAGCGCATACTAAATCATATGGTCCGCTGCTTAGATTGATTAACCATTTTTTTTATTGCACTTTGATTGTAATTGTGTATTTCATTCATCAACAAAAGTCACGGCCACGTCCTTACAAATATGTGGGGGAATGATAACACGTATTTTAGGTGATTTCTGATTCAAGAAAACGTGAACCGGCTTGTCAGTCTAACAGTATGGGAAGCAATTAGCAAGTAATGAAATGAGATTGACATATTCGGCTGTTAGACCTTTACTTCCGACCTTTTTCTGCTTTTGGTGCGTGGAATTGAGTGTAGAAAAACGGATGACGCTTTACCATCCAGCAAATCTTTTAGCAGTATGTCCAAGTAACTGAAAGAGTTTCTTTAATGACTGCTACCAGCGATCGTAATGCTCATTTATACTCACTCACATGCATATTTTCGCCGAGAAATTATTTTGCGGGAAAGAAAAAAGGCCAGGTGAGAGATTACTATTTTCCCCCACTGTCAATGCCGCGAAAATCTACAAAAAGACTTTCAAAAAAAGTTATCAAATATCCCGGTATGTATGTTCGTTCAGCATTTTTAAGGGCAGGCAGAAAAATTGAATATCGGGAACGTAAGTTAGCAGTTCTTAATGCTGTTTAAAGAAGCTTGCCAATGGTGCAGACAGCAAGAATTCTAGGCCAACATTTGAAAAGGGCGTAACAGCCAAAATTTATTTGTTCTGATTTTTCGTCTGCATATAAAGCTATATATTAGGGTGGTTCAAAAAATTGATTTTGCTCCACAGTGCTCATCTGATTCTTTACCATGTTCTGAGTGTCCTCTGAATTTGAGGGTATTTGGATTAAAACTGATTTAGCACAAGCCGTTTCAAGTTTGCATGCAAATTAGTATGGGGAAATTTATTTTTTCATTAAACTGTTAATGACGCTTCCCCATTAAGCGCAGGTTAAAAGAAAACCTACATAGCTAAAAGGAATACTCAACAGCTTTCACTCAGTGAAAACCGCATCTTTATTAATTGTTCCAATAATTAGTAATCGAATTTAATCTATATCGTGGTTTTCTGGAGCTAATTGCATAACTCCTCAATAGGCAACATTGCTGCTCGTGGCGCGAAAGATAGCACACACAAATTCAGGCTACTATGTTGCACTACAAATTTCAGTGATGCCATCAAAGAAGTTTAACAATCATGACTAAGATTCACAACCTGTATTAAAATCGATTACTAATTATTGGGGCGATTAATCAAAACGCGGTTTTCGTTGAGTGAAAGCTCTTGAGTATAGATTTAGGCTATTTAGGTTTTCTTTTAATCGGTGCTTAATGGGTAAGAGTTATTAACAGTATAATGAAAAAACAAATTTCAATATACTAATTTGCATGGAAACTTAAAACGGCTTGTGCTAAATCAGTTTTAATCCAAATGAGCTCAAATTTTCAGAGGACACTCAGAACATGATAAAGAATCAGATGAGCACTGTGGAGCAAAATCGATTTTTTGAACCACCCTACTATATATGTAGACGAAGAATCAGAAGGAATAAATTTTGGCTGTTACGCCCTTTTCAAATGTTGATCTAGAATTATTCCAATTTAATGATGAATTCACATTGATATGAAGGATTCAATTGCGACAAAATAATCAAGAATATGCTCAGTAAGATTTTCCAATCATTAAAACCGTGACTTATGGTTACGGTGTCCAGTTCTTCATTCCGTTGTTCAGTTAGAAATTGACTGCCAAAATCAATAGCACACAGGTACATAGTCCAAAATATAAACCTTGATATCCACTTTGCAGGTGTGGATGCGATTGACACTGGTAAAAAATTTCACTGACAGGCGAATGAGAATCCTTATTTACATGCATTTAAATTAATTGTAAGAATCCCCATCAACCGCAACTTGTTGCAAGCGGATCGGTTTATAAGTGTCAGACAAGAGTGATTGTTTATAGGCGTTTTTTGCATATAAAGTATTTAGGCCATAACATAGTCCGATCCGGCCAATTTCCAATAGGAGACAATGGGAAAAATCTCCGTCGGGTTCAATTTGCTGCGATCAAAACGATAATGTATAAGTGCCAGTGCTTCCAGATAAAGTTTGTTTTTAAAGTATATAGCTTTCCGTACATTTAGTGTTTACTTCGTTTGCTAAAAGAGGTAGGCACTGTTCTTAGAATTTTTAAACAAGTGTAATTTTGTGTCCATATTAAGCTTGATGAAGTCTTCGTGACTTCTGTTTCTCTGTACCGTGTACCACGAGGCCATCCGAAAGATGCTCCCTGCAAAGAGACAAAACCGTTTACAACGTCAAACGCCCGGACACGACTGAGTCTACCAAATCAATGAACTGGTTGAAAAAGTCTTCATTACTAACATAATCTTAGAACGGTATGCAAACTAGCGACTGAAAAACGGTTACGATCTCATAAAAAATCGAAATGTTCTGAATCATCATAAAATGGGCCCAAACGTGCGGATTACACTTTAAGGCAATATTTGATATTTTCTTTTATTGTATTAAAACTATTTTCATAGTTTAAAAAACATTTTGAGATTTTTTTTGCTTCTATTATATGGAAAATTCGATTATATGTATTTTTTTGCATCGAAAAAGTCCATATAATCGAGGTATGCCTGTATAGCGCCTCCTCACAAACCGCCAGCCAAGCTTTCATATAGCTAAGAGCTACACAGAAAGAAATAATGAAAAATAATCAGCGCGTAAAACTTGGAATGCGAAAATTTACGCTATTCTGCACTGAAATCGAGCCGGTGAGTGTACACAGATAGAAAATTCCATTGAATTTTACGCTCAAAATCATGCACATAAATGAAACGCCATTATTAGCGTAATCCCACACGGGATATAGCCTAAATGTATACAATATTTGACGTGAATCGTCAATATTGCGTGCAAGTTGTAAGCAATGTTGTTAGGAAGAGCATTCAAATGTTACTGGGAGAGATGTGGAGGAGGGGTGGTGGAGAACCGGATGGCTGCCATCGTGGTATTCTTCCAACTATGTCCTTAATCTAATTTTGAAGACTAAGGTCAACTTTTTATATAACTTCCGGGACAGAAGCCATGAACAGAATAACAAAAAAAAATATCAAGATATGCTATGGATAAGAACAAACTTATGGCACATTATATGGATCACTATTTACAAATAGCATAACTTGATCTCCTCATAATATTTTATTGATATTGTTGTCTGATCTTTTATCTCTTATATCAATCATGTCCATATCTAATTTTGCTATCTTATCTATATTTAATATTATTGTGCTATTTTCGTCTGTTTGGGTTACATCAGATTGAACTATACTTCGTTGTAGTTTCTTTTCGTTCCATTCATTCATTTAATTTCATTTATTTAGTCTACAACTAAACAGATAACACTGAATCAACAATTTGACGCCATAATACACATAATACATAATACATACAAGTCGTTTTGCACCTTGTCTGCCCATCTCGCTCGCTGCGCTCCACGCCGTCTCGTACCTGCCAGATCGGAAGCGAACACCATCTTTACAGGGTTGCTGTCCGACATTCTTGCAACATGTCCTGCCCATCGTACCCTTCCGGCTTTAGCTACCTTCTGGATACTGGGTTCGCCTTAGAGTTGGGCGAGCTCGTGGTTTATTCTTCGCCGCCACACACCATCTTCTTGCACACCGCCAAAGATGGTCCTAAGCACCCGTCTCTCGAATACTCCGAGTGATTGCAAGTCCTCCTCAAGCATTGCCCATGTTTCATGTCCGTAGAGGACAACTGGTCTTATTAGCGTCTTGTACATGACACATTTGGTGCGGTGGAGAATCTTTTTTGACCGTAGTTTCTTCTGTCACCCGTAGTAGGCCCGACTTCCACAGATGATGCGCCTTCGTATTTCACGACTGACATTGTTATCAGCCGTTAAAAAGGATCCGAGGTAGACGAATTCCTCGACCACCTCGAAGGTATCCCCGTCTATCGTAACACTGCTTCCCAGGCGGGCTCTATCGCGCTCGGTTGAGCCCACAAGCATGTCTTTGACGCATTCACCACCAGTCCAGCTTTTGTGGCTTCACGTTTCAGGCGGGTGTACAGTTCTGCCACCTTTGCAAATGTTCGGCCGACAATGTCCATGTCATCCGCGAAACAAATAAATTGACTGGATCTGTTGAAAATCGTACCCCGGCTGTTACACCCGGCTCTCCGCATGACACCTTCTAGCGCAATGTTGAATAACAGGCACGAAAGTCCATCACCTTGTCTTAGTCCCCGGCGCGATTCGAACGAACTGGAGTGTTCGCCCAAAATCTTCACACAGTTTTGCACACCATCCACCGTTGCTTTGATCAGTCTGGTAAGCATCCCAGGGAAGCTGTTCTCGTCCATAATTTTCCATAGCTCTACGCGGTCTATACTGTCGTATGCCGCCTTGAAATCAATGAACAGATGATGCGTTGGGACCTGGTATTCACGGCATTTTTTAAGGATTTGCCGTACAGTAAAGATCTGGTCCGTTGTCGAGCGGCCGTCAACGAAGCCGGCTTGATAACTTCCCACGAACTCATTCACTAATGGTGACAGACGACGGAAGATGATCTGGGATATCACTTTGTAGGCAGCATTAAGGATGGTGATCGGTCGAAAGTTCTCACACTCCAGCTTGTCGCCTTTCTTGTAGATGGGGCATATAACCCCTTCCTTCCACTCCTCCGGTAGCTGTTCAGTTTACCAGATTCTGACTATCAATTTGTGCAGGCAAGTGGCTAGCTTTTCCGGGCCCATCTTGATAAGCTCAGCTCCGATACCATCCTTACCAGCTGCTTTATTGGTCTTTAGCTGTTGGATGACATCCTTAACTTCCCTCAAGGTGGGCGCTGGTTGGCTTCCATCGTCCGCTGAACTGACGTAGTCATCTCCTCCGCTGCCTTGACTGTCACTGCCTGTACTCTCAGCGCCATTCAAATGTTCCTCGTAGTGCTGCTTCCACCTTTCGATCACCACACGTTCGTTCCATCTCCTCGTACTCCGCTTTTTCCAGGCGGCGTTTCTTCTCCTGAAAAAGGCGGGTCTGCTGTCTCTGCTTCAGTCTATAACGTTCCACGTTCTGCCGGGTACCTTGCTGCAGCGCGACGTCCTTCTCCTCCAGAATCTGTCTGCACTCTTCGTCGAACCAATCGTTCCGTCGACTTCGTCCCATATACCCGACATTGTTCTCCGCTGCGTCGTTAATGGCTGTTTTAACTGTATTCCAGCAGTCCTCAAGAGGGGCCCCATCGAGCTCACCCTCTTCCGGCAACGCTGCCTCGAGATGCTGCGCGTATGCAGTGGCGACATCAGGTTGCTTCAGTCGCTCTAGGTCGTACCGCGGCGGTCGTCGGTACCGAACATTGTTGATGACGGATAGTTTTGGGCGCAGTTTAACCATCACCAGTGACGTCGATAATGTCGGAGAAGTGCCGTCCATCAATTAGAACGTGGTTGATTTGTGATTCTGTATGCAGTGGTGATCTCCAGGTGTACCGATACGGAAGGCTGTGTTGGAAGTAGGTGCTGCGAATGGCCATATTCTTGGAGGCAGCGAAATCAATTAGTCGTAGGCCGTTTTCGTTCGTCAGCCGGTGAGCGCTGAACTTCCCAATAGTCGGTCTAAACTCCTCCTCTTGGCCAACCTAAGCGTTCAAATCTCCTATGATGATTTTAACGTCGTGGCTTGGGCAGCTGTCGTATTCACGTTCCAGCTGCGCGTAGAATGCGTCCTTATCATCATCATTGCTTCCGGAGTGTGAGCTATGCACGTTGATTATGCTGAAGTTGAAGAACCGGCCTTTGATCCTCAACCTGCACATTCTTTCATTGATCGGCCACCACCCGATCACGCGCCTTTGCATATCGCCCATCACTATGAAAGCTGTTCCCAGCTCGTGTGTGTTGCCGCAGCTCTGGTAGATGGTATGATTACCTCTAAACGTTCGCACCATTGATCCCTTCCAACAAACCTCCTGCAGCGCTACGATGCCGAATCCACGATCCTTGAGCACATCGGCAAGTATGCGTGTGCTCCCGATGAAGTTGAGAGATTTGCAGTTCCACGAACCGAGTTTCCAATCGCTAGTCCCTTTTCGTCGCAGTGGTCTTCGCCGATGCTTCCGGTGCGTACTCTCTTGTTTATTGTTTGTTGCTTATGATTTTTAAAGGCTGGCTTGCAGGGCCTGACACCAAACCCCTAAATTTCCGGAGGACCATTCCTCCTTATTTCCAGTGGACCATGGTGCACAGTTTCACTTTAGAGTCCCTTGCTGGCATTCGGACGATGATCAGCCGCCCCTAACATGGAGAACAGACGCTGTTGTGAGCCGATTCTGATATGGAGAACAGACGCTCAATAAGATTTGCACCTCCGGAGAGGAGCAAACCCCCCCTTCCTTGTCAGCATACGACCATAGTTCCCACCGGGGTTGGTTACCCGATCTTCCCTAAGGTTACTCGTATCCCGGCCAGCACCGCGGGGAGGTAGGGATAGGAGTTGCTGGGTAAGAGGCTAAGGACCGCGAGATGGGGTCTATTTTATTCCTTCAGGTACGCGAAGTACCAATGGTACGCTTTACCCAGAATTTGCCGTGCCGTATTCGAACATATACTTTAGGTATAATTGCTCTATCAATGGGAAAACAGCGTACCAGAGTATCTGCCTCCATGAAGTTATTTATACCAAAATGTTCATATCATTAATTTATTCATTACTAGCTGCATGTACCCGGCCTTGCTCTGCGTTACCAGTTTAATTCGCAGTTTTTTCACAATCGGAAAATGAATAAACCAATTGGTCAACAGGATAATTGTGTTTTCTTATTGATACTTCATCATTTGATTGGAAGAAGGCAGATTTAGGTTCTGTGCCTTTTTGAGAAGTAATTCTTAAAGAATTCACTCAAAGGGGTTTTTCCCTATTCTAATTTTTTTGTTAAAAATAAAAATAAATAAATAAATGAAGAAGGCAGATTTCATTTGAAAACACTGACTGATTTCAAAGAAGAGATCAAACTCACAATCCCCTTATTCCGGACAAACGTCTATTTCTAAAGAAGGAAAAACATCAATCGATGCCTTATTCCGGGAAAACGTCTATTTTTTGGAAGGATCATATTCACCATCCAGAAGGAATCACATTAATTATTGCTTTTCACTGGGCCAACCACGATTCCGATGAAGTGTTGAGTTGATCGATAACTAAACAATACAACTCCCCCACACCCTTTTCCACCCTTAACCCACTTAATATGAAGAATGTGTGTTCCAAATTTGACTGAAATCGGCTAAGGGGAGATCAGAAGTTACACTGAGCTGATTGAGAGCTGAACAATGCCAGTCCCTTCACAACCTTCCCGTTTTCTGAATATCATCCCTATCATCTTCGCCTTCTTAAGAAAAAGAATGTTTGTTCCAAATTTGGTTGAAATCGGGCAAAGGGTAAAGAAGTTATGCTGGAACATTGTATTATTGCATACCTTACTTTTATTAATTAATCTTTAATCATAATCATATAATTTTCATACCTTTTAAAATTTGGAATAAAGGTAACTCGATTATTGATGACTATGCAAATCATTTAATTTGATCATTCATAATCATTAATCATTAATCATATCGATCGTTAATCATTAATCCTACACATACTGTGTCAACAGTTAATGACGATCGGTAATCGTTTATCGTACTCCAGAAGTTTTTTTTTCATTATTCATAATCGTTAATCATTGTCAAAAATGAATAAATCATTAATCATAATCTATAATAATAGAGTTAAATGATTTAATCATTTAATCTGGTTGGAATTGGTCCTGCGGGTTTTTGAGTTACACTGAATTGCTCGTTTTCTAAAGACAACCCCTTCCCCCTTACCCTCCTTCTTTTCTCAATGACCATTTCACCAATGACCAATGTGTGTATCAAATTTGGTTGAAATCGGTGCAGGGGTTCAGAAGTTACACTAAATTGCCCGTTTTCTGAACAATACCCCTCCATCCAGATCTCTTCCCCTTTCCCAAATCCCCTCTCATATGATCGCCTCCTCTTAGTGAATATGTTTACAAAATTTGGTTGAAATCGGCCCTGGGAGTTGAAAGTTAAACAGAATTGTTTGTTTTCTGAAGAAAACCCCTCCCACCACCTCTCTCTCTTTTCCAAATGACCATCACACCCCTTTGTTAACTTCCCCTGAGGATAGACAATATGTGTACGGCCGGATTTAGCCGGAAGGGGGCCCCGGGGCCGACAGCTTGTGGGGGCCCCAAAATGTATAAAAAAATTGGTTTTGGTACATAAGATTTGTGGGGGCCCGGGGCCACGGCCCCCCCGGCCCCCCGCTAAATCCGGCCCTGTGTGTACTAATTTTGGTTGAAATCTGCCAAGTGGTTTAGAAGTAGTTAGAGAACATACATACATAGATTGGTTTTTATATATGTAAATAAATAAATATATATAGAAGAAAGAAGAAGAAGAAGAAGAAGATTGCAGTTCTGTTAACAAAAAAGAATGCTGTTTAACTCTTGTACGATTCGATTCTTTGTTTTAAAATAAAAGGCCCCAAATCTAAATAAATTTTGTATTGGATTTTTTGCAAAGTGTTTCCGTATTTTCTTGTTCTGTTTCATTTGAATCACATAACTGATAATTCAAATCTACTGTAACACAATCACTGTTGCCCAAAAAGCCATATAGAATCAGCATAATGGTTTATCGAGAAACATGGATTGGCATAAATTCTTTCACGGCAATTCACATTTCCATCGTCATTCATCACAAGCTCTCAATAACATAAATTTATTGATGGAATAATAGTCATTTTTTAAATTAAACAATTACTAGAAGAAACGTCTGATTTCCCCCATAATTCATAAAACAAGAAAAAAATAACACTAATAACAAAATTCAATAGATAAAATATGTTTGTTTATGCCAGCTAATAAAAGTGCGAATTGAAAATAAAACAGATGATATGGCTTCTCAGTTCTCACTAATACCATCATACTGACTCGACCCCGATTCGTTTTTCATTCGGTTATTCAGAGTCGGGGTCGGACCTGACCCAGGTTTAAAACCGAAAACGACATTAGTCTTTCTCTGTCATGAGAATATGGAGAAGCATCAAATTGAAGTAGAAAGCTGAGCGGATCGGAATGGTCATCAACACGCCGAGAACTAGGTACATGACAAGAAGGGGTCAAGAGCAGTGTTGGTAAGATCATTCATAAATCTCAATTATTGAGCGCTTCCCCGCGAACTAACTCGTTTGCGAATTGAAAGGAATGCCTCACGTCTTAGTTTTTCATGCTAAGCCGGATCTTTTCCCACATTTCCCAAAAAAAATCATTTCGCTCCGAAAAGTGTTTAAAATCAATTTGGGGGCAGTTTATTGTTTACACACGCATGATTATCCAATCCATTGTTCTATGTGTTGAAGGTTAAAAAACCGTTAATTTACGAAGGAGTACAAAAGCAAACCTAGGAAACCTAGGTGGTTTTTAGGTTTTTAGGTGTAGAGTTGGATGCGTTTCAACTCACGATTGATTTTAATCGTTCATGAGTTTTTTGATTTTGAGTTTTTTCCAACACTGGACTCACGAGAAGATAGTGCTAGCCACCTATCACGAGTTTATCGGGGGTGACAAAATCGAAGTGGTTGTATAGTTCGTGTGCTTCGGAAATGCAAATTTCTTAAAATTTGGTTTTAAACGATACATTAGACCCATCAAAAATGGACTCTTCGGGAATGTTGAATTTATGTGTTACATAAAACAGTGAATAATAATCTATAATAATTAAGCTAGTACACTGTTTGTCATACTATTTATCATTATCACGAACAATGGACAACGGGCTTTACTTATACTCCCACACGCAAAAGGGATTACCCCAAGCGCAAAAGTGATTACCCTTCTCCACGCTTTTGTCAATTTGAGACAGTCGTTCTTCCCGATTTTGTATGTCGCTTCCTTTGCCTGTAAGTATATTAATCGTTGATACTACCAAAAATACCATACCTGTATTTAAAAAAATCACCATTTTCATCGTCGCCAGAATGGTCATCTACGTCGATTCCAACATCATCTCCATAAAGACCCACAATCGTATGGTTATGGTATGGTTCAAAATATGCCTCGATTAAAAACATGTCCAAAAATGTGGCATCCCCAATAGGAGCATCATCATCTTCTTCATCATCCAACGTCTTCCAATGCTTTGTCCCTTATACTAGTATGTGCAATGTGCATGTATACTAGAAAGCGCTGTTACTGTTGGCGTTACTTTGACTGATGAATCTTTGTTTTGACTTCCAACGAATAAACTCGAGAGATGTAACTGACTTTGTGCAATATTGTCAATGTCAGAGCTACGGATACATTTGTCATCGGATAGTGCTATTGGAGTGACATGCACTGCCGTATCTTCGAATACACCGATTCCAGAGATGGCAGAACATGTAAGTGAATCACTATCGGCAATATTATTGCATCTCTCGTCGAAACGTTTTGGTGTCGGTATCGGTGGACCGGATATCAGACTGGTGGTAGATAGTTGCGGTTTTCTTGGTCCGGCTTGAGAAATAGTAGCATTTGCAGCTTCAAAAAAAAATTTTTTCCGGATAAATGCAATCTAGACGTCGGTGAATCACTTTCAAACCTATCGTCGATAGCGTACTGTTTTGACCTTGTCATACCGAATTGCAAACTCCAGTATATTTCTCACGTTTGGGGATAACGGAATGGTCTGCAGTAAAAATACATCTTTTCCCGGAGTCGTCCTTGGAAGGTGCTGTAACGGAATCATCTTTGGATTGCGTACATATAAAAGATTGTTATACGCAGTTGTAAATATATTATGCGTATACCTAAATATAATGAATCTTATTGGATACTGTACTCACATATGCTTTGGTTTCCAACGATTAAATTCAACGGACGTCTTTCACTTTGCACATTATTGTTAGTATCAACACTACGTGACAGCAATCGTGTTCTATGCATTGCCAAATCCAATGGTTTATTTTCTACCAACGATAGATTTAGTGGTCCCTCTTTCAAATTAGCTGATGACATATCCAGTGGTAATGAATATACCGGTTTTGTTAATTCCTTCCTTGGCTTTTTAACACAATTGGTGTTTATCACATTAAGGGCGGATTTCTTCACCTCCGCTTAGTGCTTAAACCAGGTTTAAGCGTATGAGTAAGCACCGCTTAAGAGTTAGGCGAAGGTGAAGAAATCGGCCCTAAGGAAGAAAATTGCATTCCGTTCTTCTCTGAACAGCCGCAGCGGCAGCTGGAAAGAATTCGAGCTTATAAAAACGTTTATTTATCACAGCTATACATTAATATACTTACCAATTAGCAAAGAGAAACCGTTGCCCATTATTTTGTGATAACAGGCGATAGATTTTTTTAAAAACTGCGCTAGAACTGCTTTTTGACCCTTCCTTCAGAAGTGTCTATAATTTCACTTTGTATGCGTTACGCAGGTGTGTTACGTATTAATCTATCAATAAATCTCGTGAATTATTAAATAAAATATATGGTATTTGGAACAAATTCACTTTGAAATTGAAAATATAATTATAACAAATGATGTGATATGGAATTATGCCTATTTTTCTGATTTGATTCAAAGAAACAAATGATTTTAATTGAGGAACATATAGCAGCATGTACAAAAAAATCTTCTCAGAAAAGCAAAAACGTAAAAATTGAAAGGGATTTAAAAAATTTCTTCAGTGGAAGCTAGATAGCAAATGTGGGCATGTTTTGAGACACTAATAGATCACTTGTATGCATGTATGTGTGCGTATGTGTAAAAAATCTGAAATTTACTACCATAAAAATCTCGCTCACTTTAAGGTATTGAACAAGTTTAGTTTTTCCAAATTAGGCATCCATAAGGCGAAATATATGTTATTATTGAACGCTATTGAGTTTCGCTCAGATCAATGACTGATTTAGTTAGTTCTGGATTATTTAATATCGAGGTCTCTGGAAATTGCGAGTACAATATATGCAACCAGGGTTACGATAGTTATTAACCATGTCACATTAGTTATTCAATCCGACGAGCTCCTTATAGATAGGCAGCATGAAGTACAGTACGTTATCATTCGTTGAGTTGTCACTCAACCCATGACATCCGCCTTTGGGTAGGCAATTATTTTGTCACTTTCACGGTAAATCGCCGTGGGAAGCTGAGTAGTTTTATCTCGTTTTAAATACTGGAGTCTGGAAAAAAAATCCTTATATCTGAGGAAGGGTCAAAATCTCACTGTAGGTGGATTAATCTGGGTTTTTGACGTAGGATTACGTCTTTCCGGAACATTGGGGGGTCATTCTGCAGTTTCAAATTTGAGACCGTCACGAAAAGTGGTCAGGAAGTATGGGCTAATAACTCAGCCGTCTTTCAACCGATTTTAAAGATTTTGGTGTTAATCGATCGACGAACTCTTTAAGATTTTGCTCAGCTATCGAAAAAATGCATTCAAAGTGCTGAACTATTGAAAAATTGAATTTTACTAGGCACTGAAAATCGGTAAACCAACCAATCGCGATGTGCATCGCAAGCACAGACATCAAAATCGTGCAACCTACGGGCTCGACTCCAATCCTCAGTTCAACTAAATTTTCTCGGAGAGCGGGCACAACGATGACGCCCGTAGGAGCAGTCTCAGCAGAAAGTGGAACATCGAGAGGCCATCGCTAAAAGCAACAATCTTCGGACTATCGTTTAGTTACTGTTAGTGGCGCATTTTGGAAAGAAAACCGGTTCTTCTCAGGACCAAAATTTTATGAGAAGATAGAGTTGATTGCAAAATGGCAGCGATTACGGTCCCCGCATACCAGTGGCGTCACTGAAAATGTTTTCTTAATAGTGACTATTTAGCAGAAAAGTGAAATTTTTACGCAAGATACGGACTATCGTTTGTTTGCTATGATTGATTAGAAAGGCGCATTGTGGATCAAAATCAATTCTTGGCAAATGTACTATTAAGAGGTAGAGCCAAAATATTTTCTTCAAAGTGCACATCATAACCGCTTGGCGACGGTAGAAAGTTGGAATCTGCTATCAATTAAAAGTGTGGAATTAAACAATGATGACGTCTCACATCATTGAGTTGCGTCAAATCAGATTTTCCCAAGATTCTGATTTCGGCGTACTTGCTGTTTATTATTGGAAAGGCGCGTCATTGGAAACAAAATTATCTTTTACACGGGAGAAGGTTGAACTGAGACAAAAATCTGCAAAAATGCAAATCATAATCGCTTGGTGACGGGCAAAGTTCTTTGGCTGTAGCAGCCGATGCGCTCCTTGCATGGAGACGTTCCAAAACAATGTATTAGGATGGATGACTTCTATCGTGTTCCAGCGGCAAATTCTAAATTGGCTGACAGTGGCATCAGTAGTGGATACTCATATCAAATTTTTGATTTCCGGCGTGCACGGTACGAAAACTCCTCTCCTCTTTGAGTGGGACTGTTGCCCCGAAAAGAGCCGTTTTAAGTGAAGCTACTTCCTCGTTCATTCATTAGGAGCTGACTTACTTGGTGACGACTTTGGAACCCTCCGAAACGGCGGGCTTGGCCAGCTCGACACGCACGAAGATACTCGACGCCTTCGATGAGACGCCCTTCTTCTCAGCCTTTTCACCGTCGGTGATTTCTGGTCGGCGCTGCGATGTAATTGTCCTGCCGAATTTCCGAGAAGTAGTAGTAGTAGTTTATTACTACTGATGAGACGCCCTTGATGATGTTTCTTCTCAGCCTTTTCACCGCCGGTGATTTCTGGTCGGCGCTGCGATGTAATTGTCCTGCCGATTTTCCGAGAAAATCAGACTTCGGCTGGTCAGAATACGTTTGCATGGACTTCGAGGCCCCGCCCCTTTGAGCGCCGTATCATTGGCATCGGCTTGCTTGCTCCGCCTTTCTTTCGTTCGATGCCAATGCATTCGTACATAACAAGGGCCTCTTCTTCTCCTTCTTCTTCTTCTTCTTCTTTTAGAAATATTTCTTTATTTCAATATTTTTGTTTTACACATTTGATTTACATGTTGAGTGATTTAACCTGTATAGTAGTTCTGCATCTCTATTAATAATATTTTTCAAAATGTGAAATTGTATTTTGTTGTTGTTTTTTGTTTTACATTTTCTGCTTTATAGCATTTAGTTTTAGATTTTAATTTATTAATTTTATAACCTACCTATCTAAACTATCTTAACCTAAAACAGCCAAACCTGGTGAGCTGGCGTTTATTTATTTGGATCAGTTTAACATCCGTTCTCAATTATAAACATCCCTAGAGTAAGAATCTGATCGAATCTCGTCTTGCAGCCATGCAAACGAGTCGCCAGTTGGTTAAAGATGGGAACCAGTTGCTCCGTAGTGAAGAGTGGAGCTGCATCTGCGTCTGAAGCAGACTTTTCTTCATGCTGCTGCCGAAATCCAGGAGGACGAGTCGGTGGCCATTGGTTGATCGGTGGTAAACTCGATGGCGGTATTACAGTAGTTTTCGGGTGTTGTAATGGAACTAGCTCAGGATAGTTTTGTTCATTCAGCACAGGTGGCTGTTTTCTCGCTGGCTGGTACTTGAAGCTTGCTTTCTTGCGTACTTCAATAAAAGCGGCGCGCTTCGGACACTCCTTGGCGGTGGCCTCGTGTTCTGCTCCGCAATTTGCGCAGTTGACATCCAATTGCTGCATGTCCGGATTCTTCTCGATAATAAACCAGAGACATTTCTCTGTTTTGTGATTTTCGCCACATTTGACGCAGCGTGGCGCCAAATGGCAATTTCTAGTGCCATGACCGAAATTACAGCAGTTCATACACTGCGTAAAGTCACGATGAACTGGTCTGTACCGCTGCCAGTCGACAACGGTGCTGTCGATTATCTTTATTTTTCTCAGGTCCCTTAGAGTAATTGACCCATGTTGTAAATGGATTAAGTAAAATTGGTCACGATATTTTTTCGACGTATCTTGTCTGGCAATCTTGTGTACAGCGGTAGCGATCAGTCCGCATTCCACTAGTAAGCTTTTCAATTCCTCGATATTCATGTCATCGAGACCTCGTAGCACCACCTTAAGCGGCTTGTCGCTGGGCATATCATGAGTATAAAACTCATGATTGTTTTGCTTCAAATCGTCCAGCATCCTGTAGTACTGAGGCTTCGTCTCAGTCATCAGCTTCAGGCCATCGGAGCAAAGCTTGATGGAGCACTTAAGTGTGCCCTTAGCGATGCGCTCTCGCAGATTAGACCGCAATGTTTGGGTGTTTCCCTTGACGAAAATCGGCGGGCACTTCTCCTTCCGTTCGATTTGATTTTCCTTCTGTTGAAGCTTTGGCCTCTTGCGAGTCAGTGGATCACCGGCATCATCGTCCCGGAGAGTGGAAAAAATGTTGTTTGATAGCGTCTTTTTCTTCACACCTTTGTTCGCAGCCGAGTCTGCTGCGCTGCCACCCATGATGGGATCAATTCGCACACACACACGAATGCGTAGCGTACTTCACACGACAACGAAGCGAGTCAGTTGATAACAATACAACCGCGAGTGACCGATCAGATCGGAGGTCGAGATATGTCTGTTAGCTCTTCTTCTTTTACAAATCAAATTGCAAATTATGATCGCTTGGCATCGGCTTGTTTGCTCCGCCTTTCGTTCGTTCGATGCCAGTGCTTTCGAACATAACCAGCGACTCTTCTTCTTCTTCTTCTTTTACTTCTTAAAAGTGCAAATTACAATCGCTTGGCGTCGGCAGCAGCGCAAGCGCTCTTCGGAGGGGGATGCTGCGAAAATTGATTCGCATGATGGCGTATGTCGCGTTTTAGCGGTAACTTATCGAGCGTCTGACATTGGGGTCGGTAGCAATGAAATGAAATTTTTTCTAGATTCTGCTTCGGTTTTGTTGCTGCTTGTGATTGGGAAGGTGCATTACTGAAAACAAATGGGTTCTTTTCAGAATCATAATTTCACACGAGTGAAGATTGAGCCGAGACAAATGTTTTTCAAAGTACAAATCATAAGCTTTATTGCTGCTTGTGATTGGATAGGCGTATTGTGGAAAACAAATTGGTTCTTATAATAACTATCATATTACATGGGAGTATTTTGAGCTGAGACGAATTTTCTGCAAAGTGCAATTCATAATTGCTTGAGAGCAACAGAACAACGCCGTATTTAAATAAATATGAAAATTGCTAACATTTGAGTAAATTTTCAATCGAATATCATCTCTAATCCCAGCACCTACTAAACAGGGTATTCTTGAAATAAACATTTTCTCACCAGGTTCAACTTGGCATTCAATATGCATGCATTCTCTAGCACAGACATCACTTTTCAATAGCTAACGTGATGCAATTTTCATATTTTTTCGATATACAGTTAGTGTCTCGTATCACATCGGTGAAGTGAGAAACATTAGTTGTGCTTAGAAGAAGTTTATTCGATACTAGTGAATACAGTGCGATGTCGCAATACTTGGCAGCGAAGTATAAACGCAATTCCAGGAAGCGTGAAAGGGATCAACAATCGGACGCACCCTCAAAGCTTTCAAGGACGGACGCTGAACGGGCACGGAGTTATCGGGCCAAGTTGAAAGCGGCCAAGGGTAGTACGTCGTCGGCTACCGGTTGGGACGCTGGCGAAGGGCCCTCAACTCGAGGTAGGAAGTTATTATTAGCAGCAAATGTGTAAATACATATCAATAATGTGAACTAATCTTCAAATTCTATGATGACAGTATAGAAATTTTGCATTTTTTGCATTTTATCATTTTATATAGCAGATTTATCTATAAATGTGAAATTATCAACGAATATTATCTATTACCTATTTTCTATTACGAATACCTCTATTTCTCTTTGCTTGTCGTCGAATGTATTACATTGTTATTACACATAATTTATATATTATTTTCAATAAATGTAGCATTGACAACATGGTAAGTACTTTTAACGGCTGAAGTTCTTCAAGTACTTCGAAATATATACTGCAAATGTTTACTTATTAGCTTATTTAGCCTGAATTGTTTGTTGGGTTTTTATAAATCGCTAAACGATAAATGGAACAATATAATTCCAATCCCAAAAGCCCAAAAAGTTCTTAGATATTCAATTTGTTAATATAGTTCCGAATTCATTCACTTGGTAGGTTACATTAGCCTGCCAGTAGAGTTGAAATCACACAATCGGTAAGATTTGGTCCTTTAATTTGGTGTTGAATTAAATTTGCAAATCGATTGTGTTTGAATTTTGCATTCATGTATTAATGGATAAGATTTGAACCGAATTTCTATTTTGTCTTGAGTTTGAATTTCGATATATTTTTCGGACATATTATTTAATTGTTCTGAATTTGAGTATGATTCGGATTAAATTTGAATTAAATAGTTGGAGCTTCTCAAATATTATTTTTATTTAATGAATTATTGGGTCGTATTAAATCTACGGTGTCTTTTACTTGTTTATTATTTGATTCAATTGAATTTTGAATTTAATATTTGGAACAATAACATATTAGATTCCAGCGAATCGCAAAATTTTAACAAATAGATTTTTATGACATAAAGTTAAGATTTACTTAAACTTTTGGATAGTGTGTTTTGTACAAATATATCCTAAACACATGCTACTTGAATTTTATTTTACTATGCTATTGTTGTTTATAGTACGCTTGGCAATAATTTTTCATTTCATCTTTTATGTTTTTAAATGTCTTATTGTACTTAGTACAGTCATTTTAAATGCGAATGCATCTGTCAATTATGTATATCTGTCTGTCAATAAGGATTAATCTTCCCGTGTTACAATTTCTTCGAGTAGAATTCAACTTAATCCGTGCTGATACGGTCGTAAACTCTGATCATGAAGATTCCGACGCCGGTGAAAATGTTGTGATGCAGTCCGCAAGAGCAGATGTCGATGATGAGCGTGGTGACTTTGAAGAAAACGTGTCTGCTGTCGATGATGATGGCGAACATATTTCTTCGCTTTTAACACAAGACAAACCCAATTTCGATCGGGCTGATCGGGAGTTCCAGAAACGTTTCGTGGAAAACGATTTCGGTTGCGCTTGTGATGTGTGTGCTAGAATCTGGTTCAGGAATGATTTGAAACCAATCTCCGACTCAAATGCTGCCGTGTTACTGGCGACAAATTATTTCGAAACGGTGGAAGGATTTTTGGCGTGTGCTACTTGTCGAACAAGCCTGAACCGCGGATCAATTCCTACATTGTCGAAAACGAATCGCTTTACATATCCCAAGTTTCCGTCCAATTTGCCTCCGCTAGACCCTCTCACCACAAGACTGGTGTCTCCCAGGATCAATTTCATGCAGTTTCGTCGTTTGCGGCATACTGCAGGTTTGTGGAAAAGTTATTTTAACTTAAAAATGTATTACATCAAATAAATATATGATTTTCCTAACCTATTTTCATTAACATGCAACAGGTAGTTTGGCAATAATCGGCCAAATTATCAACATTCCAGTCGACGTGGCCCAGATGGTAGGCGAACTTCCCGCCACCTGGATGACGACTATGCTATCAACGTGTGCATCAAGAAACACTTCATACACAAATCAAGTTACTTGTCCGGCTACGTGAAGAAAGGTACCGTTAAAGCATGGCTGAACTATCTGGTTACTACACCGCTCTACAGGCGGAATGGAATTGTTTTCAATGAAGAAAACTTGGCTGCGATCGGACAAACAGAGCAGACGGATATTTCGGAGGAACGTAGGGCAGTAGACCTTGAAGTCGTCGACGAGATGAACGAGGTAGAAATGATGATTGGACAACAACATACGCTCATGTGGAATGAAGACAAGTGTCTGGAACTTGCACCGGCACAAAATCAGAAACCGCTTTCCATTATCTACGATGAGTTTGCTGAGGAGCTGTCTTTCCCCGATATTTATCTTGGTCATCCGAGATGCTTCAACCGTGAAGTCCATGTGACAGCGTTCATGATGGCTACTAGCGAGGTGCGACGTCGGGATCGGCGGGGCGCGAGACCGGAGCATATTTTGTATATGGCCATGAAAATCATGCGGCTGCGGGTATCGGAAGGATTGAACAATACCTTTAAATGCATGGGCACGGCCAACATAACAAGGGCGCAGTTGCAAGATCGGGAATTTTTGGAAAGCTGTATTGAGCGCAACCTCTTTTCTGAAATCTATTCCGAACTCCGTTCAATATTGGCAGCAAAGAAAACGGGATGTTTTCGCCATGATCCGGCAGCTGGGGAAACCCACGATGATTTTGACGATGAGTGCAAATGAAATTAGATGGCCTCACCTACTAAGCATTCTGCGGAAGCTTTCTGGTGGCTCTAACAATGCGGAAATGGACGATATTGTGCAACAGTTGTCTGCACTCCAGCGTGCTACACTTGTCAGCGAAGATCCTGTCACGTGTTGTGCATATTTTCACAAGTTGGTAAACATCTTTCTGCGCCTTCTGTCATCGACCAGGTTGAGCCCGTTCGGAAAATACCACGTTGTAGATTATTTTAAGAGGATCGAGTTCCAGCATCGTGGCAGCCCGCATGCACATATTCTGCTCTGGCTGGCGAACGATCCCCGTGAGGATGTTTCCGAAAGAATGCCCGCTACTGTTGAGTTGATCGATTTTCTGTGCTCCATCAGATCGGAAGATCT
Organism: Armigeres subalbatus; assembly: GCF_024139115.2. Lineage (NCBI taxonomy): Eukaryota > Metazoa > Arthropoda > Insecta > Diptera > Culicidae > Armigeres > Armigeres subalbatus. Next base: position 145,976,577 of record NC_085141.1, read on the forward strand.
GCCTGAGACCTATGGCAATCAGGTGGGTTTAAATTTCGCATAGTTTCTAGCAAGTAATCACTCACAATGTCAAACCCTTTTAGGTTCATAAACACACGTTTACGTGTTTCAAGCGAAATGATAAACGTTGCCGGTTTAATATTCCGTACTGGCCAATGGATCAAACCAGAATTCTGATCCCTATTACAGCCGGGGATGGCCGACTTCAACAACTAAACAGAAAGGCAGCGAAAATGCGGGAAGCTCTTGAAACGAAGGTCTACGATAGCCTTGACGCGTTTCTCGTTGATAGCAGTTGCACGTACGATTACTACTTGGACGTGATTCGCTCTTCCATTCGCCGACCAACAGTTCTGCTGAAACGTTCCATGACGCAGCTTTGGACCAATCCATTCAATCCTTGGATCGTTGAGAAGCTTAAATCCAATATGGATTTGCAGTTTGTGCTGGAGGAGTTTTCATGTGCTGCTTATGTTGTGGAATACGTAAACAAGACCAACAGAGGCATAAGTAGTTTACATCGTGACCTCATAAAGCTCCAGGAAGAGCATCCAGACCAGGACTACAATGGATTGTTGAAGAAGGTCAGCATAAAATGTTAAATTCCGTGGAAATGTCTGCCCAGGAGGCTGCTTGGTATTTGCTTCGGCAACCGATGTCAGAAGCCAGCCGCAAGGTACCATTCATCAAATGATATAGTTTTCACAATTTAGAATTCAATTTCGTTTTAGGTTGAGTTTATTGCGACAATGTGGCCACAAGAGCGAATAAAATCCAAGAAGCGGAACAAACAGATGGACGAAGAGGATCTCGACGACAATTCCACCGATGTGTGGACGCTAAACATCATCCAACGGTATGAACTGCGCCGAGGAATGGATGATATCTGCTTGGCGGATTTCGCAGCATATTATTCGGAAGAAAGATCCACGAAGCATTCATATAGACTCCGTTCAGTTCCCCGTGTATTGCGTTGGTGCTCATACAGTATGGCGGAAATGGTCGACTATAAGCGTGAGATGGTTCTCCTCTTCCTACCGTTCAGGAATGAAGTCTGCGATGTACTTGATCGGAACAAGTTCCTGAAGTTGTATGAAGACAACGAGGCCGCCATTTTGGCAAAGCACAAGGAGTATGACTGCGAAATGAACTTGGATCAGGTTGTGGAGGAATACATCCGCATATGCAGCGAAGACGATGAGCAGCAGGTGATTGCCGACCAGAAGCGCGATGAGTTCGTCCGCACGATCGTCATGGAGCCGAATGATGACGATATTCACAACTTGCCAACAGGACCCTTGGCAGCTGTCGTCAAACAGCGATCAAATGTCTTGTCAAAGCAAGAATATTGCGAAATGGTGCGTGCCACGAATGCAGAGCAGCAGCGGGATTTGATCGTGCAAGTAATCCACAGCTTGCATTCCTCTGAAGAAAACTGCAAACCAGTGCAAATATTCTTCACTGGCCCGGCGGGTTGTGGCAAAACGTTCACTTTGCGCACTCTAATGGAGACAGTGAACCGGTACAGCCAAGCTCATAATAAGCAGCACAACGCTTATGTAGCATGCGCATCCACTGGAAAAGCAGCGGTTGCAATAGGTGGAACAACAGTGCATTCCGCATTCCGGATTTGCATGTCGCGTAGGCAAAGCTCAAAGCTGAGTTTCGAGGCATTACAACTGTACCGGAACGCCTTCGCCAACGTGAAGCTCATCATTATCGACGAAACAAGCATGCTGGGTGCTGATGTCCTCAACACAGTACATGTCCGGCTTCAAGAAATCACGGGGAACTACGACGATCCATTCGGTGGAATGCCGATCGTATTTTGCGGCGATCTTCGTCAATTGCCACCGGTCAATGCACGGGCGGTGTTTAAACCGAGCATAAACTCCATGCATGGCGCCGTTTTATGGCAATCTCTCGACTTCTACCCATTGGTTCAAGTTATGCGACAAACCAACGAGCAGTTCTCCAGCATTCTCACAAAAATTGGCAACGGTGAGCGGATGTCGTCTGAGGAAATCGAGCTTATTGAAAGCAGGTTCCGTACGGAGGAGTGGTGTCGGCAGCATGTCCCTCGAGGGATCCGGTTATTCCATCGGAACGCTGATGTCGAACGGTATAACTCTGTGGCGTTGATGGATCGAGAGGCTGTCGAATGTACTGCAGATGACCTATACTCTGGTTATAAGGACAATTCCCAGCTGGCCAGTGCTCGCACAAAGGTGCATAAGATGAGTGTAGTAGAGACTGGTGGCTTACCGTATCTGTTGCGTCTTGTTCTTGGTACACCTTATATGCTGACCACCAACGTGGATGTCGAAGATGGCATCGTGAACGGAGCGATCGGAGAGCTCATGCATGTTGAGTACAACGAAGGAAACTCGCAGCAACAGGCAATCACGAGGCTTTGGATGGCATTCGAAAATGAGTCCATTGGGAAGATGTTGAGAGTGAAGGCCAGACCGCTGGTGTATTCGAGACCTGGGGTGCTACAAACAGGCTGGACTCCAATCGTCAAACGATCGGCGAACGTAACCCTTAACGGTGGTGTTAAGTGCAAAAGAGTTCAGTTTCCGTTGTAAGTGCGTGTGCCCTCACAGTCCATAAGTCCCAGGGAGGCACATTCTCGGAAGTCGTATATAATTACGATAAGGGTCAGGAACAGCAGCTAGTTTACGTTGGTCTTTCCAGGGTTACATCAATCGACGGATTGTATCTGACGAATGCCAGTAACTCATTCCGGTTCCACCACGGAAAGGGTTCTATGACCCCTAGAATGAACGACCTTCGGACGGAACTTGAACGTTTGAGTAACCATCGTATGCGCACCATTACAGACGATATCATGGAAGCTATATCCGCAAACAAGTTGGCTTGTACGTTGATGAGCATCAATGTACAAAGTTTGAATGCACACTCGTCGGACATTGCAACAGATCGGGTGCTTACCGCCGTTGATTTGCTTGCAATGAGCGAAACTTGGCTTGACAACGGCACAACCACAAACATCAATGGATACCTTTGTGTTTGTCAAGAGAAGCGTGACGGAACAAGAGCGGGAGGAGTGGCAATATTTGAACGTGCTGGTTCGTCGACTATGGCCGTTTCTCACGCCATTACGAAGCTCAATGAAAGCTATGACCCAGCATTGAGTGTAGCAGACGAATATGGGGACTGCTGTGCTGCAGAGGTTTCGATCATGGAAACCCGCACGTTACTGTTTGCGGTATATATTTCACCAGGTATAATCAAATAGTAGTTGTGTTTGTATTTAAGTGTGTTGCATTAAATTTTGAATATTTACTAGGTACCACCCTGAAGCAAAAGAAATATTTCTTAGTGCGCAACCTCATAAAGTACACCCATGTTGCCATGCCCGTGGTAGTGTCGGGAGACTTTAATATTGATGTGACGAAAGAGGAGAACAGAGATTTCATCTGGTTCATGAAGCAGTTTCTCTATCTGGATTGTGCTTCGGATCCAACTATAGCGACTACTCTGGGTGGCACATGTCTCGATCTAACGTTCACCCGGAACGTAAGTGTGGAATGCAGGAGATACTGCACGTACTTCTCCTACCACCGGCCTATTTTGTCGATTCTTGCGGTGTCCCGAGGTAAAACTAATGATTTAGAAATAAACATAGTTCTCTTCATCAGTTATGTTATTTTATTCTAGAACCGATGCCATCCCAGTGAAGTGAATTAACGTCACTGATCGTCGTTGGTCCGCTAGTTCATCTGCCAAAACGTTCGATTTCAACCAGAATGATCAATCATTGACATCAGCCGGACAGTCCGTAGCAAAAATAGATAATTGATCCTGAAAATGAAACTTGAGTATTTGGTAACTAAATTTATATTTAGATCATAATGTATTTAATATGAAACATTCTTTCCGTTTTGTTCTTTTCTTTGTTTTCTACAGATTCAGCCCAACAGTGGATTGATGCATCCTTTAACATTCATCGGGACCATGGCGTACATCACTTCAAAAGGCTTCAAGCCAACATAAACAAACGGCCCTTTTCAGGGCCACCAAATATTCATGGAGGAAGATGTTGTTGAGGCTGTTGTTTACCGATCTTCTGTTTCTTTAATACTCTGCTTATAGTTATAAACCGAAATGAGTTTATAGTAACAATCGGGTTTTCGCCCATTTATTTCCAGGATATGCGACATGTCGAGGATATTCCAACCCAGATTGAATATACAGCCCCATCTTCAAAAATCAGCACCAAGAAACATATTTAGAGTTTCAAAATAAAATCTTCTACACTTACGTAATCCTACGTCCAATTGGCGGTCGTGTCTCGGATACAACCTTCTACTTTTTCGTGCTAATTCCTTTGAAAACGTGTGATTGAAAAAGCCTTATTCCATACTTCAAAACGATAACAAGGGTTGGCCTTGTTTACGAATGGGCTTAGCAATAATTGAAAAAAATAAATGATAGGCCTTTTCTCGAGGCAGCCTCATGGATAAAACAAAAAGTAAACAATGTTAGGTCTTCTGAAAGTAGAGGCTTATAAAATAATGCAGAATAAATAGTTGATAGGTCTTCTACTGCCCATGATCACATAGTTGACGTATAAGCCAAAATGACCAAAACTCACTTTTTTGCAGATATGGATTCTTCGTACGGTTATACATAGGGCTTCCATTCCCGGAAACGATTTCCCGGAAAATCATGTTTCCCGGGATTCCCGATTCCCGGGATTTATGTATCAGTTTCCCGAATTTCCCGGGAAATGAACATACTAAAATATTCTGTAATAATTGTCTTTTTTTTTTAATTTGATGATAACGGATTTTGGAGTATCAATTACATTTTTTACTAGCATCATCTCACTATGTATTTCACTTTTAATGTTTAAGAACTGAAAATGCTACATAATCATACGGTGCATTCCAACACGTGTTGGAGAGAGGCGAGACAGGCGAGTTTGAATCTATCGTTTGTTTACTCAGTAGGTCCAAACGTCGGTAAGCGTTGTGAAGTCGAATTAAAAGTTTAGTGTCTGTGGTGAAACAGCAGAGCTACCAATGTTCGCAGATATTCAGGCAATAGTAGTGACCGCTTTGGCAGGTTTGTGCTATTATTGTCAAATGTTTTTCAAGACCTCGTTTGCATTTTTAAAATATTTCTGAAATGTTTTATTTGATTGTTTTATAACATTGGTGGGCTAACAGATCTTGATGGAAAAACAGATTTTAGGATAAAAAGGATACAACCTGAAGAAGTGTTGAAAAAAATATGGAAAAGTAGCACATAGCGGAGCTCATCAGGACACTACATATCTTACTCTAGAGCCAGAGCAGATGCTGATACTGGCGAACGTTTTATAGAAGGAGTTAACGCTTGTAGAAATGAACAAAAACTTTCTCAGCTTTCAATGACTCTTTCATCATTTGACGACAAAATAGCAAGCATCCCTGATGTCGAATGTATATTTTCAAAATCATATTTTACGACAAATTTAAACTACGATTTCGAATTAGTTCCGAGAGTTTTCTTTTATTTCCCGGGATCCCGGGAAATCCCGGGAAATTATTATTTCATTTCCCGTTTCCCGGGAATTTGATTCCCGGGAAAAATGGAAGCCCTAGTTATACATATGCTCCATATAAAAATATGCATGTTTTGTTCGGAAACATTCGAGTTATGACGATAATTGTTTTTAGAAAAATGGTCATTTGATCGCATAAGTTGACGTACTCCCATTATCTGCTGCAATATGAAGCAAAAACATATATGCATATGCCTCATATTTTTTCGTCATTCACAATCCACTAATAAAGCACAACATAGGTTTTCGTTTTACTTTGTCGTCTTTCAGGAATACTTTATGATTTGGGTGTAGCTGATTTTGAAATAAAAAAATTAATATGCAAGTTCCTACTAAAGCCAGCATTTCTTGTAAAAACCACGGTATAATCCCACAATTAAAAAAAAAAAACAAAAAAAAGGACAAAAACGTTTAAATTCTTTGGAATCAATAAAATAATGTTTGTTTGCTAAATATTGTTGCGAATTATTTTTGATTTAAGACAATCGCGATCATTCAAAAGAAAGTCTAATATGGAAGGAAGAATCCATTAATTATGTAACGCAAATTGGCCATTTGTGTCACACTATTTTTTAGAAGCATATCAAAATTTTATATGAGTAATCACACTTATCTAAATCCCCATTCCTCCTCTAAGGTGTGTTTTTTTTAAATGCATATCACAACCAAAATCTAGCTTCATTTTTGCGTGGCAAGAGAGCTCTGCAACTGAGGACTTAAACCATAAGAATTAGTGCGTGTTGAATGGTTTTTGATTTGTACCTCAGTTTGATAATATTCCACGGCTTGTTATTTTAGTTTTTACAATTTCAATGCAATTCTTATTCATGTTTTTCATTACCTTACCCGGACAGAACTGAGTTATTAAACATGATATGGACTTTGATGTAAGATTTAAAAGAGCAGGCGAAAATATCATAAAAAAAATTGCACTGAAGTATCATTCAAATATCAAGACATATTAAGGATGAAAACAAACTAATAGTATCATAAATTGATATTCTCATGTGTCGTTAGCACAGCGGTTTCAGGACACAATAATTTGGTTGTTTGGTCCCTTATATTCAATTCTTCCTTCAGTAAAAATTCAAATTCACTTTGCAAATACTAATTCTAACGTCCAACTTTAACCGTTGCAACCCTTCGTCGATGGTGATTCTGCTTCCACCTGTTGGCTGACTCGATGACCAGAAAAAGAGCACTTCCCATGCTGCAAAGGCGCCTTTTATATGTGTCATTGTCTTTTGATGGACGACGGATGTCAAAGAACGCATCTCGGTGCTTTACCTCGAATCGATTTTCGACGAACTAGGGAATCGCCGCTGACAATAGATGATCCATGCTCACGGATAGGTGTCGCTTCTCGCGTATGCGAACATCCTGGCCCCTTCGAAGATTGGATTCTGGCAGATGAATCGATGTTCAGGTCGATGATGACATCTTCTTCTTTTGATTGTTGATCGAGTTGACCGTTGACACGTCATTCGATGCTTGGTGGGTTATCTCATTGCTGGAATCAAAACATTAGACCCGGTAGCGGGTTTCAGGAAAGCTTATCAAATAGGACAGGTGCTTACCTTGTCCTTTCAATTAAAGGACCTTGTATTTTCTTTATTTTAGGTGTTCTTCGTTGGAATTACTATCGGATGCCGTGCCTCAAAATAGGATTGAAGTATTACCCGTCAATGTGTTGCGTAGGTTGCTGGTTAGTGCGGGCTTGTTGATTTCTTGTTGATGGCTTTGAGTTGTTGACATCGGGTGATGATATCGGCAGAATGCAGAGCTTCGAAACCGGTCGTGTGTAGATCCCTGTTGGTGTTTTTATTGTGACGACACGAGTGATTCCGTCCTTCCCTGGATGTATTTCCAGTATTCTTGCGGTCGGCCAATGATAGGGCGGTATGTTTTCCTCCTTCAGAAGAACGAGCTGGTCCTTTTGGATATTGACAGGAGGGTTTGTCCATTTAGAACGAGACTGTAGAGTGCACAGGTACTCAACGTGCCATCGCTGCCAAATTTGTTGAAGTAGTTTTTGGATCAGCTGGTATGACCTCAATCGATTTGTTGGAATGGTGGTGACATCAATATCTGGAACTGCTTTCAAGGATGAACCTGTCGTATTTCATCCGAAAACGGCTGAATGGAATCCGCCGTTGAAGAGCGGTGCGACTGTTCGTTTTAAAATTCTACAACAAACTGACGGTGCAATCTTCGTCGTTGCTACTCAACCCGATGGCGCTACCAACACCATCTCACACTGCGGTGGCTGCAATGCGCTAGCATTGCCATACCCCGCCGCGCAACCTTTCTCAGCCCTTCACAAGCTACCGATTCCTTGGCACACGCTTAAATGAAGCAAAGTTCGTCAGAAAAATCAATATGTTGCTCTCCATACTTTCAAATACTCAACCATGCACAGATTCTTTCACGATAGAGGTCAATATTAGTGCATATGCAAAATTGAGAGTTCGAATCAAGTCTAATGTAAAACTTGCCACATTGTACGGTAGATTGGGGCACGCGAAATATGTGATTTCACGATTGGTATATTTGATTGCTTATGTTTAATGTACTATCCTCAATAGCAAAATCAATTCATAGTCTAGAATCACTTATACAAACTAAAATCATTAGCCGCTTACTCTGAATACTACATCTTTCTCCTTCCCTACTCTTTTAGCTTTGTAAGAATATGATTTCAATTTTATAAATATTTCATTATGAAGAAAATCATACCCAAATTGCTCCAAAATAAATTAGAACAATTCTTAATATTGTAGTACCATCAAAATCTAATGCAAAGAAGAACAAACTTGATGTGTTAAGTACCGTCATATTTTTGCTAAAAACTAATAATGATTGTGGGTCACATTTTAATTTTTTTTTCGGAATTCTACTTGCTTCTGCACAATTCGGAATACACTAAAAATGCCTCGGAGTCCTGCTCGGTACTCACAAAGAGCAATCCTCTATAGAACTTGCAAACGTAGTCCTACGTCAACATTCTTTGGAGTTTTACTCACTCTGGAATAAATAAAACAACGCCTCGGAGTCCTTTTGCAAAATGTATTCCTTCATAGAAGCCACAGACGTAATCCTACGTCAACATGTCTCGGAGTTCTACTCGCTCCGGAACGAACAAAATTGTCTCGGAGTCCTACTCTGCATTCGTGTGGTCTTCTATAGAATACCCAGACGAACATGTCTTGGAGTTGCATCGGAGTCCAGCTCTGCATTCGCAGAGTATACTCTTCTATAGAACACACAAACGATGTCCTACCTCAAAATACTCGCTCCGGAATAACCAAAAATGCTTTGGAGTCCTTCACATTCGCAAAGTTTACTCTTCCATAGAATACACAGACGTATTCCTACGTCAAAATGCCTCGGAGTCGTGCTCTGTATTCGCAGAGTGTGGTCCTCTATAGCATACCCAGACGTAGTCCTACGTCAACATGCCTCGGAGTTCTGCTCGCTCCGGAATAAACAAAAATGCCTCGGAGTGCTTCACATTCACAAAGTGTATTCCACACATTTTTATTGGCAAAAATCCATTAATTTAATTCATGATTCTAATTAGTGCACACATAACCACTCTCCACGCGAAGTACAAATATAATCTATAATCAAATAAAATGTATGTGTGGTCTCTAATATGCAGTTATTGAATTTATGTGTGGGTACAAATTGGATATATTTGGGTCGCCAAATTGCAAAAATTTATGTGTGCGACAAATATATTCAATATAAAGAATTTTTTCGGTGTACTATTGTATAGAATACACAGGCGTAGTCCTACGTCAATATGCTTCGGCGTTCTACTCGCTTCAGAATAAACACGAAAATGCCTCGAAGGTCGGCTCGCATTCACAAAGTGTACTCCACATAATACACAGACGTAGTCCAGCGTCAATATGTCTCGAGGTTCTACTCGCTCCGAAAAAGAAACAAAAAATGTCTCGTAATCTTGCAATGCATTCGCAAAGTGTACTGATCTACGGAATACCCAGATGCAGTCATACGTCAAAATGTCTCTGATGTGTACTCGCTCCGGAATGAACACAAAATGCCTTGGAGTACTGCTTTGCATTTTCAAAGTAAACTTTTTTTGTTGAATACACAGACGTTGCCCTACTTCAACACGCATCGAAGTTTTACACGCTCGGGAATAAACACGAAAATTCCTCGAAGGTCTGCTTCGCATTCACAAAATGTACTCTACAGACGTAATCCTACGTCAACATGCCTCGGAGTTCTACTCGCTCCGGAATGAACAAAAATTGTCTCAGACACCTGCTCTGTATTCGCAAAGTGTGGTCCTCTATAGAAAACCCAGATATAGTCCTACGTAAACATGTCTCGGATTTCCACTCGCTCCGGAATCAACAAAAAATGCCTCACATTCGCAAAGTGTACTCCTCTATAGAATATACAGCCGAAGTCCTATGTTTACGGAATGAACACAAAATGTCTTGGAATCCAGCTTCGCATTTGCAAAGTGGTCACAGACGTAGTTCGACGTCAACATGCCTCGGAGTTTACTCACATTCACAAAAAACGCCTCAGAGTCTTCATTCGCAAAGTGTACTCCTCTATAGAATACCCAGATGCAGTCCTACGTCAAAATGTCTCTGATGTTTACAGGCTCCGGAATGAACACAAAATGCCTTGGAGTCCTGCTTTGCATTTTTAAAGTTTACTCTTCTTTTGAATACACAGACGAACCCCTACTCCAACATGCCTCGGAGTCCTACACGCTCCGGAATCAACAAAAAAATGCCTCACATTCTCAAAGTGTACTTCTCTATAGAACACACAGTCGTAGTCCTACGTCTACGGAATAAACACAAAATGTCTTGGAATCCTGCTTCGCATTTGCAAAGTGGTCACAGACGTAGTTCGATGTCAACATGCCTCGGAGTTCTAATCACATTCACAAAATAAAATGCCTCGGATTTTTTACTCACTTCGGAATGAACACAAAATGGAATAAACACAAATTTTCTCGGAGTCGTGTTCTGTATTCGCAGAGTGTGGTCCTCTATAGCATACCCAGACGTAGTCCTACGTCAACATGCCTCGGAGTTCTGCTCGCTCCGGAATAAACAAAAATACCTCGGAGTGCTTCACATTCACAAAGTGTACTCTTGTATAGAATACACAGACGTAGTCCTACGTCAATATGCTTCGGCGTTCTACTCGCTTCAGAATAAACACGAAAATGCCTCGAAGGTCGGCTCGCATTCACAAAGTGTACTCCACATAATACACAGACGTAGTCCAGCGTCAACATGTCTCGAGGTTCTACTCGCTCCGAAAAAGAAACAAAAAATGTCTCGGAATCTTGCAATGCATTCGCAAAGTGTACTGCTCTACGGAATACCCAGATGCAGTCATACGTCAAAATGTCTCTGATGTGTACTCGCTCCGGAATGAACACAAAATGCCTTGAAGTACTGCTTTGCATTTTCAAAGTAAACTTTTTTTTTTTTGATGAATACACAAACGTAGCCCTGCTTTAACACGCATCGAAATTTTACACGCTCGGGAATAAACACGAAAATTCCTCGAAGGTCTGCTTCGCATTCACAAAATGTACTCTACAGACGGAATCCTAAGTCAACCTGCCTCGGAGTTCTACTCGCTCCGGAATGAACAAAATTGTCTCGGACACCTCCTCTGTATTCGCAAAGTTTGGTCCTCTATAGAAAACCCAGACGTAGTCCTTCGTAAACATGCCTCGGATTTCCACTCGCTCCGGAATCCTGCTTCGCATTTGCAAAGTGGTCACAGACGTAGTTCGACGTCAACATGCCTCGGAGTTCTAATCGCATTCACAAAATAAAATGCCTCGGAGACCTGCTCGCTCCGGAATAAACAAAAAAATGCCTCGGAAACCTGCTCGTTCCGGAATAAACAAAAAATGCCTCGGAGACCTGCTCGCTCCGGAATAAACAAAAAAATGCCTCGGAAACCTGCTCGTTCCGGAATAAACAAAAAAAATGCCTCGGAGACCTGCTCGCTCCGGAATAAACAAAAAAAAATGCCTCGGAGACCTGCTCGCTCCGGAATAAACAAAAAAAAATGCCTCGGAAACCTGCTCGGAATAAACAAAAAAGTGCCTCGGAGATCTGCTCGCTCCGGAATAAACAAAAAAAAATGCCTCGGAGACCTGCTCGCTCCGGTATCTTTTATTATATCCTCGGGAGACCTGCTCGCTCCGGGATCATGTTTTATTAAACACTCGAAGACCTGCTCGCTTCGGTATTTTTTTCTATGATTTCGGAGACCTGCTCGCTCCGAAATCCACAACATGAGAGTATACTTACCATTTAGTAACCAGCACATTAATGGATGTGGCAAGCACCATTTTCATGCGCTAGTTACAAATATAAACCAAACACTACCGACTGCGACATGTCGTATTCCATCCGAAAACGGCTGAATGGAATCCGCCGTTGAAGAGCGGTGCGACTGTTCGTTTTAAAATTCGACAACAAACTGACGGTGCAATCTTCGTCGTTGCTACTCAACCCGATGGCGCTACCAACACCATCTCACACTGCGGTGGCTGCAATGCGCTAGCATTGCCATACCCCGCCGCGCAACCTTTCTCAGCCCTTCACAAGCTACCGATTCCTTGGCACACGCTTAAATGAAGCAAAGTTCGTCAGAAAATTCAATATGTTGCTCTCCATACTTTCAAATACTCAACCATGCACAGATTCTTTCACGATAGATATCAATATTAGTGCATATGCAAAATTGAGAGTTCGAATCAAGTCTAATGTAAAACTTGCCACATTGTACGGTAAATTGGAGCACGCGAAATATGTGATTTCACGATTGGTATATTTGATTGCTTATGTTTAATGTACTATCCTCAATAGCAAAATCAATTCATAGTCTAGAATCACTTATACAAACTAAAATCATTAGCCGCTTACTCTGAATACTACAGAACCAACAAGGAAGTGTCCAGGAGACAGAGATTCGAAATCCGTCGGATCATCACTAAGCGGAACAAGTGGTCGTGAATTGAGACAACACTCAATTTGTGCAAGCAGGGTTTGCATGTCCTCAGATGCAAGTACGTGATTGCTCAAGACTCGAAAAAAATGTTTTTGTGCGGAATTAATAGCTGCCTCCCATAAACCCCCGAAGTGAGATGCCTTGGGAGGGTTGAAATGCCATCGGATCCCATTAGAGGCACATTCTTCGGCGATCAGCTGCTGATGATGCTTGCGTTCTATTATGTTGCGTAATTCGTTGGCAGCTCCAATAAAGTTCCTGCCATTATCGCTAAAGATTTCGGCACACAGACCACGGCGAGCAACGAAGCGTCGAAGAGCTTGAATGAATTTAGATGTACTGAGATCTCCTACTAACTCAAGATGCACAGCCTTCGTCGTGAAACAAACAAAAACTGCGACATATCCTTTGCAAGGCGCTGCACGACGATGGTTCGGTTTAAGTTGAATTGGGCCCCAATAATCGATACCGGTTATACTAAAAGGTCGTGTTGCTGTGACCCTTTCCTTTGGGAGTTCGGCCATAAACTGCTGTACAAGCTTCGGACGAGATTTCACACAGGAGATGCAGTTTTGGATTATCTTCTTGGCCAGACTTCTGGCCCCGGTAACCCAGTATCGTTGGCGAAGAACGTTGAGTAACAGCTGGGGTGCGGCGTGTAGATGGGTCTCGTGTAAATGACGAATCAAGAGAGTCGAGATAGTGTGAGATGACGGCAATAGAATTTGATGTTTACTTCCGAAGGGTTGTTGTGCGTTACTCAATCTACCACCAATGCGGATCAATTGTTCCTTTGAAAGGAAAGGATGGAACCAACGAATTTTGATTAAACTGACTGTAACCGCTGAAGTTGTTTCCATTCAGCGTTGAACATCTGCTGATGCACTAGGCTAATCAGAACGGTTTCTGCTGCTTGCATTTCTTCGGTAGTGATGAGTGTTGTGGTCTGGGTTGGAATACTTTGGCAATTTTGACGAAAACGTTGACAATAAGCAACCACTCGTAGCTTTTTGTTATAACTAGAAAATTTGGCGATGAATTGATCGACGAAAGAAGGCTCAGTGGTTGAAATTGCAGAACCTGATGTGCAGTAGGATTCCGTGATTATGGGATGTTATTAAAGTTTGAGTCGTTTGTTCGTTGTGTGGGCCAAAATTCCTTCTCGAGTGTCATCCACCAAAGTTCGTCGTGAATAAGATTTTCTGCAGACATTCCACGAGAGATATGGTCGGCAGGATTTTGTTGTCCCGAAACATGGTTCCACGAACAGTTTTGTGTGGCGAGTTGGATCTTGGAAACACGGTTTGCAAGGTGGTGCAAGTCGAAGGTGCAGATTGAAGCCAACTGATTACGATAGTTGAGTCTACCCAAAAGAAAACATCGACTGGAATTTGCAGTGATGCAGTTACCTTTCCATAGAGCTCTGCTGAGAGTAATGCTTCACATAACTCGAGACGTGGAATGCTCTGCTGCTTCAATGGAGCGATTCTAGACTTGGCAGTCAGCAGTGCAACCTTAGTTTCTCCGACGGAATTCGTAGAGCGTATGTAGCAGCATGTGCCGTATGCATTTTCCGAAGCATCGGAAAAGAAATGTAGCTGAGTCGAGGAAGGGTTTGAGCATAAAATATGTCTTTCGATGCGTAGGTCATTTAGATGGGGCAATTGAGTGCTGTAATTGAGCCATCGTTCCTTGTAGCTTGGAGGAAGTTGGTGGTCCCAGGCCCATAAATGTCCGTCGCTGGTTTTTAAGGTTCACAGAGCTTGCATAAATAATTTTGCAGCTGTAATGACGGGACCAACAAGGCCAAGGGGATCAAACAGGCGAGCTATTTGAGACAAGGCGATCCTTTTGGTTTTAGTGGAGTGTTTTCATGTGTAGGTTGTTCGATTTTATAACGAAGATGATCTGTTGATGGTTCCCAGTGAAGTCCAAGGGTTTTAATACATTTGTCTCGATCCAAATCCACCGATTGTTTCAACGCTTGGTTGTCTGATGGAACTCCCTCCAGGACAGTGTTGACATTTGAAGCCCACTTACGAAGCTCGAAGCCACCTGCTGCTAGCAACGAATTAAGCTGATTTCGGAGTGTGATGGCCTCTTCCACAGTTTTTCTGCCGGAGAACAAGTCGTCCACGTAGAAGTCCTTGCGCAAAACGTCTGCAGCTTCCGGAAATCGATGTTGTTCGTCATCGGCGAGTTGACGGAGTACTCTGGTGGCCAAAAAGGGTGCACTAGCAGTACCATAGGTAACAGTCTTCAGTTCAAACGTATTCATGGATGTGTCTGGAGAGGCACGCCATACAATTCTTTGGAGTGTTGTATCTTCTTCGTTAATCCGTATCTGACGGAACATTTGTTTGATGTCTGCGATAAGCATCACAGCATGGGTTCTGGAGCGCATAATAATAGATCGGAGGTCTTCTTGAACTATAGGCCCAACCATGAGAGCATCGTTTAGGGATGATCCTTCTGTAGTTCGACAGGATGCGTCGAAAACTACACGCACCTTGGTTGTTGTGCTGTCTTCTCGTACAATGGCGTGATGAGGTAGATGGTAACTGGGAGATGGTGGGTTTTCATAGTCGTGAACTTGTTGCATGTGACCTAATTCTTCGTACTCCCGCATGAACTCTCTATAGTGACTCCCTAGCTCCGGATTCCGTGAAAGTCGGCCTTCGATGAGATGAAGTCGGCGGATAGCAGATCGACGATTGTCCCCAAGGTGTAGCAGTGCGTCTTGTTTCAGCGGCAATCGAACGATATAGCGACCTTCTGGTGAACGAGAAACTGTTCGACGGAAATGAGATTCACAGGCTGCTTCTTCAACAGAGTAGGTTGAGGAATCCTTGTTTTCTTCGATGATCCAGAATTTTTCCATTAGATTATAGAGATCTGCGACTTTAGCAAGGTTGGCGGTAACGGACGGTGTCGATCGAAAGTTGGCAGTTCCCCCAGATACAACCCAACCAAGAACGGAGTTGACGAGATTCGGCAGGGACTCGCCAAGTTGAATCCGACCAGACACTTTGAAAAGATCAAAAAATATTTCGGCTCCGAGTACAAGCTGAACAGGTCTAGTATCGTAGAATGACGGGTCCGCGAGCTGAATTCCATTGGGCATCTCCCAGGACGAGGTATCTACAGTGGTCGACGGTAAGTTTACGGTGACCTTCGGAAGGACCAAGAACTCCACGGCGGTTGAGTATTGACCAACGCGAGAACGAATGATTGATTGGAGTTTGTGACGAGCGTGGGTCGAGGATTGGCCGATACCAGAAATAGGGATGTGAATCTTGGTGCGCTTGGCCTTGATTTGTTGAGCGAGTGATTCGGCCATGAAGCAGCACTCACTGCCAGAGTCTAGAAGTGCTCTAGCGATGTGCTCGCTTCCATTGTCATCGACAATAATGACCACGGCGGTGGCCAGTATAACGCTTCTCCTTTTCATCCCAGAAGAAGCGCAGCTAATGGACTCAGATACGGCAGAGTTGGCATTTCTCGGTAGTTCTTCTGCAACAGGAACAGAGGCAGCATTCGGTGCAACAGATTCTACAGTTCTGGAGTTCACAGAAACTGGGTTTCCACCAGTGCAAAGTTGAGTATGGTGGCGATTTTTGCATTTACGACAAGTACTAGACGAAGGGCATTCACGAGCTTGGTGACCTTTTCGGAGACAGTTGCGGCACAGTTGATGTCGTCGTACATCCTTCTCTTTGTCTTCGATGGTCATCTTGGAGAAAACTGCGCACATATACAAGGGGTGATGGTCAGAGCAGACAGGACACTTTCGATAGTTTGGATGGCTGGCCCCATGGCTGGCAACTGGACGAGGAGCTGATTTTTTCGTGAAACCTTGAGACGAACATTCAACCGACTTGTGGATTGTCTGCAACACCGTAACTCTTCGCTGGATGAAGGTCGTGAGGTCGTTGAAACTTACGTTACCTCTAGTTGAGGAGAACTCTTCCCAGTCGCGCCTAGTTGTTGAGTCAAGCCTATTGCTCAGCATTCGAATCAAGAGTATGTCCCAGTACTCTGTCCTTTCTCCCAACTGTTTGAGCACACGGACGTTTGCTTCAAATTTCTCCACTAGTGAGTGAAGTTCCTGCGCAGATTCCCGTTTTAACGAAGTAAACTCGAATAGCGAATCTACGTAAGACTGCTTCAATCGGATGGGGTCCTGGTAATGATCAATCAATAAATTCCAGGCCACTTGATAATTATTTGCGCTGAGAACGATTGTTTGAATCAACTTAAGGGCCTCTCCAGATAAGGACGACCGTAAGTAATAAAACTTTTGTATGCTCGAGAGTTCGTGTGACGAGTGAACGAGAGAGACGAATAGATCGTGGAAATTTAGCCAGCTATCCAGGTGACCAGAAAAGATGGGCAGTTTTACGTCGGGTAGTCGTACCGACGACGATTGAGGAAGCTGAGCTGTTGGTAGAGTTGCAGGCGTTGGACTTGGGACAGCAGATGTATTTACTGAGAGGAGAAATCCTTTGACGCTAAAGTAGCTAGTTTCAAATTCCGCTCGGACCTTAAGGTTATCGTCCAAGCCGTCATCGTCTAGCGATTCCAGTTCAGCTTGCGTAGAGTTGACATCCTTCCAAAGCACCACTAGATGTTCCAGACGCACTGGAACTTGGAGTGCATCTCGTTCTTCCTTGTATTGGTCTACGAAGGTTTTGATGAGGTTGAACGACGTCAGTAGGCCTTTCATACGCGTCTTGAGGCCCTTGATGCGTCGTTCCGTAGACATTGTGGGATGATGAAGACCAGGAAGCGAAGGAATCTGTAAGGCGGAAGACCGCGCAGCTCAAACGGGACGGGGTATATGAATTGGAGAGGTAATTACCTTGGAAAGGCAATATGAATGCCTTGAATTATATGAATGCTCCTATTAGTTAATTCCCTTAGCACGTGCGAGTGGTGAGTGGGTTTTGCCAAGATTCCAGGCTCACGGACTGGACGAGTTCCCGAAGGATCGACGGAATCTGCAAGGCGAAGACCGCGCAGCTCAAACGGGACGGGTGAAAGGTATTGGAAATATAATTACCTTTGATAGGCAATTTAATTGCCTTGTATTATATAAACTGCTTCAAACAGCTAACCTCCTGGACACGTGACTGGGTTTGGCTTAGGTTCCAGGCTGGTGGACTAGCGGAGTTCACGCTATCCGGCTCGAAGGACCAATGTCGTTAACACAGCGGTTTCAGGACACAAAAATTTAATATTTGGTCCCTAATATTCAATTCTTCCTTCAGTAAAAATTCAAATCCAATTTGCAAATACTAATTCTAACCACAGAGAACAGACATGGATGCTCGAACAAAATTTCGTTAAAAACGTGTGTAAAGATTTAAAACGCACCTCAGCGCCGCCAACGCAGGCTGCCCGACATAAAAACTCAATCTCACTAAGTGATGGCGTTGGCATACACTGCATAAACAATGTAGTGCTGCCACCTAGGAGCGATTCGGAATGAACACTAGCGCTAAAAAGTAAAACACGACAAATTTAACCATATTTATCAGCACACTAGCACCGCGCAACGGGGGCATAACGACATACTTCAAAATGACCAGTACAAACTTTTACACAAGCACGCGAATGAAGATGAACGTCTGTTCTCTGTGTTCTAACGTCCAACTTTAACCGTTGCAACCCTTCGTCCATGGTGATTCTGCCTCCACCTGTTGGCTGACTCGATGACCAGAAAAAGAGCACTTCCCATGCTGCAAAGGCGCCTTTTATATGTGTCATTGTCTTTTGATGGACGACGGATGTCAAAGAACGCATCTCGGTGCTTTACCTCGAATCGATTTTCGACGAACTAGGGAATCGCCGCTGACAATAGATGATCCATGCGAACATCATGATATTTCAGAGCAAATATGGATATTGTCCCTTTTGCTTGAAATTACCTTCCTTCCGCCTTCGATATCTCCAACTCTCGATGTGAAAGCCAATCAGGAAACACAAAATAAACTACCTGTCGGTGGAAAACAAAATTAAAAACACAAAAAAATTCTTGGATTAGCGTTTAAAATTCCATTTAAAATTTAAAATTTTAAACGAATATCCACATTCGTTTAAATTTTCATTAGTTCAGCATTGGAATCAATTAGCTGACTGAATTAGCTTATTTAAACAAATGCGCTACTACAACCCTGGCATATAACCATTCAATACGCTCAAATGGCATACATCTTTGGAAGCAAGTCTCTCGTAGTAACAAGTTCGTCTCAACAACAACAGGAGTGAAAAGCACGCACCCGTTCGCAGTAGAAGTCTCATCCATCGAATACCATTCATTATTTCGAGTTTTATTTTATTGAATATTGATAACCGTACTTCCGTTCGCATTTGAATGCAAATTACTCCGCCCAACGTTTCACAACGACGACCACGACGTCGTCGACAATGATCGGGATTTAAGCTCCTTCTGCGAATCTAGCAGTAGGTACACTTGTGTAAGACGACGACCCTAGTATAGGGTCGGAAACGCCACCCGGTCCATGGAACGTCCATCCGCGCATTGTTATGCGTTGGGATTGAATTCATCCTGCCATCGGAAAACAGCAGCACTGGCTGCGAGTGCGAAACGGGAAGAGGGTCAACAGCATCCGACAATCAGCCAACAAGCGCTGCAACAAGGAGCGCCGGGCAAGTCAAGGATTATTAGCTTCCTCTCTTCCTTGGTTGGCGCTTTATTATGATAATTGTAATGATGATGGATATCTATGCTAATTTAGCGCTTTGGTTTCGGTTTCACGGATTTGCTGCGAAAAAATGCTAATTTGGAGGAGGCTTGGATGGAACGTGTGTGTTTGTATGTGGGGAAGCGGCACCATCATGATTGGGCGAGCCAATAAGCGAATTTTAATGGGCTGAAAAATGGCACTGTGCCGGATGGATGTTGGTATTGAGAGAGGTTTTTTTTCGCGAAATTGACCAATTTGTGGAATGCTTTTATCAGGAGGCAGAATAGTTTGCTGAATTTTAAGGAATGCTGCAAATGAGCTTGCTGATTGGTTGTTTCATGGAGGAAAATGGTCAAGTAACCGAAGCGAACATAAGCATAAGCAGATAGTAACAGAAGAAGACATCTTGCTTGAATTGTGTATTGAGCAAACAGATGGTTCAAGAATGTGATTAATATGATGCTAAGGCCAGAATATAATACAGGGAAAGATCTTGACTCATTTTCAGCTCATAGCTCGAGCTCAAACATCAGAACATGAAATTCTTGATATGTAGAATCACTTTAATGCCAATTTGCTAGAAAAAAAACTTAGAATTTTCTTTTCATTTTCTGCTTTAGAAAAGTTTTCAGCATAATTAGGTAATTTGGATTATTGGACATCAAATACCCGACAATAAAATTCATTAGAAAACAATCTAAAATTGGTAGATCCTCGGATGTCAGGAGAAAGTTTTGGAAGTAAGAAACTTTGTGTGTAGTATCTTCTTGCCATTTGGGAAGAAAGCTACCCGATAATTTCATTTAAAACAGCAATAAAAATATTCAAATAAAAGTAAGGTAAAAATCGACTTCAATTGTACAGACTTTACAGTTTTTACCACACCATAACATTGTGCAAAAATAAAGCTTAATGTTCACACTAATACTATGTTAAAATCTGTGTTATACTTACACTAACACAGTTTACGCTGGAGCTGTCATTTTAGGTTTAGAGAGAAGTTATTTTTTGCATTCATAAAATCAATTCTTACTTGCATAAATTATTTCTTTTCCCGGTTATTTCGCACCAGAGGTGACAATTATAATTCACATGAACTAATCACATGCAATTTGTAGTGGTTTGTACCATGAAAGCAAATAATTCAAAGATTTTACACTTACCCCTGGTATCGAACACTGGGGGGAAGTGGATAATGTTCTGATCACGCAAATTATTGGATTATTTCGATAGCTATGAATCTTAATATGTTCCTTCTTGGTTATCATTGTGATTTCAGTGGTGATTGGACTAATATACGTAAGAAAACGCCGGATTAATCCACCTATCGGTATTGATGCCATTCACATGTTTCACATATGAAAAGAAAGTATGAGAAAGGTAAAAATAGCACTGATAGGTAAATATATTCCATAATACATATTCATTTATATTCATAACAAGTTTCGTCGTTTATTGCAATTTGTTGCGAACAAATCGGGTAGGGACAAGTGCATGAAAATAGGTGATTATTTTGTACGTGTATTGCGCACACACATACAAACAAACACACACACGCACCGACATAATCTCAATTCGTTAAACTGAGTCGATAAGTTTATAACACTGTAAGTCTCATTCTCCCTCAAAAAAGTTCATCTTTGGGGCGAACATACAGATTTTACGTCTATTACATTCTATGGCTATTACAAGAATTCCTTGAGGACCTATACCTTTAATCCAATGATCAACAAAAGATACTCAGAGCAATTACCATCTTGATTTTAATCATACATCACTACTCATCACAATTGAAGGTCAAGATAACTTGGATTTTCCACTAACCCCATTCCACTAGGGTAAGTGGGAAAATAACCCCTAAATTTCAAATATTTTTTGTAAATTTCAAGCTACTAAAAAGGTATGAATTACCGCACAGTTGGTGCAAAATGGACTGTTTTTGAGAGCCCATAATGATTTAATGCATTTAGATCATTTAAATTGCTTTTACAATAATTTGAGCATGAACTATCGATATTTCCTTTTCCACATCCCCCAGTGTACCTTATACAAATAATTCATTGAATAATCGCTTCCATCACATATGTTCTCAATATTATATGTAATCATATCAAACGTTTCAACTTCAATCTAATAATTTAAAAAAGGCATTTTGAAGGTTCTTGTGAACACAAAATACGCATTTGTAAGGTTTCAGTTAGAAATAGACCAAAAAATACTATGTACATTTCAAACTAAACCGATAAAAAAACAGCTTGTCGCAACTTTTCGCGAAACAAAATAGTGATTAATAGAAAGCTATTGCTTTAAGCTATGTAATGAGCATAGAATCATTGCGGGCACTCATCGGCGCTATTCTTTTGGAGCACTTCAATCTAAACAATGTGAATATTTTATTTGAATCATTGTGCGCTGGTCGTCCTTGTCCCTTAAAAATATGCTTGCAGTCTACAAGCAAATCATCCTTTCCGTGATTGAATACGGCATGCCCTTTAGGAAGAGTTGCACTAAAACTCATGATCTGAAACTCCAGCAAGTGCAAACAAGTTCCTGAGGATGATCCTCAAACTGCTCCCAGGACATGAACTTCTGAGGTCCACATGGCTGGGATAAAAACACTACACGAACGCAATGGTGAGTGTAATGATACATTTACGATTCGTTGCTGCTTCTCGGACCAGCCAGCGATCCCAGCTAGTCCCCAACTAGAAAACAAATTTCCTTTGTAAATAGTAGTGTAAATTGTAGTTTGGTGACGACCGAATTGTAGTTTTAAGATAGCTCTAGAACATAACCAAAACATTTGAAAGGATTAAATGTAGGATTATTTCATATGATAACCTTAATTCAAACTTTAAAAATTTTAGAACAACAAGAAAATTATTACAGATGTGGAATCCATAGAATCCAAAATATGTATCAATATCAACGCAGAGATGTATAAATTAAACAAATTTAACAACAACAAAATTCAGAAGGGTTAAGTACAAGACATGATCGCCCGACGTAAACTACATGAAACAGGAATGTAGTGCCATCATGGTTGAAAATTATAATGTACTTAAGGCTCTATAAACCGTAATCAATCCGATGATGACGATGATTTTATTCGAATCCACACTAATACTAATAAAGTTTTGAACTAAATTCAATATTTTGGGGCTATTTACCGACTTACCTCAATCATAGCATATTCATTACATTCACTCATCCAAACTAACAATTACTGAGGAATTGCTGGAAAAACGCTGAAAACTGCTTATTTCCTAGACCGACATTCGCAATTTTATCGAACGCATACTAACTCCGAATGTTCGGAGCAAACACATACACACGCACTTGATTTTTCACTTGATCTTCGTCCACTGTTTCTTTGATTTAATCACTCCTAAAACATATTCACTAACTGAGTTTCACCTTTTTATTCAATCTTGACAACCGATTAGAGGTGTGCGCCGCCGCGCCACGCCGCCGCCGCCGACAGTTTTTGGCATGCCGCCGCCGCCGGCATTTTTGCATCGGCGCGCCGCCGTTTAAAATTTTGTCACGCCGCTGATCTATATTTTTCCACGCCGATTAAAGTATGAAGAAGTTCCCACATCATCACGTTGGAACCCCAGAGAATTTTTCGTGAAAATACCAATGATTTCCTTGAGAATTACCGTTGAAATTCCGAAAACCTCTCCGTAAAAACTTAGAAAAACTGTGAGTGGAAATTCTGAAGAGACTGGATTAGAATTTCTGTCGTTTGGCAGAATGTAATTTGACTGAAAGCCACAAGGCCGAATATGTAGTTTGACCAAGCACATCTCGTCATCTTTTTCTTCTTATTGGCAGAGGTTGCATATCCCACTAGCACATTGCCGCCTCGCAGTTTAGTGTTAATTAAGCTCTTCCACTGTTGTTAAATGCGCGGTTTATTTAAGCCGGGTTACCATTTTTCATTCATATATCGTGAGGCCAACGCGATGGTACATTTATATGCCCAGGGAGGTGAAAAGGTGAAGGAGGTGAAAAAATTCCAACCCGAAAATTTCCTAGACCTGATCGGGAATCGAACCCAGCCACCTTCTGCATGGTTTTGCTTTATGGCGAAGACTCGTGAATTCGTTCATCCAGAAATTGCTTCAATTATTCAATCAAAAATTCCTTCAGGTATTCCTTTGAAAATTCCTCCATGAAATGTAATTGGAAATTCCTTAAATAATTGCTCCGAGAAAAATTTTCTCAGGAATTCCTTCGGAACTTCCTCCAGAATTCCATAAAAAAAACTTTAGGTACCCTCGTAAAATAGATTTTTGCAGATATTATTTCAAAATTTCTTCGAAAATTCGATCGATTTTAATTAGAAATTTCCTTAGAGGAACTTTAGTAAACTTCCTCAAGAATTATTCCGGAAATTAGTTTGGGACTTTCATCGGGAATTCCTTCAGAACTTCGTACGGATATTCCTTCGGAAAAATAAATTGACGATTCCTTTGTAAATTCTTTTACGAGTTCCTTTAGCATATTCCTCGGAAATTTTGATGTCTTTATTAATGAGATTTTCAGCTTACGGCTGGCTCAGATTCCTCGGAAATGTTTTAAGAAATTCCTTTAGAAATTCGTTCGGAAATACAGATGATGAAAAGTATAAAACTGCTAATGTCGCTCCTGTGACCAACATCTATTCTGCGCCCACTCACATATTAGTCCCATACTGTTTTTTCGCAAACTGAGAAGCTATTGAAGTTCCAAATCGCATCTTCCATATGAAACTTTTAAAAAATCTAATAAATTGAAACATCGTCGTATCTTTCTGAAATTTTGCTAAGTTGTTCATCATTCGCTGGATTACCGTAAAGCGATTTAGTTTGATAGAAACATTGTTTAACTTTGAGCAATTAGTTCATGTAAATGCTTAGTGGGTCTGTTATGCGGGTAGTTTCAATATGGGACTATGACTTGGTATTTCTTCACTCATGGGCATACAAAATCGCAGGTTTTATTATGATTTATGGAAGTACATAAGAAATAAACCCTATTCATTGGATTAACTCAAAAGTAACGGAAAGTCAAATAGGATTGTTATGCGAGTGGGGGCAGTATTGTGCTCAAACATAGCAGCCAAAAAACCGCTAGTATGTTGGTATAAGTGTCAAACCGATGTTGTTGATGCAACCAATCATACACTACAACATGATAGACAGCATATGCCAAGTTAAGCTTATTGAAGCCAAATAATTTTAAATTTCAAAATAATTTTAATGGTTACAGTGCCACTAGCGTTTTAGTACTTATGTTCTACTGGGAATACATTCGGAAAATGCTTCGGATTTATTTGAAATCCTTGGAGATTTTTCAGGAATTGTAATTGCTCTGGATATTCTTGGGAAAATTCCTTTGGAGGTTCCTTCGGAAATTCATTTACGAATTTCTTTGGAAATTTTAATAAATTCCTTCAGGAATTTCTTTGGATATTATTTCTAGAATTCCTAGAGGAGATTATTTTCGGAATATGTGCTTGGGAAATCCTCGAGTAACTTCCCCGGATTTTTTTTATAGAGAGTTTCTCTTCTACAAATTCCTTTGAACATTCGGAAATTCTCTTAAAATTTCCATAGAAATTGATTTCAAAATTCCTTCGGGAATCTATTCATAAATTCATTTTGGAATCCTTCTGAGGAATTCTTTGAATTTTTTTTTTGAGAATTAGTTCGGAATACTTTTAGAAATTCTTTTGTAAATTCTTCTGGGAATTCCTTGTAAATTCCATTTGATATTTATTCAAAAATTCATTTAGCAGAAATCCTTTACAATTTCCTTTAGTTTTTTTTTCTTGAAAATATTTTTATGTTCTACCGCGAGAATTCTTTAAAGAATCCTTTCTGAAATTCCTCCTGAGCATTTCCGAGCATTTTTTTTCTTTCGAAAAAAGAAATTTCTTCTAAAAATGTTGTCGCTGGGGGGGGGGTTATGTCCAAAACCACCCCCGTGGCTACGCCACTGCCTCCAGGAATTCATTCGGGAACTCATCTTGGAGATTCCACCAGAAATATTTTTGAAAATTACGCTTATAATTCCTAGGACACGTGATTCCTTTGTAAAACCATCCGAAAATTCTTTTGAAAATTAATCCAGAAATTTCTTCGAAAGTTCTTCCAGTAACTTCCTTGAAATCCTTAATTATTATACATTTTTTAATACATTGATGAAGATTTCCGAAGATTCTCAGAAGATTTTACAAACAAAACCAAATTGATTTCCCAAATAAATGCTTAGCTCTCTTAAGACATTGCTGGGAATTATTCAGAAATTCCTTTGAAGCTGGATAAACGTTTTTCTGTCCATAGATCGGAACAACGATCCATACGTGTTCAATTCTTAAATTTGTTATTTTTTTCATGTTTGAAAGTTCCCTGATTGTGTCAGAAATTCTCAGAAAATTCCAGCATTTTTCCAGGTTTTACAGGTAGTAGTCACCCTGTGGAAATTCTGGAAAATTTCGAAGAACTTTCCATGGCAATTTAAAAAAACTTCGAGCCAATTAGAATAAATTTCCTATGAAAATTCCTAACAATTTCCGTTGAAATCGAAATTTTTTTCTGATTTTGAAAAATTTCCAGCGGAAAATTTCTGGTGAAAACTCCAGCGAGTTTCCCGTTAAAACTCCTTAGAGTCTCCCGTGGATGTTCCGGAAAATGTTCAGTGTAAATTTGACGAAATATTTTGTTGAGTATTCCGGAGTACAAAATTTAGAACAATTTCTCATGAAAATTCTGAATAGTTTCTCATGCAAATTTTGAATTATTTTTCCCTGAAATTCCAAACAATTTTCCTTGGGAATGACAAAGAGCTGCAACGTTGTTCCTGTGGAAAATTCGATAATAATTTACAATAATATTGGAAATATTGGAAAAAAAATTCTGGAAAAGATGCTCCCGTTGAGATCTTGAAAATATCCCGAAAAAATGAAAAAAAATCTTCGAGAACGTTATAAAAAAAATCACCACGCCGATTCACGCCGCCGCCGCCGCCGGTTAAAATGACTTTCGGCGTGACGCCGAAAACGCCGCCGCCGCCGACCAAAATTCTGACAAACGCCGCCGCCGTCGATTTTCGAACCGGCGCACACCTCTACAACCGATTAATTCACTTCACGTCCAAAAACTGTCGAAAACTGCTTTCCAAAAATCGAAGTGAGAGACAAATTTGACGACCGTATTACAAATGCAAAAAAATGCGGAAAGCTCAAATTTACTAGCGCAATAAGTGAAATGGTGAGAACAAAATCTACGCGATGCAACTTCATTCAATCCGAACAATACAACGTATACGCCAGCCACGTCCACGCCAACACGCAAACAAAGGTGTGCATACACAAGAAAATAATCATCTCTTTACCGTTGCCAGATTTATTTATTGGAAAAAATCATTGCTGTTTGTCGGATTGAACAAATAAACCAAAAATAAATATTTAAACATGTTATGTAAGCTTCTGTTACATTCCAAGTGGTGTATACAAAAATTTCAACCGGTAAAAACCCATATATTTGATACACCGTAAACATGTGTTATGATATAAATTAAAAATTTCGTCAAGTCTGGCAACATTATGCATCAGCTGGCATATATTTAACACCCCAGTTGTAAACAATTTTTTTTATCGCTGCTGCACTTTTCCGTAGCAATTGCCTCACTATTACAAACAAGCGATACAGTCATTAATTTTCAAAACATTGTGATGGAGTCTTGAGCCTTAATTTGATTACTTATGTCACTAGTTTCGAGCAAAACTGGCGTAACTCAAATATGAAAATTGTTGGATACGATAATTCAAAATTATCGCTTAAGGACAATCCTCACGAAATCCAAATTTAAAACTACTCGCGTTTTCAAGGGCACACGAAATCAAACTTAATTGCCTATATTCCGGAGATTGAACCACCCGACTTGGACACTAATTTACAATGTTCTGAAAATTCATATGTGAATATGTACATTATGTGAAGGATAATGAATTGAAAAATGCATTGGAGGTAACCACTTTCCCTTCGATGGGACTCGAACCCACGACCCTCACTGAGACTGAGTCCCATTGAAGAGAAAGTGGTTACCTACAATACATTTTTCAAATCAATATCTTCCACATAATGTACATATTCACATACGAGTTTTCAGAATATTGTCAATTTATGCCCAAGTCGGGTGGTTTAATCCCCGGAATATAGGCAATAAACTTTGAACATAATAAATCAATATTTTAATACTTACATTGGATATGATGCGTTGGCAATCGCAATGAAAATCCCTTGTCCCTGACCTTTGTTCTTCGAGAAATAAATTGACATTATTTCTTGCACAGCATAACAATTACGAATGGAATAGATGAATAGATAGGTACAATGTGCAAATTCAGCCCGATGTGGCTGATGCGTTTTTGGCTGCCCAACAAAAAGAAAATCAAAAGGAACGCTTCATGAGTTGTATCCGTTTTTCAAAACCGTGTAAAACTTTGAAATTGCATGCACTGGGGTTGCTTTTTACGACCCAAGTGTACTGCAAATCCGTACTACCAACATTTTCATTACAAATTCCGCTTGGAGATGCTGCCATCGTTGATGGCAGAATAATTACCTACTTTGCGGTTCATCAATTAAATATATTTACCGCTAAAAAAAATACAAGGGTTATGTAGGGTATGCTCAAGCTACATAAAAAAGTCAGAAGGGTTATATACAAGATACTACCGCCCGACGTAAACTACGTAAAACAGATTATAAGATAATTCATTTAGTTACCTATGTCACTGGTTTGAGCATGAGCTTAGAGTGATTCAAATTTTGACCCTTTCGCTCCCCCATGCCCGAATGATAACATTTGCTATTTTAATGAACCTCCTAAAGTTTTAACTAAATTGGCTGTAATTTGACTGAGCACGAGCAGTTTGATGCTTCTATGGAATTTACTATAGAAATTGCCACGTATGTTTTCGACTATTTATCTATTTAAAAACTAATTTTAACCATTTAAAAATAATCAACCCGAAGACTTCATAGTATATTTCCTAATATGTAAGATAGTTATTATTGCGAAGCGATCGGATTATTGTTAGCAAAGTTATTAGGAAAACAAAAAATGGTCACATACATAAAATGCGACGCGTGACTGGACACAACACTTGTGGTTCTAACAAACACAAAAAGGATGTTTTAAAATTATCTTCTTGTCGACCGGTTTCGGGCTCGCTGCTGTCAACATACAGGACGTGGTCCAATCTGTAAATGGCAGCATTGAGCCCGAAACAGGTCGACAAGAAGGTAATTTAAAAAAAATCATTTTTTTCGTTTGTAAGAACCATAAGTGTTGTGTCCAGTCTCGCGTTGCGTTTTATGTATGTGATATAGGTCTTAAGTTAGTACAATCTCTAAAAAATGAGAAAAAATGCTCAATGTTGATATTTATGTTATTATTTTACGCGTAAAATTGAATTTCCCACGATTCAGTACATTTCTCAATAACTTTTCTTGTTTGTTTGTTTCGCAACAAAGACGATTTGGTCACTTGCTAAATTTCCTAAAAAATCGTTGGAAACACGATATATTGTACCGCTCAAAATAAAATCTACTCTTCCGTTCATTTTAAGTCGCAACAAAAGATAAACGCTAGTAGTCGCCTAAGAAAAACATACCTCCAGAAAAAAAGCTGCTTTGATATTTTTGAAAATTTGGTCACCACGTGGTCGATTCTGACGATGAGTGCTTTGATAGCACGTGCTATTTGTACTGCGGATACATTTTCCACATATATGAGAGCCTTGGAAAATGATCACGAAAGTTGTCATTTTGTTGCAAGGCACACTATTTAAATTTCTAGGCTACTAGACAACCTTGGGGCAATAACAAACACATCAAAAACAAGAAATGACATTTGGTTTATTGACGTTTTTCATGGCAATCAGATTTTTCCATCTAGTACCCATTTCAATTTTCCTTCCATTCCTCGATCTCTCCTTATCTCGATGGTCCTTTCAATATCGAGATTGTGGAATGCGGATATTCGAGCACACACAGCTAAACCAAATAACGCGAGCCTCGAAAGTGTTCTGCACATGAGTAATTCTCGCTGAGACCGGGCCACTATTTGCAAGAGGTTCTTAAAAATTCCTAAATATATGTTCATTAGAAAGCTTTTGGAATGATCCGAGTGAAATTCTTCAGAAAGATAGACCCCTCGTTAGTTATTCACGAAATCACTTTTACGGACCCCTCGATCAATTCTTGACTCATCAAAACTGTCATAGCTCTAACATTTCTCAACCGATCTTAGAGATCAGCATATCGTTGGAAAGAGGAAGAGTGTATCCTCAATTTGCAACAATGAAAATAGAAGTATCCGTAATGAATTTGGCCGCCATCTTGGGTTTCTTTTTGAAAACTGTTTTTCCGCCAGGTTCGCAGCCACCGAATTTGAATATTAATACATCGATAGAAAGCTTAGCTTATATTGTGCATTGTGTCCAAAAATCCCAGGTGTTTGTTTTTTTATTTATTATTTTATTTATTAAGATTTACCAATACCAAAATTCTTGAATTATTTAATACAATATCTTGAATACGGCTCCGTTATGCTCAAAACTTTCGAGCCCTTCGAATAAGATACTGTTGTAGATATGCTTTTCATTTTTGAAACATAATTGACTTAGAATAGTGTATGAAATCAAGGAACTGACGTCCTAGTATCATATTTACCATACGAATAATGTTCGTTGGTCAGATAGGCCTAAAAAATAATTTGGTAAATCATACATAACTTTTGATAGAAAAAACATAAACCTGAGATTTTTGTACACAATGCACAATATAAACTAAGCTTTCCATCGATGTATTCAAAATCGGTGGTTGCCAACCAGGCGGAAAAATAGTTTTCAAAAAGAAATCCAAGATGCCGGCCAAATTCAATATGGCCTCCTCTATTTTTAATATTGAAAATTGTGGATACACTCTTCCTCTTTCCAACGATATACTGATCTCTATGATCGGTGAGGAAATGCTGGAGCTATGACAGTTTGGGTGAGTCAAAAAATGACAAAAATCGAGAGGTTCTTTGAAATGATGTCGTGTATAACTAAAGAGGAGTTAATCATTTTGAAGAATTTAACTCGGATCCTTAATATACTCGCTGAAAGCTTTCGAATGAATATAAATTTAGGCATTTTTAAGAACCTCGTACAAATAGTGGCCCGGTATCAGCGAGAATTACTCACATTCATTATTTTGAGCTTTTAGTGCAATATCTTCACTTGTCATAAGACGAGTTCGTGCTAATTAAGTACTAACAAGTACGTATCTGTTGAAGTTATCAAGTAGTGTAATTAAATGGGATAATCGATCGCGTACCAATTAATTAACTTTTCGACCGCACACAGTAGAACAAAATAAAGCGAATCTTGAGAATGTTCTGCATATCCAAATCATTTTTATATGTCACTGATTTTGAACAAAATTGGCATAAATTGGCGACAATTTAAAATTTTCACTTAAAAACTACAAATTTGCCTAATGTATGGCGATTAAATACTTTGAAGTGCTATTTTAAGGGGTGCTGCTCAAATGGTAAGATAATCTTGTTTACAGTTGATAATCAATTTTAATAAAACTAGCAAACTGGTGGCGAGTGTCCGAGTCTATTGATATATAAATCTTGAAAATTAATTAAAAAATAAAGGAACTTTTAACGTTTAAAATATTACATGATTTCATGACGGTCCTCAATTTTGAAACATTGTACACACTGCAGATACACACTTAGACGCAGTTTAGGTCAAACATTGGCTTTACCGTTCTTTTCAAATGTTAGTCCAGGATTAACCTTACATAAAGCTGTTTATGCATTTAGAGGTATTGCAATGAAAGTTTGACGAATAATTAGGATTTAAAGAACCATTGCCCTTGTTAATAACCAATCACTCCTTGCATGAGCATGCGCATTATGACCGCACAATTCATAGTTGCTACTCCGTGATTGACTGAGCTTGCGAAATTTTACAGAGAACGCAATGAATGGGGCTTGGGACTAGCTACCCATTCTCAATGTACACGTTTCGGGAGCTCAAATATTTAAAGTCAATAACAGCGCCGGCCACGTCCTTACGGTCATATAGGAATGGAAGGATTGATAGTCCGACTCTCGTTGCTACTAGAGACCGAATATACCTCTGCATCTCCACGATTGTCTTGGGATAGGATATCGTTTTAGTTACAAAGAATAATTTATCTGGAATTTCTTTCTCGACGACTAAAACACGCACTGCACTTACTTGTTTGATGGCTACTCTTATTATCGGCCGCGTAATGCAGAACACAATATTTTGGCAAATCGCGCGATCGTTCTGCTGTCCGAAACAAGAGAGAGCAAACACTGAACTGATTAACTTTATTCGCGAAGTCGAAGCAAATTCTGCTCTTCCCTCCTATGGGAAACCCCATTGCTATCTGTCAGAGTTTGAGTGAAACATGGCCGCCATCTCCTCCTCTCTGTTGCTCTACTGTAAAAACCCATAAAGAACTGTCATTGCTTGTGTGAAGAATTTTGCTTCGACTTCGCGAATTACCGGCCGCGCAATCTGTTAATAATCAATCACTCCTTGCTTATACAAGCACCTAAAGCACTTTTTCATAAACACTACTCTTTCGCTTCGACTGCGGTCATTGCTTTGGTTTTGTTTTTATTCCTTTCTTTATTTGGTAGGTACTCTTTGTTTTCCTAACCGCTACTGTGCCGTGATCTACTGTGGTATTCTGCTGTACAGAATCCACACAGAATCTATTTTTAGACATTCGTTGTTGTTATCATTGTCTGGTCCATCTCATCGTGAGGAATGCCTCCGAGGAGAACAATTTGTCAGTCGTCATCGGGCAGCTGTGTCGGTAAGACGCGCATCCCAAAATGCCACCGTTTTGGCTGTACTTTAGGCGACTGGCAAGGGTTTAGTGGCCCTAGCAGCACACATGTCCTACATAGTTTACTACAATTCATATGTAACCAGATTCAGTCATAATCAAGTTGCTGCAATTAATTTTGTCTGACCTGTGCTGCTCGGCGGAGGGGCTTTGAATCGAACCCATGACCGTCCGCTTATAAGGCGAACGCGTAGCCAACTACGCTACGGGACCCCCTAAATTGCTTTGGTTCTATTGTTCTACTTTTTGAGCGAATCATTACACAAAAGTAGAGCGCAAGAACCAACCGCATCAGACAGCGGTCGTAACGAAACTCTGAAATTTTGATGGGTTTGTGAAAATTTGAATTTTTCAATGTTTTAACGTTGATAATCAATAGATCCAATGAGCTCAACAAATTGCAGGATAGTTTCCGATTCGCTTGATCATAAAATATCGAAAATCCATCGAAAGATAGAAAAAACTATTGGCATTTGAAATCTCCCCTAATTTCGGGACGGTCTCGAATTTGGAAATTTTCATTTGTCACCCTGTATTCAAATCTTTCCCTTAGACGTAGTTTACGTCGAAATTTGGGCTTTCAAATTGGAAGTGCCGTCAGTCAATTATAGGACAAACACGGTCAGATTTTCAAATGTTGCTATCAACAAATAACGTTGTTTTGGGTATGTAACAAGCAGGGGAGATGCAGAACTTGTTACTGTGACAGCAAGTTTAAAATTCCGCAATCAATGGGCATTTTACCCTTTACCCTCGATAATTGGTGACAATTTTAGAAATAGGGAAATCAATCAATCACGTACATACATCAAAATCAAGCAACTTTCGGGGTTTGATCTAATCTTTAGTTTAAACACGATTTCACGCAGAGCGGTCACAGCGGAGCTGTCACAGCAGTACGAAGGTTCGTCTGGTAGCATTTGCAACGGAGAACCATCGCATCGTATGTTGTGGCCGTCACACAGTGATGGAAAGCCGGATGAAACCTCAAATTTTTTTCGTGATTTTCGTGCCCATATTTTTTTAATTTACCATATATATTGAAAGAGCTAGTTCCAATTTTTTTTATTGTAGCTTGTAAATTTAATGTTTGGTGTCTTGTTGAAGTTCAAATTTATTTTTCCAAATGGTGGCATCAAAGTCATGAAGTGGCTGTCGGACAATAACAGCACGAAGTGAAATTTCAACGCAAGGTTGCAGTTAGTTATTGGAAAGGCGCATTGGGGTTGATTTCAAAAATGTACTGTTTCGGTGGCATCGGCGTTTTGCATGGTAGCTTAGTTGCTGTTAGAGATTCCGTCTATAAGAATAAATTTATTTGCATCTTCTAACTCCGCAGCGTGCTTGTCACTCTGCTACCGAAGGGCAAGTTTCTGTCGTAGCCAAACGATTAAGTTTTGCACTTTGAAGAAAATTCATTTCGGATCAACCTTCTTTTGCTTAAAATTGTGTCCCGAAAAAAAAAAATGATTTCATGTCTAATGTCGAACAGAAACACAATCAAAAAGTCTGGCCAGAAAATTTCACTTTTAGCCAGCGACAGCTAAATCGATGAGGACGCCACCTTAGTTGGAAATTTCGTTTAGCTCTTTTAGTGTTTGAAAACGCGCGTATTGAAAATAAAGGATCTTTTCAGGAGCGTCATTGTCGTTTAAACAGATACATTGGCTTTGACTAAAACGGTTGTCTTATTATTAACCACTGGACCGATACAACGCCTAAAAACCCAAAAATTCGAAAACTTAAGCCGAATAGTCTGTTTGTCTGGGTGAAGTTTTTTACCAACGGTCAATACCTCTTCTTGGATAAATAGTTTTTGTCCTGCAAGAGAACTGTTTGTAATTAATTCTTGAAGCTTCTCTCACTTTTCACCGTAGAACGCCGTAGAAAACGATATACGTTGCTTCCATCGCAGGCGGGAACCGAACGTTGCAAATAAATCTATTTGCGTTTGGTTTCGCGCCGCTTCCAATTTTGCTTATTTTTACTTTATTTCGGACATTTTTGAGGATGGTGTCTTCTGGGTTTCTGATGTCCTCCACCAAAAGCCAGACGAGAGTTCAGCGGCATGTTAATCCAGCAGTTTATTCAATGTTAATAAAGCGACACAAACTATAAAGAAAGAGACCTAATAAAGAGACACGTAGTCCTGCGTCACCTTTGCGTGCAACCCGATTGGGTTATACCTTTGAGTTGTTTTTTGATGAGTTTGTTTTTGCCCCAAAATGGTTTCGTAGCCTAGAATATTGATAAGAAAATTATTTTGAGCTTTTTAGTGGAATGTCTTCACTTGTCATAAGACGAGTTAATATCATCCCATTGAATTCCACCACTTAATTGTATCTTGACAGATACGTATTTCGACCTCAAAGGTAAGGCCGTCTTCAGTGTCTCGTAAGTCGAGTCAAGTACGAGACACTGAAGACGGCCTTACCTTTGAGGTCGAAATACGTATCTGTCAAGATACAATTAAGTGGTGGAATTCAATGGGATGATATTAACTCGTCTTATGACTAGAATATTGAACACAATATGAATATCACACATAGAGATATGGAGATATCGAGATAGGGAGGATATCGAGATGTAGAAAGCAAAAATGTATGTGGATGTAAGCGGCCAAGAAGATGTAGAACATCGATATGTAGAGAGTCGACTGTACATGCTTAATTTCTTGAGGCATGAAAAATATATAGCCCAAGCCGGGTCTCATCTCGAATCCAGTAACCTTCAGTGTGATCTGCTTTGTAGTAATTTATATTTCTACTATTCTAAAAATATTGTTTGAATAACGTTAAAAAAAACACGAGGAACTGCCGCATAGCAACTCAGTGTTAGCAAATATAGGCACTTCTATGTTTGTTAACCGCTGTGTTTCAATGCCAAGCTATTATTTTTTCATTCATATAATTTAAGGCTAACACGATGAAACTCTCATGCTTAGGGAAGTTAAGATAACTTCCTAAACAACATTGGGAATCGCACCTATCTAGCTTTACCATGGTATTGTAGAGAAAGACCGAAACTATCAGGAATCATTTTGTTTGCCGAAAACATCAAACATCTTTATCTTTTCAATCCCAATGCCAAACCCAAAATTCAAATTTGTGCTAAGTCGAAGTATTTGAATTCTCGATGTTTCATAGGAAACTCGATAAATGAGTTTTGAGTACTTAATCGTATTCCAGTTATATTTTCATAAAATATAGGAAGTAGCTCAAACTATTCAAAGGTCTGAAGGGGTTCTTCTTCTTCTTCTTAGTGTTCATTAAGCAATTCCACAGTTATTAACTGCGAGGTTTCTTAGCCTAGTTACCATTTTTGTATTCGTATATCATGAGGCTAACACGATGATACGTAGCGCCCGGAGTAGTCGAGACTATTTCCAATCCGAAAATTGCCTAGATCGGCACCGGGAATCGAACCCAGCCACCCTCAGCATGGTCTTGCTTTGTAGCCGCGCGTCTTACCGCATGGCTAAGGAGGGTCTGAAGGGGTACCAATCATGAAAAGGTTGAGAACCGCTGGTATGGACAGTAGACTTCTACTTATCGGTCCATGCAGGGCATTTGTGGGGGATCGTCTTTCTGGCGTTGGTAGTGGTCGGAAGTAGACCGACGAATATAAAAAAGCCCTAACTTTTCGTTCATGAAACTTTTTCAGCATTTCTTCTGTCTCTTCTACAACGTGTTTTGCAATCAAGTTCTTTAAACACGACACAGTTAAATATCAAATTATCTCCAAGTTTGATGAACCTTCTTAGTCGAAAACAAAATTAGCGAAAATTTCCATTCTCTTACAATTAATTTATCATGCATTTGGTGGTCCAAAAACAATTTCAGATAACTTGAATTTGAAGTTTGGTGTTTCGCCTTATTGGCAGTGACGAAAACAATGCTGCCAAAGCCTGCATTGAATAAAATCTGTGTGCAGTGCACTGGGTTATTATTCGTCTTGCATACTGTACCAACGCATTTGGTACCATCTTAATCTAGATTACCCGTACCGAAACGGAAGCCTTTGCAGTACCGAACCGTTTTCCTTTTAAAGTCCTCCTCATTGTTCCAGTAACCAGCAGATCTCTTGATTGAGGATGCTGCGTTTAACCGCATTGTTTGCCATCTTGACTGCGTATCTCGTTGTGGATTCCCACCTCTGTGTGCGAGATGCAATTATGGAAAATCACATCCCAGTCAACGAGCAGAACCAAACACAGCAGACGAGCTGAGCGTGTGATCGATTTGTGTTGTTCAATTTGTGGTTTGCCAGAGAAAGAACCGTAAATCGATCCGGCCGGAAATCGGAAGCGACGTCTGCTGATTGCCAACTTCTTCGGATAACTGTTGCATTGCAACCAGCCGGCCCCGGCTTGTCGTCGCCGGTTTGCTCTGGTTTCCATCGCGCACCACCGGCGGCGGCAACCTGCAGCATTGTTCCAGAGAAAACCGAAACAATTTCCCGGTAAAGCAAGTTGCCAATAGTGTGGCTTGCGTCTGCCTGGTGGACCTGACAGGGGTGGCTGGAATTCGCTAATTGAAATTGAACCATTTCATGGGGCAGTGGTTGGTTGTGGGATGGCGTAGCGCGCAGGAATCCTCGTGGCGTGGACAAATGCTACCTACTTGGGTTCGGTTCGAGCGGGCACGGAGAGGCAAGATATGCTGTTGGTTGGTCTGATGTTGTGTCTCGTGCTTGAATGACAAATGCAGTGTGGCGCGTACAAGTACAAACCAAACTGCACCACCATCAATGTGTCGTTGGGTTGGTCGACGCTAGACGTACGGTCAAAAGGCAAACCAGCTCGGAAACCCAACTGACAGGAAAGCAAAACAGGAAGACGTTGCAAATCGAGACCAGGTTATATAAAACTGGAATAAAAGTGCAAACTTAAAACTTCGGACAGACACGACGAATGGGAGCAGCATTGGATACCGGTAACGTGAGGAGAATAATGCCATTTGTCTGGTGAATAAATTTGCTGAAGACTGCAGTTGCAGTTTTGCTTTTCAAAAATTAGCTGCTTCCTTAGTTACTTTGGACTGCTCCTGCTTCGGTGAGTTGTTATTCTTGTGACACACTTTTGTATAAAAAACTACAGTAAATCAAATCAAAGTTTGAAAATTTTGTATTTGTTCTATCTGTGAATTTACTGTTTTTGTTCAATTCTTATGGATTTCCAAAAATAATGTCAAATCAATCTTAAAAACTATCTTTCCGATTAAATATGTTCAAATTACAATCTTCACAGGAGCTCTCCTGTTTTTCGATAATCTCATCGAGATTAAATTTGTAGCACAAAAGATATGTGTGTGTGTAAAAGTCATATTCCTCATTATGATAATGATTGGCCAAATGTGTGAAGATTATACAAATTACAAAAGCCTAGAAATTAGCAATGACCTTCATTTTTTACACTGGCATAACATGAATGATAAGCGAAATGCCTAATTTGAAACCTAAAACCAAAATATCAAAATCAAATTATCTTCACAGAAAGTCAACGACAATGCGCCCCGCACTTTAATCCGCATCCCATCCATCCAGAATTTGGCTTCAGATATCCTCTTGAGCCTCGCCACGGGATTGTTTACGTTTCCAGCCCAGTCAGCGAAACCGCTTTGATTAATTGTCCTCCACGATGAGATGCTAATGATCCGTCATTGTTTCATGTGCCCCTCTCCGAGCTGGACCAAAAAGACACATGAGAACCGCAACGGCCGACGCGACGACGCGTGTGTTCTTCCGGGTATTATCCACGACGGTACACGCCAGGCAGTTGTGTGTGGCTAATGCGGTCCATGATGCAAACCACGCCGAACCAAATAGACGACCCGACGAGTGTGATGTCAGCTGATATTCCCTCCCCCGAAAATTCCCATCAAGCTGAGGGGTCGAGTCGGTGCAGTTGAAGCCGTAGCGACTCGTGACGTACGGCGCGCGGAGGGGACAAATCGGAGTACTCTCGACAGACAGAAACGCCTCCAGAAGTGGAAGATGGATAGATGAATGAATGACGTTGACATCTCTCGTCCGACTCGACTGATGATCCAATGAATTTGCCGTTGGTTGTGACGCAACGGCATGAGCGCTACTAAATCGATAGTTTTGCCTGAAAGCTGTATGCATGCATCTGGACATTCGTTGAATTAAGTTGAAAGAATTACTTCAAGCAGACAATGTTAGTGTAGTAAGAGGGGAATTACCAAACAATATCACGGTAGTTTGCCACTGTCCACAGATTGATTGACAGTGTAACAATTCAGATGAACGTGAAAAATTGAACCTCATTCTATGCCACGCGAAAATAACCACTTAATTTCCCTGCTGGAGATTGTTTAAAAGGGAGAAGAGTTACTCCGCATTGATTTTACGAAACAGTGCAATGGATACAGCCCGGGTCTTGTACCCCGCAATTCAATTCCTATACTCGATGCATATAGAATTATTCATTTATTTATTTACTTCTACGGCATTTTCTCGGACCCCACCCAGAGATAGAGAGGAACTTGCTTGCATGTAAATAGTCGGTCGGTCGAGCCACTTAGCAATGCATCTAACGAGTCGATCGCATTTCTGCCCTGGGTGATGCTTATCTTCGAGACATACCGTCCTCGGTCGTAGTGGAAGGGCAGCCTTTCGTTCGACTTTGTCGTTGTCGTAAGACCTGAATCACTGATTTGTACAAGGTGGCACCCCACCTTGCCATCAAGCATCGGGCGGTAAGAGAAAGGTAATGGAAATATATTTTCATTTCGATGTGTTTTTGTCGCAACGGTGCCCTAACTATTCCAGAGATGGGTTAACAACCAAAGGTATAAAGTTCTACTTATACTATCGGGAGGAAAGGATTTTATGCGCCAAAACTATAAATTTCAAAGAACACAAATGAACATTCGATTAACTTTATCGCAATGGGGATTCCGTGCTGTTCTAGCTAGTTGCCTGTGGAGTCCAGTAGTCGAGAAGCAGAAATTATACCAGACTAAGCGATAACCTATTCTTTAACCATTTGTCAGAATAGAACTATTTTAATTAAGGGTAGATTCTAGTTTATCACTGCTGTGAATAGATTTATGGACTAAGGTTAATTGTACGAGTAACTGCCATTTCAATCCAATTCTGAGTCAGACAAAACATAGTGCCGCTTTCAATTTAGCTGAAAATAATTAGTTATACTGTTTTTATCACATATAGGCAACTTGCAATAAAAGCTAAATTTTATTATTGTTCGATATCAAAAAACCTACTTGATGTACATAGCACAACTGAAATGGTGGGTCTGGGTCATTTAGCATAAGGTCATTTGGTATGAGGTCATTTGGCGTAAGGTCATTTGGCATAACGGACGTTTGGCATAATTTTGAGCTGGGACAAAAGTGGGGGTCATTTGGCATATTTTTTGCTGTTCAAAATATCTTATCCAAGTAACCATTACTACAATATTTCGTTTTTTCTAATACTGGTTCAATAAATGGGGCTATTTTAAATTAAGTTGTAGAGCCAGTTATTAAACCAGTATTAAAAGATTAGCTATTGAATAAGCATATGCGGTGGTTCGAAACGAAATTCCGCGGAATTTTAGCATGGCGAAATCTGATTTCTTGTTTTCGTTTCGTAAAATAGAAAATATTTCGCTAGAAAAAACTAGCTTTTAACTTAATTTAACGGAATTCCGAGGAATTTCGAAACAAAATCAGACTTAAACCATACTGCCTCGTACGGTCGTGATTTATCAAAAATTTGGCTTCGCTGCTGAACAAAATCACAAAGCTGTTTTCAAATCTTAATGTTATACATATTTTTCTATTAACGCTTTCTACATAAGCCCATTCTGGGTCGACAAATACGTGTTTAGTTTTCTTCTTTAAAACGTTTTCATTTTAACTAGGTCCGATCTCAATGACAGACAAAGAAAAAAAAGCGTCTTCATTGTTTTGCTATATTTTTTTTAAACTTTATTAAACTGATTTTTCTTATAATTAGAGTTCATCACTGCAGTGTTTTGTTAGAAGTGTCCAACTGAAAAAAAAATATCTTTAACTATTGTATCCTATTTTTTTCAAAGTGATTCGACTCAATATTTAAGACTTTAGGCGCAGAGTGTAAATGTAATCATATAATAAGCAAAATAAAATATCAATGTAGAATTAGAAATTTTTCTTTGAAAATCTCAGTCTCAGTTTTATTGCTTTTTAATATTTCTTTATTTTTTACTATGTCTGAAACTTGATTATGCATATGTACAACATGTGATAGATTTAGCTTGAGCTTGAGCTTGAGCTTGATTGACTGCTCGTAGTTGCTACTCCATTATGACCAGATCAGCTGTTCTTGCACAGGGAACCAATAGATGTTTGCTTGGGACTAGCACACATCTTCAATGTACAAGTACTGGTGATCTCATTTGTTAAGTCATACTGGCGCCTGCCACGTCAG
Source organism: Armigeres subalbatus (assembly GCF_024139115.2). Classification (NCBI taxonomy): domain Eukaryota; kingdom Metazoa; phylum Arthropoda; class Insecta; order Diptera; family Culicidae; genus Armigeres; species Armigeres subalbatus. The sequence continues at coordinate 146,017,271 of NC_085141.1, forward strand.
AATGCAAGTCAATGTAGGGAAGGGGAGGAAATGATGATGCAATCACTCGCCCACTGCAAGCCGAATATACCTCTGCACTTGCCACGAGTTCATGCGGAATTTGTTGGAATTTCTGGGTTAGGTTGGAGAGGCAGAGGTCCGTTTTTGGTTAACGAGCTGCCAATGTGATAGATAGGAGAAGGTAACTGATGGAATTTCTAATTGGATGTTGGAAACGAGCTCTAGTTCATTTCCAATTCTAGCAGATTACTGTACTGCAGATTACTAGATTACTGTTAGAATACTCAAGTTGAAGGTATAGGAATAAAAATGGAAACGGTATGAAAGTCCATTTCCAGTTCTAGCGATTGCTAGAACATGAGAAATATAGAGGAAGATACAAAGTAGGAGAATGGAACGGACCTGGGATTGAACCCACGACCTCCTGCGTATGAGGCAGAAGCAGTAGCCATATGACTACCAAGCCCGCTTCATGCATATGTACAACATGTGATAGATTTAGTTAGGAAAAGGTATTGGAGGGTAACCGCCCCTTCGGTGGGGTTTGATCCCACGACCCCAGTTCGCATGACAGGTGCTTTCCCTACTAAGCTACGAAGGACCTCCGTCGTCCACCGCAGCTTAGCGGGTACTGATGAAACCAAATTCCCAGCACCAGGTACCAGCCGATCTCTCGCAATACATTTTCAGAACTAACTCTCTCAAATGTATTTTTGTACACAATGTCAACCAAGTAGGATGAGTATTTAATATTGTCCGGCTCCTACACACTTGCTTCATCAGCAACGGCGCTCAATGAAGTAGGGTTGTGTGAGGTTGTGCCAGTTTGGTCGTCAGATCAGAGATTATTTTTTAATTTTTTATTGCTTTTTCTTCACCTGTCATAAGACGAGTTTGAACAATCCCATTGAATTCCACCACTTAATTGTATCCTGACAGATACGTATTTCGACCTCAACAGTAAGGCCGTCTTCAGTGTCTTGTACTTGACTCGACTCGAGTCGAGTCAAGTACAAGACACTGAAGACGGCCTTACTGTTGAGGTCGAAATACGTATCTGTCAGGATACAATTAAGTGGTGGAATTCAATGGGATTGTTCAAACTCGTCTTATGACAGGTGAAAACATTCCACTAAAAAGCTCAAAATAATTTTCTTATGCTTTTTCTTGATTATTTTGTGGAATTTTGTTTATTATTTATGGAAAAAAATATTTATTTTGTGGAAATCTTTGAAATTGTTTATTACTAATAATGATTTATTTATGGAAATTTATACTTTTTTCGAGGAACATTTTGATATCTTCATGGAAAATACTTCTTTTATAATTGCCATTTTTGCTTTTAAAAGTGCTAATTTGTTGTTTTTTTGTGGAAAATTCATAATTGTTTGTGAAAATTTTCTATTTATTTGTTGCTCATACCCTGATTTCATAATTGGTAATTTCCTATTTTTTTATGAAAAATTTATAATTTAATAGGGGGTGTTTTTATTTTAGTCAATCATATACAGTAGCCGTTCGATAGCTACAACATGTTAACTTTTCAGTTAGCGAATGCCGTTCGACGTATTTTAGACGTCAAACGGTTGTCAATCGACGTCAGATGAAATAAAAGTGCATCTGATTGTGCAGCGCAATGCAGCTTTCATTGAGTTTGACATAGTTCTGAAGTTTAGCGGTCTGATAACTGCAAAACTGTTGCAACTATCGAATCGCAGTTAAAAATCATTTCCGTTAAATGACTTGCGCAGTTATCGAACGTCTACTGTATGAATCAGATCAGTATATACAACTTTGTTGAAGAGGCAAAACCGTGGCGTGAATTCCTAGCGCCCTTGTGACGTATTTTAGAGCGCCTCTTATTAAAGGCCGACTTCTTCACCTCTTAGGCCTCAAACCAGATTTGAGCGCATAACTAGGCCTTAAGAGCCACCGCTAAGAAAAACATTATTATTAAACGGAGCGCATTGATTCTGCGTTGGATTGCTTTGAAACACGGTTTTCGTTTTCGGAGATGCAGAGCATTCCTCGGTCTCTTATAATGATGAGTGTCAAACTAATTTTCATCTCCTAATCCTAAATTGACTGTAAGGGCGTGACCGGCTCATATTGTCCATAGCAGCTGTTTCTTACACTCAATTGAAGTCGGTTGAGGAAGAAAATTTGACAAAAATGTTTGCATGCCTCATATGCACAAACACATAAACATCGACAAACAGACAATAGCTTGGTTCGTCGAGTTGATTGTATAAAAGACTAAGGGTCTCAGAGCCTCCTATGAAAAGGTTGAATTTGGAAGGGAATAATATCCTTTTATTACAAGTTCTTGTAGGAGAAAGGAAAAATTATTTCTTCATACCTGGCAAACTCCTGATCACATTTCTAAAATACAATCTGAAATACATATCTTTTGTGCATTTTAGAAAGGTGCAGATGATTCGTCTATCGAGCAAATTTTACCGACGGAATTCCGAGAACTACTTATCAGATCGAGGCCTGGCATAGACGATGGAATGGCCTGGTTGGCAGTCACGTAGGCGTTTTGAAAATGTTGGAAGAATTCAGATTTGAAGAGAAGCATACCCGTGGACAAATTCTTGCTTTGATGTCTGGCAATTCTAGTCGTAAAAGGAGAACTGAGGCAGAGGAAAACGACATGAAGATCATGAAAATTGTCGGAAACTGCAGCAAATACAGAGATTACAACAACTCGGAAATTAATTACATTCGGGGACCTAAATCGATTGCTCTAGAAGGGAGAGGGTTGTATGGCCGAAAACCACTAGGCTGTAAGATGTTTGGCCGAATATATCATTTGGTCGAACAGACCATTAGGGCGAGAGTCATTTGGCCAAAAGGGTCATATAGCGGAGATTCTATCACAGACGCACGAAGGACATAAACCCGAATTCCATTCGCCCGAAAAGACCAAACGCCAGAAAAGACCATTCGACCGAATTGGTAAAACAACCGAACAGATTTTTTTAGACGAATATTTTCTCACTGAAGTTAATCAAAAACATATGACCGTTTGTTTTCTCCATATTTTGCATTTGCTTGAATTGAGGAAAAAAAAGTATATGGATCAGGGACGTAAGGTCAAATAAATATTGTTAAAATTTTAACAAAAATGTTAAAAACATTAATATGCAAAACTCTAAGGAACAACCCATGATAAAAAGAATGAAAATCTAGAATAAAACCTTCAATTTAAAATAATTGGAACCTTTATCCCAATTATCATTTTTGTAACTTCTACCCATTAACCTACAAGGTTTAGGATAAGTATCCAAAGTAAAAGCTACTATTGAGCCAAGGTCTTTTGATCAAGGTAGATTTCTGTATGTGTAATGCCGATTGGCATTGGAGCATAATTTTGCCTTCTTTATGGTTCAGGCTGTTCTTTAGTGAAGTCTGTTATATTATTAAGGTGACACGGGAAGCACAAACAATCATCAAATCGTCATCATTTCATCATTGAATGCTTAATTTTTTTTTCTACAACAAATATGACTTTGAAAAAGTATCACAGGCGCGTGCTTACTCGCAATCTACATGCTGATACTTTTATAGTTACATCAAACAACTGAAACCCAAGATACGCCGCTCCAAAATTTCGAGGTGGAAATGCTAGAAAGAGACAAAAGATAGGAAAAATAACACGGTTTGTAGTGCCTCCCCGAGTCACCTTAAAGCACGAATTAGTCCAGAAACGCAAACAGTAACTTCTTCTGAAATATGATGGTTCCCAAAAGCTTCTATCTCACGCTTCCACGGGTCGACCGATGACAAGACCACCAACTAACCTAACCAAGCCTGGACGAGTGAGCCTTCTGATTCGTGAACTGCAGAAAGTTGGAGTTAAGGAATTATTCACGTTTTGCATGATGCCAATCGAAGAGCAACTCAACTTGACTAAACGATTGGTTCGTTCATTTGAAACATTTAGCCTAAATGGTCGCTTAGCAAAAAGGGTCATTTGACCGAAAATGCCATTTGTGTGAATGGTCGTCTAGCAAAAAGGGTCATTTGACCGAAAATGTCATTTGGCCTAAATGGTCGTTTAGCAAAAGGGTCATTTGACCGAAAATTTTGTTTGGCCGAACAGGTCATTTGGTCGAAAAAGTCGTTTGCTCGAAATGGCCAATGGCCAAGAGAGAAGTCACCCCAAAAATTTTTGGAAATTTTAGTCGTTCTTTTTATTTTTGTAAATAATTCTGCAAACAACAATGATATTCATGAAATAACATTCACCGCGTGTGGTTCATTATAAATCATTTCTCAGTCCTTGTCAAGAGTTTTGTGAGCCTTCTCGACAAGAAATCACGTGTTTTGCGTTTCCAAAGCATAAACTGATTCATGCTTCTGAAAAAAATTATAAAATTTAAAGATTGGATCACCCTACCAAACTATACTAGCAACGTATTTTGTAGCTCTCTAGCTTTTGATATATCGCCTGATAAACCAAACTCTTAAATACAAACTGTTACCGGAAAACTCTGAAGTGTTACCTACCTAACGGGATACAACTGAAGATCAACCTTATCCTTCATGAATTGGAGTGCAAAAGTGGTTTTAATTCAAATCCTTCACATCACAAATCAACACAAATAAAGGTTAGTACCGCATCAGCTCAGTTTAAAGTGGTGTTGTACTGAGTGATAACAACACAATCTTGACGGTGGTGTATCATTCAATCAGCAAGTACCATTATTTTTCGATTTGTTTTGCCTTCTGTCCTTACACGTTCCTCTGGTACGGTGCTGTTCTATCGGATAGTGTAGTGTGTCTTGGTGCGTTCGGTGGTCTCGAAAGCCGGAACACTATAATCGACGTGCAGGCTCTGGTTCGATAGCAGCTTTGGTAAGGGCAAATTAGTTCATAATCACACACCTCACTTAGGGTGGTGCCGGTCAGTCGGATAGAGTACCGTGTCTGGGTGCGTTCGATGGTTTCAAAAGTCGAAACACTTTAATCGACGCGCATGATTCTGGTTCGGCAAAGGCTTTAGTGAAAGTGATCTAAGGGGGCAGTTCAATAAGATTAGTTTTGGGAAAATACTGATTTCGTTTATATACTGCCTCGTGTGTTGTTAGGTATTCTTTATAACACCGCAGCAAACTGTTTATGTTGTAGGAAAATCTGCACTCTACGTTGAATTTTGGGCTGTGTTGGGTTGAATATAAGATCATGGATGCATGTAAGGCTTGTGCTAGGAACTTCGGAAGATCAGATAGAAGTGTCCTGTGCAGTGGGTCGTGTGGAAGAGTTTTCCATCCCGGTTGTGTCGGTTTGAATGTAACAAACTTCAAAGCGTGGGCAGCCAATGTTGGGTTGCTCTGGTTCTGCGAAAATTGTAAGGTCAACTTTAACCCAAGCATTATGGACAGAGAGGCTATCATCATCAAGACTATGCGTGACCTACTATTACGCGTCGACTCAATGGATCTTAGGATTGGCCAATTCGGAGAAAACTTGAAGACCCTCAACAACCTACTATCGATTTCCTCTTCTATTCGGCGCGACTCCAGTTTTTCGTCGAGGCTGCAACAATTTGCTGCTACCGGAACAACAAATCATGACCCAACAGATTTCTACAACAGCATTGATCGATTCAATCTTGATATTTCACTTCGTTCCAATGCTGCTAACAATACAATGGCTGATGTTGAAGCGGAACTCGATGCTACCTTGAATAGTGATGACCTTAACCATGCAGTTGGAATGGCCTCTGTCACCGCTAACCCCGTCATCGCCACCACCGCTGCGTCCGTCGCCACCACCATTACCACCGCCACCGCTACTACCGCCACCGCTACCACCGCCACCGCTACTACCGCCATCGCAACCACCGCCACCGCTACCGCAGCCGCTGTTGCCTCTGTCATCAGCCCCTCCGTTACCACCGCTTTCGTTCCTGCTGCTGCCATCTCCGATGCCACTACTATTGCCACTGTCTCTACCGTACCCAACTCCTACGCCGCGGTTGCTTCCGAAGCGCAACGAACGTCAGCTTACAACAATCGAGCACAAGTAACCTACACTAGTGTGCCTAGTTCATCGTCAACAGCTGGTCCTTCATCTATCAACGCTCAACAAGAAAATTGTCGACTGAGAGTGGTAAGCAGAAATCGCTCACCATTGCGGCAAACCCTGAATATAGAAACTATGAAGTCCTTATACATCACACCGTTCCACGTTGAGCAAACTGAAGAGGATATAGTCGATTACTTGCGTGATACAATTAATATTGATCCTTCCTCATTAAAATGTGTTAAGTTAGTTCCGCGTTCCAAAAATTTAAATGAGCTTTCTTTTGTATCGTTCAAATTATCAGTTTCAGAAGAGCTAGTCCCTTTTTACTGGCCAGAAGGCGTTGAGATACGTGAGTTTCAAGCAAAAAACGGGAATCCTGCCAAACACGTAGTACTGATATGATAAACTTAAGTAGTATCAATACCATTGTACCAGTCAATAATAATTTAGTTGCTACATCTGCTCTGCATTTCCAAGAATCCTTTTATGATTCAAACATAAAATATCATTATTTTGAACATGATCAACTAAAATCCTTCCTATCAAAACACTCCAGAAATTTTATGAAAATCGGGCTGCATAATGCCCGCAGTCTTATCGGCAATATCGAAAACTATCGTTCATTATTAGCTAATTCTGCATTAGATGTTTTAGCAATTGTTGAAACATGGCTCAAACCATCTATTACCAATAAGTTGGCTGAAATTGCGGGATACGCCATAGTAAGATCTGATCGACGTAATAGGAAAAAAAGAGGTGGTGGAGTGGCTTTCTATTTAAAGAAAAATGTTAAGTACTCGGTCATCACCAAATCCGAAAAAGATAGTGAGATCGACTATCTATTCATTAAATTGAAACACGCGAACCTTGTATGTGGTGTCATATACAAGCCCCCTAATATAAAGGTGTCGAATTTAAATTGTATCTTCAACACTATCTCTGAATTGTCATCCACAGAGCCTAATATTTTAGTAATGGGTGATTTCAACATCAACTTAAAGGCACAAGAATCGAAAAAATGCACGACATTCTTGGAAAATTTAAATGCACTGTCTTTCAAGTTAATTAGCTACATGCCACAGGACCGAATCATCTTCCATTCTTGATCTGTTCACTGGAAATTGTACGAAAAGTATAAATAATGTCTATCAATCCTCTCTTGGTAGGATAAGTGATCATGATTTTATTTGTGTTGACTATAAGTACAAACATTCGAAGTCACACCCTGAAGTATACTGGGCTCGTGAGTACCATAAAATAGATAACGACTCATTTTTATCCGACCTACACGATTGTGCTTTTGATCGAGTTTTTTGCTGTGCTAATGTTAATGATAAGCTTCGATGTTTTTATGAGATGTTTTTCGACACCCTTAATCGTCATGCCCCCTTAACGAAGAAAACTGTTAAAGATCCCAATAATCCATGGATTACTAAACATGTTGAGCGTATCTTCAAAAACCGTTCCGATGCGTATGAATGTTGGAAACGGGATATAAATGATCGTGGAAAATGGATTACTTTCACCAGACTTCGTAATCTAGCGAATCGTGAAGTGAAACGAATAAAAAAGGAATACTTTTCTTCTCAACTTAACGTCGATCTTCCTGCCAAGCAACTATGGAAGAATATTAAGCGTCTTGGACTTAAACACACTAGCACTAATGTGAGCGGCGGTGATGTAACTGCTGAAACTCTAAATAATTATTTTGGAACACATTTTACTTCTCGTACGGATTCACAAAACGAAGATACCGTAGAAGCACAGTCAAATTTTTCCTTCAGATGTGTGTCCAATGACGATGTACTTGCCGAATTCGCGTCTGCAGCTTGCGATGCTGTTGGCAATGATTTGATTCCGTTGAGTATCTTGAAATCATCTTTATGCGTCACTCTACCGTACATCACCGATATTTTCAATTGCTGTATCACCACTTCCGAGTTTCCAATGGACTGGAAAATTGCGAAAGATTATCCCAATAGGTAAAATTGATAATCCTGTACTTGAGAATGACTATCGTCCGATAAGCATTCTATGTGCTCTCTCTAAAGTGTTCGAGTCGCTTATCTCAAATCAATTAAGTCTTTATCTTACACAAAAACAGTTATTGTGCCCCTTTCAATCTGGTTACCGTAAAGCGTGTAGTACTGTTACGGCATTAACAAAAATTGAAAATGACATAAGAGAAGCTCTTGACAATAAAATGATTACGGTCATGGTTCTATTAGATTTTAGTAAAGCTTTCGACTCAATTGATCATCATCTCCTATGTCGAAAATTAAAACAAAATTTCATGCTAGATACATTCTCTGTAAACTTGATAAGGTCTTACTTATCAAATCGATACCAATACGTTGATTACGGTAACATTCAATCTGACAAAATCCCTGTTCACTAATAATTCCATTGTTTTTTCCATTTGTCCCAAATCACTAATAATTCCATTGTTTGACTATGGGGATGTTCTGTTTGGTCTTGTTTCGAAAAAAAATGAAAAAAGACTTAATTTAGTTTTCAATGCTGTCACCAGATATGTATATAATCTGAGGAAATTTGACCACTTATCAGTATATAGAGAAGCCCTTCTAGGATGTAGTTATACTAAACATCTTATTTCAAGAATTTGTATTCAAACACACAATATTCTGAGCCGACCACCTGTTTACCTCCACAACTTTTTCACATTTACTCGATCATCCCGTACTTGCCTGTTAACTGTCCCTAGGTATCGCTCGAATTATTTAAAAGAATCTTTTCGTCATCGTGCAGTTAAACATTGGAACGAATTGCCAGTTATTTGCAGGAATGAAAGAAATTCAACTGCTTTCAAGAACAAGATCAAGATTCACTTTAATCGGTATTGAAATGTACAATGGTGTTGATCAAAAGACGTTGCTATCAATATATAGTTTGCTCATAGCCACATATACATTGAAAATCGTTAGAAGATTACTTATGTAGTTATGAATTCTTCTTCTTCGTTGGCATTACATCCCCCACTGGGACATTGCCGCCTTGCAGCTTAGTGTTCATTAAGCACTTCCACAGTTATTAACCGCGAGGTTTCTAAGCCAAGTTACCATTTCTGCATTCGTATATCATGAGGCTAGCACGATGATACTTTTATGCCCAGGGAAGTCGAGACAATTTCCAAGCCGAAAATTGCCTAGACCGGCACCGGGAATCGAACCCAGCCACCCTCAGCATGGTCTTGCTTTGTAGCCGCGCATCTTACCGCACGGCTAAGGAGGGGTTATGAATTATTATTGTTAAATAAATAAATAAATAAATAAATAAATAAAATAAATACCGATAAGAAATATTTTTTTGCCGATTTTGTCACATACTCTATTTTGTCACCCCAAAATTCACCAGGAGGAGGTGTGATAAAATCGGGATATTACTGTGTCTCATCTTATATATATAAAACAAAGTTGGCATTTGGGCATTTGTACGACCGCGCATCACTCAAAAAAAGACAACCCAATTTTTGCTAATTTGTATCCCTTTTCTTCTTCTATTTACAAGGAAAAATGTTAAGATGAAACGGAATACTTTAAAGATCAATGCCCAATATTTTCGTTGAAATGGTTTTTCGTACAATTTTGCATGATTTTATTCAATTTTGATCATCTATATATATAAAACAAAGTTGGCATTTGTACGACCGCGCATGACTGAAGAATAGACAGCTCAATTTTGGAGCTCAATTTTGGCTAATTTATATCCCTTTCTTTTTGAAAAAAAAAAATGACAATCGAAATAAAATCTCTCCGATGAAATGGTTTGTCGTGCTTTTTGTATGATAATTTTAAATCATGTCATCTAATTTGACGTTATCATCAGATAACGGAAAGGTCGATTTTTGTTAATTTTGGTTAGGCTACTAAATTAATTCGAAAAGTGTCATGATAAAAAAAGGAAAAATTATTTTGAAAAACCGGTTTGTTTTTTAGATAAATTGTGTACGTAGAAAAATATATCAGCAAATTGATCAGTTTTGGGCGAGACAAAGTTCGCCGGGTCAGCTAGTTGGTAAAAAATTTAAAGTGTCCATTAATGGCTCGTTTTCGCTATCTCGTTTACTGATCTAACTACGATAAGCAATATGTTAAGCCCTAACGATGAGAAATAAAATAACTGTGGTTGTAACTGTGTGTCAACAGTTTTTTTCGCAACTTTCTCCAAAAGAAGCGGAATTTGCTCTAGTTTCAGGAGCTTCACACTTAAATCATTTCATAGATTTCGGTGAATTTTGCTTCAATTCACCGAAATCTCAACAGCAGAATTGTTCGGTAATTATTTCACCAAATTTCGGCGATTTTTCTTTTGTGCAGCTGTCAAAAACACCGAAATTAATTGTTTTTCAGGACTGGCCATTTGGTTCCGGAGTTATTCCGGATTGAAAACTTCTTCTTCTTCTTATTGGAATAACATCCCCCACTGGGACATTGCCGTCTCGCTGCTTAGTGTTCATTCAGCACTTTCACAGTTATTATCCGCAGAAAAAAAAATTAAAACTAATCAGCGCGTAAAAAATACAGATTTGGAAAATTATACTATTTTGAGCATTCATGAATCTTTTCCATCACTTTCGCCCTAAATGTATGCAATTTGTATGGCATTATACCACTTAAGGAATAATATATACCAATATATACCATATATACCAGTTATGGAATAAAGCCAGAAATCGGCCATTTTGTAAGCCACGTGCTTTTCCAATATTGTTTTCAAGCGCACGAGATGAAAGAACCATAACGCGTATGGGGCTGAAATAATGGTAGACCGTTTGCTTAGTTATGCTGATCAATCATAATTTGAGTTTCGGCACTGTACGAAACCTATTACGCCAGATTTGAGCTTTTGAAAATGTATGTAGATAAACGTGTGGTGAGTTTGAAATTCACCCCGGGCTTCATTCTATAATCACCTTAATCGAATTAATAGTGAGATAATGCAATACGAATTGCATACATTCAAGCGAAAATATCGCTTAAAATTACGCTTTTTTTTGGTGTTCCCTTTATGTGCATTACTTTCGTGTAAATTTCATCAACTTTTTCTATCTGTGAAGTTACCATTGATCATTGATCATGAGGCTAACACGATGATACTTTTATGCCCAGGGAAGCCGAGACAATTCCCAAACCGAAAAGTGTGTAGACCGGCACTGGGAATCGCATTGGTTCTAATGAGGAAAAATATCAACCAGAAAGCACAAAAGTATCTTATAAACAATAGCTTTCGAAAACATGATGTTTGGCATTAGGCATGATCAACCGAAACTTAGCTCGCTTTTCAACTTAGTGTACAATTAAATCAATTGTTTGAGAAACTGCATATATCCTTTTTACACAATTTCGAGAAAACAACAAATTACTGTTTTTGAACAAATTGCCACCGCATCTTTCGATTTCTTCGATGTAGATCAATAGTTTTTGGCAAAACTCTACACCCTGGGGTACTTCCAATGTAAAAACTGTAATCAGTACTCCAAAATTGCTCTTCAAAGTGCGTGCTTATATGCATATGCTCTCAATGAAACATCCCTGAACAACATTTTTTTTCGTGTTTTTTGCCAGAATACCTATTTTGGACGAAGACTTAGATATATAAAAATCTCATTTTGGCCAAAGATGTTACATATGTAGTTTCTCAAATAAACGGTTCAATTAGCATTACTGCAGTTATTCATTGAAAGCTTTTCTATGTCTACTAATTTAATGAATTTGTATCTTCTGTGGCAGGCACTATGGCACTATGCCCAGGTAGCCGATAATATTTTCAACATAAAAACATCCTAGGCCGAACCAAATTCGCCATCTCCGGATTGGCAATGCGACGCCTTCTCGGAAAGCTAACTGGATGCCTCATGATAGTGTTGTTTAAATCCCAAATTTGACACCAGAGCAAGTACACGGTTCATCCGTGAACCGATTCCAATTTATTTATTTATTTATTTACTAGCTGTATGTACCCAGTTTTGCACGGAATTGCCAGTTTGATTTGCGTTTTTTTTTTCACAATCGGAGAATGAATAAACCAATCGGTCAACAGGATAATTGTGTCTGACACTCGATTATGCATATGCGCAACATGTGATAGATTTAGTTCGGAAAAGGTATTGGAGGGTAACCGCCCCTTCGGTGGGCTTTGATTCCACTACCCTAGTACGCTAGACAGGTTCTTTCTCTACTAAGCCACGAAGGACCTCCGTCGTCCTCCGCAGCTTAGCGGGTACTAATGAAACAAAATTCCCAACACCGGGCAACCAGCCGAACTCTCGCAATACATTTTCAGAACTAACTCTCTCTTATGTATTTTTGTACAAATGCCAACCAAGTAGGATGAGTATTCATTATTGTCCGGCTCCTATACACTTGCTCCATCAGCAACGGCGCTCAATGAAGAAGGGTTGTGTGAGGTTGTGCCAGTTGGTCGTCAGATTCCGACCCGACCACATAAGCGAAGAGAGATCGCCTTAGTAGAGAAAGCACCTGTCTAGCGTACTGGTTTCGTGGGATAAAACCCCACCGAAGGGGCGGTTACCCTCCAATACCTTTTCCGAACTAAATCTATGACATGTTGTGCATATGCATAATCGAGTTTCAGACATAGTAATTAATTTCCACTCCGTGTGGCTTAATACCCGGTATATAGCCATTTGCATTTGAATGTACAGGATAATTATGTTTTCTTATGGATACTTCATCATTTGATTAAAAGCAGGCAGATTTCATTTGAAAACATTGTCTGATTTTGAAGATGGGAGCAAACCCATAATCGCCTTATTCCGGGTAAATGTCTATTTTTAAAGAAGGAAAAACATCCACCGATGCCTTATTTTGGGCAAACGTCTATTTTTAATGAAGGGATCACATTCACCATCCTAAAGGAAACACACTAATCATTGCTTTTCAGTGGGCAAACCATGATTTCGATGAAGGGTTGAATTGATCGACAACTAAACAGTATTCCTCCCTCCAAACCCCCCTATTTTCCAAAGGGGTTAGGGACAAAAGGTCGAAAGGGCAAATGGTCGAAAGACAAAACGTCGAAAGGGACAAAAGGTCGAAAGGACAAAACGTCGAACGGGACAAAAGGTCGAAAGAAACTAAAGATTAATAAGATCAAAAGGTCGAAAGGGACAAAAGGTCGAAATGGACAAGGAACTGAAACGGAGAGAGTCAATCTAGCACCAGCAGAGTTGCCCTACACAGTTAGCAAAAACTCTGCTCTTTTATTTTTCACAATTTTAAACAATTAAATAAAATTCATTCAGTGAGTACAACTAATAGATGGATGTTGAGTTTTCTAAATGTCACTTCAATCTGTCAAAATAGTGCACGCCGCACATCAAATACATCGGCGTATACTACACGCCGGTGTATTTTCAATGCGTGCGCCTGCGTTGCTGCCGTGTACACTATTTTGACAGATCGAAGTGACATTCAGAAAACCTAGATATTCATCTATTATTTGCACTCATTGAATGAATTTTATTCAGTTGCTAAAAATTGTTGAAATAAAAGAGCAACTTTTTTGACAAATATATGGGACAACTCTGTCTCGCGCAATACAAGTTTAATTCATTTCCTAAATCAACAATCTTTTTATCTCTAACAGAACTATCTAGATATTTATAATATTGTTTCATAGTAATTACTCCTTCTTTGAAAATTGCTTATTCTTCAACTTTGATTTATGTAATGAGTGTTTTATTTTTGCTTGAAGTTAAATGCATTTCATAAAATCTTTTGGAATACACCCAACTTGTTATCAACTTGTCCTTTTCGACCTTTTGTTCCGTTCAACCTTCTGTGCCTTTCGACCTTTTGTCCTTTCGACCTTCTGTGCCTTTCGACCTTTTGTCTTTTCGACCTTTTGTCTTTCGACCTTTTGTCATTTCGACCTTTTGTCTTTCGACCTTTTGTCATAGATTCTTTCCAAAGAGCATCTCTAACCGCCCTATCGTCGTCTCCTTAAGATAAAAGATGTGTGTTTCAAATATGTTTGAAATCCGTCAACTGTCAATCAAGTTACACTGAATTGCCCGTTTTCTAAACAATACCCCTCCCTCCTTTCCCAAATAACCCTTCCATATGATCGGCTACTCTTAGTGAATTAGTGAATAAGTGTACAAAATTTGGTTGAGATCGGTACTGGGGGTTACACTGAATTGCTCGTTTTACAAAGACAACCCCTCTCCCCATATCCTCTCCTTTTCCCAATGACCACCCAACCCCCTTGGTTATCTTTTCTTTGGGATGGAGAAGTGTGTACCAAATTTGGATGAGATACTGCATGATGGTATGCCTATTTACGTAAAGTAACCCAGTAACAGTTTCGGACGGATATTTTTCACCGATCAAATTCCTGATGAAATTTGGGATAGTTTATGGGACGTTTACATTCAAAATATCTCAAATAACCATTGTATGCCTTCTAGTAAATGGCTAAATGCTAACATCTATTTTAAATCCGCAGTAACTCCGGAACCAAGTGAGCAATCATAGGAAGTTCCTGGAAGTAGAATTAATTTGGCTTTTTTGGAAAAGTTGTAAAAAAATGTCGAAAGACAAAAAATCACATAGTTTAAAATTTTCATTTTCAAAAGAGGGAATGCTAACGGAAGGATTAAGAATATGTGGCCGTTCAGTCATTTACTCCCCTCATGATACTACCCACCATATATAATTGCTGCTATTTTCGGTTACCTGTGATCTCAATATGAAGAGTTAAATTAGTACTTTTTTACTGTAACAATATTGATGTTTAACGAATAATAATCTATTTTTTTTTTTACGATTTTGTAGATCCGTACTAAAAAAATAGATAAAACCTTCTTGCCTCTGGAACTTATCTCTGCTCTGCAGCTGCGCACCAACCTAAAAAGGTAAAAGAGAATAGAAAAACAGCACGTTACTTCATATAGTCATGTCTATCAGGAAGGAGAAGACAGATAATAATATGTTGTTGCATTAAATATATTTTATATATGTATCTATTTGAGACTGTACCGCGCTTATAACGCATGAAAGTTCAATGAGAAGTTGAACCGTTCACGTAAGGGCCACGTACCACAGCCCGTAATGTGTAAGGATATAAACGGGAACCTTCATACAAACGAGCGTGAGGTGATCCAAAGGTGGCGGCAGCACTACGAAGAGCACCTGAATGGCGATATGGCAGATAACGGTGGCGGTATGGTAATGAACCTAGAAGCACGCGCGCAGGACATGCGACTTCCGGTTCCAAATCTCCAGGAAATCCAGGAGGAGATCGGCCGGCTGAAAAACAACAAAGCCCCTGGAGTTGACTAACTACCAGGGGAGCTGTTTAAACACGGTGGTGAGGCACTGGCTAGAGCGCTGCACTGGGTGATTACCAAGGTTTGGGAGGATGAGGTTCTGCCGTTGGAGTGGATGGAAGGTGTCGTGTGTCCCATCTACAAAAAGGGCGATAAGCTGGGTTGGCTCTACCACAGACCAGGTGTTCGCCATACATCAGGTATTGCAGAAATCCCGCGAATACAACGTGCCCACACATCATCTATTTATCGACTCCAAAGCCGCATATGATACAATCGAACGGGACCAGCTATGGCAGCTAATGCACGAAAACGGATTTCCGGATAAACTGATACGGTTGATCAAGGCGACGATGGATCGGGTGATGTGCGTAGTTCGAGTTTCAGGAGTATTCTCGAGTCCCTTCGAAACGCGTAGAAGGTTACGGAAAGGTGATGGTCTTTCGTGTCTGCTATTCAACATCGCTTTGGAGGGAGTAATACGAAGGACAGGGATTGACACGAGTGGTACGATTTTCACGAAGTCCGTCCAGTTATTTGGTTTCGCCGACGACATTGATATCATGGCACGTAACTTTGAGAGGATGGAGGAAGCCTACATCAGACTGAAAAGCGAAGCTAAACGGATTGGACTAGTCATCAACACGTCGAAGACGAAGTACATGATAGGAAGAGGCTCAAGAGAGGTCAATGCGAGCCACCCACCACGAGTTTCTATCGGTGGTGACGAAATCGAGGTGGTTGAAGAATTCGTGTACTTGGGCTCACTGGTGACCGCCGATAACGATACCAGCAGAGAAATTCGGAGACGCATAGTGGCTGGAAATCGTACGTACTTTGGACTCCGCAAGACGCTCCGATTGAATAGAGTTCGCCGCCGTACCAAATTGACCATCTACAAAACGCTTATTAGACCGGTAGTTCTCTACGGACACGAGACCTGGGCGATGCTCGTGGAGGACCAACGCGCACTGGGAGTTTTTGAAAGGAAAGTGTTGCGTACCATCTATGGTGGGGTGCAGATGGCGGACGGTACGTGAAGGATGCGAATGAATCACGAGTTGCATCAGCTGTTGGGAGAAGCATCCATCGTTCACACCGCGAAAATCGGACTACTGCTTGGGGCCGGGCACGTAGCCAGAATGTCGGACAGTAATCCGGTGAAAATGGTTCTCGACAACGATCCGACGGGAACAAGAAGGCGAGGTGCACAGCGGGCAAGGTGGATCGATCAGGTGGAAGACGATTTGCGGACCCTCCGCAGACTGCGTGGCTGGCGAAGTGCAGCCATGGACCGAGCTGAATGGAGAAGACTTTTATGTGCAGCACAGGCCACTCCGGCCTTAGTCTGATAAATAAAAAAATAAATCTATTTGAGACATAGAAATAAACACAACTTTTAGTTGAACTGGCTGTTTCTTCAAATATAAATGAATTCAAACAATGCTAGATTGTAACACTCAATCAAATGTTTTTGCCTATCTCGTACAACAAAGTTGTACAGAAAGGCTTTATGATTGCTCCAAAAAATGACTTTTGATAGAAGGCCTGGAGACCCATAGTGTTATATACCGATAGACTCAGTTCGACGAACTGAGGTGATGTCTGTATGTGTGTGTGTAAGTGTACAAATTTTGTAGACACACTTTTTGGAACATTATCCGATTTCTTACTTGCAACAAGTGAATGCGGCCCCATTATTTGCTATTGAAAGTTGGCCCGACCGGACATTGCTTTCAGAATTATTAATAAATTTTTGATCCGAAAAAACCCGTTACCCCAAAATAGATAGGCAAAATTTTGTTGAAATTCAAACTAGCATAACTTTGCCTAAAATAATCAGGCTTTGATAAACCCGGAACCATTGGAAGCAAAAATTATTCTAGTTTTCTGCCCTCATATAAGGTCTCAGATCGAAATATTTTGCCGTCCAATGCTAGTTCCAGTTCGAGAATCCGTCAGTATTACGCAGATATGTGGCCGTTTCTGCGTCCACTGGCTTCGGTTTTACCAGAACCTGATTACATATTTTACCTGTCATAAGACGAGTTTATACAATCCCATTGAATTCCACCACTTAAGTGGTGGAATTCAATGGGATTGTATAAACTCGTCTTATGACAGGTGAAAACATTTCACTAAAAAGCTCAAAATAATTTTCTTAACACATATTTTAAGCAAAGTTAAATTTTAATTTTGATTTCGACACAATTTTGCGTCTTTAACCCTTTTTGTCAAACCGCTGGTTTTTGTGATAATTGTGAAATCCATGGATCTTTGGTTTAACCAAGTATTGGTGTAAATTGAAAAGTTTGATTTGTTCTCCATAGAACCCATCAATAATCAACAAATTCATAAACTGTCATGAACTGTTCACCAAAAATCAATATTTGTTTTGTCCTATAAAAACCAGAATATGTACCTAAATGGTACTCGATTGTGGAAAGGTATTTTCTTGCCATTTCTTGATCAGTATTTCACATTGGACGATTGGACGATTGAACGATGGTTCGCACCTATTGAACAGGTTTCATAATTCCAGCGAGTTTTTCCTCCTCCACCGTTGCTCACCCAAGAGTAAACCACTGCGCGTAGTAATAAGATAGCGGCAAATTCCGTCGCGTATCGGCAAAAATGGTACACAATTAATTGACACGCGTTCAGCATCAACACCGATCCATTTCATCGCAGAAATCGATCCATCGCAGACTGATTCGTTTCAATCCAGCCGCAATCAATCATCACGCGTCTCAACAGTGCGGTCCTGGGGCCTGAGGTTCGTCGCCTCCGCCACGTCAGTACTCCCCCTACCCTCTAGACCGGAGTAATTAGAATTAGACCACAAATGGGCACACGAAGATGGTCGCTTGTAGATGGTCTGATTGCAACCGCAACGAAGCCAATATGTAGCGGTGGACATTTTTGGGCTGTGTCTAATTAATTAAAATTGCTGCTGTCGCACATGTGCTGCAGTCACCCTCACTCGCCATTTTCCATCGAATCGAACCCCAACGGCACCTTAGGACGGGGCCGGCAGAAAAGATTTGATTTTAATTACCACCAAACACACGGGAAGCCAAGTGTGAATTGATCCCGCACGTCCACAAATGGGCAGCCATCACTGCGCGAACTGCCACCGCTATTGTAGCGCTTTTTTAGTCGCTGATTGGTGCAGCAAAAAAGCACTTCATTCGTTCCGTCACTAGGCACTGGCTGCTGGTTGCTTCTATTCCGATGCGCTCATTGGCTACAAAAACGGGGGTACAAATCTCAATTATGGGAAATAATTAGAGCGCAAAAGCTTTGACCTGTCGTCGTCGTCGTCGTCGTTGCTCGATGCGTCGAGTTGCATCGCTCTTTGGGGAGCATCGCGCGCGTGAAGTTAATTGCTCCCGGTGCTTATTTGGTCATTTCGTTTCGATGCGTGCCATTCTGCAGCACCCACGGCACAGCACGGACTGGCACTGGTGTGGGTCTTGTTCGATAGAGAGGCTGGAGGAAGTGAACTTTGTTGGAAATTGTTCGGTCGATTAGTTGGGTGGTCCTCCTACTACTGGCATCGGGTGGAATTTCCTGCCTGTCGTTTGGAGAAGCTGGTGGGCAAAACATTGTCAATCGTGATGGCATTTTTCGCTATTTTGGTTTTGTCTGGTTCTCGTGACATGTTCGTGTTGGAATTTCAACACGAAAGAATGGATTCAGTACGGTTACTAATTAAAATTAGCTGCGAAAGGAGAACGCTGCTACAAGATTTTATAAATTATAGAGTTTTTGCAATCAAGAAATTATGGTTTATTTAATTGTAACAGACAGTCGGGGAGGAAGATACTTAGAGTACAAATGACGAAGCAAGGTGCCTAATGAGAAGCTACGTGCATCCTGAAATATGGTATCCAACAGCTTGTCCATGGGCTGGTTGTTTGTTGGTCCAAACTGGTTGTTTTTTGTGTTACGTTAACAATATGCACAATCTGATTCTCAGAAATTCAATTGGTACAACTTACCCTTAAATTTAATACATAATAACGCGCAAATATAATAAAGTTTAAAGTTTCATTGTAGCTAATTTAGTTTGAGTAGTTCGCTCCATCAAAATGTAAATTAGTTGGATTCCATTTTTTTTAATATTGATGGGTTTTTCTCACGAATCAACTGGAGGCAGCAGGGACTATGTCCAAGGGCTTGACGACCCCTCCCCATGGCCTCTGCGAGTTAAGGGGCCTGCCTAGGATATGGCGGGGTTTGACAGCGGGTTCTCTACAAAAAGCTGCATGTGTCTATAAGCAAACCCTATCAAACCAAGTCAACACATTAACGTATATGGTGTCGTGTAGGATGCTGGGGCCCTCCTTAGCCGTGCGGTAAGACGCGCGGCTACAAAGCAAGGCCATGCTGAGGGTGGCTGGGTTCGATTCCCGGTGCTGGTGTAGGCAATTTTCGGTTTGGAAATTGTCTCGACTTCCTTGGGCATAAAAGTATCATCGTGTTAGCCTCATGATATACGAATGCAAAAATGGTAACCTTAGAAACCTCGCAGTTAATAACTGTGGAAGTGCTTAATGAACACTAAACTGCGAGGCGACTCTGTCCCAGTGGGGGATGTAATGCCAATAAGAAGAAGAAGAATGATGCTGGAGTGGATGCGATAGAGGTACTTCTCCATACAACATGTATGTATATTAGACCTCTTCATGTTTTCAAAAAGTATCAAAAATTCATCCGGTCAACCCAGAATCATAATTCTTATGCTAAAATAAGGCTCCTGTTAAATTTTCAGCTAATTCGGATAAAATTTCGAGGTGGCTCAAGTCGATTTAGTGTTTTTGGGCTATTTTCAATTTTGAAAAAAAATCTAACGAGATATATAAATGTCGAAAACTATCGCAACAACCTCTATACGAAAGCTTTTGGTGTGCTCTACAAGTCTTGTGAACATTGCGATTCGTTCCGTTCACGTTTTGACCACGTTAAAGTGATTTTCGAGCTTTTAAGTGCATAAAAACACTGTTTCCCCTAAAAGTCGTTGTTCTATGAAATTCTTGAATTCATGACAAATCATTGCTAATTTATTATATTATTATTCCTCTTTTTTCCCTGGACATTTGAGTAATATAATTGCCAATGTGCGATTTACCGTTAAATTCTTAAAAATCAGAAGCTGAACATTTGTAATTAATTTGCACGTTAGGATTTCTTCAAACAAGTTATTCGAACAAAACATAAATCAAATCATATGATATTTGATGCTTACAACAAACGACTTCCAAACTTGGTTCATTGCACCATATGTCTGTATGTTTTTACCATTGAGTGCATCGTAGTAACAAGTGAAATCAAAGCTTCTTTGTTCGAACAACTTGTTTGACGAAATCCTAACGTGCAAATTTATGACAAAGGTTCAGCTTCTGATTTTTAAGAATTTAACGGTAAATCGCACATTGGCAATTACATTACTCAAATGTCCAGGGAAAAAAAGGAATAATAATACAATAAATAAGAAATGATTTGTCATGAATTTAAAAATTTCATAGAACAACGACTTTTAGGGGAAATCGTGTTTCTATGCACTTAAAAGCTCGAAAATCACTTTAACGTGGTCAAAACGTGAACGGAACGAATCGCAATGTTCACAAGACTTGTAGAGCACACCAAACGCTTTCGTATAGAGGTTGTTGCGATAGTTTTCGACATTTATATCTCTTGTTAGATTTTTTTCAAAATTGAAATAGCCCAAAAACACTAAATCGACTTGAGCCACCTCGAAATTTTATCCGAATTAGCTGAAAATTTGACAGGAGGCTTATTTTAGCATAAGAATTGTGATTTTGGGCTGACTGGTTAAATTTTTGATACTTTTTGAAAACATGAAGAGGTCTAATGTATATCGTCTCCAATTTAGCATCTGGTATTGCACTAATTACGATTTTATGTTGACTGGGAAGCGACCGTGTGCCGCTTAAAGCGCACAAGCCCAACACGAGTGCCAACCGGTACATCAGGATTAATACCAGTGAGATCCTGATTACGGTAAGCGGCACACACACGCGTGCGTTTAATAAATCTTAGCTTAGCTTAGCTTGATTGACTGTACCCATCGAAGTTGCTAGTCGTGATTGGCCGAGAAACAACAAATAATGCACAGTTCATCAATTGAATAGTTTTCTCGGGACTAGAAAGCTATTCTCGCTGTACATGCTTCGGAGTTTCTTTAATTCAAGACCAAAAACGATGTCGGCCACGTCCACACAGCCAATTAGGACAAGGGGAGGAAAATTGGTTCGACACTCATTGCTACAAGAGACCGAGGAATCCTCTGCATCTCCACGAGTGCACTGGAAAGGAATGGTATGTTAGTTGGGAAGGAAATATATTGGAAATCAAAAATATATTGGTAAACGACTAACTGTTACGCCATATTCATGATGATACAAAAACGGAAAAGCAACGCATGTCTTATATATTTTCACGTTCTTATATATATCTTAACTACACTAAAACACGCACTGCACAACGCTTGCTCGATGGCTAATCCGACAAAAACACGCACTGAACTGATTAACTTTATTACCGGCCGCGCACTGCCGAACACAATATTTCGGCAGATCACGCGATCGTTCTGCTGTCCGAAACAAGAGAAAACACGCACTGAACTCCATACGCGCGCGTCTAATAAATCTGATGAGAGAGTCAGAAGAAGAAACTCCAGCTTGTCGCCTTTCTTGTAGATGGGGCATATGACCCTTCCTTCCACTCCTTCGGTAGCTGTTCAGTTTCTTGATGAGCTCAACTCCGATACCATCCTTACCAGCTACATTATTAGTATTTAGGGAAAGTGACAGCCGACGGTTGATCAAGGGGTACAGTAGCTTCAACAAAACGTTACACTTGGTCACCGTCTTGTCAACCTGTTGCCGAAAAATAAGCTTACAGTCCAGGGTCAAGCCAAGATAGTCAGCCTCATTGGCCCATTCCACAGTCATGCCATTGAGGATGATTTTACAGGCGGAACATGTTTAGGGGATTTAGAGTGGGGGGAAATGATGACCTGGGTCTTCGCCGCGTTGATACAGATCTTCCAGCTGGTGAGGTACTCTGTCAGGAGATCCAGGCCTCGCTTGGGGTTTTGCCGCTAGCGCTCTGATCACTCTACCGTTGTAGACGATAGAATGGCGCCTTCTGAAGGTTCTGGCATGTCAGAGGTGAACAGATTGAAAAGCAGGTGCCCGAGGATACTGCCCTGGGGGCTCCCTGCGACGATGTTGTGCGCATTGGAACTCGCTCCACTGATTGAGACCCGGTATGTCCTTGCCGACAGGTAGTTGTTGATGATTTTCACCAGGTAGCTGGGAAGATTGTAGCGTTGTAGTTTGTAGACCAGGCCATCATACCTTACATTGTCGATTGCCGTCTCAACATCGAGTAAGGCCATGGCGGATGTTTTTGAGACAGACTTGTTCCATCCGAGTACGTTGGTAACTCGGGTCAGTTGGTGTACGGTTGATCGACCGCGTCGGAAGCCAAACTGTTTCTCGTGCAAGATGTTGTGGTGTTCGGCAGACTCAAGTAACCGGCTGTGAATAGCCTTTACAAACAGCTTGGATAACCCTGAGACAAGGCTGATGGAGCGATAACTTTTCGGAGATGAATGATTCATCCCAGGCTTTCGGATGGGGATGACTTTTGCTGACTTTCAGGACGATGGGAAGAAGACGGAGACACTGATTAAAGATCAGTGAAAGGTGCTCGAAAAACGGAGCACTCATATGTTCCAATTCGAGATTCAGGACGCTGTCGAAGCCTGGGAACATCATGCTTTTCGATAATTTTACATAGACCGTCAACTCGCCAGCTGAGATCTCCAACTCCTCCGTGAAGTTGTTGGGAATAAGATGGATGTTGTTAGCATTAGTTTGCAGCTGCTTCGTGTGGACTGACGATGTTCTGTCCACGATTGAGTAAGCTGACAAAGTGACGACCTATTTTGGCGACCTTCCCTGCAGGAGTTATCAAGAAATCGTTTTACGAAGAAAAAAATTGAAACGTTTTCAAACAAATAAAAAAGACTGCATTTATCAACGGAAACTAAATGTGGACAGGCAGATGAAGGTTGGATAACCCTTTTGTGAGTGTTTTGGACAACTTTAAGAAGCCATTTAGCTTCAGTCTTCAAAACTGGAGTCACCAAAATGTTGAATGTCCTACTGCTCAAATTTCAATTCTGGTGAGTACGTTCCATGATTGTGATATACAAAACTGGGTGGGCCGAGGTTTGGATTTTATAATTTCCCATACAAGTTCCACATAAATGCTCGCACACTTGTTCATTTATTTGATAAAACGGATGAGAAGCAATTTGCGTAAATATTTTAGTCACAAGATGCATCATCGCACAAATGTACCATGCGTCTCCATATGCTTTTATGGTTATGCTGCTCAACAGTTTTCACAACCCTCACCTATCGTTTCCAATAAGAGGCCTATTTTTGCCTGAAAAACACTCTTGAGACATTCAGATATCGTAATAACTTAGTATTTTAACTTATCTGAACATGCAAGTGAATTCCATGCCGTTATAGCGATGATCCCTTTCATACTGTGTGACCAAATAATCTCGGTATTTTTCCAATCAAACAACAAACGCCAGTAACCAGTCGATTTTAGAGGTCGAGAACTACAAATGCAACACATGAGGTCTCTGACGAGATCAAATGAGAAGTAAATACAAAAAAGTCACAAATGGTTGTATAAAAAATATTTTGTTTGTTGTATTTAGTGTATTCATATTTTTCTCTATTTAATGTATCATATATTTTCTCTATTTCGTCAAGATCAACGCACCCGTTGGGGACTCGAAAGTTTTCCCATCGTCGGTATTTTCCTCTCCTGCTGGTAGTAACCATTGAATGGTATATTATTTATTTATTTATTTATTACATCAACAGACTCGATACAGTCCCAGTCATGGTATACCATACTATAGTAACCCAAGAAGCACACTTCTATTAAATCTGGTTACAGCAACTTGATTGTGACCAAATTCAGTCACATATAAGTTACGGCAACTGATTTGGAACATGTGTGCTACTCGGGAATCGATGAGCAGGTATCTTATACGTTAACGAGGTTCGGTAAAATATAAATTATGATTTTAGAAGTAAGCAAAAGGATAAAAAACGACAACAAGAGGAAACATTTACTTACATTTCTGGTCCTCCAATTCACAACCGATTGCTATAACTGGTCGATCTGGACATCGTGATGGAACAGGGACAGATGATTTTCAGTTTTCCCGGATGATGGTCAGTAAGTCCGTCGTTTGGATAGATGCTGGGTCATTAGGCCGAATGATCATTAGGCAGAACGAGAACTGGGATGGGACACTTAGAACTAAGAAGTGAGTAGTATGAAGTGAGGAAGAACTTGAACGGAAGAGTAAAAAAAGAAAAAGGAGGAAGAAGTAAGAAGGAAGAAGACATAAGGAAGAAGGCAGAAGGAGGAAGGAAGAAGGAAGAAAGAAGAAGGGAAGGACGAAGGAAGAAGGAAGAAATAAGAAGGAAGAGGAATGAAAGAAGAAGAAAGAAGGAAGACGGGAGAAAACAGGAAGAAAACGGAAGAAAGAAGAAAGAAGAAGAAAGAAGGTAGAAGGAAGAGGGAAGAAGAAAGAAGGAAAGAAGAAGGGAGAAGGAAGAAGGAAGAAGGAAAAAGTAAGAAAGAAGAATGAAGAAGGAAGAAATAGGAGGAATATGAAAGAAGGTAGAAGGAAGAGGGAAGAAGAAAGAAGGAAGAAATAAGAAGGAAAAAGAAAGGAGGAAAAAGGAAAAAGGGAGATGAAAGAAGGAATAAGGAAGAAGGAAGAAGGAAGAATGAAGATGGAATAAGGAATAAGGAAGAATTAAGAAGGAAGGAGGAAGAAGGAAGAAATGAGAAGGAAGAATGAAGAAAGAAGAAGGAAGAAGGAGAAAGGAAAAAGGAAGAAGACTGAAGGAAGGAGCAAGAAAGAAGAGAGAAGGAAGAAGGAAGAAAGAAGAAGGAAAAAGGAAGGAGGAAGGAATGAAGAAGAAAGAAGAAGGAAAATGTAAAGAGAAAAGAATGAAGTAGAAAAAAGGCAGAAGAATGGAGGAAGAAAGAAGAAGGAAGAAAGCAGAGAGAAGAAGAAAGGAGAAAGAAGGAATGAAGAATTAGGAATAAAAAAGAAGGAAGAAGGTGGAAGCGAGATAAAAGCTAAGAAATAAAAATGAAGAAGAAAGAAGGAGGAAGAAGAAAGGAATAATTGAGAAGGAAGAAGAAAACAGGAAGAAACAAGAAGAAAGAAAGAAGCAACAGAAAGAAAGTAGCAACAAGAAAGAAAGAAATAAAGAAGGATAATAGAAAAAGGAAGAAAGGAGTAGGAAAAAAAAGAAAGTAGAAAGAAGAAGGGTGGGGAAAAGAAGAAAAAAGAAAGATGGAAGAGGAAGAAGGCAGAAGTAAGAACAAAGAAAGATGATGATGATGATGATGATGGTCCCGCCACATACCCCCACAAAGGTTTGAGCTGGACGATTATTATCTTTAAGATAATTAAATAAGATCAATGTAATCGGTTTTGCAAACAAACGATCCGATTGTATAAACAGATTTAAAATCCAAAATAAAATTCCATGCTGTACAGCAAAAATAAATTGGTAAAACGAACTAGAGAACTACACCTAGAATTTTCGTAACCAACAGTAGTGATACATGGAGCTCATCAAAAGCTAAACTTGTGAAACCTCTCGCACAGATTTCAAAAGCTCCGCCAAACATCGCGTTCTTTTCACAAACCAATATCGCAATCTAAAACTCACATGTATCTGAACATGGATCATTAGGTTCGACAACCAAACATCAAAACCTGTGTAACCACTCCGTCGATAACAAAAGTTTCGGAATAACCGCGAGTACAAAATAATCTATCACAAGGCTTACTACTAATTCAAGAGCACGATTCAACAGTTCGAATTATGCGAGTTTTCAAATAAATTCAAAATCATTCATATCTGTAATTCGCGTGCGATGCTCAAACTACAAAGACTACACAAAGAAAGGTTTTAAAATAAACCACGTCAATAAATTAAAATCCATCATCATCATCGTGGCGAACGTTATAGTTTTTAATGCCTCAATAAATAATACAAACAAAAATGGTCCATAAAAATCATCCGTTGTCAAAAACTTCGTCAAGATACATGTGTGACGGGTAAAAAATTGCCGGGTAACTGTTCAAAAAGCAGCTTTGACGTGTGAACTACATTATCTCTTAAACTGAGTTAGCGTGACTGCACGTTTGATGTGTGAAGGCATCGAATTGAAAACATTAATACCTTTAAAAACAAAGAGAGAGAAGAAGAATAAAGGAAGAAAAAAAGCAACTTTCTAGCAAGAAGATTGCAGAAAGAGGAAGGGAAAAGAAATAAATAACAAAGAAAAAGGAAGAAGGAAGAGCGAAAAAGAAAAAAATAGGAAAAAGACACAAAAGAAGACATATAGAAGAAGGAAGATGCAAGAAAGGAGAAAGAAGAAGGGGTATGTAGAAAAAAGAGCCTCTCATGTTTCACTTTTTGCTTCTTTTTGCTAATTGTCCTGACACCGTTTGCAAGCACCCCGGTAAAAATATGTGTCCTCACTGTTGTGTATCGTAAAATAAGTCTGCGATGAAAACTAGTTAGCTAACGAAATATTCCGCCATGATAATTTTCCATTTTATGAGATTTGTCTTTTTTCGCATCAAGAGTTGTTATAAAAATCATAAGGCAATATGACGGGCTTGGTAGTCATATGGCTACAGCTTCTGCCTCATACGCAGGAGGTCATGGGTTCAATCCCAGGTCCGTCCCATTCTTCAACTTTGTATCTTTCTTAATATTTCTCATGTTCTAGCAATCGCTAGAACTGGAAATGGACTCCATACCATTTCCATTTCAATGCTATACCTTCAACTTGACTATTCTAGTATTAACTGCTAGAATTGAAAAAAGCGAAAATGCTTGTTTCCTACATCCAATAAAAAATTCTATCAGTTGCTCCCTCCTATCTGTCACATTGACAGCTCGTTAACCAAGACGAACCTCTGCCCCTCGAACCTAACTTAAAAACTCCAAAAAAATCCGCATGAACTCGTGGCAAGTGTAGAGGTATATTCGGCTTGCAGTGGGCGAGTGATTGCATCATCATTTCCTTCCCTTTCCCTACATTGACTTGCACTCTGACGTGGCAGGCGCCAGTGTGACCTAACAAATGAGATCACCAGTACTTGTACATTGAAGATGAATGCTAGTCCCAAGTAAACATCTGTTGGTTCTCTGTGTAAGAACAGCTGATCTGGTCATAATGGAGTAGCAACTACGGGCAGTCAATCAAGCTCAAACTCAAGCTCAAGAGTTGTGATAAAAATCATAAGACAATCCTTATGTTTTATTTTTTATATAGATAACTCCTATGATCTGTAAGATACAAAAATAATGTTCATAAGAGGATTAATGAAAATGAAATTCGATTTTTTACGTTTTGCAAGATGAGGCTTATGATGTTCATGAGATAGTTTAGTTGAGTGCATAAAATCAATATTAAACAAAGGCAAGTGCATCTATCGCTTCATGGCTAGCTCGACAATGCAATGTGGCACGATAACATGGAATCAGATTGTTCTGCAGCAACATAATTTATTGGCAAGAATGATCATGTGGAGTAATTTGGACTGTAAATTTTGTTATAGATTTATCATATCAGAGCCCATTTTTTGTCATTGCAAAAAATAGCGTGTGCAACTCGTTACAAAACTCGATTTTTCCAGCACTTGTAGTATTTATCCAACAAGCCTCGTTGGGTAAACGTTCAACTCGTGCTGAAAAAATCAACTTTTTGCAACTAGCTGCACAAACTACTATTTTGCAAATTCTGATCAAACTACCTGGTTTATAGTTGGCGTTTGAGTGATAAAACGGCCTACTTTTCCATACCAATGGGTGCTTTAATGAACATTATGCAATTCAAATGGGTTGCATAAAATCCATTATAACACTCATTGGAGTATCCTAAGGAATAATTTTAAGATCCGTAACTAAGCCTTAGCAATTAATAGGAAAATATGTTCCGTTAGACATGATCAAAATATTATTCCTGCTATTTTCATGAACTTGTGATAAATAATCCAAATTATAAATCTTTGAAAAATAACTTATAAAACTCCAAAATTTGCGCATTTTTTTATCAGGTGTTATTTTTATGGATCATTCTTTGTATCAATCATTCAACAACAATTCAATATTTTACCTTATTAGCTTGGGTGATATTATCTGCTTCGCATATTCAATTAACTACACTGGATTCTGTTTTTACTCGATTTACATTTTCTCAATTTCGCACTCATCCTGAATGTATAACGCATATTAATTATCATGTGATTTTTCTCTTGTGGTAAATTTAAGTCACACGATCAAAAATACGAGCGAAAAAATTCGTGTAAAAACAGAATCCTGTGTAGTTTGATTTACATGACATCTGCACGCTGATTGTTCTCTGCAGTAACATTATTTATTCGCAAAAATGATCATGTGAAGAAAGTTAGACTGTACCATTTTGGTACAAATTTATATTAATAAAGCTAATTTTTCGTCATTGCAAAATTTGATTGTTTCCAGTAATAATAGAAACGAAAAATGCCCTAAATACTTTGCATTTCAGAACTCATGAGAAAATTCTTTTGCTGTTCCTAGTGTAAATCGCAGTCTCGAAGCATCATTTAAAGTCTGTTTCAGACAATCGTTCAGAACAAGTGAGTTCAAAAACAACAAAAACACATTTGCTGCTTTGACGCCTTTTTGTTCTCTCTTCGGAGAGAAAATAAACCATTTATATATAGCTGGCAATCAAATTTTGGATCTCTTCCCCATGAAGCGTGAAATTGATCATGAAACTCGTATAATTATCACCTTAACGATCGGAAAGGTTCATTCGAGACTAGCACCACTTGTTATGACCGAAAAGGTGAAATAATTTTAATTAAAATAATTGCTGTATTTCTTCGGGACCGTGCGCATTTATGGCTATTCTTGATCATCGATTAGGCAGCCGCGGACGCAACGCACTTCAGCAGGACAGTTCCCCGTGAAGAAGGTGGGTGTGGTGTTTTCCGAGAAGTCCTAAAATGAACGCCGCTAATGATACCAATCGCAATCGTGTCGTCGGGTGAGCACCAGGAGACCAATCGCTATCAATTCGCCAGTTGAGTATGGACTCGAGTCAAATTCCTGCAATCTGTGTTTCTTTGCCAAGGATGGAACTCAGTTCGCGGCGAATATGGCCATAATAGAGGTGATGGGTGCGCGCACGAGTTCAAGGCTGCTGCCGGCTGTCTAGGTTTGATGGTCGAGTAGTACCCGCGCGGCGTTGGCCGATGCAGTCAGCAACGACGACCAACGACGGTGGGCGACGACGGTGACTTGTCGGTGGTTGACACCTGCACTTCACTGCTAGGAATAACCGTCGGGCGACAAGGAGTGAGTTCGACGAAGCTTGGTTAGCAGAAATCTCAATTCCAAATTCAGACATTAACGTGCAAATGTCATACAGATTGATCGCAGTCGAGCTGAGCCGTTAGCAGTTGATTCAAGACTTTGCACAGAGTTTGAATGACGCGGGTTAACAAGTGACAGTCACGATTCCAAGAGATATCCACGGAACTTGCATTATTTACTGCGATATTAGAATAGCTGGGGAGTGACACACAATGTCTAAATCCGTTACTAAGAGATGTCATTATCATGATGACCAAATGAAGCTTTGGAATTTGGCACGATCGTAGAGGATAATTGTGTTTGAAAACTCAAATTATTCTACTATGATGATAAAGTCGCTTTTCTCAGTTCAAAATAGGTTAGCAGTAGATCTTTGGCAGTATATACGCTACCTCTACACATCATTACACGCACCCGGCGATTGTTAGATTTGCTTACAATTCTGTACAAGAATACCGAAATCTGTATAAGAATCTAGCAATTTCGCATATGCGCAGTTCTTATACAGATTTTTGGTAGGTTCTTATACAGAATTGTAAGAAATTCTAACAATCGCCGGTTGGGTGTAGGATTGAAACATACAGTTTAATACATAAGTTTTCCTTTAAGGACAGGCCTCTCCGACGCAGCAAAGCAGGAATAATAAAAATGACAGTTGTGCGTGGCATCCGTTTCGAATGCAGTGAATGAAAACGTGAATACATTTGGTTTTGGATTCCAAGAGGCTTGTCCTTAAACACGGTTTTGCATTGAAGTTGTCATATTTGAATAATCAATAACCGGACAAAATTTGTACCAAAAAAAAGTCAATGTTGGCATATATCGTTTTGAAAAGTTTGATAAGGCATAATAACTACCATCCAGTTTTCTACCCTTACCATAAAATCGATTAACACATTTTGATCCGGACTAGAAAATAAATAAATAAATAAATTCCTGGAGGAGCATCCGAAGAAATTTTGAATTTTAAATGCGTGAATTAATTTCAATGGGTTCACAGGTCTAGCTATGGTAAATTTGCATCATGTAATGGTAATGAGGTTCACTTCCTCTCACACTTCTTGGAACTTCATTCATCCCTCATGCTTCCCCACAGATGAAAGGACGTTGGAGCGTCTCGTTAGAATCGTTAAACAATACCATGCGAAACTGAAGTCAAATCTAATGTTATAGCTACCATGAAGTACTTGCGATGATTGAGAATATCGTAAACTAAGCCCATTGCTGTCAATGGCATTGTGACCATCGTTGAGCCGATTCTCCGCAAAACGTATGGCCCAAAAATCAGATGGAATTATGCAGGAGTCTGATCGACAAGTATGTAGTGCCATAGACCAAGGTAACCTAGACAACTACGTACAGTCACTGATAAATAACTTTGTGTACGGTATTCTTCCTGGTTTGCAACTATGTGTACGATATTCTTCCCTTCTTTGATATCCAGGGTTGCAAGGAATGCTTAAGGACATTGACCCTACTGTCAATTTTATTATTCCAGCCTGACCCGTGATTGTTGTGGCACCCACTGCTTATCAAGAGAACTGGCAATAAGCTGAGCATTAGACACCGATAGCTTATTATCATGAAGGCCATTGCCAATGGTGAATAAGCAAGCAAACTAATTTTTAAACTGATCCCAAAGGTTTTGTGCATTTTTGTAGTTTCAGGGCCAAATATTTAATTTTGCTGGTCAAACGACTCACTAAGCAAATTCATTTCGTACTTTTTTCTTTACCTCACTAGAAGTAAGAAATAAAACTGAGAAGAAGAAGTAACAAGTAAGAAATGTGATGTGAGAAATAAGAAGTGAGAATCAACAAGTGAGAAAAAAGACGTGAGAAATAAGTAAAGAATATGAGAATGAGAAATAAGTAAGACGCCTTACTTCTCACTCTTTCTTACTTGTCATTTCTCATCCCTAATTTCTCATTTCTAACTTCTCACTTCGCACTTCCCATTGTTCACAATACAGTAAGAAGCGAGAAATGAAGAGTGAGCCAAAAGACATTTTCGGTCAATCGGAACTTTCTTTTTTACCAATGTGTTTGTGATTAAACTGAATAGTACGATCGGGCGTGTTTCAGGTAGGACTCAGAACAATCGCAAAATATATTTATGGTTGTGCTTTGTGCGCGTCAGTGAGTGGATTGCGCTATGGTTCGGACGTGTTCGTTTTAGGACACGGAAAGTCGCGAAATCCGAATTTGTGCCGTGTGTTGTCGGTGAGTACATAAAACAGTGCGTGATTGAACGTGTTTTATATGGGACGCGGAACATTTGCAAGGGTGTCAGGCCATTAGGCCGAATGAGAAGTGAGAAGTCAGTTCTTCCTTTTTCCTCCTCCATTCTCTCTCTACCTCCTTGGTTTATTTTACTTTCTTCATCCCTCTTCCTTCTTTCTTCTTGATTTTTTCCTTATTTCTTCCTTCTCTCTTCTTTCTTTCTTCTTTCTTTCTTCCTTCTTTCTTCTTTCATGGTTCTTTCTTCTTTCTTATTTCATTCTTCCTTCTTTATTCTTTCTTTCTTCCTTCTTCCTTCCTTATTTCATGCTTATTTCTTGCTTCTTTCTTCCTTCTTTCTTCTTTCTTTCTTCCTTCCCTATTTCATGCTTCTTTCTCGCTGTTTTCTTCCTTCTTTTTTCATTCTTTCTTCCTTCTTTCTTTCTCTTTCTTTTTTTTCTACCTTCTTTCTTGCTTCTTTCTTCCTTCTTTCTTCATTTTTTCTTCTTTTTTTCTCTCTTGTTTCTTTCTTTCCTTTTTTCCTTCTTTCTTCCTTCTTCCTTTCTTCTTTCTTCCTTCTTTCCTCTTTCTTTCTTTCCTGTTTCTTCCTTTTATTCTTCTTTCTTCATTCTTTTTTCCTTCTTTCATCCTTCTTTCTCCTTCTTTGGTCGTTCTTTCTCCCTTTTTTCTTACTTTCTTCTTTCTTTCTCCCTTCGTTCTTTCTTCTTTCTTTCTTCCATCTTTCCTTTTTTTCTTTTTTCTTTCGTCATTTTTTCTTCCTTCTTTCTTTTTTTTTTCTTCCTTCTTTTTTTATTCTTTCTTCTGTTTTTTGTCTTTCTTTCTTTCTTTTTTCTTCCTTCTTTCTTTCTTCTATCTTCCTTCTTTGTTGCTTCTTCCTTCCTTCATTCTTCCTTCTTTCATGCTTCTTTCATGCTACTTTTTCCCTTCTTTCTTCCTTCTTTCTTCTTTCTTGCTTCCTTCTTTCTTCCTTCTTACTTCCTTCTTTTTTCCTTATTTTTTCTTCATTCTTTCTTCCTTCTATCTTCCTTCTTTCTTATTTCTTTCTTCCTTCTTTTTTCCTTCGAGTTGTGTTTCTCCAGTGAGCGGATCGGCCGGTCGACGAAATTTAGTTTTGCTTTGTGCGGAAAGCAAAACGATCGGTCGGTCGTCGTAATTTTGTTCTGCTTTGCGCGGGTGAGTAGGTAAATAAATCAGAAAGTGAAAGTTTGTTCCTTGTCCATTCGTGTTTCTCCAGTAAGCGGATCAGCCGGTCGTCGAAATTTAGTTTTGCTTGCGGAAGTAGTTTGCAGTAGCTATCGGGTAAGTATGTACAGAGTACTGCGCGTCCGTTCGGTCGTCCAAAACGTTTCTTCTCCGTTTTCATATGCCACCGGGTGTGCATGGTTTAACATTTTTCTCGTGGCGAGACAGGGAATTAGTGTTATTTCTTATCCCATAGATCGCATCACTTACCGAAGTGAATCCAGATAAATTATCCTTTGTAGCTAAAACGATATCCTATCCCAAGACAATCATGGAGATGCAGAGGTATACTCGGTCTCTAGTAGCAACGAGAGTTGGACTAACAATCCTTCCCTTCCTACATGACCGTAAGGACGTGGCCGGCGCCGTTATTGACTTGAGATATTTGAGCTCGCTCTGAGCTGCTGTACTTATGACTTCCTCCTAGCCCAGTATAAATCATAAAGCACTATTTAATCATTTATAAGTGGTAGCAAGCTTGGTGGTTTAAAGCTACGTCCATTTAGAATCCGGAATAATGAAACATCTGTATCTAGGTAACGGATTGACATAGAAATAAGGTTAATACATCAAAACAAAGGTAATTTACTGTACTTTCAGAAAAAAATGCAAATCATTTCTAGTTTTCTAGTGACAATTCGCACTTTCTTCTTTAT
Source organism: Armigeres subalbatus (assembly GCF_024139115.2). Taxonomy (NCBI): domain Eukaryota; kingdom Metazoa; phylum Arthropoda; class Insecta; order Diptera; family Culicidae; genus Armigeres; species Armigeres subalbatus. Next base: position 146,051,289 of record NC_085141.1, read on the forward strand.
TCCTCTCATCAAACGCTGCACACCTCCGGAGACAACTTCCTTGGAACATTTGTTCCACATTTTGGTCATCTAAGTCGCGTCCCGAGCTGTTTATCCACTTTTATTAAGCTTCCGCTTCATTATTGCCCAAAATGTCTTGATGAGCCGGAACTGCGGGCAGTTGGGTGGATTATGTTTTTATTGATGAAATTCTCGTTATTATCGCTGTACAACTGGATGACTTCCCGGCTGTAGTGGCAACTCGCCAAATCTGGAAAAAAGCTTCACGCGACCTTCGTGGGCTTTCATGAAACTTAGTAGGCGGTTTTTGAGACATTCTTCATTGTACAGCTTAGAGTCCATCGTCTTATCCGTCACGAACACTTTGGTATTTGCTTTGCAGCTGCATATCTCTCGCCAAATCATCAGTTTTTTTTGGCAAATTTGTCCATAAAAGCAAACTTAATCTCGCAGGAGCAATTCCCCGTGCTGTCGCCATGCAGAATTCCTGGCCAGGAAGCTGTCCCAAATCCATTTTGACGTAGGTTCCACCGTTGATGAGCAGGATTATACACGAGGGTGTGCAGATTTTTTTCTCTCCTCTCGGCTTCCATCTGGAATAATTTTTGACTCGCTGCACGAAACACCATGAAATTTATACCACAGAAAGTGGGCGCCTAGGTAGACATACCGCTGTAAAATAATTCTTGCAGCGGTCACTTTCCGTGCCGCTGCAATACAATAAATGATTCCGGATTGTAACTGGACAGAGCTTTAGAGGCTACTGCTTCTGCCATATAAGCAGGAGGTCGTGAGACGTCTCACTTCTCACTCTTCATTTTTCTCTTCTCAATGTAAAAAGTGAGAAGCGCGAAGTGAGTAGTGAGACGTCTCACTTCTCACTTCGCAACTTCTCACTTTTGACAGCGAGAAGTAATAAATGAGGAGTGAGAAGTTTGTCGTCTCTCTTCTCATTCCTAATTTCACACTTTTCAAATGACCTATTCGTCTAAATGACCTATTCGGCCAAATGTCCTATTCGGCCAAATGACCCTTTCGGCCAATCGACTCTTTCGACCAAATGACCCTTTCGGTCAAATGACCCTTTCGGCCTAATGACCCTTTCGGCCAAATGACGCTTTCGGCATAATTACCCTTTCGGCTAAATCACCCTTTTGGCCTAATCACCCTTTAAGCCTAATGACCCTTTCGGTCAAATGCTTTCGGCAAAATGACCCTTTCGGCCTAATGACCCTTTCGGCCAAATGACTTTCGGCCTAATGGTCTGTTCGGCCAAGTGGTATATTCGGCCAAACAACTTTCGGTCTAGTGGCATTCGGCCAAACGGGGAAGGGAAGATAAATAAATTAAAAGATAAATACAGATGAGAAAACAATTTCATTTCAAATTAGAAACAGTTTTACGACCGTGATTTTGATGAATAATTTGTTAATCAGCTTTCCTACTTGAAGTATGGAGGAGTAGGTAGATGATCAAAAGTAATTATTTAGATCAACTGATTTGAAAACCATTTGCTTAAGCACGAACAAGAATGAAGCGAAAGAATGTTGAAGAGAAACATGTAGATCGCCGTATAGGTAACTATGGAACAGCTCACATTAGAAGCGAGAATCTTCTTGCCTAATGTTCTGGACGTGAACGGAGCCGGATAGTGCTATGGAAACCACCGTGCAAAGGCAGACGAAAATATCTAAGCAACGATCAGCCTGTGCACTGTTTTGGAATATATTTTTATAGAACTAACAATTCAGCATGTATTTATTAAACTCCAAAAAATAAATCAAAAACAATCATTTGCATACCTATTTGGCGATAAAATAAGCATTTGTTCAAACAGCAACATGAAAAAACTAATATCAATCTGCCGTTCACAATATGAACAGCTGTCGAAAAAAAATATCGCAGTTGAATTAATTTTCTATTTTGGAAAATTGAGATTTTTTTATTCTTTATTTAAGTGATTTTTTAATTTCAAAATTAAGTTCATCACTAAAAAATTGAGATGTTCAAGCAAGATAGCTCAAGATTTACTCTTGAGTATCTTGAGTGAGAATGAATTGAAATCTAACGAGAAATTTTTCATATTTTCATGCACCGTGTTGATGTACGATATGACTCCCTTATAATCAATCCTCACAAATGAAGATCATGTATCATATCCATCACCTCACCTTCAAATTACATAATCAAGCACCTATCACATAACGTCGCACAAGCTTGTAATAATTTCCTCCCAGATACAAACAATGTAACCTCCGGTGCGGTGTAGCCAACATTACCCTACGCATCTTCCATAACGTCAGCATCGCCACCGACCGTTTCGTTGACTGCCGCCGTCAATCTCCGCGAGAGCATCTTAAAGATGTATTATACTGAAATTGAGTTGTCCGCACCTCGCGGCACTTTTGTTTGCCACTCGCCGGCGCTGAGCGCAGCCAGGCTGAAAAATTACATCCTCATCATCATCATTAACATCGCCGTCGTCGCTACCGGGGCTGGTCATCACCGCGGCAAGTCCGAAATTGGTTAGCTCGCGGCAAAGGACACCTATTATCCGTTGTAAAACAGCCATAACAGCCAAACTAATAACTGTCATTGGGATCGGCTGTTCATTGGGGAGAGCGTCGCTGCCGGCTGATGATCTCAGGGTACGTTGATTAGACGACCACGCGCGCGGAAAAACACGATCGATAACAGTCATTAGGAGCCATTATCAATTTGGCGCTTGCAGGTTTTGGATTCTTATCAAGATTTCCAGCAAAGAATTTGGCAAGTTGATGTACGCGACAACCAGTTTTCAAAAGTGGGTCAAGCTCAGGAAGTTCCTTTCTCAGAATGGTCGACCCAATCAAACGTCACGTGGTGAAATCGTTGTGCTCGAAATTATGCACATCCTTGATGGAATGGGGTACCCGCTGGTGATGAGACCTTGAAGATCGCACCACAAAATACAATGATGATGAGACACACGATGCGATGGTGGAATTGTTTATTTTATGCGGTTGCGGTCGTTCGAGGTGAATTGTAATTCATCATAGCCAGCCCAGTTTCCCAGCCGTGTCATCAATTCTCATTTCGTTCCGGGTAATCCAGCGTGCGTGGAGACAAAATTGGATCTGTTGAGGTGCGAAAATGGGCACTTGCACATCATCCGGCTTCAATCATGCTTTGAAACAAGCTGCACTACATTTTCGTTCGTTCTTCCGTCTTATATACGTGGCTGTCATCGTTCTCAGTTTGATGATCAACGTAATGACGCGTTCGTGTGATGAGGGTGCTTAAAAATGGGGTCTCACAAATTGATAATTATGCAAATGAAATGGAGTGAGCCCACATAATGGATCTACATTACATTCATCTGGGAAGAAATTGGTATCGAACAATGGGCAGAGAAATGTTGGATATTCGCAAAAGATGCTTGAATGACCGAAAGTAGGTAGAATTTCAGTGGATTATGAATAATAGACAAGTTTAATAGTAGTTTGTGCAACTAGTTGCAAAAAGGTGATTTTTTCAGCACGAGTTGTACGTTTATCCAATGAGGCTTGCCGAGTTGGATAAATACTACGAGTGCTGAACAAATCAAGTTTTGCAACGAGTTGCACACGCTATTTTTTGCAATGACGAAAAATGGGCTAAAATATGATAAATTTGTACCACAATGGTACAATTTTATTTACTTAACATGACCAATCTTACCAAAAAATCATGTTGCTGCAGAAAACAAACAGATTCCATATTATCGTGCCCCCTTGTGTGTTCGACAGACCATAAAGCGATAGATAAACCTGCCTTTGGAAAATTGGATGTCATGCCCATAAAATTATTTCATTTATTACGTGACACAAAGAATACACTATTCGAACACTCACCCAAGCCAATTTAGCTGAATGTGGTCATGTAACTATTGTTTTAATGCTGGTTTTCCATTATAGCACCCAAATGAGTGCTATAATGGATTTTATGCAACCCATTTGAGTTACATAATGTTCATTAAAGCACCTATGTCATTGGTATGGAAAAGTAGGAAGTTTAATCACTCAAACGCCAACTGTAAACCAGGTATTATGATCAGGAATTGCAAAAAAGTGGATTTTGTTTTGATTATTTCATTAAGAGCCTGTCAATTTGAAAAAAAATGTCATAAAGTGTTCTTGGGCGGCTCATAAACTGTTCTTGGACAGCTTTTTATAATAGAGTGATTTTGCAAATGCAAGATTTTATTGAAAAATAGAAAAAATGCCATTCACTTCAGGAGGCTTCTACCTCGTGAAGTCAAAATAATGCCATTTTTTATTGTTTTTGTCGGCAGTATGAAAGGTACACAGTTGAAAGGAAGAGAAAGCATTCATAAATGGTTGTATTCCTGCTGGTGGAAGATCCACAGTCTATAAAAATTATAACATTGATGTGAAACATAAATTCAAAACATTTTCTATTTCTATAAATTATCCAGGATCGCTTAACCGAAACGGTGGATGCAAAATAAATAATGAGAAAGTTGTGGGCGATGAAAATTATTCAACGATTTTTGAAAATTAGGATTGAATTCGAGTTACACATGCCTTGAAGCTAACTGGAAGCAAGGAATGTTTGAAATTAGGAATTTCCTCCAGAAATTTCTTCGAAATTTTCTTAACAGTTTACTTGGACATGCCGCCAGGAATTCATTTTTTTGTCCTTATTAGAGAGAATTGCAGGCCTAGGCTGGCTCGACTCTGATTCATTTCCTCGTTTTCCAACGGACATTCCATCGTGAATAGCTCTAGGAATTATGTTTGCGTACATAAAACACCCGGACTTTTCTTTATCTGAATACTGTACTTCATTATCTGCTCCATCGACAGTGTGCAGACGTGTAGTTCTGACGGTTGACTTGAAATACCGCTTGCGGCACAACTGACTAACAGTCTTCCTTTTACGAATTCTCTGAGATTTCAACGGCTTCGGTAAGTTTTTCGATTCTGCGATTTGGTAGATGAAGACGGCTTTCGATTTCTGCATCGGATAATGGACACCTTCCTTCAAAAAAGCATGCAAGAAACTTGGACGGTGGAACCTCAAAACGAGTTCTTTGACTGACGCCGTCTTGGCTTCAGCCAGTGGAGTGTGCCGAGGACCCGAGACCGGGTAAAAATTTGGCTAAAAATTCTGTGAACAAGAACTGAATGAGTGTCGTAACGTAGTAATGGTTCGTTACAGGTTAGAAATGTTCGGGATGCAAACCTTTTCTCTGGTGTCAGCAATGAAAACTTTTTTGTTAAGAAAATTATGTTGAGCTTTTTAGTGGAATGTCTTCACTTGTCATAAGACGAGTTTGTACAATCCCATTAAATGGGATTGTACAAACTCGTCTTATGACAAGTGAATGAAAACTTGTTTCCCTGAGCTAGCTTCAGCGAAGCGAGAGGATGATGATGATCGATTATCATTGGATGCTTCCGATTCTTCCGCACATGATCGTTCCATAGTTGTTCTCAAACGCGGAGTATTCCGGAACGCCAAAGGCTATAAAGGTTCCTCCGATATAACAACTACAGTCGCTTCTCCACATCTCGATATTGACGAGACCATCGAGATAGGGAGAGATCGACGAATGAAAGGAAAATTGAAATGGGTACTAGCAGTGATGGAGCTTCGGTATTGACGCGTGTTATATGTCGGATCCTAGGCAGATCATGCCGAGGTGGTGATGGCCTGACTGGCACTTGAAACCAGCACGAAACTTGCAGAACGGAACTTGCAGAACAGAACGGACGCTGTTGGAGCCGCATCTCCTTGGTGAACAGACGCTCGATCAGTCGGGTCAAATTTGTTTAAAGTCCCACCCGCTTTGACTTTGAGCGGCACACGGTCGCTTTGATAGGGCCTGTTTGAGGACATATGTGGCTTTTTATAGAAGTTCAACAGAGATCACTGTCGAACCCCACCACATCCTAGGCAGACCCCACACCCCAGTTGCGAGTGAGTGTGGTATAAAAACAAAACCACATTAGCGAGAAAGAGAGAGCCTGCATTATATACCTCTCTTTTACACATTTATTCCAACAGAAATGCGCAACTCAGTATAATTGAGGCAAGAGAGTTAAATATTCTCTGCATTAGCGGGTGCTTGATTTCACTCTCCAACTGTTTCGTACAACAGTGCCATATGGAGCGAGGAAGCATGCTTTCTTCACTAAGCACTTTGAAACTGTTCTCTCATGAAGCTACCTTCCTCGGGAGTATTCATTTCATTCATTTCATTTCATTTATTTAGTCTACATCTACATCTCTACATCAGATAACACTGAATCAACAATTTGACGCCACAATACACGGTTCGAAGCCGCATCTCTCCATCTTCTAATACGCCCCACGCTCGCCAAGTCTTTCTGCACCTGGTCTGCCCATCTCGCTCGCTGCGCTCCACGTCTTCTTATACCTGCTGAGTCGGAAGTGAACACCATCTTTGCAGTGTTGCTGTCCGGCATTCCTGCAACATGCCCTGCCCATCGTACCCTTCCGGCTTTAGCCACCTTCTGAATACTGAGTTCGCCGTAGAGCTGGGCGAGCTCATGGTTCATTCTTCACCGCCACACACCGTCTTCTTGCACACCGCCAAAGATGGTCCTAAGCACCCGTCTCTCGAATACTCCGAGTGCTTGCAAGTCCTCCTCGAGCATTGTCCATGTTTCATGTCCGTAGAGGACAACCGGTCTTATTAGCGTCTTGTACATGACACATTTGGTGCGGTGGCGAATCTTTTTTGACTGTAGTTTCTTCTGGAGCCCGTAGTAGGCCCGACTTCCACAGATGATGCGCCTTTGTATTTCACGACTGACATTGTTATCAGCCATTAGCAAGGATCCGAGGTAGACGGATTCCTCGACCACCTCGAAGGTATCCCCGTCTATCGTAACACTGCTTCCCAGGCGGGCCCTGTCGCGCTCGGTTCCGCCCACCAGCATGTACTTTGTCTTTGACGCATTCACCACCAGTCCAACTTTTGTTGCTTCACGTTTCAGGCGGGTGTACAGTTCTGCCACCTTTGCAAATGTTCGGCCGACAATGTCCATGTCATCCGCGAAACAAATAAATTGACTGAATCTGTTGAAAATCGTACCCCGGATGTTACACCCGGCTCTCCGCATGACACCTTCTAGCGCAATGTTGAACAACAGGCACGAAAGTCCATCACCTTGTCTTAGTCCCCGGCGCGATTCGAACGAACTAGAGTATTCGCTCGAAATCTTCACACATTTTTGCACACCATCCACCGTTGCTTTGATCAGCCCGGTAAGCCTCTCAGGGAAGCTGTTCTCGTTCATAATTTTCCATAGCTCTACGCGATCTATACTGTCGTATGCCGCCTTGAAATCGATAAACAGATGGTGCGTTGGGACCTGGTATTCATTTCACGGCATTTTTGAAGGATTTGCCGTACAGTAAAGATCTGGTCTGTTGTCGAGCGGGCGTCAACGAAGTCGGCTTGATAACTTCCCACGAACTCATTCACTAATGGTGACAGACGACGGAAGATGATCTGGGATATCACTTTGTAGGCGGCATTAAGGATGGTGATTGCTCGAAAGTTCTCACACTCCAGTTTGTCGCCTTTCTTGTAGATGGGGCATATAACCCCTTCCTATCAATCTGTGCAGACAAGTGGCTAGCTTTTCCGGGCCCATCTTGATGAGCTCAGCTCCGATACCATCCTTACCAGCTGCTTTATTGGTCTTTAGCTGTTGGATGGCATCCTTAACTTCCCTCAAGGTGGGGGCTGGTTGGCTTCCATCGTCCGCTGAACTGACGTAGTCATCTCGGGAGTATATCTGGTGCTAAAGCATCGGTCCTCATCTTCATTCATTCATCCAAGCCCTGATGAGATGATAATTGGGAAGTGAGAAAACAGACTTGAGAAGTCATATATTTGTGGTGAGAAGTAAGACAAGGCAGAAGATAGAAGGAAGAAAAAAGAAGAATAAAAGAAGAAGAAAGAAACAAAAAGGATAAAAAAGAAGGAAGAAGAAAGAAAGACTGCGAAAGATTCCTATCCTAAAGGGAAGAAATAAGAATGAAGAAGATGGAAAAAGAAAAGGCCTGGAGAAAAAATAAAGGAAGAAATAAAGAGAAAGAAAAAAGAAGAAGGAAGAAGGGAAAATAAAAAGACGAGAAGGAAAAAGGAAGAACAAGAAAGAAAAACGAAGGAAGCAAAAAGGGAAAGGGAAAAAGAAAGGAACTTCAATCCCACTTCTCACCTCTCTCATCTTACTTACTAACAATCTCAATGCTTACTTCTTGCTTCTTATTTCCCACATCTCACTTTTTACATTAACTCCTTACATCTCACTTTTCACTAAATTTTCTTGCTTTTTGCTTCTAACTACTTCTATAATCTCAATTTCTATGTGAAGTGAGGAGTGAGAAATGTAACATTTAACAGTTCTCGTTTCACACTTTGCAATTCTTACTCCTCACTTCTTACTTCTCACTTTTAATTACTCGTAATCTTTTTTTTAACGATACGACTAAAAGGCAACCGGTCATATAGCGTTTTGACAAATGGTACTCGCCCAAATGGCCTGCCACCTCTCTTGCTCCCCTGAAACTACACAAATCATCTATCACTTTTTAGCGTTTAAGGACAATCACGACAGATTCCAAAAATGGATGCCACAATGGCCATTCTTCCTAGCGCTAGCATAAATGTAAATTTAACGGCGATTAGCACACCTAAAAGGGGGCCCTCCTTAGCCGTACGGTAAGATGCGTGGCTATAAAGCAAGACCATGCTGAGGGTGGCTAGGTTCGATTCCCGGTGCCGGTCTAGGCAATTTTCGGATTGGAAATTGTGTCGACTTCCCTGGGCATAAAAGTATCATCGTGTTAGCCTTATGATACACGAATGTAAAAATTGTAACCTGGCTTAGAAACCTCGCAGTTATTAGTGGAAGTGCTTAATGAACACTAAGCTGCGAGGCGGCACGGTCCCAGTGTGGGGATGTAATGCCAATAAGAAGAAGAAGAAGCACACCTAAAAACCATTTTGCAAAATGCTTTTTGCTGTTGCCTGTCGTTTGCTTTTGGAGTTATGTGCCCCTGAAAGCGTTATGTAGTTTTGAAATTAAATTTCAACGCGATTTCCTTTAAGCCGCTTGTGAAAAAAGGTCGTTCAACTGTTCACACTGTCCTTTTTTACCGCACTACTCACTACCACACTGTATTTGCTGCACTGCTGATATGACAGCTGGGGCGGAGGGGAAATTAACTAACAGATGATAACGAATTAGCCTGAAACCAACAAGACCAAGTTTTCAACACAAAACCACAAGGACTAACACTGCCCATGATTTCATAGTTGACGTAACAACCATTCAAAATTTCAGCGAATTTAGCTTATCTCGCCTTTACTAGGTGAATTAAACCGCTGCATCATCGATACGCTACATGTTTCAAACCTCGTTTAAGTGCTTTCGGGTTGAAATGTTTTAAATTTGTGATGTACGTTCTTAAATCATTCGAAATACACTCACAAGTGCAATGGTTGTTACGTCAACTATGAAATTTTGAACTGAACACCACTAAACAATTACTGTACACTATTTCTTATCAATGAATCGACTGCTTTGAGCGTGCTTACAGCGGCACACTAGGAGTTAACTTTCTGAAATCAGTATGGCGAAAGGCATCTAAGGTTCGATTTCTCAAAATTAAGCACTTTAATCGAAAAAATATTTGGCAAGCGTAGTAGCGGACACCATCCCTCATAACCGGTACCAAATAGTTTTTCTTTAAAAGTTCCTAATTTTGAGAAAACCAGCGTTAGATGTCTTTCGCCATACAAATTTCTGGCGGTTAACTCTTGCTGGCTATTTTGTGCATATACTATAGCGCCTGGATGTGGCTGCGGCGAGTAGAAAATCAGCCACTGCCAATAATTCATTCATTTTATTTGTCATGAGACAACGTCGTACTAACCCATTTAATTCCATCACTTGATTATAACTATATGTAGATAGGAGAGTCAAGTACGAGACACTGAAGACGACCTTACTATTGAGGTCGAAATACGTATACGTAAAAAACTTCAAATGACTTCAAATAAAATTTGAGAAGCATTTTAAAGAGGAATCCAAATTTGCAGAAAGAATTGCAAGATGAGTTTCTAGAACTTTTTGAGTAACTAACTCCTGGAGCAGAATACTTCAACAAACAACACAATTACATTACATCTACCGGCAGGACACACTAACGATGGACAAGAAGTAGCGAATGCACTTGCGGATGAGTATCAATACAAAACATCCAACACAAATTACTCAGAAGCATTCCGTAAAAAACACGAAACAGAGAACTGTGAGTCCTTCAGAAGTCAACGCCAAAACCTTCACAAAACATACAACAGGGATTTCGCTTTAGATGAACTGATGTGGGCTCTTAACCGCCAAGGAGGCAACGCTACCGGCACCGACAACGTGAGTTATGTACTGCTGCAACGTCTACCTTACTCAGCAAAAATCGTGATGCTGCAACTCTTTAACCATGTGTGGGAAAGTGGTAGCTTTCCATCACAATGGAAAGTGAGTACTATAATCCCTATCCCAAAACCTGGAGCAGATCGCAGTAAGCCCGAAGGATATAGACCTATAGCGCTTCTAAGCTGTCTTGGAAAGATTTTCGAAAGAATGATCGACCGAAGATTAGTTACAGAGTTGGAGACTACTGGAAAACTTGATCCGCGTCAGCACGCGTTTCGCGCAGGAAAAGGCGTCGACACCCACTTCGCTAAGTTAGAATCTATCATCAATCTTAAGGAAGACGAACACACAGAAATAATTTCCCTCGATATTTCGAAGGCGTATGACACAACGCACAGGCCTTCTATTTTACGCACGTTGACGGAATGGCGACTCTCTGGTCGAATGCTAAACATCATCTCCAGCTTTCTCTCTGAAAGGTACTTCCAAGTAGCTGCCAATGGCTCTCTTTCTTCACTGAGACGAGCAGAGAATGGAGTGCCTCAAGGTTCCATCCTCTCTGTGACGTTGTTCATTGTTGCTATTCAACCTATTCTAGAAGTTATCCCACCTGGGGCAGAAATCTTACTATACGCTGATGACGTCATAATAATAGTCAAAGGGAGCAACCACGGAACAATGAATCGCCTGCTTTGGGCGTAATTACAGCGGCACACTAGGAGTTAACTTTCTGAAATGAACCGGTGCCAGCGAAAGTGGTACATGTTACATTGAGTAGATTTTTCAGGAGACGCATTTTCCCAAAAACATCGAATAATAAATTCATATTTGCAATTTTTTGCAACTAAACTGTACCAACATGTTATGACTGATGTGCCTAAAGATAGTAGTGAAAAATAAGCGAAGTTTATGACAAATTTCAAGTTTATTGGAGCAAATTGTACATGTACCACTATTAATGGGAACAAAAGGAAACAGAAACCGAAAAACGTTGACAGTAAAAGTGGTACATGTACATTTTTGAAATCATTCTGAACGGCAGTAAACTATCTTGAAATTCAAAATAGGATTAAAATCTGTTGTGAAAACAGTCATGTGGCCGAATTTTCTTTTAAATAAGCTGATTTTAGTGGGTGGAACTGTACATGTACCACTTTTTCTGGCAACGAAATGGCCATTGTGATATATACCAGAAAATAAAATGTGCATATCTCCAGATTTAGTTGCCAAAAATCACTTTTTCCTTATTCCCTTACTAGATCTTTGCAAATAGAAGACGTTGGTGTAAAAAACTCAAAATTGACAAAAATGGTTTATGTACCACTTTCGCTGGCACCGGTTCAAATCAGTATGGCGAAAGGCATCTAAGGTTCGATTTCTCAAAATTAAGCACCTTCATCGAAAAAATATTTGGTAGGCGTAGTAGCGGACACCTTCCTACATAACCGGTACCAAATAGTTTTTCATGAAAAGTTCCTAATTTTGAGAAAACCAGCGTTAGATGTCTTTCGCCATACAAATTTCTGGTGGTTAACTCTTGCTGGCTATTTTGTGCATATACTATAGCGCCTGGAAGTGGAAGCGGCGAGTAGCAAATCAGCCACTGCCAATAATTCATTCGGGCAATCCTACGAAAAGCAGTTTCCGCAGCTGTAAACTGGGCAACCGGAGTAGGCTTCTCCATAGCACCCGAAAAATCCAAGCGTCTACACGTCTGTAACATTAAGGTCACTTCTGACGGAATCCAATATTAAAAGTGCTCGCGTTTTCGAGGGCACACCACTCGATACGGAAGCCACGCACAACTGTCATTTTTATTATTTCACGCATGCTGCGACGCAGCAAAGCTAAATTAACAAAAATGACAGTTGTGCGCCGCCTCTGAATCGAGCGGTGTGCCCCCGAAAACGCGAGCACTTTTAATCTTGGATTCCGTCAGGAGTGACCTTAAACACCGCAAAAAAGGGAGAGCCATTAAAATTATCAATGTACCTATTCCTTTAGTACGTAGTTTGAAAGTGCTTGGAATCCTTCTTGACTCTAAGCTTAACTTCTTAAAGCACTTCGCGCTCATAAAGCAAAGCTGTCAGAAAAAAAACTCACATCATGCGAATTCTCTGACATCGCTTGAAAAGGAGCAGTAGAATTACTTTGATGCAAATAGGTTTCTCCTTAATCATACCAAAGATCTTCTTCGGCCTAGGCTTAACAAGCAACAACGCTAAAGCAAAGGAGAGAATTTTGGGGCCCATCTACAACGGCGTACATCGACAAGCCTCTGGTACATTTCCATTCAGCCCTCTACCCTCCGTACTACCGTCCGTTAAGCTGGAAGTCTTCCTTTCAGACTTGCGTTAATCCAGCGCCTATGTCAAATAGCCGTTCGATTACTGGAAAAAGAAGAAAACGTAGCTGAGTATCCCATAATAAAAAGAGCGAAATCACTCCTTCTGGAAACAACCGCATGGGCTCTTCCAAATGTATGTAGAACACTCATATCCACGGACAGATCATGGTGCACTGCATCCCCCAAAATCGACAGTTCTCTCAGGAGCAGTATCAAAGCTGGCACGAACAAAAGCATTGTGCTGCCAAAGTACAAAGAGCTTATCGCGAGCCGATACAGTACTCACGACCAAATATTTACTGATGGCTCCAAGTACAACAACAAAATCGGCGCGGGAGTGGTCATGCTCAGCGACTACCTGAGCATTCGACTTCCAGATCATTATTTATTATTATTTATTTAATCAGACTAAGGCCGAAGTGGCCTGTGCGGTATATAAGAGTCTTCTCCATTCGGCTCGGTCCATGGCTACACGTCGCCAACCACGCAGTCTACGGAGGGTCCGCAAGTCATCTTCCACCTGATCGATCCACCTTGCCCGCTGCGCACCTCGCCTTCTTGTGCCCGTCGGATCGTTGTCGAGAACCATTTCACCGGGTTACTGTCCGACATTCTGGCTACGTGCCCGGCCCATCGCAGTCGTTCGATTTTCGCGGTGTGAACGATGGATGGTTCTCCCAACAGCTGATGCAATTCGTGGTTCATTCGCCTCCTCCACGTACCGTCCGCCATCTGCACCCCACCATAGATGGTACGCAGCACTTTCCTTTCGAAAACTCCAAGTGCGCGTTGGTCCTCCACGAGCATCGTCCAGGTCTCGTGTCCGTAGAGGACTACCGGTCTAATTAGCGTTTTGTAGATTGTCAGTTTGGTACGGCGGCGAACTCTATTCGATCTTGCGGAGTCCAAAGTACGTACGATTTCCAGCCACTATGCGTCTCGAATTTCTCTGCTGGTGTCATTTTCGGCAGTCACCAGTGAGCCCAAGTACACAAATTCTTCTACCACCTCGATTTCGTCACCACCGATGCAAACTCGCGGTGGGTGGCTCACATTGTCTTCTCTTGAACCTCTTCCTATCATGTACTTCGTCTTCGACGTGTTGATGACTAGTCCGATCCGCTTAGCTTCCCTCTTCAGTCTGATGTAGGCTTCCTCCATCTTCTCAAAGTTACGTGCCATAATATCTATGTCGTCGGCGAAACCAAATAGCTGGACGGACTTATTGAAAATTGTACCACTAGTGTTAATACCTGCTCTTCGTATTACCACTTCCAAAGCGATGTTGAATAGCAAACACGAAAGACCATCACCTTGCCGTAACCCTCTGCGGGTTTCGAAGGGACTCGAGAATGCCCCTGAAACTCGAACTACGCACATCACTCGATCCATCGTCGCTTTGATCAACCGTGTCAGTTTATCCGGAAAACCGTGTTCGTGCATTAGCTGCCATAGCTGGTCCCGATCGATTGGATCATATGCGGCTTTGAAGTCGATGAATAGATGATGTGTGGGCACGTTGTATTCGCGGCATTTCTGCAGTACTTGGCGAATGGCGAACACCTGGTCCGTGGTGGAGCGTTCGCCCATAAAACCCGCCTGGTACTGCCCCACGAACTCCCTTGCAGTTGGTGCTAGCTGATGGCATAAAATTTGGGAGAGTACCTTGTAGGCGGCGTTCAGCAATGTGATTGCGCGGTAATTGCTACAATCCAGCTTATCGCCCTTTTTGTAGATGGGACACACGACACCTTCCATCCACTCCTGCGGCAAAACTTCCTCCTCCCAAATCTTGGTAATGACCCAGTGCAGCGCTCTAGCCAGTGCCTCACCACCGTGTTTAAATAGCTCTCCTGGTAGTTGGTCAACCCCAGGGGCTTTGTTGTTCTTCAGCCGGCCAATCTCCTCCTGGATTTCCTGGAGATCCGGAGCCGGTAGAATTATGTCCTGCGCGCGTTCTCCCAGGTCCATCACCATACCGCCATCTTCGTCTGCCACATCGCCATTCAGGTGTTCTTCGTAGTGCTGCCGCCACCTTTGGATCACCTCACGCTCGTTCGTAAGAAGGTTCCCGTTTATGTCCTTACACATATCAGGCTGTGGCACGTGGCCCTTACGTGAACGGTTTAACTTCTCATAGAACTTTCGTGTGTTATTAGCGCGGTACAGTTGCTCCGTTTCTTCACGGTCTCGATCTTCCTGCTGGCGCTTTTTCCTCCGGAAAATCGAGTTTTGTCTGTTCCGCGCCTGTTTATATCGTGCCTCGTTCGCCCTCGTGCGGTGTTGCAGCAATCTCGCCCATGCTGCATTCTTCTCTTCCACTAACTGCTCACATTCGCCGTCATACCAGTCGTTTCTCTGATCCGGGGGCGCCGTGCCAAGTGCAGCGGTTGCGGTGCTACCAATGGCGGATCGAATATCTCTCCAGCCATCTTCAAGAGACGCTGCGCCTAGCTGCTCTTCCGTTGGGAGTGCCACTTCCAGCTGCTGCGCGTATTCTTGGGCTAGTCTACCGTCTTGTAGCCGCCCACTGTTAAGCCGCAGCGTCGGACTTCGACGCGTGTTGTACACCGTCGAGAGTTTTGAGCGCAGGCATACTGCAACGAGGTAGTGGTCGGATTCAATATTCGCACTGCGGTAAGTGCGGACGTTCGTGATGTCGGAGAAGAATTTACCGTCGATTAGAACGTGGTCGATTTGGTTTTCCGTTTCTTGGTTAGGTGATCTCCATGTGGCCTTGTGGATATTTTTACGGGGAAAGAAGGTGCTTCGGACTACCATTCCGCGGGAGGCTGCGAAGTTTATGCATCGTTGGCGTTGTCATTCGATACAGTGTGCAGACTATCCGGTCCGATGACCGGTCTATACATTTCCTCCCTTCCTACCTGTGCGTTCATGTCACCGATGACGATTTTAACGTCCCGCAGTGGGCATCCATCGTATGTCTGCTCCAGCTGTGCGTAGAACGCTTCTTTCTCGTCGTCGGGTCTCCCTTCGTGTGAGCAGTGCACGTTGATGATGCTATAGTTGAAGAAACGACCTTTAATCCTCAGCTTGCACATCCTTGCGTTGATTGGCTGCCACCCAATCACGCGTTGGCGCATCTTACCCAGCACTATGAAGCCGGTTCCCAGCTCGTTGGTGGTGCCACAGCTTTGGTAGAAGGTAGCCGCTCGATGCCCGCTTTTCCACACTTTCTGTCCTGTCCAGCAAATCTCCTGCAGCGCCACGACGTCGAAGTTGCGGGGATGTAATTCATCGTAGATCATCCTGTCGCAACCTGCGAAACCTAGCGACTTGCAATTCCATGTTCCAAGCTTCCAATCGTGATCCTGTATTCGTCGCCTAGGTCTTTGCCGATTATATTGAGTCGCATTATCTTTTTCTTATTTCTTTTTTTTTTTTTTTGACAAGACAGACAAGACAGAATCACCGTCTTCGACCAGAGGTCGCACAGACTGAACACTTAACATCTAGCATGAGACAACGGACAGGACATTTACACAACACCCAGTGGACCAGTGGAGAGCTTTTCGCTTTACGAAAAGTTTTCTCTTTACCGGGGCGGGAATCGAGCCCACACTCCGCAGCACATGCGTCTAGACGATTGACGTCGCTAACCGCACGGCCACGAAGTCCACCTTATCTCTTATATTGTTCGTAATGATTGGTTTTCTAGGCGGCTTATTGGGCCAGCGCAAACCTCCTGTCTCGTCGGAGGGCCGTCGTGTCAGGGCTGTTTAGCGTCCCACCTAACACCAGGACTTGGGCTTGTGCGCTTTGAGCGGCACACGGTCGCTTTGGTGGGGCCTACTTGCGGATACATGCAGCTTTTTATAGAGGTTTAACAGGGCCCACTGTCAAACCCCACCACATCCTAGGCAAGCCCCACAACTCGCAGATGGCCTGGGGAGTGATCGTCAAGCCCTTGGACATAGTCCCTGCTGCCCCTAGACTTCCAGATCAATGCAGCGTATTTTCAGCCGAAGCCTTTGCTTTGAAAACAGCGGTTTCTAAACTTCACGGGCGTGTGAAGGCAATAATAATGACTGACTCTGCCAGCTGCATTGATGCATTAAGCGGCGGTCGATCAAAGCATCCTTGGATACAGTCGATTGAAGCCACCATCGCGAACAAGGACATAACGTTTATTTGGATACCTGGTCACTCCGGGATTGTAGGCAACGAGAAAGCGGACCAGCTAGCCAGAATTGGAGGAAACCTTACGCAACAGGACATCCAAATACCAGCTCAAGATGCAGTACGATCCATAAAAAGCAAGATTTGGGAAGCTTGGGAACAAGAATGGTACCAAAGTAGAACACAGCTGCGACAAATCAAACAAACGACATATAAATACCCGGATCGGAAATGTCCCTCCGAACAACGTGTCTTAACACGTATCCGAATTGGACACACACGACTTACCCACGCACATTTGATGAACCGTAATGCACCGCCGATATGCACATTTTGCGGAGTGCAGCTCACAGTACAACACATACTAGTAGAATGCAGAGGATTAGAACAAAGAAGGAAGATGTGTGGTATACCGTGCGGGACCGAAATCCGTACAGCACCGAAATCCGTCCACCTAATGAAATATCAATAAATTAAAGGAGGTTAAAGGTAATTAATGTAGGAATAATTAATCTTATCCTGTTCAAATACTTGACAGCAAGCTTTTAGGGCAAAGAATTGGAAATAACGCTTTGAAATTAAAACAACAAAAATCAAAAACAAATGTCCACCCACCAAACGCGGAGTTTGTGCCGCCATTTTGTTTTCGGGTAGAACATAATTGCACCAAAAGTAACTGTGTTTTAATTGCTAATTGCAAATTATTACAAAAGATTAGCGGAATACAAATCGAAGGTATCGCTTCTCAAGGTGCGTATCGAACTATTTACAGTGGTAGTTTAGTCGATCAGACTGTTTCAATTTAAATATTTAGTTATGAAATAGCTGTACGGGTTTTGATCCTTTGATTCGAAATCCGTCCACGGTGGACGGATTTCGAAACAGGAGTAGTTAATTTAATTCATTATTTTATCATGTTTTTCGTAGTTTTTTGAGTAAATGTGAAACACTTCAAAAGTAGAAGCCTTCGTGCGCCTGTGTCAATGACGAACGTTTTATTTACATTCGATTCCTATTTTCTAGTGACTTTTTCATATTCTAAGGTACGGATTTCAACGCCTCACGGTAGGCGGATCACTGTCGGAAATACTCGCTTTCGACACCGACAAAGAAACAGCAGTGATACGATTTATAAAAGAAAGTGATTTGTTCAAGGAAATTTAATCTATTCTTCATATTGTAACCAAGTTACTTTTTAAGCATGAATTACCTGACATGAATGCCACCCAAATGGTAAAATGTCACAAATAAAATAATAATAATAATAATAATTAATTATGTTCTTAACATAGAATCATGAAGATTTTTTCCTTTCTCTGAACTTAGTTGTATCCATGTTCATTGAATGGTTGATCCCGAATCGACGCCCTATCCAAGGCACCCCATAAAGTGCATAGGCCCGACGGGAACGTGAATCTGCAGCCCATGTATCAAAAATCAACTCAATAAAAATTGTGGTTTTCCAGCAGCTCTACAATCAGGTCCTACACCAGAAAGGCAAAAAGTAAAGTAAATCGTTCCCGGAAGGCTCGCGTCTGTTTTATTGATCGTTTGGTGTTTTTACGCATTCATGAATTGCATTATGCATGTATAAAATGTTTTTGATTTTCCTGCACCCCAGTTCTAGTGGCCCTCTCGCTACTGGAACCGCTACAGGCTCGGACACTTTGATTCGCTGCAATTCCTGGCGCATGGGAAGTCATTTCAGCGCCGCTCTAACTACGCCAGTTGGTTCGGATCGGATGGTCTACAAAACTACAACCTTCTGGTGAAGGCTGGCGCTGTCTTCCGACTTGCATCTGTTTTATGGCTCCAGACAATTTTCGGCTCCGTTTGGGTCGTTCCATCTCCCTTGCTCGCTCGATGGCTCTCGGTCCGATGCCATTGCCTGCCGACGCGGAATCAACCGAACCTTTGCGGAAGGGAATTGCATTTTCCATCGCCCGCAAAGCCGTTTGATGTCGGTCGATCGTGCAAACAACACTCCGCACATAGGCCCCGCGCTACTGTATTTTGTTATTATTCGGTATAATTAATGTTTCGGAACAAGTGCAGAATCAGAAAACGACCAATTGTCTGGGGGACACCGGCTGGAATCGGGGGAATGGGAGGAAACTTGTAGTACTAACAGGGCATGTCGCTGAATTGCATGTTTATGTAGTTTGTAAGTTAATTTTTGCTGTACATGGACCCATGGCTTGTCTTTTGCGCTGCCACATCGGTTCGGAGGTGGTGACATTCCGAAAGGTTCAGGGTGCGGTGGATTTCAATCGATTGGCGAAGCCTTCCCTCAGTGAGGTGAGGTTTGTGATCTAAAACTTGAAACAATATGCATGTCAGCTCTTACTAAAATTGTATTCTACAGCTGGGATGCATGACAAATGAACTTCGAATAGGATTACGGGTTTTCATCTCATAGCCACCATATTCATCCAAATAAATGAAAAGTAAATAGGATCGTATTCTTTAGTACGTATTTCAATCTGATAAACTCAAAACAAATCTTTTCCTGGCAATAGATAAATTTGTATCCCCACAAAAATATCAAAAAGAAAAAAAATATCAGAGAGCAACATTAGCAAATCCGATGCAAATTATGTAACCCCCTTCCTCCTTTATGCATTATGTATTTTGTTTGTTACGTATTTCTCGGTTTATGAGAAGAGTAATGTCATACCCACTACAGACCGAGAAAAATGAACTTCCACACCCAACCGATCATTATTAGATTTTCTAACGATTCTGTATAGGAACCTAAAAAACCTGTATAAGAACTGAACATATGCGAAAATGGTAGATTCTTATACAAATGTTGTATGCAAGCTTTTTTTACATTATTTGTTTATTAGCTTACATTTTTTGTAAGAGATACTAACAATTTCGCATATGCCAATTTCTTTTACAGGTTTTTGCAGGTTCTTTTTCTGAATTGTCAGAAAATCTAGCAGTGGCTGCTGGGTGCAATGATCTTTTTAACTACAAAACGTTTGGTTGATATGAAAAAATGAGCCTCAAAAAGTAAGACACTGAAATATACGGCATAATAACGTGAAGTGTTTCTAATAGTGATAGTCATTAATATCTCGTCATATTATCATCTCATCAACGCATTCAACATGGTTATAGAAAATTATGGTTCATCATATGGGAATCAGTTATGGCTCCGAGAGCACACCAAACGATGGAATCTTTATCATCAACGGGTTTGAGTTTTGTGCGCTTTTCTACATTTTCAACTGCTGCTGCTATTGCTGCTGAGTAGATGATCCGTATGGAAGCACGCCTAATGGGAATGGAAGGGAAACATTCAAAGAATAGTCTTCACATCGCACCGACCAGTTGTAGTATGAACAGCGCGGAATAAAAACTTGAATGAATGATGATTTATGGGAGTTTATGCGCGAGTTAAAATGTAATTCAAATGGTTCCGGAGTTTTTTTTTTCACACTTGGTTGGGAGTCACGCGTTTTTTGCTTCTACTCAATGCTCGCTGTTCACTAAACTTCCGATCTGGGTGACAAATGAATCCGTAATTCGCTGGAATGGAAGAGCAGGCGTTGGTTGGAGTGTAAATGAAGAAAAAGTTAGATTCCGAAAACGAAACCGGATTGTGAACATCTGGAAGAGTTTCAGATACTCCATGGTGTCGATAAATCATTCGACAATTTAGTGCTTCCCCGAGATATGTTAATCATTCCCTTCGGTTGCAATTGCTGCGTCGGTCGGCGGTGGTGGTGGCCTTGATCCTGAACCCAGGATTCCGAGACCTGCGGAAAGGGTGCGGTGTTATGACGAACGTACCTACCACCAATCAAACATACACATTGCGCAGACTGGACTTAAACAATGGAACCTTTTTCTTGCGTATCGTTGTGCTGCACTTGGCCACGTAACGAGCCCATCGGTTCTAAAGGGGTACGTGATGTTGCGAATAATATCGTTTTATCAGAATTAAAAAATTATGTGAATATTGTTAAAAATCGTTAATATCGTTTAAGGTTTACGGCCAAGGATTCTCAAACCATCAGCTCAGCCCTGAAAATTAAACTAGTTGCAGCCCAGCCGCTTCGTCAACAGTGCTACCGTCGCACATAAGGGTAGATTGTAGTGTAAAAATATATAAAAATAGCTGAATAGTGTATAACCTGCTATCTGTTTAATTTTTTTTATTTGTAATGATATTTTGACTGCTACGCTTTTTGAAACATTGCGGTTTTCAACTAACATTTGCGACTTGCTTTTTCATAGCATGAAATTAATTACTTCGGTGTTCATTCTGTATAACTTTAATTCACATTATAACCACGGAGGATGATAATGGTAGTAATTTAGTAGTCTATACACATTTAATTCATAAAAAAATCGATTGCTTACTTATGAATAAAAAAAAGATGAAAAACTCACAATTTCATTGGTCTGGCATTTTGTTATACGGCGATAATCGGTAATATTTCAGTACATAGCCGCTGGATATACATTCATACACCGAAATAATATC
The DNA here is from genome assembly GCF_024139115.2 of Armigeres subalbatus. NCBI lineage: Eukaryota > Metazoa > Arthropoda > Insecta > Diptera > Culicidae > Armigeres > Armigeres subalbatus. Next base: position 146,072,734 of record NC_085141.1, read on the forward strand.
TTGCGCCATTTCAAAATCGGGGTCTCGAAAGTTGTGATTTGAGATTTTTCTGAGAAATGCGATGAACTTTCCATCTCACTTTCTAAACGTATAGATGTCGTTTAATTATACGATAGTATATAACAAGAGATTATTCGTATTTACGGGGTAAAACGATCATAATTTATAAATCCAATATTGGAAAGTTATTAAAGTGCGTCCTGGAAGGTTATGATTTGTGAATGACTCCAAAACAATAATATAAAATACAAGGATCAAAAACAAAATTATCATAAAAAGTACTGAGACGTTAAGCTAAAACTGATTGAGTTGAATCAAAAAGAAGTCGGTTTTTACACGAGGGATACGTTCCATATAAATTAAAACCACTTGAATTCCAAGAACCGCAAAAACTCTAAAATCCGCGTGAAGAAAAAACCGCGTAAAAATGACGTTTTTTTTCTTAAAAATCGCGTTTTGAAAATTTATATGGAAATTCGCGTAAAAATGCGTAAATCGCTTAAAAAGCGACCTCAGTGTAAACAAAATGATTTCGTTGGAGCAAGCTGTCACCATGGAATACGTCAAAACTTTTCCTAGAAGAAGTAAATGATGGTCAGCTGGTACACGAATTACGAAGAATGATGATGCCTTGGCACAAAAAGTAAAATCAATGCGATGTTTGGTTTAGTGAAGACCAGTGTTGGTAAAAACTCAAAATCTCAAAACTCATGGGTGATTCAAATCAAGCGTGAGTTGAAACGCACCCAATTCAGCACCTCAGAACTCTTGGCTGAGTTGCATCATCCATTTGAATCATCGTAGGTTTTCTTTAGTTCTCCTTCGTTAAAAACAGTGAACTGACGTTTGTCGCATAAAATATTAGACACTCTTGTATGTATAAGCAATAAATTGCCCCCAAATTGATTTCAAATGCGTTTTAAACCAAAATGATTTTTTGGTAAATGAGTGAAATAAAGCCTTTTAGCATGAAAAATTCAAGCGTGATGCATTTCTTTAAAATCGTAGACGATTTCGTTCGCACGGGAGCGCTTGTTGATTGAGATTTATGAGTGATTTTACTAACACTGGTGAAGACTAACTCATTCATTATTTTTTTCAATCTTAACAATCACTCACTCACAGTAGCACACATTTACATGTTCGCTCAATCTTTTTGACCCTTCCTTCGAAGTGTCTATAATTTCACTTTGTATGCATTACGCAGGGGTGTTACGTATTTATCTATCAATAAATCTCATGAATTATGAAATAAAATGTATGGTATTTGAGACGAATTCACTTTAATATTGAAAATATAATTATAACAAGTGTCATTATATGAAAATATGCCTATTTTTCTTATAAGTATTCCTTCTCACTCAATCACTCACTTATTCATTTGCTCACTCATCCAATCACGCTTCACACGCTTACTACCTCACTAATTGATCTACTAGTCCTATCGATCCCTCGTCCCCCTCGTTCATTAAATTTTTCTCACTCTCTCTCAAGCTTTCCTCATCATCTTATTACTTCTTCACTCACTTACTTATTCACTGACATAATTACCAATTCACTTACTCATTCACCCACGTAATCTCTTACTAATTTACTTACTTATTCACTCACTTACTCATTAACTTACTCGACTCACTCATTTACTCACTCACTTACTAATTCACTCATTTACTCTTAATTACTTGCCCATTCACTCACTTATTCACTCGCTCACTTACTCACTCACTCATTTACTCACTTGCTTACTAACTCACTCACTTTCTCACCTATTGATTAATTAACTCACTTATTATGTTGCTCACTCACCCAATCAGCCACTCTCGGCTTCACACGCTTCAGGCTTTCCTCATCATCTGATTAACTCTTCACTCACTCACTTTTTCACTGACTTAATTACTAATCACTTACTCTCTTACTAATTTACTTACTTATTCACTCACTCATTAACTTACTTGACTAACTCATTTACTCACTCACTTACTCATTCACTCAATTACTCTTTATTACTTACCCATTCATTCACTTACTCACTCTCTCATTTATTCACTCGCTCACTTACTCACTTGCTTACTAACTCACTCACTTAAGCAGTCACTCATTCTCTCATACGATTATATCTTCATTTATTGGTTTATCGCGTTCGTTTACTTGTTTCACTTGTTCGCTTACTCGCTTACTCACTTACTTGCTCACTCACTTATTCACTATCTCACTTACTTGCTCAATTACTCACTTACTCACTTACCCATGCACCCAGAAATCTGCACTCTGATCAACTAGCATTTTGATCGGATTCTACATACAGTCATATATTTATTTGGGGTGGGGTCGCTTTTTACGCAATTTGTTTTTGGTTGTTTTTGGCACTTGGAACTAATAAAGCTTTACGTTCACCGTTCGAAAAAATGTACAAAACATCAAGAATAAGGTGAAATTGAAAAAGTCGTGGAATTTGGGGTGACCGAAAAATTGATGAAAATCAACCGCGTAAAAAGCAAGCTCGGTGTATATAAAGGTCTTGTTACGAGCGATTCCAAGCAACTGCATCAAAATTTAACAAATTTTTTATTCATGATTTTCTATTGACTTGAAACTTTGCACAGTTTTTCAATTTCATCTAAATCGTCATTTTTCGATATTAAATCTTTTTATTGAGTCACGACTAACTTTTCAAAAGGGTGTATGTGAAAATGGTTCAAAAATATTCAAAGAGCTGCACAGCTAAAACGGAATGTTCGATTGTTATGATTTTTTCAGCCAAGTTAGACAACTAAATGGTAATTCTTAAAAAAATGTACACCGTAAAAAAAATTTTGTGTTGCTTTAGCAGATATCGTTTTTGTCACAAAAACTCAAATATCTCAAAACCCTATCTTTTTATCAACGTATTAGCTATCTACCATAAAAATTTGGTGATGGTAAACTAATAAACAAAAAAGTTATGACATTTCAAACATTTCACAATTTTCACACAAAGTAAACAAAAAAAAATTTCCGTGTATTTTTTTTTTCAAGAATCGCAGTTTGATGCTGATTTTATTGTTAAGGGCCTTGCGTGAGTTAAACAAGTTGTTTTTATGATATTCCATATTTATGTATTCATCGATATTGTGTATATTATATGTATAAATATTATATGTATGAATACATAAATATGAATTAACAGATCACAAAAATAATCTTAGATTTGACATTTAATATCAGCACCAGAATATTTTTTTGCAGGGAATGATCGATGAGTCTCTCTACTCGATCTATCATATTATCCTAATTATTAAATTAAATCTGGCAGTTACACAATGTTGTTATAGAAACTCTAAGAGTTTTGGGTTTGAATTTCGGTATGGGTTATGTACCCGTAATGCTGGGTAGACACCTTTACGTGGTATGTTACGGGATGAGATCTATCACGGTTACATTGCCAGCTACAGGAAATTCCTGACCCAGCGAATACCTTCCTTATTATCAAACTCCGTGGTACTTATGAGGGTGTCGCTAAGTCGGTGGCCTCTCGTTAAGTAAGTACTACATCAACACTTCCTTCCTCTCCCTAGTTACGGTGAAGATGGGCGTGGCCAGGAGTAGTAATCCTCATGCTTTTGTTATTTTTGTTTAGGACTGGAATCAAGGACCACTCCCCTTTTTGATTTCTGATAGCATTCTAGATAAGGATCTCAAAAGTAAAACATGAGTATCACTAGTGTCCAATCTACGAATTACACCGTAACAATGCTAATGCTAATGCTAATGAATTTCGGTATGGGTTATGATATCATGAAAACAGTTTATTAATACTTATTTTTTATTTATTTTTATTCAAATTTTTTACAATATCGAACACTTTTGAATTATTATCAGCACAGTTTGAGTATAGTTTTGCTTTAATTTTATTTTCCGACAATGGAATGAAACAGTGAAATTTTTGGGTTCCTTGGATCGTTTTTTGCATTATTATATTGCTCGCTGAGCTCTGAAGCCTTTATTTCGTACTCTTCAGTAGTAGTAAAACAAAATGATAATTTGGTTAAATCTTTTTCTTTTCTACGATTCGCCCAATCAAAAAGTTCTTTCGCAGTTTTAATTGGATGCTCACGTTTTTTGGCTAAATTTGCTCTTGTGGCCATGCCATTATTGTTCCTCCAATAGCATCACAAGGACCTTTGCCATGTGACGTAGCAAAAACCCTGATTAATCCACCTAGCGGTGATGGTGCCTTTCTCGTGCATTATAAAACTAGTGTTTATGCCATTACTCTTGAGACCATAGCCCGATCTGGCCAATTTTCAATAGGAAACAATGGGAGAGTATTCTGCGTCGAATGCAATTTGTTGCGAGTAAATCGGGTAAGGATAAGTGCCTGAAAAATGAGTGTCATTTTTTTACTCAATTTTTCTATATAAAAGTGGTATTTTGGCCATAACTTCCGAGCCCATAGTCCGATCTGACCAATTTTCAATAGGAAACAATGGTAAAGTACCCTGCGTCGAATGCAACTTGTTGCGAGTAAATCGGTTGAGGATAAGTGCCTGAAAAATGAGTGACAAATTTTTACTAATCTTTTTCTATAAAAAAAGTGGTATTTTGGCCATAACTTCCAAGCCCATAGTCCGATCTGACCAATTTTCAATAGGAAACAATGGTAGAGTATGCTGCGTCGAATGCAACTTGTTGCGAGTAATTCGGTTAAGGATAAGTACCTGAAAAATGAGTGACATTTTTTTTTGGGTGGGTGCGCACAGACACACACACACACACACACACACACACACACACACACACACACACACACATACACACAGACATCACCTCAATTCGTCGAGCTGAGTCGATCGGTATATAACACTATGGGTCTCCGGGCCTTCTATAAAAAGTTTGTTTTTGGAGCGATCATATAGCCTTTACGTACATATACTTAGTATACGAGAAAGGCAAAAATGCCATTTTGCATCAATTCCGTATATTGATTTAAATTGACATAGGCTCGAAAAATTCTTACGATTTTTGTACTGCGACGCTGCTCCATCAGACATGAAATATATTTTTTTGACTACTTTATTCTTATCAACGCGTAAAAAGTTAATCATTTTTTCAATGAACTAGTTTACGGATACTGAATCGTGTCTTAAATCTTCGTAAATTATAATAAAACTTAAGTGTTCAATTTGCGCACTTCCATTAAAATAAATAACGAATGGATGAATTGTAGCTTGTTGTACGTTCCAGTGATGGGACTGCACTTCATCTTTCAATACAAAGCTGTAATTTTCAGAAAAATCACAAATGACTAAAAATTCACCATTTTGTAATGTATTTTTCGTATTTTTTAAAAAGCTGGATTGTTCTGTTTTAATGAAATCGTGAGGGATTAAACTTTCTAATTTCAAGCAAAAATATGACATAAACTCATCTACAGGTTTTACAATAGTTTCTAGGTCACACCTATCCGTGGTCACCCATTGCTCAAATGATAACTGATCAATATATTTTTCTTCAAACTCAGCGAATAAAGTATTTTCCAATGATGAAGATGATGATGATGGTTTGTTTTTGAGGGATATTACCAATGATGAAGAATCTGGACAATCCGAACAAGATCGTAGATAACAATTTGATGTTGTATTTTCACACAAAAGACTACCAGTTAACATTTTTATATCCTTTGTTAAATTGATTCTTTCCAAACTATGTAAAATAAGATTAATATTCTCATGGGTTGTGCACACACACACACATAATGTGTTCCTGAATTGGAAAGAAGCTTGCATTGCCTTGGCCAAAGGCTTGCAAATGAGAAAAACCCTACTTTAATATTATCGTGAATTTCCTTGAAACATATGTACGCTTCTTTCAAAGTCGTCATCATTAATCGTTTTTGAATTGCTTTACGCTTTCCATCTTTTTTTTACTGATACATAATCTTTTTGACCAGGCATAGCTCGACTTACTTCATCATCTTCAAAACATTGAACTACTATTTCTTTTGTCTCATCTGTTAATGGAGTACTAGACCTAGTATTTTTGGTTGAAAGACAGTTATTCTTCAATTGTTTTGCCTCTTTCACTGTATTTCTATTGATTTTGAACTCATCAGTGGCATCCTGAATAGACCACGAACTTGGCAGCATCGACAAAATCAATAATTTTTCTTTCCTTGACGTGGCTGCATTCGAGAACCTTTCCTTCATATTTATAATTACCTCATCGTAGTCTGTATTTTCCACATCATCAGGTCCCTAATTTGAAGAGGTTTCTTCGTACAGCTTCGTTTATTTCACGGTATTTTTTCTCCGGGTAATAAACGTAGTCAATCTTACTCCATTTAATCGGAGTCACTTTTATCCCAGCTATGCCCTCGTTAAAGCGTTCGATGTTGACCTTTTGGATACACTCATCTTCCGATTGATTTGTTGGAACAGATTTCGCTGATGGTACGGTGGCAAGGCTCTCAGCACTTGATACATCTGGCAATTCCTCAGTTGTTGTCGTTTTCGAACTTCCTGCCCTCTGCTCAACCTATGATATACAGATTGCTCTTTTGTCAACGTTTAGACGGCAGGACGTGCAAATGCGTAAATTTGTATTCAATGTGGACATTGAAGCATAACCAGTCGCTTTCAGTTTATCTATGGTGCTTTCGGTGAGATTTCGTAACTCTTTTGAACACTTTTTTCCATCAAACGGCCTACAACAGTTGAGAAAGCGGCTACTCATGTTGTTCGTTATATTCCAATAAACAAAATCACTTTTAAGTTTTTACTGACTAGTTTGGTGTCATTTGCTTGACTGAACAAAAAAATTACCATAAGATCTTTAACAACCTTAGTGGTAGTAATTCTTTTGCTTTTTCGTGAGCATTGTAATGGTATGTACCTATCATGCATTTGTTGTTGTTGAAGATACCCGTTTCCTCCCGATCATAAAGTCTATTCTCTAAGAGGTATATTTTTTGCAGGTAAACTATAGACGTACACGTGTATATAAATCTTTGATTTTGCAGCTTTTGATAGCTAATATAATGGACCGTTTTCCCTAAAAAAATTACGTTCGAAAAAAGATAGGGTTTTGAGATATTTGAGTTTTTGTGACAAAAATGATATTTTTAAAGGCAAAAAAAAATTTTTTTTACTGTACACATTTTCTTAAGAACTATCATTTAGTTGTCTAACTTTGCTGAAAAAATCATAACAATCGAACATTCCGTTTTTGCTGTACAGCTCTTTAAATATTTTTGAACCATTTCACATACACCCTTTTGAAAAGTTAGCCTTGACTCAATATGAAGATTTGATATCGAAAAATGACGATTTAGATGAAATTGAAAAACTGTGCAAAGTTTTTTCAAAGATATTTTCGAAATGGTCGCTCAGGATCGACTGGCATGCCTCCGTGGAATGCCTCCCCTTAAAACTGTTTTTATATCTTAATAACCAAAAAACAAGTTAATTTGTAAAGAAAATTATTTTGAGCTTTTTAGTGGATTGTAAGGTAGTGTCTCGTCGAGTCAAGTACGAGACACTGAAGACGACCTTACTGTTGAGATCGAAATACGTATCTGTCAAGGTACAATTAAGTGGTGGAATTAAATGGGATTGTACAAACTCGTCTTATGACAAGTGAAGTTAAATTGAGTGGTTTCAACAAATAAAATAGTTTATTTCGGCTAGATTGACAAAATACCCCTTTGTGCGTCGAGTTGGTCACCCTAGGACAACCGATTCTACCGCTTGACTGATTTACTACCAATGCATAATGGGAAAAAAATGTCCATAAAGCGAAAAAATCAATATCTCGGATCAGTAATGGCGGACTGCTCTGAAATTTCATCACAAATCGTAGAATTTTTTGAGGAGTCGTGCAAAGGTGGTTAAGTTTACTGCACGAAGCTGTAAGACCTCATTTTACCCCAATGCCCCTTATTTGTTATGTAATTCGTCATGTTCGGAGTTAGAAGTATTCGACAAGACATGACATATTTGCTCTCAAATGTTGTCAAAAAACGTGTTCTGCGAGCTCTGTCTACTGCACGATGTTAGAAATTGAGGTCTTGCTGATTTTACCCCACGTTCTTATAATTCTCAAATTTCTTACTAATAACCCCACATTACTAATCTAATCTACAATTTTCCAGGGAATCGAGTGGAGTTATTTTTGTTCATTTTGCTCATTTCACCCCACGTTCTATTATTTTCTTTCTTTTACCCAAAATGCCAAGGTCTTGCGGAAAACATGTCAAATAAAGGGCATTAAGGTGAAACGAGGTCTTGCAGCTTTGTGCAGTGAACTTCACCACACTTGCACGATTCCTCAGAAAGTTCTACGATTTGTGTCAAAATATCAGCGCAATCTGCCAGTACCGAACCGAGATATTGAATTTATTTGCCTTATGGACATTTTTTCCCATTGTGCAATGTGTCACATCGATAGGCTGTCAACGGTGGAATGACGAACGAAGATTAAACTAAGCTAAACGTGGGAGAATGTTATGAATACTGTTAAAATACTTATCTATTTGTACTTAATCTAATTTGTCACTTAACTAGTTTCCTAAACCTAATTAAAAGCAAGTGAAGGACCAATTAATAACCTTGAAGTTGGGCACTTTTTTTTTAAATTCTTTATTAAAGTGTTTTTTTAATTTTAAAATTAAGTTCAACACTTGAAGTTGGGCACTAAACAAAGGCCTTTATAAGTCAAAGAGTCAGTAAATATTCGCTACAGAAGACAGTTGGTCTTTTGTTTCTGCCGTCAACACGCTTCGTTCTTACACCAATCCTCCTTACATATGAATGGATGTCCTACACCAACCCGTACAATGATAATGCCTGCTTTGAGCGTTATTTCAGCGGCACACTAGGAGTTGTCTTTCCGGAAATGAGTATGGCGAAAAGCATCTAAGCTTTAATTTCTTGAAAATAAGCACCCCAATCGAAAAAATATTTGGTAGGCGTAGTAGTGGACACCTTCCTACATATCTGGTACCAAATAGTTTTTCGTGAAAAGTTCCTACTGTTGAGAAAACCGCGTTAGATGTCTTTCGCCATACAAACTTCTGGTGGTTAACTCATGCTGGCTATTTTCACATTTACGTTGGCGCCTGGACGCTGTCAGTGGCGGGTATGAAACCAGTCACTGTATGTGGTTCATTTTAGCATCATGTATTAGGTTATATTAGGTTAATATTACGTTTTTAGACGGAACAGAAACCATCCATGCGAATACATTTTTTTTGTATCGCTTCCTTCCTTCACATGCTTGTGACTCCGTTGCTGACGCTATCAGTAACTCAGAATCTAGCGAGAAAATGTTACTGGCTATAAATTTGCTACATTCACAGTACATCAGTTTACTTTCTTCCGAATATAATGGTGGTTCTGACAAGAACCGATTTATTTTCAGTAATGTGCTTCTGCTAAGGGGCCCTCCTTAGCCGTGCGGTAAGACGCGCGTCTACAAAGCAAGCCCATGCTGAGGGTGGCTGGGTTCGATTCCCGGTGCCGGTCTAGGCAATTTTCGGATTGGAAATTGTCTCGACTTCCCTGGGCATAAAAGTATCATCGTGTTAGCCTCATGATATACGAATGCAAAAATGGTAACCTGGCTTAGAAACCTCTCAGTTAATAACTGTGGAAGTGCTTAATGAACACTAAGCTGCGAGGCGGCTCTATCCCAGTGTGGGGATGTAATGCCAATAAGAAGAAGAAGAAGAATGTGCTTCTTCAATCACTATCAGCAACTTCTCAATAGTTTGAACCTTGTGAGAAAAATCTGACTTAGAAGCTGCTTTCATCCAGGAGGACCAGTGCGACCGCCATCTGATGATTCGCTGCTACACCATCGATTACTGCTACGGAATCATCCATTCCTTAGGGATTTCCTCTGGGAATTCCTTTGGGATTTCCTCTGGGAATTCCTTTGGAAATTCCTCTGGGATTTAGTTTGGGAATTCCTCTGGGAATTTGTTTGGGAATTCCCCTGGAAATTCGTTTGGAAATTCCTCTGGGAATTCGTTTGAAAATTCCTCTGGGAATTCCTTTGAGAATCTCTGAGAATTCCTTTGCAAATTTCTTTGGGAATTCCTCTGAGAATTCCTTTGGGAATTCCTCTGAAAATTCTTCTGGGAATTCTTTTTGAAAATTCCTCTGGGAATTCCTTTGAGAATTTCTCTGAGAATTCCTTTGGGCTTTTCTCTGGGAATTCCTTTGGGATTTCCTCTGGGAATTCCTTTGGGATTTCCTCTGGGAATTCCTTTGGAAATTCCTCTGGGATTTAGCTTGGGAATTCTTTTGGGAATTTATTTGGGAATTCCTCTGGAAATTCGTTTGGAAATTCCTCTGGGAATTCGTTTGGAAATTCCTCTGGGAATTCCTTTGAGAATCTCTGAGAATTCCTTTGCAAATTTCTTTGGGAATTCCTCTGAGAATTCGTTTGGGCATTTCTTTAGGAATTCCTTTGGGAATTCTTTCGGGAATTCCTTTGGGCATTTCTTCGGTAATTGCTTCGAGAGTTTCTTTGGGAATTCCTCCGGGAACTTCTTTAGAATTTCCTTCAAATTTCCCAAGCATTTGCTTCATAAATTCCTGCCAAATTTATCTGAGAAGTCCTCTTGCAACTTCTTCGAGAATTCCTCCGGGAGCTCTTCTAGGAATTCTTCCGAGAATTGATCGAAAAAAATTTCTGACATGAATTCCCTGAGGAATGACTGGAGGAAATCTCAAAATGCTTTAAGAAATTCCCAGAGAATTTCCGGAGAAATGCAGGAGTCATTCTCTTATGAATTTTCAAAGGAATTCCTAGAAAAATTTGGGAGGAGTTAACAGAGGAAATAGAGGAGGAATTCTTAGACGAAATCTCTGAGGTATTCCTAGACGAATCTATACTGGAGTTGCCATTCCTCCAGAAATTCTTCTGAATATTCCTACAGGAATTTTACTTGAATTTCCCCCAGGAATTCGTTCGAATATTTCTCCAGGAATTCCTCCGAATATTACTTCGAATGTTCTTCCAGAAATTCGTCCGGATATTCGTCCTAGAATTATTTTGGATTTCCCTCCAGGAGTTCCTCCGGATATTTCACCAGGAATTCGTCCGTATATTCCACCAGGAAGAATTCCTAGAGAGAATATCAGGACGAATTCCAAAACGAACATCCGGAAAAATATTTCGAAGAATATTCGGAGGAATTCGTGGGGAAAAATATGGACGAATTCCTAGAAGAAAATTCAGCGAAAGTTCTGGAGGAATATCCGGAAGCATTTCAGTAGGAATGTCCGGAGGAATATCTGTAGGAATTCTAGGACAAATATTCGGATGAAATTCTGGAGGAATATTTGAAGGACCTTCTTACAATAAATCTTTTATGATATTTTCCAATGTTTTTTTTTCAGAAAACTAATATGTTTTTATATTACTACGGCGTTGGTTTATTTTGCTCTTCTCATCCCATGATTGGTCGACGCAGCTGTTTTTCTCTCGCTGATCCGCTGCTTGAGTGATGATTTTCTTTCTCATAGTTGCCAGTCCCTTTTGTTCTCCGTTTACTGCAAATTCTCAAGCAATTTTAAACTACACAATGATGAAATAATTGTGGCGACACTGACAGCTTCAGTGAGCCGAGAATGTTTCCTACTCGAAAACATCCTAGACCGGACTGAGAATCGAACTCGCAATTTCCGGATTGGCAACCCTACGGGATTTGCTCGCAAGTCTGGAGACCCTTTTGGCCCTATACCTTAACAAATATCTTTATTTAGTGAAGAATTTCGCTTCTACCACCTAGTTTTTCTTTCTATATCCTATCTTGCAATTTTGCGTTCCACCTTATCGCATACCCTTGGGATTCGGTTAACCGGTAGTAGTAGTAGTATTCATTCGGCCAACAAACGAGCAGCCGTCATAACTTTTATAATTGCATTCACGTGAATATTCACATCCATCATGCAGTCGACCGACAAAACGGCACAGCTCGTAAAGCATGCGTCGGATGGGCCTCGCGTATGCCCCAGACGAATAAATGGTTGACATGAGGGACCATGGAATGCAGCGATGGTTTCTGCCGGCTCAGTTTCCAACCGGGGTCCTACCGATGCGATGGTAGACCGTAAGCTACCGTTCTGAGTTACCCATATTTTCGAAACTTTCATTCGATAAACGATCCAATCTACAAGTACGTATGTAGACATCGTCGCCACCGTTTGCCACCATAAAACATCTTCATCTGGGAAACGCATGAACAGAGCCTCTGTAGCAGCCCTCAACCTATCGGGGGCAGTTCGTTGTACTTAATCCAATTTCTCAGCCGATACGGATCAACTGGGCGTTCTTCGGGACATTCTTTGAGAATTACTCTCCTTTGCGGTCCACGTTGACCACACAAGAACAGCGGCGATGTTGAACAATGTTCGGAGATTTGTCCCTTGCGATAGGCACTTGAATGGTACAAGCTTTATTATAATCGCGAGCACATTATTAGCTGATCGAAGTTCGCTGCCAACAACGGGTACAGGACAGTGCCTTTCGTGGGTTTGCTGGGAGAGAACAAGAATCGGAAAGCTTGTGAATAAAAAAAATAAACAATGTTATTCTTTTCCTGGTTGGAAGCAGCCAATCGACCGGCGGGCGGTAGATCCATAAACAAAGCTGGTTGGCAAATTGAGAGACAAAAGGGAAAGGATTGTTTTTATTATTTTTTGTGATTAACATAGACTGATGATACGGGAAAAACGAAATCAAATTTCAATAAAATTGTCGTTTCACTTAGGATAAAAAATGGGTGAAATATCAATTATGTGAAATTAAAATAACCAGTTATTTTGGGTCCTCAGTTAGTGAACTAGGGTGGCGAGTACAATTTCTGGTCCAGTCTAGAACCTTTTCGGGATTGTTTGTAGTCAACGTCTGCTATTGCGATGCTTCATTAACATCTCCTTGCAATGAACAATGTGTTCAAGCTAACTCCCTAGTGGAAACTGGGCACCAAAATTAATTCGGCTCTGTGAAATGCCGGGCTGCCAAAGGAGACACAGCATTTACGTTGAATTGGCATGGCCAGGTGATGTAATTGTCTCTCCAAACTTTCTCATTCACATCGCGCTGGAAAGCTTACCACAGATGATGCTCACGCTTTCCTGGCAAAAGACGCACATCACATCCTATGTTATATGAATTGTACCTTCTCTAACGTCGGGTGGGAGAAAAAAGTGAGATTAATAAACCATAATTGAGCGGAATTAAAATTGTCTGCATGTTGATCATTTCTGTTCTCGGTGATGTTTGAACGAAACGAACACACAGGTCAAAATGCCGCCACACATCGGCCGCCAGACGCTGGCTGCCCGTTGTCGCTGTCATCGCCACCGTGTGGGTCGCGAAATATGACATGAGATGAATGAAAAATGAGGCAATGAGGTCAGGTGGAAAAAAAAATGATTGCGGTCGATTTTTATACAGCGCCGTTCTTCGCGGTAGCCGAGCCGAGCATGCATTCAGGTTGTTGGTATTCACCACGCGGAAAGATATTTTCAAAATTAACGCCGAGCAATGTCGGGAGCGAAGCGGAAAATTCTCCTATGGGACTGTTGATGCATTGTAAGCTAGAAGCGTGGAAAATTGATGAGCGGAGTATTTTATTCGTTCGACGAGAGGTAACGGATTGGGCCCTGCCGCTGGGCGATAATCGGTGTGAGTAATTACTGTTTACAAGTAGTGCATTGTCATTCATTGTTGTAAGTGCCGCTGCTGAATAGAATATATTTAAACGGAAAGTAGAATGTTGTATTGTTGTGAAATGCCCAGTTGCTGCGGTAAAATGAAAATTTTAAATTTTGGGAAAGCCCAAACTCATCAAATAAAGGTGAATTGCGCTTGAATCTAATTCCAAAACTATAGTCCATGTTTTCAGTAAAACAAATATCCAAAAGCTAACCTTTGTTAACATAAAAACAGTGTGGCTTTTGTGTTCCGTTGAAACATGAACAAACACATATTTTAGGTGTCGTTGATCAATTATCACTTGATATTTGTGTCATCAAAAAACGAGTAGAGGGCTAGGGTGCGTGGCCAGGCCATTGAGGCAACAATTTTTGGATCCCTACGTGATTGTCCTTAACCTCTGATCTTCTTGTGTTTCAGTTCCGTGATATGAATGAATGTGCAGTATGTGCATTTATGTATATTCAGTAAGAAAATATTGAAGTTTTCGTACGACACCTGTATTTTTTTTCTTTTTTGGCTTTTTGATGGCAAAACATGATAATCGGTATAAAGATTTACCTTATAAAGAATCGAGACATGCGCAATGTATATTTTAAAAATTGTCATTTTTTTGTTCACTAAGTGAAACAATCATTTTCTGCTACCAAATGGGCATGCAATGGCGACAGCATATCATAATGTCATTACCGGAAGCTACTCGACACAAACACACTGTTGCTTTTGCGTTTTGCGTTGAATCAAATGGCCGATCGTCTAGTTCCTGGATCTTTACATTTGTCGTTCTTCAACCATGTTCTCCTAGTTTCCACGAACGTTTAGGGTCCCCAGGTTCTCTTTCCACACGTGCAGTCAAATTTTACGATTTGCGAATTAATCACCCGTAAGATTGTCGTTCAATCCATTAAGACAAAACAAACTACCATGCGTTCACCATTATTTTACATGCAATTACTTAAATTTCTAAGCATTTAGGTAATACATAAAAACCTTGTTATTTTTAGTAAATTTTGTAAATTTAGCATCTACACGTTGACATGATTCGATACTCTTGTTGATATCGGTCAAAACATCAAAAAAGCTTAAGGGGTGCATTTTGGACTACTGATTTCCTTATAGTCAGCTATTCCGTAATCGGAAGATGATTACTTATAAGAAAATCCGCAGGCCAGAGTAGAGTCTAGAAAGCTGCGGTAGAAAATGAGCAATTCAACTAAGAATCGGTAAAGCCTGAGTGTACTTTTTTCTAATTCTTCTTCTTCTTCTTATTGGCATTACATCCCCACACTGGGACAGAGCCGCCTCGCAGCTTAGTGTTCATTAAGCACTTCCACAGTTATTAACTGCGAGGTTTCTAAGCCAGGTTACCATTTTTGCATTCGTATATCATGAGGCTAGCACGATGATACTTTTATGTCCAGGGAAGTCGAGACAATTTCCAATCCGAAAATTGCCTAGACCGGCACTGGGAATCGAACCCAGCCACCCTCAGCATGGTCTTGCTTTGTAGCCGCACGGCTAAGGAGGGCCTCAAATTTATCAGTTTTAAATTAGTTCATAAATTGAAAATAATAATAATTATCATAATTATTCGAAAAAAGTGAACTGTATGAATATTTTTTTTAAATAAAATTGGTTTTCGGTGAATTGTGGTTTTCCAGACAACTCGTTTTTGAAGAATGCGAAGAGATGCTGCCATTTTTGGCCGATTTCAGAAGTCAACCAAAGTGGACAAGAAGCAAATATCAACCTAAAAGCGACGATGCGACCAAATTTCAGACGATGAGGTTTTCAAGTAAGCCACTTAAACGTTCTAATAAATACTGAAGAGTGAACGCGATAAGAAATTTTCATATTTACCCGAAAGCTGCAAAATTTATTTTGGGTTGAATTGAGGACCAGTTTCTTATTCGGTAAGTCCATTTTAAGCTACTTTCAACGTCACATTTACAGAAAACTATACGTCTACCTTCTTTTGTTTTGTTTCATCTATATCTACACCCACCCTTATTGTAGAGTGCGACAACTTGTGAAATATTCCTCTACTAGCGTATAAGACGCTCAATCCATTAGCGATGGTGCAAAAGGACCACTAAAATAGGTTTTAAGTAAACTTTTGAAATAATAAATTTAAACAGACTTTGAAACTGTTCAACTATGCTTGAATTATTTTACCATAATTTTCAATTGAATATTATTTTTTTAGTATTTTTTTTTCTAAATTGAGCATTTTGGTGGTATGGCTTCATACCTATTAGGAATGTTTCTATTGACTCGAGGATTATGTTTACGTATGTGTCTGCGGGGCCCACCTTAGCCGTACGGTAAGACTCGCGGCTACAAAGCAAGACCATGCTGAGGGTGGCTGGGTTGAATTCCCGGTGCCGGTCTAGGCAATTTTCGGATTGGAATTTGTTTCGACTTCCCTGGGCATAAAAGTATCATCGTGCTAGCCTCATGATATACGAATTCAAAAATGGTAACCTGGCTAGAAACCTCGCAGTTAATAACTGTGGAAGTGTTTAATGAACAATATTAGCTAAAAGCTGCGAGGCGGCTCTGCCCCTGTCTGATGTAATGCCAATAAAAGACAGGAACACCGTCTTCGACCAGAGGTCGTACAGACTGAATACTTAACACCTATTTAACATGACACAACGGACAGGACACATAACACCCAGTGGACCAGTGGAGAATTTTTGGATCACGAAAAGTTTCCTCCTTACCGGGGCGGGAATCGAACCCACACTTCCTAATACATGCGTCTAGACGATTGACATCGTTAACCGCACGGCCACGAAGCCCACAAATAATTATGGTAATAAGAAGAAGAAGAAGATAAAGAATGTGTCTGAGGTTGATATCAAGCGGAAGTATTAGATGGAGTAGTGAAGCGTCTCATAGCTTACCAAAATATTATTTTTCACGATACAGTGCTCAAGTAATTATAAATGCGCAGCCGTATTTGTGATATTTTTCATCGGTGTCATAATAAATATTATGTGTTATTTCATGTTGATGGAAAAATACTGGATTCAAACATATTTTAGTACCATTCCACTATGGTTGTATTTGTTATAGGAGGATTTTGTTATTTTACATTCCAATGAACTCCGATTTGATTGTAACTTTTGGGATATGCGTTACGCGTACAATAAAACATATTCAATTTTGTGGGTCTTTGAGAAACGAATGGGGAAAAGCGGCATTTAATATATTTTATTTTCGTTCTTTTTAAAGAGAGCTAACAATGACGTTTAAAATAAGGATTATTGGACAGGGCAAATGTAATAGCTTCGCCCATCCCAGGAAAATCATTAATGGAGTTGCAGAAATTTCTTAGCATGATCACTCCCAACGTCAGGCTCATGGTTATCAGACTCATGGCCCAGAAAATCGCTCATGAGTCGAATCACGAAATGCATCATTGCCTGATTTTTACGTGTTCTTCATTGTTGAATGCATTAAATTAACTTTTCTAGATAATATCAGTGGCTAATAAATCCATATGTAAACAAAACATATGCCTCGATCACGTTTTGACGGTTTTTAGAGCGAAATTATTTTCCGGCGAAGCGATGCGGTTCTGTCCGAGAAACTCAAGCGCGATGCTCTCCCTACAGAATCGCTAGCGAGTTAGCTCGTGCATGAATCCTCGATAATTGAGATTTGATGGGGAAGGTTCGTTTGGCCGGAATCCCATCGGCTGAAAGCCGAATGCCACTTGGCTGAACAAACCATTAGGCCGAAAGCCATTTAGCCGAAAGTCATTTGGCCGAAAAGAACATTTGGCCGAATAGGTCATTTGAAAAGTGAGAAATGAGGTGTGAAAAGTGGGACGTCTCACTTCTCACTACTTATTTCCCACTTCTCACAGTGAAAAATGAGTAGTGTAAAGTGAGCAGTGAAACGTCTCACTACTCACTTCTCACTTTATATTGAGCAGTGAGAAATGAGAAGTGAGTAGTGAGATGTCTCACTTCTCACTCCTCATTTTTCACTTCTCACTGTAGAAAGATAGAAGCGCAAAGTAGTGAGACCTCTCACTTTGCGCTTCACACTACTCATTTTTCACTGTGAGAAGTGAGAAATTAGGAGTGGGAAGTGAGACGTCTTACCTCCCACTTCTCATTTCTCACTTCACACTGTGAAAAGTGAATAGTACGAAATGGGTAGTGAGACGTCTCACTACTCACTTCGCGCTTCTCACTTTTTACAGTGAGAAGTGAAAATGAGGAGTGAGAATTGAGATGCCTCACTTCTCACTCCTCATTTCTCAATTCTCACTGTAAGAAGTGGAAAGTGAGAAGTGAGTAGTGAGACGTACCAATATTCACTTCCCACTATTCACTTTTCACAATGAGAAGTGGAAAATAAGTAGTGAGAAGTGAGACGTCTCACTTCTCACACCTCATTTCTCGCTTTGCAATTGAACTATTTGGCAAAATGTTCTATTCGGTCAATGTATCATTTGGCCAAATGTCCTATTCGGCAAAATGTCATATTTGTCGAATGTCCTATTCGGTCAAATGCCCTATTGGACCAAATGTTCTATTCGGCCAAATATCCTATTCGGCCAAATGTCTTGTTCGGCCAAATGTCCCATTCGGCCAAATGACCTTTACGGCCAAATGTCCTATTCGATCGAATCTCGCTTAACTTTTTAAAAGGACCTAAGTAACATTTTTTTCATGAAATAATTTGAATAGCGCAATCAACAGAACAACATGAAAGCTTTTGATTGCAGTGCTCAAATTAATGTGGGGTCTGCCTAGGATGTGGTGGGGTTCGACAGTGGGCTCTGTTGAACTCCTATAAAAAGCTGCATGTGTCCCCAAGCAGGCCCTATCAAAGCGACCGTGTGCCGCTCAAAGCGCACTAGCCTAGTCCTGGTGTTGGGTGGGACTTTAAACAAATTTGACCCGACTGACCGAGCGTCTGTTCACCAAGGAGGTGCGGCTCCAACAGCGTCTGTTCTGGCATCCAGCGGCTGAGTATGAAATGCTATTCCCCGGAAGCTATACCTAAGATGGCAGCCCCATCCCGGTGGATAGGGAACCTTGGGCCAACAACCTACTGTTCCCGAAACATCAATTTGTTCGAGAATCCGATAATGAAAGAATACGGACTGATTTTACGGCGACGACTCTTAGCGCGAAACAACGGACACGAATAGGAACATGGAACGTTTTAACCCTAGCCCAGCAGGGTAAATTGGCACAACTAGCCAATGAGGCACGCCGCATGAAGCTTGAGATCCTGGGACTGAGTGAAGTCCGTTGGCCAAACTTTGGAGAACACAGAACGCCGTCGGGACAAGTTCTGCTATACTCTGGTTTACGAGGTGAACACGCTCCCCGGCATCGCGGAGTTGGCTTCCTACTAAGCGCTCAGGCACACTCTGCGCTTATGAAGTGGGAACCTATAAGTGAAAGAATAATCGTTGCCAGATTTAGAACACGGGTCCGAAACCTTACTATAATCCAATGTTATGCGCCAACCGATGCTTCCGACCTGCAAGACAAAGAGAACTTCTACAGTCAACTCAATGCCGTCGTAGATAGAATTCCGAAGGGTGATATCAAGATCTGTTTGGGCGACTTCAATGCGAAGATCGGATCCGACAACGCGAACCATGAGCGCATTATGGGACGCCATGGTCTCGGAGAAATGAGCGAAAACGGAGAGCTGTTCGCAGAATTTTGTGGTAATAACGACATGGTGATCGGGGGATCGCTCTTCCCTCATCGACCGGTTCACAAGGTCACGTGGGTCTCCCGTGACGGCTTTACAGAAAATCAAATCGACCACATCTGCATCAGCCGAAAATGGAAACGGAGCCTTCTTGATGTACGGAATAAACGTAGTGCCGATATCGCGTCTGATCATCCCCTCCTCATCGGCGAAATACGCCTGCGCATTGCGCGGATTCGTCGGCAGGAGGAAAGAGTTGGACGACGATTCAACACACGCCGACTGGAAGATGCCACGGTGAAACGGTCCTTCGTTGAAGAACTGGAGACGCGTGCTGCAGATATTCCGGAAGGTGGCAGCGTGGAAGACCAATGGACCGCCATCAAGAATGCCTTCATCACCACCAGCGAGAACAATCTGGGCGAACTACGCACCCAGAGAAAACAATGGATCACCGATGAGACCTGGAGAAAGATAGAGGAGCGAAGAGAAGCCAAAGCCGCGATAGAGCGATCGAAAACCAGAGGAGACAAAGTCTTAGCCCGTCGACGATACGCGGCTCTTGAGAAGGAAGTAAAACGCTCATGTCGACGGGACAAGCGAGTGTGGGCAGACTCTCTGGCCGACGAAGGAGAGAGAGCCGCCGCAACCGGGGACATTCGCCTCCTCTACGATATCTCACGACGCTTAAGCGGGGCGAAGATGAATGCAACGATGCCTGTGAAAGACGCGAATGATCAGTTATTGACCGACCCAACTGACCAGCTGAAACGCTGGTTCGAGCACTTCGAACAACTTTTTCAAGTGCCAGCCAGGCCATCACCACCTCGGCATGACCTGCCTAGGATCCGACGTATAACACGCGTCAATACCGAAGCTCCATCACTGCTAGAGATTCAAACAGCCATCCAAAGCATGAAATCGAATAAAGCCCCAGGGGTCGACCGCATATCAGCCGAGATGCTCAAAGCTGACCCCATGACATCCGCTCAACTACTGCATTGTTAATTTCGTAATATCTGGGACACCGCAACTTTCCCGGTCGACTGGATGCAAGGTATCTTAGTGAAGGTGCCCAAAAAGGGTGACCTGATTGTATGCGATAACTGGCGAGGCATTATGTTGCTGTGTACCGTTCTCAAAGTTCTGTGCAAAATTATCCTAGCCCGGATTCAGGAGAAGATCGATGCGACTCTCCGGCGGCAGCAAGCCGGATTCCGTGCCGGAAGATCCTGTGTGGACCATATTGTCACGCTCCGCATAATTCTGGAGCAGGTCAACGAATTCCAAGAGTCCCTTTACTTGATATTCATTGACTACGAAAAAGCTTTCGACCGTCTCAATCACGAGAATATGTGGGGCGCCCTGAGACGCAAGGGAGTTCCTGAGAAAATCATCGGCCTCATCGAGGCACAGTAGAGTGCTGCACAATGGGGTCTTGTCCGACCCTATCCGGGTCTTAGCTGGTGTGAGGCAAGGATGTATTCTATCACCGTTACAGTTCCTCATCGTAATCGACGAGATTCTGGTAGATGCGATTGACCGTGAACCAAACCGCGGGCTGTTATGGCAGCCTATAACCATGGAGCACCTAAATGACTTCGAATTGGCGGATGATGTTGCACTCCTCGCGCAACGGCGCTCTGATATGCAGAGTAAGCTCAACGACCTTGCCGAGCGCTCCTCTTCGGCAGGTTTAGTCATCAACGTCAACAAAACCAAATCGTTGGATGTAAACACGGTGACTCCTTCCAGTTTCACAGTAGCCGGGCAACCAGTGGAGAATGTTGAAAGCTTCCAATATCTTGGTAGCCAAATGGCGTCAGACGGCGGTACCAAGATCGACATAGGCGCACGGATAAAGAAAGCAAGGGCTGCCTTTGCGAGTTTAAGAAATATCTGGAAAAACAGGCAGATAAGTGAACGCACCAAAATACGAATTTTCAACTCTAACGTGAAATCTGTGCTGTTATACGCTAGCGAAACATGGTGTGTATCAGTGGAGAACACTCAACTGCTGCAGGTGTTCATTAACAGATGCCTGCGGTATATAATTCGGGCCTGGTGGCCTCACAACTGGATCTCAAACAACGAGCTCCATCGTCGTTGTCACCAGAGGCCGATAGCAACAGAAATTCGGGATTGGAAGTGGGGCTAGGTCGGCCACACTCTACGTAAGGGCGGAAGCGAAATCTGTAAACAAGCATTAGACTGGAACCCAGCGGGACATCGCAGCAGAGGCAGACCCAGAGGCTCATGGCGGCGAAGCCTCAATAAAGAAATAAAAGAAGTCGACCGAAATCTACCCTGGCAACAGGTTAAAGCGATAGCCGGGCAACGCTCAGGATGGAGATCTTTCAAGTCGGCCCTTTGCACCACCGGAGGTGTACAGGACCCATAAGTAAGTAAAAGCTCAAATTAATTCATGAAAAAAATGTTACTTAGGTCCTTTTGAAAAGTTAAGCGAGGAATGTCCTTTTCGGTCAAATGTCCTACTCGGCCGAATGTCTTATTCAGCCAAATGTCCTACTCTTCCCAATGAGTAATTCTCGCTGAGACCGGGCCACTATTTGCACGAGGTTCTTAAAAATGCCTAAATTTATATTCATTCGAAAGCTTTCGGCGAGTATATTGAGAATCCGAGTTAAATTCTTCAGAAAAATGAACCCCTCGTTAGTTATACACGAAACAATTTTAATGGACCCCTACTTTTGTGTCAATTTTTGACTCACCAAAACAGTCATAACTCCAACATTTCTCAACCGATCTTAGAGATCTGCATATTGTTGGAAAGAGGAAGAGTGTATCCTCAATTTCCAATAATAAAAATGAAGGCAGCCATATTTAGTTTGGCCGCCATCTTGGATTTCACAATATAATATAAGCTTGCACAATATAAGGTAAGCTTTTCATCGATGTATTAATATTCAAAATCGGTGGTTGCGAACTTAGCGGAAAAATAGTTTTCAAAAAGAAATCCAAGATGGCGGTCAAATTCAATATGGCTGCTTCCATTTTTATTATTGCAAATTGAGGATACATTTTTCCTCTTTCCAACGATATGCTGATCTCTAAGATCGGTTAAGAAATGTTGGAGTTATGACAGTTTTGCTTGAGTCAAAATTGACAAAAATCGAGGTCCCTTAAAATGATTTCGTGTATAACTGGATCTGGATCCTCAATATACTCGCCGTAAGCTTTCGAATGAATATAAATTTAGGCATTTTTAAGAACCTCGTGCAAATATTGGCCCGGTTTCAGCGAGAATTACTCCAATGTCCAATTCGGCCAAATGTCCTATTCGGATAAATGTCCTATTCGGCCAAATGTCCTATTCGGCAAAATATCTTTTTCGGCCAAATGTCATATTCGGCTAAATGTCCTATTCGGCTAAAACTGTCCTATTCGGCCAAATGACCCTGTCGACCAAATGTCATATTCGGTCAAATGTCCTATTCGGCCGAATGTTCTATTCGGCCAAATGTCCTGTTCGGTCAAATGGCCTATTCGGCCAAATGACCCTTTATGCCAAATGTCCTATTCGGCCAAATGTCCTGTTCGGCCAAATGTCCTAGTCGACCAAATTTTTTATTTGGCTAAATAACCCTTTTGACCATATGACTTTTGGCCGAACGGTATTTGGCCGAACGACTCTTCCCCAGATTTGAGTATGATTCTACCATCACTGTTACTAAATTATGTTCTCTCCCAACGTTCCAAACATCCAAATCCTGCAATCTACGAAATACGCAACGCTACGCAACGAAGGCTGATGAAATCTTCTTCCACAGTTGCGGTGCCGTCAGTTGATTTGCTGTTAAAACAGGATTTATTGTCATTAGAAGATGTACATATGCTAGAACACAGCTCATATTTGCAAAAGATCTTGAATTTTACTCTGATATGATGAACTCGATTTTTGATCATGGACGATCTACCGGATCTAAACTACAACGCGGTTTTGGTGATTACTTTAACTCAGCTCACGGTGTCTTTCGCCTTATTTCACAAAAAATAGTATCTTTGAAACACCCACTACATGAAAGTATAGGTTTTGCTCTTTCACTTAAGTGCATTACCAAAATGTTTTGTTGGGGGTCATTTTCCATACATTTTTGGAGTAATCAAAATGACGGGTTAGTATATTATTCAGTAACAAAAGGAAAAACATAATAAAGTATTTGCGATGCCTATGACTTGTTAAATGACTCAATTATCTAATGTACACAGCGACCCATTTCTGTCAAGTCGTCAGTACGTGATGACCACCTGCCAGCTGCCATTCGCTAATGAAGCTTTCACTCTCCGCTCACCTCTGTACCAACCTCTGTGTATGCTAATACAGACGTACTGGCTGGTGGTTCAAAATATTTACTCAAAAGACAGCCCGCGGTTAGCAGGCAATTACCGACGAAAAACGGCCTAATGGACCTTCATGCCCAGCCCCACCCCCTCATCCTTCCCACTGTATGGAGCAGAGGTGTGGGCTTCAATCGAGAACAATTCTTGGCAGGCATCAGAGCGCGCCAAATCCCAATCCATCACTCTTCAATTCAGGTGCTGCTGGTGGCTTTGGAACGCCAGAGCGCGCATACACGGTGGCATCAACAACCGGCGCGGCGGCGGCAAAAAATAGAATTTTCATCAATCGGCCACAATAACACCCCGACGCTGAATGGCCTATTAATTCAATCAACTCAATTATTCCAATTACACCTCGCACCGTAAATTACATAAGCGCATATTCCACTGCGCGGCAGTCTCCTGCGTACTTCCGACCGTCCATATCGCTCTGTGCTTGTTTGGGGCTTTGATCGAGGGCCTTCAAGCTGCATAAAGTACGTACGCACACACAGCACATTTAGTTTTTCCTCATTACGGCGATTGTTATTTTCAACGCTTTTTTATAATCTGCCCGGTAAGCGCAAACCATAAAGGCAGTTCGCGGTTTGACCGAATCAAATGTTTCAATTAGTAGCTGCGTGTTTAGAACTAAGTTTCTCAATCAACTTGGAAATTTATTTTAGTGTTAATTGATAATTTTTCTATTACAAATTTATTCCATAAATGCTAGTTCAGAATGAGTTGCCTGGTTTAGGACCATTTTGTAGAAGCGATTTTAAAATAATTCCACAAGAACCATTTCCTTCCACATCCACATCATGTAAAAGAAGGTAGACAATATCTCGCACTGAATTATAAATATGTAGGTAAGTGTAATTTCTTAGATTAAATTATGTATAAGTAGCCGCTAGTTTGCGAAGGCCGACGGAGGTCCTTCGTAGCTTAGCTGGTTAAAGCACCAGTCTAGCGTACTGTAGGGTCATGGGTTCGAGTCCCATCCAAGGGAAAGTGGTTACCTCCAATACATTTTTTCCAAGTCAATATCTTCCACATAACGTACATATTCACATATGAGTTTTCACAACATTGTAAATTAATGTCCAAGTCGAGTACCATCATCATCGGTACTTGCAATAGTCTTTTGATGAAGAAAACCAATAAAAATAACCGCAACCATCATCAGTGTTTATCGGAAGCCACGAATTTTCCAATAAAAAATCGAAAGAATATCCAGATAAAACTGGATTGTAACCTTCCACGAAATTTGAAAAGAATTTCCCTAAGAAAATCGGAAAAAGATTTTTTCGAGAAGATTAAAAAGAACTTCAAACAAATCCGGAAGAATTTCACTAAGAAATTGGAAGAATTTCTCGATGGTAAGGTATACTGGGGGAAGTGGAAAAAGGGGGTAAGTGTAAAAAGCGACTCGAAAAATTATGCAAGAAAAAACTTTGATGCTCATACTAATAATATGTTAAAATCTGTATAATACATACACTTACACGGTTAAAGCTTGAACTGTCGGTTTAGGTTTCGCAAGAATTGAAATGTTGCAGTTGAACTAATCATATTCAATTT
Source organism: Armigeres subalbatus (assembly GCF_024139115.2). Classification (NCBI taxonomy): domain Eukaryota; kingdom Metazoa; phylum Arthropoda; class Insecta; order Diptera; family Culicidae; genus Armigeres; species Armigeres subalbatus. The sequence continues at coordinate 146,098,057 of NC_085141.1, forward strand.
GTAGTGATTTATACCATGAGAACAAATAATTTCAAAATTTTACACTTACCCCTGGTATCAAACACTGCGGGGGGAGTGGATAATGTTCTGATCACTCAAATGTTTCCTTCCCACCAGAGTTTATTTCGATAGCTGTCAATCTTAGTATGTTCCTTCTTTGTTATCATTGTGATTTCAGTGGTGATTGGACTAATATAAATAAGAAAACGCCTGATTAATCCACCTATATTAAAAAACCCAACTTAATTCACCGAGTAGTGATACTGCCTTTCTCGCATTTAGCCAAGACACCAATCTTATATGGCGCTAATAATTTTCTTAATAACTTTTAAACGCAAAGATCGATCGTTATCAAACTCAATAGTAATTAATTAGGCTTTACCACCTTTTGAATGCAACATGTTGCGAGAGAATCGGTTAAGGATTACTATATGAAAAGTTGTCTAATGTTTTTCTAAACTTTTGTGCACACACATACACATACAAACACACATACACACGGACAGACATTTGCTCAGTTCGTCGAGCTGAGTTGATTGGTATATAACACCTAGGGGAACTGTACCGGTTTTGGCCATGTTCCTAATTTGGCTAACTTTGCGAATAACTCCGAAAATAAAGCATTTCGCGAGGGTTTTATTAGTTCCAACAAAAGATATATCCCTCACGGTTCAACGCTGCTTTCAACTGATCGATTATTTTGGAAAAATATGTATTTTCCAGGGTTGGCCAAATTAGGCACTAAGTTGGCCAAAACCGGTGCACTTCCCCTATATAAAAACCCTTTATAAAAAGTTCGTTTTCAGAGTGAAATGATAGCCTTTCGGTACAACTTTGTTGTACGAGAAAGGGAAAAACGTATAACAGAGATAAAAATAGCGCTGAAATGTAAATAAATCCCATTATACACATTCCTTTATATTCACAACAAGTTTCGCCGTTGAATGCAATTTTTTTGCGAACAAAAGTAGCTCATAATTTTGCTCGTGTTTTGCGCACACACAGACATCATCTTAATTATTTGAACTGAATCGATTAGTTCATAATACTGTGAATCCCATTTTTACTCTAAAAACTCAAAGGTGCAGCCCAATCGGGTTGTACGCAAAGGTGACGTATGACTACGTAGCTATACGAAATGGAGGGTATTTTTCATCATAATTTGTGTAAATTTATTAGCATTGTGCAAACTGCTCGGAGGTCAACCGAATCAAGAAACTGAAGGTAGCTCCCAGTTGGATGAACCAGCCGTGGAAAAGGAACGACTCATCGGCCGCATCGCCACTGAAGGCATTCGTCTATCTTTCAGTGGATATCATCAGAATCCTAGAAGACATGCTCAAAAATGTCCGGACGAAAGGAAAAAAATACGCAGAATCGGAGGTGGCGCGAAACAAAACACAAATATATTAATTTGCAACGTTCGACTTCCGCCCGCGATGGAAGCGTACATGCATCGTTTTCTATAGCGCTGGTGGCAACGTGAGCAGGACTTCAAGAATAAATTACAAACAGTCCTTTTCAGGACTTAAACTATTTATCCAAGAAGAGGTTTTGACCGCTAGGAAAATTGTTTACCCAGACAAACAGACTGTTCGGCTGTTTAAACGACAATGACGATTTTGGAAAGATTTGTTGTTTTTAATAATGCGCCATTTGAGAAACTAAGGCAGCTAAACGACATTTTCACTAAGTTGGCGTCTTCATCGATTTGGCCGTCGTCGACGGAAAGTGAAATTTTCTGCCAAGATTCTTTGGTTTTGTTTCGTTAGTTATTAGAAATGATATCGATTTTTTCGGGTTACCATCGTTTGGCGACGACAGAAAGTTGCCCTTTGGTAGCACAACCACAAGCGCACTTCGGAGGGAGATGATGCAATGAGTTTGTTCAAATGCATGGTGTCAGTAGCAGTCAAATGGAATTTCCTCACAAGATTTTGATTATGTTTTGTTGTAGTTGAGGATTGAAAAGCTCCATTATTTGAAAAATATCGGTTCTTTACAGTACCATTATTTTACACAAGGGTAGTTAACCCGGGATGCAAGAATGTTCATCAAAGTCCAAAATTAATAGTTTGGCGTTAACAGAAGGTTTTTCTTCGATAGCAGAATGAAAAGCGCGCGTCGGTGAGTGACAACGCAACAAATTTGTTCGAATGAATGGAATCGCTTACAGCAACCGAACTATCACGCCAAACACCAATTCCACCGAAACAGTCCATTTTGCAATCAACCCTTTCTGTTCAGAAGATGCTGGTCCTGAGAAGGACCAATTTTGTGTCCCCAATGCACGTTTCCAATAACTAACTGCAACCCAATGCTTGTCGAAACGTTAGGGTTAGAATTCCACTTCGTGTTGTTATTGTTCGACGACCACTCGATGAGTTTTCGCTAAGACGCCACAATTTGGAATACATTTTCAGCATCGCCACTGCATCGCACGGGATCGAAACAGACGTCATTTTTGTAAACAACTCTTTCTTCACATAAAATGCTGGTTTGTTGAGGTTGAATGTCGACCACCAACGCAGACTTCCACCACCAATTCGATGATTTTCCTTTGAAAATACTATCAGTGCGCCTTCGTGCTGCTGTGTTCGCTCCGCTGCGTCGGCTCTGCGTAAAATCTTATTTAACCGCTCTCTGCGAAATCCCTATCAAAATGGCTCGTGCGCGCTAGAAAGCAGCTTTCTTGTATTCAATAAATTAAGCCCGTTAGCTCCGCCCCTTTGTGGTCTGGAATAGGTGTAAACATAATGTGCACTCAGAACGATTAATGAAGGGGCGGGGCTAATGAAATTACTTCATTGGATATAAGAAAGCTGGTTATCGACACGCGTGAGCCATCTCGCTAGTCAGCAGGATCGATTCCAGTTCGAGACAGCAACACGTACGGACGTGTTTTTTGCTCGCGCATTTTTTCGAAGTGTTTTTTCTCGTTCTTTCGCTGTTTACGTTTTCGCTTGTCGCGTTGGCGTTATTTTCTCCCGGACCCGTCATGGGAGACTCGGTGGCCGATTCGGTCGCTGGAAAAGTGCCTAAGCGCACTGCTCTTGGAGGCGCGGGTAACCCCCCTCAAGCAGCTTTTGCAGAGCAACGTGTTCTCGCCGTTGCCGCTTGATGACGCCGGCAATCCGCCGAAAAGAGGAAGAAGCAGCAATCGCAGCTGCCGCAGGTGCAACCGGAGCGGAAGGAGAAGTGCCCGCCCGTGTTTGTGAAGGGCGATCCGCCGGATTTACGCCCAAAAATTCGCCAGCTGATCGCTAAGGGCTGAAATGTACTTTTCGGCTCTGCAGCGAGGGCGTGAAAGTGATGCCGGCCAACAGGGACCATCATCAATCCGTCGTGGAGTTCCTCGAGGTCCACAAGTATGAGTACTACACTCATGACCACCCCGGCACGAAGCCGCTCAAGGCTTTGCTGCGAGGACTTCACGACATGAAGGAGGAAGAGCTCCAAGCAGAGCTTGAAAGTTGCGGACTGAAGCCAGTAGCCGTCCACAAGATCGCTCGTCACGACAAGGCGAGGAAATATCGCGACCAGCTTTACCTGATCCATCTGGAGCACGGTTCCACTACCTGGAAGGACCTGAAGCTGGTTGGCGTTATAAATTACACCGTAGTTGACTGGGGAGCGATATCGGCCAGTGCACCGCGATGTCACGCAATGCACCACTGCTTCAATTTCGGGCACGGCACCAGGAACTGCCGCATGAAGCCGCGCTGCAACAAGTGTGGCGAACCCCATCCGACTGACGAGTGCGACAAAATGGAGGTGGCCGATCCCAAGTGCGCCAACTGTGGCGACAAACATCGAGCCACCACAAAGGGCTGCCCAAAGCGAGCCGAGTTCCTGGAAATCCGGAAGAAGGCTTCCACCAGGACCATTCCGAAGAAGAACCGTGTTCCTGTAATCAACGAGGTGAACTTTCCAGCTATCCCGGCTCCCCGTCGTGTGATTCCAATACTCCCACCGCTACAGCCGCACAAGCGACTGGCAGCGGCAGCTGCATCGGTCCAAGCTCCAGCATCGTCGGCACCATCCACCAGCGAATGGCCCCGCTTCCTCCTCCTGGGTTGCGTCGGCAGGCGGCGAACGAAGCCGTCCCACCGGGAGAATCTGCCCCGCTGTACACTCCGGAGCACCTGATGCCGATCTTCGCGCAGCTCGCCACCCGACTGCGCGGCTGCAAAACCGATTCGACCAGGTCTTCACACTTGGCATGTTCATCATTGAAAATGGCTGCTAGGGTGGGCCTGGTCAACTGGAACGCTTGCTCGCTAAAGAGCAAAACAATCGAGCTGAAGGATTTCCTTGAGGAGAAGGAAATAGACGTGGCGTTCATCACCGAAACGCACCTAAAACCGGAGGTGAACATCAACATCCCGGACTTCCGCATCGTGCGACTCGACCGACCGACCAGGGGAGGTGGTGTGGCCATCGCTCTTCGCTACAACATCAACTGTCGTCTGCTTCCAAGCTTCCAGCTCAGTGTCATCGAGGCCATCGGTGTCGAAATCACCACTTCGGTCGGCTCAATCGCGCTCATCGCGGCGTACTGTTCAACGCAAGCCAAAGCCGGCGATGGATCATCGGCTGCCCTTCGGAGGGACATCGTCAAGCTGACGCGGAGGCAAGGCCAGTATATCATTGCCGGCGACTTGAATGCCAAACATCAAGCCTGGGGCAACAGTCGCGGCAATCGAAACGGCACCATCTGGAGCAACGACATGGAGGAAGGCCACTACACGATCCTGAGCCCGGATTCCCCCACTCGGCTGAGTCGGTCCGGTGCCCACGCAACGCTCGACCTCTACGTAACAAACCTGAGTTACCACGTCTCGCAGCCGGTTGTATACCAGGAGCTCAGTTCGGATCACTATCCGGTGGTGGCGGAACTGGGCTCCTCGGTCAATCGGCACCAGCAGTTACGGCGGAACTACCACCGAGTGAACTGGCAGCGTTTCCAGCAGTGCGTCGATAACACCGTTGACTACGAGGCGCGTCCGGAGACGCCGGAAAGTATCGACCGCCAGCTGTGCGCTATCGAGGAGGCGATCACGGCGGCCCGAGAGCAACACGTACCGACGGCTCGGCAGGTAAGCAACTCCTTAAACATCGATACACTCACCAAAGATTTGATTCGATTGCAGAATGTCACTCGCAGGCAGTTTCAGCGTACTGGACTGCCCGAGCTTAAGGCACGCTGCAATCGAATCACAAAAATTATCAAGGCCAGAATGGTGGACCTCAAAAATAACGACTTCTCGAATAAGATCCGCACTCTCCCAGATTATGCTAAGCCGTTCTGGAAAATGACCAAAATTCTAAAATCCAAGCCTCGGCCCATTCCACCTTTGATCCCACTAGACAATAATGGCTCTAAGGATCGCTTGATAACTCCTGCAGAGAAGGTCGCTGAAATAGGTCGTCACTTCGTCAGCTCACACAATCTTGGGCAGAACATCGTCAGTCCACACGAAGCAGCCGTCAACGAGCATGCTAACAACATCCATTTGATTCCCAACGACTTCTCGGAGGAGTTGGAGATCTCAGCTGACGAATTGACGGCCTATATCAAATCGTCGAAGAACATGAAGGCCCCAGGCTTCGACAGCATCCTGAATCTCGAGCTCAAACACATGAGTGCGCCGTTCTTTGAGCACCTCTCGCTGATCTTCAATCAGTGTCTCCGGCTCAGCTACTTCCCATCGGCCTGGAAGTCAGCGAAAGTCATCCCCATCCGGAAGCCTGGGAAGGATCCTTCCTCACCCAAAAGCTATCGTCCCATCAGCCTTCTCTCAGGATTATCCAAGCTATTCGAACAAGCTATTCATCATCGGTTACTTGAGTCTGCCGAAAATCTCAACATCTTGCTCGAGGAACAGTTTGGTTTCCGACGCGGTCGGTCAACTGTACACCAACTGACCCGAGTTACCAACGTCCTCAGACGGAACAAGTTTGTCTCGAAAACATCCGCCATGGCCTTACTCGATGTCGAGAAGGCATTTGACAATGTATGGCATGATGGCCTGGTGTACAAACTACAACGCTACAATCTTCCCAGCTACCTGGTGAAAATCATCAACAATTACCTGTCGGCAAGGACATTCCGGGTCTCAATCAGCGGAGCGAGTTCCAATGCGCACAACATCGTCGCAGGCGTTCCCCAGGGCAGTATCCTCGGGCCCCTGCTTTTCAATCTGTTCACCTCCGACATGCCAGAACCTCCAGAAGGCGGCATTCTGTCTCTGTTCGCAGATGACACATCCATCGTCTACAACGGTAGAGTGATCAGAGCGCTAGTGGCAAAACTCCAACGAGGCCTGGATGCCCTGACAGAGTACCTCACCAGCTGGAAGATCTGTATCAACGCGGCGAAGACCCAGGTCATCATTTTCCCCACTCCAAATCCCCTAAACTTGTTCCGCCTGGGGACTGTAAAATCATCCTCAATGGCACGACCGTGGAATGGGCCAATGAGGCCGGCTACCTTGGCTTGACCCTCGACAGCAAGCTTATTTTCAGGCAACAGGTTGACAAAACGGTGACAAAGTGTAACGTCTTGTTGAAACTACTGTACCCTTTGATCAACCGCCGGTCGTCATTGTCCCTGAACAATAAGTTTGCTGTCGACAAGCAAATCATCCTCCTGTGATCGAATATGGCATGCCGGTCTGGGAGAGCTGCGCTAAAACCCACCACCTCAAACTTCAACGGGTCCAAAACAAATTCCTGAGGATGATCCTCAACACCCTCCCAGGACAAGAACATCCGAGGTCCACCGTCTGGCCGGAATAAAAACCTTACATGAACGCTTTGGTGAGTGTAAAGAAAAGTTTAGGGTCCGTTGCTTGCATTCGGATCAGGCTCCAATTAGGGCGCTAGTTCCAATCTAGGTTATCAAATTTCTTATTGTAAATATTAGTGTACATAGTAGTTAGGTTATCAAATTAAAAAACACACCAGCGCCTCCTAAAGGCCGTCATGATATATCATATTAACACTTAAATAACAATGTAAACATAAAAATTTAAAATTGAAGTTGGAGGGCCAAGCCGGCCGAGCACTGTACATGTAAAAAATAATTGTAGAACAGAAAATGAAACAATAAAGAAGAATTTTACTACTACTACGCGCGCGAGCCATTTTGATCGGGACTCCGCAGACAACGGACCGTTCGGAGGATGACAAATTTTAAGAATCTTATGAAATTTTCTCGCAAGATTCTGAATTTTGTTATGAGATGTTGTTTATCTAAGATGCGTATTGTTGCGAGGAATGACAACAGAAATTTGACTCAAGACGAAGTTTCTCCATACTACAAAACATTATCTTTCGGCATCTGTCTGTCCGAGCGACGTTCACCGATGGGTGGTTGCTGTAGAAAGTTTCCACTGAGGTGGCGTCTTCATTGATTTTATACAAAAGGCACCATTTTATACAAAAGAAGGTTGATCCGAAATAAACTTTCTTCAAAGTGCAAAACTCAATCGTAAATAGCAAATTTGATGGCGCGTCGGAGGGAGATGATGTAGTGAATTTTAATGGATGGAATCACTAACAGCAACCAAGCTACCACGTCAAACCCGATGCCACAGAAACAGTCCTTTTTCGCAATTAACTCTTTCTTTTCGTAAAATGTTGGTCCTGAGAAGAACCAATTTTCTTTTCCCAATTCCCATTCAAATAACTAACTGCATCCAATCGCTTGTCGACACCTTGCGCTGCAACTGTCCGACAGCCACTTGATGATTTTTCGCTAAGCCTCCAAGGGTTGAAATAAATTTACAGCATTGCAACACTGCCACCCACTTCGTGCTGCTGTGTCCGCTCCGCTGCATCGAATGTCGAACCGCTCTCTGTGGAATCCCGATCAAAATGGCTCGCGCGCGCCGAACAGCAGCTTTCTTATATTTAATAAATTAAGCCCGTTAGCCCCGCCCCTTTGTGAGCTGATATGGTTGTAAATATAATGTGCACTCATAACGATTAATGAAGGGGCGGGACTAATGAAATTACTTCATTAGATATAAGAAAGCTGCTTTTCGGCGCGCGCGAGCCATTTCGATCGGGTTTCCCCAGACAACGGACCGTTCGGAGAATAATAAATTCTAAGAATCCTATGAAACTTTTTCACAAGATTGTTGCGAGGAATGACAACAGAAGTTTGACTCAAGACGAAGTTTCTTCATATTACAAAACATTTTCTTTCGGCATCTGTCTGTCCGAGCGACGTTCACCGATGGGTGGTTGCTGTAGATAGTTTCCACTGAGATGGCGTCTTCATTGATTTTATACAAAAGAAGGTGGATCCGACTATCCGAAATAAACTTTCTTCAAAGTGTAAAACTCAATCGTAAATAGCGAATTTTATAGCGCGTCGGAGGGAGATGATGTAGTGAATTTTAATGGATGGAATCACTAACAGCAACCAAACTACCACGCCAAACCCGATGCCACCGAAACAGTCTTTTTTCGCAATTAACTCTTTCTTTTCATAAAATGTTGGTCCTGAGAAGAATCAATTTTTTTTTCCCAATGTTCCTTTCCAACTAACTGACACCACAATTTGTAATAAATTTTCAGCATCGGCACTGGCGGTGCGGGATCGCCACAGTGCTATTTTTATGGTCAACCTTTTCTTCATATGAAATTCTGGTTCGTTGAGGTTGAATGATCTGCAGCAACACATCGAGGACCACCACCAATGCGATTGATTTCCTTTGAAAATGTTATTAGCGCCTCCGTGATGCTGTGTTCGCTCCGCTGCGATCGCTTTGATGCGTCTGCTCTGCGTGAAACCTTGTTCAAACTGAGGATTAGATCCAAATCCGCAAGTGATTGATTTTTGATGTCTGTGCTAGTGATGCATGAACGTGATTGGTTAGTTTACCTATTTCTAAACTTTTCATCAATTATCGATAATAAATAGTTGAAAATCAGTATTTACAAATAAATACAAAGAAGCGTTGACTCATCCTTGATCGAATGGTCCAAAAAAAAATGAAAATCCATCGAGAAACGGCTTAGATATTAAAGTTCAAAGTCTATCATATTTTCGTGACGGTCCCCGATTTTCGCAATCGTAAAGTGTACCCCAATATAGAAAACACAGACGTAGTCCTACGTCAAAAGTTCATCTTTGGGGCGAACAGATAGACTTTACGTACACTTTGTGTTAGAGGAGGCAAAAACAGCCCTCCACTAGCTATTACAAGCATTCCTTGGGGACCTATTCCATTGAGCCAATGAATTTATTCAACAAAATTCACAATTGAATATAAAGGTGGAAAACCCAAGTTACTTTCCCCATTCCACAGGGGTAGGTGGAAAACCACTCCTAATTTTCAAATCTATTTCCATGAATTTCAGGCGACCAAAATGGTATGAATTACCGTAGAGTTGGTGCGAAATTGACTGTTTTTGATACCCCATAATGATTGATTGCATTTGGGTCATTCCATATGAAGTGACCGAGAAAAAATGCAAACGTGCAATCGACTTTCTTAGAATTGAATGAAATTTTGACCAATTGTTTATGTATGGGTTATACCCCAAAAACCAAAATTTCGTGGTGATTGGACCTCCCCATGATTAATAAGACCATCCCCCTTTTCGGACAAATGTATGAAACTCATCATATTGTTTTGTTCATATCTCTGGAACTGTGAAGTCTATAACGAATCTAAGGTAACCATTCGAATGAAGATTTTTCAAGGAATTTATAAAAAAAATAATTTGTTGATGTGCAGTGTTGCCAAATGAATAATTTTTAAGTTTTTGTGTGAAAAATGCATTTTTTACCCAATGAGTATATTTTTATTCAGGAAATAACCTCACCAACGTGTTCTTTGACCATTTTTACATTGGAAACGCTTTAAACCCCGAGGTACTATGTTCCGATTTTGAGATACAGGATTTTTAAAATGAAAAGTCATTTTTTCGCTGTGAACAAAGTAGATTTTTTTACTGATTTCCGAACATACACACATATACGCATTGACACATACATAACACACATACGCAGCTCGATTGGTTGCTTCCCCACTAACAGCATCGCGTTTGAAATTTATATGGAGATTAGTATGGAAAAATGTATGTTTTGCATTTTTGCTCCTAGCGGCTTTATTTTATCGTTAATTCAATCATCTGACTCAATACTGAGAGATGCTGAAAGAGTTTGCTGAAGAATAAGCATTGCTGGAAATATTACAACGCTTTGAAGATTGATTGTTGAAATCATATGCAAGAAATCAATGTTTCTGCCAGCACTATCTGGTCAACTGTCCTTACTATGTCTGAAACTCGATTATACATATGGGTCATTCCATACCAAGTGACTGAATCACTTGTAATCGACTTTGGCCGATTTTAATCAAATTTCGTGGATTTGTTTATCTATCGATTATATGTAAAAATCCAAATTTAAAAAACGATATGGTTATCTAAAAAACCCTGATTAATTTACCTAGCGGTAATGGTGCCTTTCTCGTGCATTATGGAAATAGTATTTTGACCATAACTTTCGAGCCCATAATCCCAACCAGTAAAATTTTAATAGGAAACAATGGGCCAGGATTTCCCGTAAAATGCAACATGGTGCGAACAAATCGGTTAAGGACAAGCCCCTAAATAGCACAGAAAAAATAATTAAAAATAAACTTTTGTCGTAATTGCCTCTCGTATGTCTTTCCTTTGTTGGTTTTAAGAAAATGTTTGTTTAACGGTGATGAAATTCTTGTTTCATTTCTATGTCCCGTAACAGTAATGAAACAAGAACTTCGTCAATGTTCTCATCATCGTCATAAATTTAGTATTATTCGTTTCCTCCTTCCCTACTGTGATACTGTATTCCCTAATCCAGATTGAAACACGAGTCTTTCGGTTCACTTAATCTAACGTTATTTTGTAAGAATAAAATAGTATAAAGAATTCGGCTCCGTAACGCTCAACGGCATATGAGCCGAGAGCTTTCAAAATTAATAAATGTTTTTAAAAATTAAAAAAAAATCTTTCCATAGCAGGTGAAACAATACAGTATCTATGTGAGTAATAGTTTAATAGTATGCTCTACAACAAGACAGAAAAGCTATTCCTTCCAAAGTGACTACGTTGCCAAGTACATTCTTTTCTATTCAAAGGCTCAAGTTACATGTTTTACAATTTATTTGAAAAAAAAACAATATCTTCGAATTCTTGGCAATTCCATAAAAGGTAAAGGTTCAGTATGCATAACAAAGTCTTATGTGGTTGATAAGTTTCATATGAATCATATAATATTCAGAACTCCATAACTCGAGAACGGCACATAGTACCTTGGGGTTTCGAGTGTTTCTTATACAAAATTTTCTGGAGAACACGATGCTGATGTTATTTTCCAAATAAAAATATACTCATTGGCAGAAAAATACGATTTTATACTTAAAACGCAAAAACAATAGAGTTGGCAACACTTCTGCTCAAAATCGATATTTTTCTCAAAAAGTTTGAAGAATTCTCTTCAAAATGCAAAGAAGTTATTTGTAGCTTAAAAACTGTTGGACATTTGTTGCAATGTCTCAATATTAGAAATTCTATGAAGTTCATTGGTACTATACCACGGAGGCAACTTCAGAATCATTTTCAAAATTTTATTTTGAATCCTCTGAAGTGCCTTCTTTCTGGTATTGCAGCAACTAGTCCATATTGGCACAGCGTACAACATGGCTGGTCTAAAAAATTGTTTGTAAATCAAAAGTTTGTTCTTAAGACAAAGTTTTGATTTTCTTTTTATAAGTGGATATAGACACTTAATATATTTGTTACATTTGGCTTGAAGGCCTTCAATGTGATTTTTAAAAGTTAATTTTTGGTCTAGTAGAAGTCCTAAACATTTGGCTTCCCTAGACCAATTAATTGGAACCCCATCCATAGTGACAATATGTCTGCTAGAAGGTTTCAAATAAGAAGCTCTCGGCTAATGTGGGAAAATTATAAGCTGAGTTTTGGAAGCATTCGGGGAAATTTTCCATTTTTGCAAGTAAGTGGAGAAAATATCCAAACTTTTTTGCAATCTACTACAAATGACACGAAGGCTTCGCCCTTTGGCTGAGAGACCCGTGTCATCTGCAAACAAAGATTTTTGACACCCTGGTGGTAAATCAGGTAAGTCAGAAGTAAAAATGTTATACAATACTGGCCCCAGTATGCTGCCTTGGGAGACACCAGCTCTTACAGGTAATCTATCAGATTTAGAATTCTGATAGTTTACCTGCAGTGAGCGATCTGATAAATAATTCTGGATCAGTTTAATGATGTACAGAGGAAAATTAAAATTCATCAATTTTACAATCAAACCTTCATGCCAAACACTGTCAAATGCTTTCTCTATATCAAGAAGAGCAACTCCAGTCGAATATCCTTCAGATTTGTTGAGCCGAATTAAATTCGTAACTCTGGGTGATTGAATGCCCATGGCGAAAACCAAATTGCTCAAAAGCAAAAATAGAATTGTCATTAATATGAACCATCATTCTATTTAAAATAATCTTTTCAAACAGTTTGCTTATTGAAGAAAGCAAACTGATTGGCCGATAACTAGAAGCCTCAGAATTGGAACAACTTTGGCGTTTTTCCATTTATCTGGAAAGTATGCCAATTGAAAACATTTGTTAAATAAATTAACCAAAAAGGATAAAGAGCTCTCAGGAAGTTTTTTTGATAAGTATGTAGAAAATACCATCATCACCCGGTGCTTTCATATTTTTAAATTTTCTAGTAATAGATCTCACTTCATCCAAATTAGTTCCCAACGAAGGGTCAATAACATTCTCTTGATTGAGAATGTCTTCGAAGCTCCATGTAACCTGATCTTCAATTGGACTAGTGAGACCTAGACTAAAATTATGGGCACTCTCGAACTGCTGAGCAAGTTTTTGAGCCTTTTCGCCATTTGTTAATAACATTTTATTTCCCTCTTTAAGCGCTGGAATTGGCTTTTGAGGTTTTTCAAGAATTTTCGTTAATTTCCAAAAGGGTTTCGAACTGGGATCCAATTTCGAGACATTATTCTCAAAGTTGGTATTTCTCAGAATAGCGAAACTTTTTTTAATTTCATTTTGCAAATCACGCCAAATAACTTTCAAGGCGGGATCGCGAGTTCTTTGGTATTGGCTTCGCCTCACATTTTTAAGACGGATCAGTAGCTGAAGATCGTCGTCAATAATAATGGAGTTGAATTTAATTTCACATTTAGGAATTGCACGTTTCTGGCTTCGACAATTAAAATTGTCAAAGATACGAGAGCATTATCAATATCACTTTTGGTATCGAAAGGAATATCAACATCAAAATTCCTATCGATATACGTTTTATATAAATCCCAATCAGCCCTATGATAATTAAAAGTAGAGCTGATTGGATTATAAATGGCTTCTTGTGAGATTGGGTTGGATTTATGATTGCCCCCACAATTGGCACATTTAAGGTGATTGATTATAGAATGAAGTCAGAAATCGGCCATTTTGTAAACCACGTGCTTTTCCAATATTTTTTTCAAGAGCACGAGATGAAAGAACCATAACGCGTATGCGGCTGATATAATGGTAGATCGTTTGCTTAGTTATGCTGAACAATTATGATTTGAGTTTCGGCACTGTACGAAAACTATTACGCCAGATTTGGGCTTTTGGAAATGTATGCAGATGAACGTGTGGTGAATTTGAAATTCACCACGGGCTTCATTCTATAATCACCTTAATCTCATCCAGTGATTTGTCATCACTGGGGAGACCTTTCAAGACGACTTTGAACAATCGCTCAGTTTTGTCATCGTATGTGAAGAATTTATGGCGCTTCTCAGTTAAATACTAAACAAGACGTTTGCGATCGTCAAAGGATCCCAGCAAAACGCGGCAGTCACCCTTCCTAGCAATCTGAAATGAAACCTTGATCTCCTAATCTCATTCCTGAAGCCAGAAAACTCGGCAACAGATATTATAATTGGCGGAAACCTTTGCTGCTTTGCATGGATTGAATCACCTGGGCTAGAGGTAGACTCGATTTGCTCAATCTCGTCATGAATCGAATCAAACTGATCGCTCAGTTTGATAGGAGAAGAATTATTTCCAATGTTAGAGTTAGAAGGAACATCTGCTTCCTTCCTTCTATTTTTTCCGCGCTTTGGCAGGGCGGTCTTGAAACCTTGTTTCTTATAAGAAAGTGGAGAATTCAGAGACTCCCCCTCCTCTTGTTTTTATTTATTAATGCTCATTGCTGAGCGTGGAGGCGTGACCTTCTAATAGGTTTTTCCCAGAACGGTGTCCTTGCAGCAGTGGCGTAGCCACTCCAACATCGTCGGCACCATCCACCAGCGAATGGCCCCCGCTCCCTCCTCCTGGGTTCCGTCGGCAGTCGGAGAACGAAGCCGTCCCACCGGAGGAATCTGCCCCGCTGTACACTCCGGAGCAACTGATGCCGATCTTCGCGCAGCTCGCCACTCGACTGCGCGGCTGCAAAACCCGATTCGACCAGGTCTTCACACTTGGCATGTTCATCATTGAAAATGGCTGCTAGGGTGGACCTGGTCAACTGGAACGCTTGCTCGCTAAAGAGCAAAACAATCGAGCTGAAGGATTTCCTTGAGGAGAAGGAAATAGACGTGGCGTTCATCACCGAAACGCACCTAAAACCGGAGGTGAACATCAACATCCCGGACTTCCGCATCGTGCGACTCGACCGGCCGACCAGGGTAGGTGGTGTGGCCATCGCTCTTCGCTACAACATCAACTGTCGTCTGCTTCCAAGCTTCCAGCTCAGTGTCATCGAGGCCATCGGTGTCGAAATCACCACTTCGGTCGGCACAATCGCGCTCATCGCGGCGTACTGTCCAACGCAAGCCAAAGCCGGCGATGGATCATCGGCTGCCCTTCGGAGGGACATCGTCAAGCTGACGCGGAGGCAAGGCCAGTATATCATTGCCGGCGACTTGAATGCCAAACATCAAGCCTGGGGCAACAGTCGCGGCAATCGAAACGGCACCATCTGGAGCAACGACATGGAGGAAGGCCACTACACGATCCTGAGCCCGGATTCCCCCACTCGGCTGAGTCGGTCCGGTGCCCACGCAACGCTCGACCTCTACGTAACAAACCTGAGTGACCACGTCTCGCAGCCGGTTGTATACCAGGAGCTCAGTTCGGATCACTATCCGGTGGTGGCGGAACTGGGCTCCTCGGTCAATCTGCACCAGCAGTTACGGCGGAACTACCACCGAGTGAACTGGCAGCGTTTCCAGCAGTGCGTCGATAACACCGTCGACTACGAGGTGCGTCCGGAGACGCCGGAAAGTATCGACCGCCAGCTGTGCGCTATCGAGGAGGCGATCACGGCGGCCCGAGAGCAACACGTACCGACGGCTCGGCAGGTAAGCAACTCCTTAAACATCGATACGCTCACCAAAGATTTGATTCGATTGCGGAATGTCACTCGCAGGCAGTTTCAGCGTACTGGACTGCCTGAGCTTAAGGCACGCTGCAATCGAATCACAAAAATTATCAAGGCCAGAATGGTGGACCTCAAAAATAACGACTTCTCGAATAAGATCCGCACTCTCCCAGATTATGCTAAGCCGTTCTGGAAAATGACCAAAATTCTAAAATCCAAGCCTCGGCCCATTCCACCTTTGATCCCACTAGACAATAATGGCTCTAAGGATCGCTTGATAACTCCTGCAGAGAAGGTCGCTGAAATAGGTCGTCACTTCGTCAGCTCACACAATCTTGGGCAGAACATCGTCAGTCCACACGAAGCAGCCGTCAACGAGCATGCTAACAACATCCATTTGATTCCCAACGACTTCTCGGAGGAGTTGGAGATCTCATCTGGTGAATTGACGGCCTATATCAAATCATCGAAGAATATGAAGGCCCCAGGCTTCGACAGCATCCTGAATCTCGAGCTCAAACACATGAGTGCGCCGTTCTTTGAGCACCTCTCGCTGATCTTCAATCAGTGTCTCCGGCTCAGCTACTTCCCATCGGCCTGGAAGTCAGCGAAAGTCATCCCCATCCGGAAGCCTGGGAAGGATCCTTCCTCACCCAAAAGCTATCGTCCCATCAGCCTTCTCTCAGGATTATCCAAGCTATTCATCACCGGTTACTTGAGTCTGCCGAAAATCTCAACATCTTGCTCGAGGAACAGTTTGGTTTCCGACGCGGTCGGTCAACTGTACACCAACTGACTTGAGTTACCAACGTCCTCAGACGGAACAAGTTTGTCTCGAAAACATCCGCCATGGCCTTACTCGATGTCGAGAAGGCATTTGACAATGTATGGCATGATGGCCTGGTGTACAAACTACAACGCTACAATCTTCCCAGCTACCTGGTGAAAATCATCAACAATTACCTGTCGGCAAGGACATTCCGGGTCTCAATCAGCGGAGCGAGTTCCAATGCGCACAACATCGTCGCAGGCGTCCCCAGGGCAGTATCCTCGGCCCCTGCTTTTCAATCTGTTCACCTCCGACATGCCAGAACCTCCAGAAGGCGGCATTCTGTCTCTGTTCGCAGATGACACATCCATCGTCTACAACGGTAGAGTGATCAGAGCGCTAGTGGCAAAACTCCAACGAGGCCTGGATGCCCTGACAGAGTACCTCACCAGCTGGAAGATCTGTATCAACGCGGCGAAGACCCAGGTCATCATTTTCCCCCACTCCAAATCCCCTAAACTTGTTCCGCCTGGGGACTGTAAAATCATCCTCAATGGCACGACTGTGGAATGGGCCAATGAGGCCGACTACCTTGGCTTGACCCTCGACAGCAAGCTTATTTTCAGGCAGCAGGTTGACAAAACGGTGACAAAGTGTAACGTCTTGTTGAAACTACTGTACCCATTGATCAACCGCCGGTCGTCATTGTCCCTGAAAAATAAGCTTGCTGTCTACAAGCAAATCATCCTCCCTGTGATCGAATATGGCATGCCGGTCTGGGAGAGCTGCGCTAAAACCCACCACCTCAAACTTCAACGGGTCCAAAACAAATTCCTGAGGATGATCTTCAACACCCTCCCAGGACAAGAACATCCGAGGTCCACCGTCTGGCCGGAATAAAAACCTTACATGAACGCTTTGGTGAGTGTAAAGAAAAGTTTAGGGTCCGTTGCTTGCATTCGGATCAGGCTCCAATTAGGGCGCTAGTTCCAATCTAGGTTATCAAATTTTTATTGTAAATATTAGTGTACATAGTAGTTAGGTTATCAAATTTCTGAAATAATCAATTCCTCCTAAAGGATGATATGGTAAATCAAGCTAGATAATCTTTTGAAATTTTATTGAAAATAACCTAAAAAAGAGACTAAAGTTGAAGGGCCTTGTGGCCAACCACTTGAATTGTTTTTTTTAAAATACTGTACTATACAAAAAAAATTGAAAAATAAACGAATTTAAGTCAAAAAAAAAAAGCGTAGCCAGAAAATTGGTCTGGGGGGGGGGGGGGGTTTATGAACATTTTTTTTTTCGAAAAAAAAAATTTCTTCCAAAAATTTTGTCTTTGGGGGGGGGTTTTATACCCAAAACCACCCCCGTGGCTACGCCACTGCCTTGCAGGATTACCCCCGCTTGTCAAAATTTTACTTCTGCAAACGGATGCAACGTAAAACGAAGGCACGGGTCCAAGCAAAGATCGTAACAGGATCAGTAGGTACAAATAGCGCTGAGAAGCACTGTCGAAATTGAAAAAGCTTCGGGTAGTATTCAAAATTTCCTTCTGCAAAGAGAAAAAAGAACCGCACAGCACGAAAGGATGATGCGGTCTGAATAATAGAATTAGTGGTCTTATATTATGTTGATCGTGATTCAAGTTTTCTTCAAAATGTTTGTATTCGGACATATGCACTTGCCGTAATTGCGAACATTCCTGTCCTAATTTAATGTTTTTTTGGAGGGGTGTTCAAATGGATTACGGATATCATATGTAAAATTCGTCCTGGTTGTATGATGCTACAAGATACCAAAATATTGAGTTTTGTGGTCTAAATCACATAGCATATAGGCATCTTTGCCGTGATATGTGGTCCTTCCATGATTTTGAAACGCTAGCGAACCTAGCGGTGTATATCAAGCTTTACTGAGCAACGCCCATAAGACAGAGCAGCACGCATGCTTTGTTGTCTCTTTCTTTAGCCTTGGATATACGGGAGTGCCGTTCGTCTATTGATGATACACAAAGAGCTTACTTTGAAACTTGCAGTTTATTCTATGATGTCAATCTGTTTTGTGTCTAAATGGTAAGTGGTAGATCACCAGGCGACAATCATCCCCTCAAGAGGAGAAAAAAAATCCAAACATTTTGAAGTTTTTCTGATTTATATTTTACATAAAATACCGGATATTGAGCAGCGTGCAGTTTTATGAATTTTAGATCCACAATCAAGAACTGCATTCAAATCTGAATTAAAACTTCTCAATGAAGCATGACATGACAATGACATCTTATGAAATTGAACTTTTGTAATGTGGTCAATTTAAGCGAAAATAATAATCAGATCTTCTAAATATAATTTCTTCAGTTAGTACTATAATTTTTTTTGATAAGGTCAAAACCCGTTACTATAAGTGCAGTGTAAACTCATTTGTTTTAATTTTCCACGTGACTGCTTTGTAGCCACGTATGTACCTACATTACCGCAAATTTTTTAGACGTACTGTCTTTCTATTCGAATGTGCAACCCAATTGTTTACGGTTCTCAACCAATGGTTATGTTTCGCAATTTTGGGCATGGTTTCAGTCACGGTCATAAAATAACACACAAATCAGATACAATGTTCCATTTCCAAATCGATCGCATTTCCGTTTTCACGCTATTGGATCCAACGAACAGAAACACAGATATCCTGCGATAATCTTTAAATGCTCTGAAACCTACCCTCAAAGAAAAGCAAAACCAGTAGTCGAGTAACGACCAGCTTCGTACGTGACTTTTGATTAAGCCTTTTTATGACCCACGCTCGTAAAATTATCCACTCGCGCCTGTCTAATTTCGCGTACCCGGCCCGATCGTCCTCCACTGCTGCTGCCGCGTCATACGTCGGTACGCATTCTCCTTTGTGGAATATTTTCCATTGATGATGATGAAGATGGAAGAACATCAGAATGAGCTCCGTACAGGTGGATTTTCGCAGGGCATTCTAATGACCTTCCGCAAGGATGATCCAAGCTGCCGGAATTAAATTATGGCTTGAAAATGAAAACAGCCGACGGCAATTGAATTGCAGAAGCACCGAATCCCTTTTGCGTACGTCGGATTGCCAAATGATATAATGACAACTGCGGGAGCCACGCGGCTCGCAGTTCAGTACTTCACGCGGTTGAACAGTAGGGCTGAGCCAGTCTGCACATTTTCTCTCTTTTCTTGTGAAAACATTTCTTAATAACTTAAAATTCACTGCACAACGTAACTCCAAACCACGGTACCATTTAATTGTGAGTCCGAAGGGTAAAGTTTTCATTAGGGAGTGAAGCAACGGCAGTAACTGACGCGACGTTGCAAACGAGTGCACCAGGCGAACGCGAATCCCCGGGTGCAGCAGCCACTTTGCGAAACATTGTAATCATTTTTGAATTAGCCTTCCGCCGTCCGCCTGCGTCAACCACTACGCTCCGTAAATGCCCAGAACAGACTGGTGGATTTTGAACAATTTTGGGCTCAGTAAAATCCAGTGGTGGCTCAGCTTGCTTAAAACACGAGTGAGAGCTAAAAAGGTAAATTTCGTGGTTTTGGTGATTTTGGGCGGATTTTCCCGTTCCATTGGAAAGCATAAAAAACAGTAATTTCAGACAAGCAAATGAGGGTTAATTACGACGAAGGTACATCGATATTACCTCACCCGAGCGTTAAGGGAGAGAAAATGCATCGTCCTTTGTATTGTTACAACTTTGGAAATGGTCCGTCCGTCATTTCTCACATCAGCTCACAATTCACAAACTTTGTTGGCCAACCTGGGCCCGCGATCACAAAGCATCTGTGGCGAATGGAAAAATTGACACTTTGGAACGGATGCACTAATTGGTTGAGATTGTCACAGTGCATAATTTAGATACCACAACGAGGTTCGGTTTGTACAGCGTTGGCATCATTATTGAATCCTATTATTATTGTGAGGTTGTATGACTGGCATGCATGTTGGCCATTTTATTTCGAAAACCCTTCCGAATTTTACATTTGGGTGATTCTGCAATATTGAATAGAGAATTCTTGAAAGCTTTTATTCGAGAATTGTCCGTGTTTGGGTATCGGTGAACGTACTGCTCAACTCTTTATTGACCATCTGGATTTCAGCGGCCAACTCTCTACTTGCACCTACAAAATTGGTCCCGTTGTCCGAGAAGGAGCACCTCGTGGAGCATCTCTGCGACCGATGAACAGCCGAACTGCTTTCTTACAGGAGTCTGTGGATAGGTTGGCTGCAATCTCAACGTGCACCGCTCTAATGGTCAAACAGATAAATAAGACCACCCAGCGCTTTAACGTACTTCTTACTGTCGGTGATCGTATAGCGAAAGGTAAAAAATAGTCAATACCAATCATGGTGAATGGACGACAGAACGGCATCAATCTGGCTTTCGGAAGTGGTCCTATTCTAGGCATAGCTGGAGCAGATTTATACACACGCCACCACATACACTGTTTCTTCACCAAACATATTTGTACTCTTAGTCTCGGTATGTGAAAATGTTGTCTAACATCAGATTAGTCACTCGATGACCTTTTGGCAAGATGATAGGATTCTTGGTATCATAATCAACGAAGTTGGCTTTCTGAATTCGACCGTCAACACGAAGCACGTCAAACTCGTGAATCGCTGGTGTGAGCTTGATAACGAGACGAGCCAGCCTAGGGCTGATAGTCTTGCTAATAAAGACAAAAAAAGCTCGATAAAAGGTATATTCCGTTCCAGATTCCGACGGCGTGCTGAACTTGACTGAATATTGTAAATAAACACTGCCATTTCGTCAGGAAATCCATCACTCTGTGCACGCCACAAGCACTGCTCGGCTTTTTGTAATTCCTCTCTTGTAAACGTACCCAGTCGAAGAGGCTTTTTCTTGTGTAGCCATAACCTGTTGTCAACAAACCGCATAAAGTATGCCATGTTTCGTAGTAACCGCTCCAACCGTGAAAACCGTTCCAATTTTACTGCCGGCTCGATAATATGATGAGTGTACACAAAGACTGGTCGAAGTTCTTCCACTGTGGAGCTGATTTCACATCGACGTTCCTTCGGCCATTCTTCCTCGTTGTCGTACAGGAAACCAGGTCCGTGATACCATCGACTTTCTGGGTCGAATGAAGAGCCTTTTTCCCATTTTGTGGCTTCGTCAGCCACATTGAGTTTTGTGGGCACCCATCGCCTCTTGAATTGACGAAAGACTAAGAATTTCATTCACGCGTAATGCTACGAATTGTCGGCGGATGCGGCGTGCATCCGACTTAATCCAAGCGATGACTGAATCGCTCCAGAAAAATGTTCGACGTACCTTCAGCGAGTGTTTTTCTTCAATAGTTTTACGCAAACGATCTCCGAGTACCGCTACCAACAGATCCAATCGCGGTATGGACAGAATTGAAGTGGAGCTACCTTCGTTTTTGAAGATACCATGGAACACCAAACACGGCCACTTTCGATGACGCGGAAATAGGCGAATGTTGAGTAAGCTTTTTCGCTGGTTTCCACGAAGATGTACAAAACTAAGGAGTTGAAGCATTCGGTATTGTATCCAGGAAAATAATAACGAACGACTTTTCCTATATTCATCTTACGGAGCACAGCAAGCCATTCTTTCCAACGATAGTGAATTTCCCATGGAATCTTTTCGTCCCAATCGATTTTGGCCCTCCAGACGTGCTGAACAAGAACCTTTCCATGGATTACGAAGGCTGCCACGATACCTAGAGGGTCATCGATGCTCATAGTGGCTTTCAACATTTCTCTTTTGGTCGGAATTATGTCTGCTGCTATTAGCTGCTGCAGAACGTCTCGGAAGCTTAATCAAAACGAAAAGACATCTTCGTCTGGCTTCCAAATCATCCCAAGTAGTGTCTCCGTGCCGTTTTCCTTGTCTGCTTCGAAACGCTTAACGGGCCCAGGGTTTACTTCGCCGATTTGATCAAGAATCTTTCTTCTGTTCGAGAGCCAATTCCTTATTTCAAACCCAGCTTGTGAATGGACTTCCGCTACCTCCAACGCTAATTCAGCAGCCTCATCTTCAGTATCAATACTATCTAGATAGTCATTTACATAGTGCCGGTGTTTGATCGCGGCGGCTTCCGTCGGATGTGACATCCCGTGTTCTGCAGCATTCAAATTCATAACAAACAACGATGCACTGAAGATTGCAACATTCATTATCATGACTTCTATTGGCATGTTCGGAGCGTGCCATCCATAGAAAAAGTAGTGCGCAAGCATCTTCTTCACGGATCAAGAGTTGATGGAACATCTCTTTAATGTCTCCTGAAATAGCCACCTCCCGTTCGCGATAATGGAACAGCACGGATAAAAGAGAAGTCAACTGATCTGGACCTTTTAGTAGCATAGAGTTTAACGACAAACCTCCGATCTTTGCTGCAGCGTCCCAGATTACCCTCACCTTACCTAGTTTTCTGGGGTAAAGAACTATGCCAATAGGAAGATACCATGTGAGACGTGGATCGAGATGACGCAGTTTCTCGATGGTGGCTTTATGCGCATATCCTTTTTCCAGATAGCCCAACATTTGTTGACGGACATTGTTGTACAATTCAGGTTCTTTCGATAGCCGCTTCTCTAAACACCTCAATAGCTTTTCAGCCAATGGGCGGCTACTAGGATATTCCAACGCGTCGTGTTTCCATGGGAGTCCTGTCTGGAATCTACCGCTACTAGTTCGCTTAGTCGTTTGTACCAAAATTATACGGGCTCGTTGCTCGTCAGCTGCCTCTACCTGCGGAACTAGCGCTATTCCAAGGCTTTCAATGGAGAAGAATCTCTGCACGTGGTCATGCAAATCGTCATCGTCTGGCTTCGCGCAAATGTGAAGTTGTCGGTGCTCCATTACATACACATTTCTGCGTTGACATCCGTAAACAACAGACCAACCGATACGTGTTGACGAAGGTTGACTGTGGCCAACAAGTGTTGGTGAGACCGATTAGCACACCAGGCACTGCAGCGTTAAAGCTTTTTACTGGCAAGCCTTCCAAGTGTCTAAATCGTGTCATCATCTCGTTGAATTCTAACGATTGTTCTGGTAGCCCAAGATTTTCAACAGTGTAGACTTCGTTGAGACGCTGGTTACTCCCTCTGCCGATATCTGAAGTTGCACTAGATTTGTATTCGTAATCTGCTTTTTCATGCTTCCTGTCCAGTGAATGCATAAAGATTCTGTTCGACCATTGTGACTGACGAACCATTATCCAGAAACGCTGGACCGTTCTTCCCGTATAGAGTCACCGGAAGTACTCGGGATAACGCAGATGTACTGATTTGACGATGAACCGCGACAGTTTCATTGGTTTGATTATGGGTGGGTTGATGCTCCACCGGATTGTTGGAATGTAGCAGACCAGGGTTTGAATCCTAAAGAGAAAGAACAAGTCTCTCACTTATCGTCTCTGTATGCATATACGATATGTAGCATACAGTGAGAGACTTTTTTCGCAAGCTGTCATGATAGAGTACTGATTCGAGATGCTATAGACGAATTTCGCGCCAACCCTTCAATGGAGCTGGCAGCACCATCTCAAAATCAAATGTAACATAGTGGGCATAAAAATGTGGTATTTCTAAGCCACTCTGCATACTTGGTTTTTCAAAAATTGTCAAGAGTAACATATACCCCATGATAAATGTCTTTTATAAAGCCCCAAATGCGGGGATCACATGCTCTAATGATGCATTTCAACTTGTTCTACACAGCTACCAACACGAAAGTAGCGAAAACAAAGCGAGAATCACCATTTTTCTGTGGGGGCTGCCTATCCGATTCTGTTTTTTCGCACTTGTAGGGTAGTGAGCTAATTCCCGTCGTAGTAGGTAGTGCTTGGTTTTCAAATCTAATTTATACGCCAGCCCAACTGCTTACTCTAACTAAGTTGTATGTAACACGTATTTTAGAGTTCCTAGTTTTCATTGTGTACTATTAGCGCATTGAACAAATCATAGTTTATTGGGAATCGGCAATCAAAAATACCCTTTAAATTTTTCAAATTTGTCTTATGAAAATCTGTATACGTCCATGAGAATTTTCATTCGTCCAGTCTAAAACTCGATGGATTGCTGTCAAATAAATCTGTTGGTATTGGTGTGCGATTTCTACAAGTACACCAAAGTAGTTTTTTATGCGGTATCATACCGTGTTAAATAAAAATAACATTAATTCAATTAATATTGGCCTGTTCTGAATATGATATGTGTACATTGTGAAACATTGAATAGAATATGTGTTCGGAGGATGTTCGCGGCTATCCAAGAAATACCTGAAGTGGAGGTCTTCAGATCTACACGCGTAACCAATGATCTACAGGCCTGTTTTGTAAATGTAATGTTTCCATTGTAGTATATATAACAGAATCTGCGTATGGAAGACGTTCGCGGTTATCCAAGAAATACCGGAAGTGGAGGTCTTCAGATCTACACGCGTATCCAATGATCTACAGGCCTGTTTTGTAAATGTAATATATCCATTGTGGTACATATGATAGAATCTGCGTATGGAAGATCTTTACGGCTATCCAAAAAATCCCTGAAGTAAAGCCCTTCAGGTCTACACGCGTAACCAATGATCTACAGGCCTATTTTGTTGATGTAATATACCCATTGCGGTGCGTATAACAGAATCTGCGTATCGAAGACGTTCGCGGTTATCCAAGAAATATCTGAAGTGGAGGTCTTCAGATCTACACGCGTATCCAATGATCTACAGGCCTGTTTTGTAAATGTAATATACCCATGGTGGTACATATGACAGAATCTGCGTATGGAAGATCTTCACGGTTATGTAAATGTAATGTTTTGTAAATGTAATGTACCCATTGTATTACATATAACAGAATCTGCGTATCGAAGACGTTCGCGGTTATCCAAGAAATACCTGAAGTGGAGGTCTTCAGATCTACACGCGTAACCAATGATCTAAAGGCCTGTTTTGTTAATGTAAAATACCCATTGTGATACATATGATAGAATCTGCGTATGGAAGATCTTTACGGCTATCCAAAAAATCCCTGAAGTAAAGCCCTTCAGGTCTACACGCGTAACCAATGATCTACAGGCCTATTTTGTTGATGTAATATACCCATTGCGGTGCGTATAACAGAATCTGCGTATCGAAAACGTTCGCGGTTATCCAAGAAATACCGGAAGTGAAGGCCTTCAGATCTACACGCGTAACCAATGATCTACAGGCCTGTTTTGTAAATGCAATATACCCATGGTGGTACCTATGATAGAATCTGCGTATGGAAGATCTTTACGATTATCAAAAAAAAAACCTGAAGTGGAGGTCTTCAGATCTACACGCATAACCAATGATCTACAGGCCTGTTTTGTAAATGCAATATACCCATTGTGGTACATACAGGGGTTAGGCAAAATGATTGAGATAGGCAAAATTTGGCCCAAATTCAAATCCTTATAACTTTTTGAAAAATTGATGAAATTGGACAAAACCGGAAGCATTCGACGGCAAATTTAGTCAAGATTTAGGAACATGTGCGGTCACGAATACTGGCCACCGGACACCGGAGATGTTCCGGATTTTCGGAGGCCATGTCAAAAACACATTTTTTCTGCCGCTCGTATTTTTGTGTGGTTTAAAGTTACATCGATAAACATTATTTTCCTAGAAACAAGATCTTATTGAAAATTGAATGCGGGCTGTTGCGCTAAGATCCGTTGAAAAACATCCGAGATATGGCCATTTCAGTAAACCTGGTTCCGGATACTATGGTCAATTATGTGAATCCTTCCAATCACGTATATATTATCCGGTACCATATCAATATTGGCATCAAACTTCAAGATTTTTCATGGAGATGCTTCAAGAAGCATATGCAGGACGATCAGTTGCCCTGACCACTCTGTAGTAGGTTCCAGGTGCCCCGGGGGAAGTGGCCAATTTGAAAAACGTACAGAACCCATCAATATGGGTATCAAACTTCAAGATTTTTCATGGAGATGCTTCAGGAAGCATATGCAGGACGATCAGTTGCCCTGACCACTCTGTAGTAGGTTCCAAGTGCCCCGGGGGAAGTGGCCAATTTGAAAAACGTTCAGAACCCAATCAATATGGGTATCAAACTTCAAGATTTTTCATGGGGATGCTTCAGGAAGCATATTCAGGACGATCAGTTGCCCTGACCACTCTGTAGTAGGTTCCAAGTGCCCCGGGGGAAGTGGCCAATTTGAAAAACGTTCAGAACCCTATCAATATGGGTATCAAACTTCAAGATTTTTCATGGGGATGCTTCAGGAAGCATATTCAGGACGATCAGTTGCCCTGACCACTCTGTAGTAGGTTCCAGATGCCCCGGGGGAAGTGGCCAATTTGAAAAACGTTCAGAACCCAATCAATATGGGTATCAAACTTCAAGATTTTTCGAGGTGATACTTTTAAATGCATTTTAGAACCAGCAGCTGTCATGAACACTCTGTAGTAGGTTCCAGGTGTCCTGGGGAAGTGGCCAATTTGCAAAATGTTCGAAACCATATCAAAATGAGTATCAAAGTTCAAGTTTTTTCTTGGAGATGCTTCAGGAAGCATATTCAGGACGATCAGTTGCCCTGACCACTCTGTAGTAGGTTCCAGGTGCCCCGGGGGAAGTGGCCAATTTGACAAACGTTCAGAACCATATCAATATGGGTATCAAACCTCAAGATTTTTCGTGGTGATACTTTTAAATGCATTTTAGAACCAGCAGCTGTCATGACCACTCTGTAGTAGGTTCCAGGTGTCCTGAGGAAGTGGCCAATTTGAAAAATGTTCGAAACCATATCAAAATGATCATCAAAGTTCAAGGCTTTTCATGGAGATGCTTTTGGACTCTCCTGTCGAATAGAGTTCGCCGCAGCACGAAGTTGACCATCTACAAAACGCTCATTAGACTGGTCTGCCTCTATGGCCACGAAAGTTGGATGTTGCTGGCGAAGGACCAACGCGCCCTTGGATTTTCAGAATGGAAGGTGTTGCGGACCATCTATGGTGGGGTGCAGATGGAAGACAATGGAGGTGGTGGTGGAGTTCAATGAACCACGAGTTGTAACTGTTAGGAGAACTACCCACATGGTACAATTTTGGCGGTTACGATGGGCCGGGCATGTAGCCAGAATGTCAGACGATAACCCGATTGAGATGATGCTTCGATAATAATCCGACCGGTACAAGAAGAAGAGGCGTGCAGCGGTCACGGTGGATCGACCAAGTGGAACGCGACCTGCGGATCTTTCGCAAAAATGAAAAACAGACGTCATATTAGGGATTTGTCATAATATCAACAAATACCTTGTCTTCCAAAATAATTTGATAATCGGCAGGCTTCACTTTGCCCTTAAGTGCCATAATAGGACCATGGCCATGTCAAGATATAGCACCCCACACAATTGCCATGTCATGCTTGCGACCTGCTGCCATTGATGGCAGGCCATCTTACACTTGGTCGATCCACCGTGACCGCATCGCGCTTCTTTTTCTTGTACCGGTCGGATCATTATCGAGCACCATCTCAATCGGGTTGTCGTCTGACATTCTGGCTACATGCCCGGCCCACCGTAACCGCCAAAATTGTACCATGTGGTAGTTACAACTCGTGGTTCATTGGCCTCCACCACCACCTCCATTGGCTTCCATCTGCACCCCACCATAAATAGTCCGCAACACCTTCCATTCGGAAACTCCAAGGGCGCGTTGGTCCTTCGCCAGCAACATTCAACTTTCGTGGCCATAGAGGCCGACCAGTCTAATGAGCGTTTTGTTGATGGTCAACTTCGTGTGGCGGCGAACTCTATTCGACAGGAGAGTCCAAAAGCATCTCCATGAAAAACCTTGAACTTTGATAATAAGTATTGAGTATTCGATATGGTTTCGAACATTTTGCAAATTGGTCACTTCCCCAAGACACCTGGAACCTACTACAGAGTGGTCATGACAGCTGCTGGTTCTAAAATGCATTAAGAAGTATCACCTCGAAAAATATTTAAGTTTGATACTCATATTGATATGGTTCTGAACGTTTTTCAAATTGGCCACTTCCTTCGGTGCACCTGGAACCTACTACATAGTGGTCAGAGCAACTGATCGTCCTGAATATGCTTCCTGAAGCATCTCCATGAGAAATCCTGAAGTTTGATACCCATATTGATAGGGTTCTGAACGTTTTTTAAATTGGCCACTTCCCCCGGGGCACTTGATCATCAGGGATATTATGACAAATCCCTAATATGACGTCTGTTTTTCATTTTTGCGAAAGATCCGCAGGTCACGTTCCACTTGGTCGATCCACCGTGACCGCTGCACGCCTCTTCTTCTTGTACCGGTCGGATTATTATCGAAGCATCATCTCAATCGGGTTATCGTCTGACATTCTGGCTACATGCCCGGCCCATCGTAACCGCCAAAATTGTACCATGTGGGTAGTTCTCCTAACAGTTACAACTCGTGGTTCATTGAACTCCACCACCACCTCCATTGTCTTCCATCTGCACCCCACCATAGATAGTCCGCAACACCTTCCATTCGGAAAATCCAAGGGCGCGTTGGTCCTTCGCCAGCAACATTCAACTTTCGTGGCCATAGAGGCAGACCAGTCTAATGAGCGTTTTGTAGATGGTCAACTTCGTGCTGCGGCGAACTCTATTCGACAGGAGAGTCCAAAAGCATCTCCATGAAAAGCCTTGAACTTTAATGCTCATTTTGATATGGTTTCGAACATTTTTCAAATTGGTCACTTCCTCAGGTCACCTGGAACCTACTACAGAGTGGTCATGACAGCTGCTGGTTCTCAAATGCATTTAAAAGTATCACCACGAAAAATCTTGAGGTTTGATACCCATATTGATATGGTTCTGAACGTTTGTCAAATTGGCCCGGGGCACCTGGAACTTGCTACAGAGTGGTCAGGGCAACTGATCGTCCTGAATATGCTTCCTGAAGCATCTCCATGATAAACCTTGAACTTTGATACTCATTTTGATATAGTTTCGAACATTTTGCAAATTGGCCACTTCCCCAGGACACCTGGAACCTACTACAGAGTGTTCATGACAGCTACTGGTTCTCAAATGCATTTAAAGGTATCACCTCGAAAAATCTTAGTTTGGTGTCCATATTGATAGAGTTCTGATCGTTTTTAAATTGGCCACTTTCCCCGGGGCACCTGGAACCTACTACAGAGTGGCCAGGGAAACTGATCGTCCTGAATATGCTTTCTGACGCATCTCCATGAAAAATCTTGAAGTTTGATCCCCATATTGATAGGGTTCTGAACGTTTTTCAAATTGGCCACTTCCCCCAGGGCACCTGGAACCTACTACAGAGTGGTCAGGGCAACTGATCGTCCTGAATATGCTTCCTGAAGCATCTCCAAGAAAAAACATGAACTTTGATACTCATTTTGATATGGTTTCGAACATTTTGCAAATTGGCCACTTCCCCAGGACACCTGGAACCTACTACAGAGTGGTCATGACAGCTGCTGGTTCTAAAATGCATTTAAAAGTATCACCTCGAAAAATCTTAAAGTTTGATACCCATATTGATTGGGTTCTGAACGTTTTTCAAATTGGCCACTTCCCCCGGGGCACCTGGAACCTACTACAGAGTGGTCAGGGCAACTGATCGTCCTGAATATGCTTCCTGAAGCATCCCCATGAAAAATCTTGAAGTTTGATACCCATATTGATAGGGTTCTGATTTTTCAAATTGGCCACTTCCCACGGGGCACCTGGAACCTACTACAGAGTGGTCAGGGCAACTGATCGTCCTGAATATGCTTCCTGAAGCATCCCCATGAAAAATCTTGAAGTTTGATACCCATATTGATAGGGTTCTGAACGTTTTTCAAATTGGCCACTTCCCCCGGGGCACCTGGAACCTACTACAGAGTGGTCAGGGCAACTGATCGTCCTGCATATGCTTCTTGAAGCATCCCCATGAAAAATCTTGAAGTTTGATACCCATATTGATAGGGTTCTGAACGTTTTTCAAATTGGCCACTTCCCCCGGGGCACCTGGAACCTACTACAGAGTGGTCAGGGCAACTGATCGTCCTGCATATGCTTCTTGAAGCATCTCCATGAAAAATCTTAAAGTTTGATGCCAATATTGATAATATATACGTGATTGGAAGGATTCACATAATTGAACATAGTATCCGGAACCAGGTTTACTGAAATGGCCATATCTCGGATGGTTTTCAACGGATCTTAGCGCAACAGCCCGCATTCAATTTTCAATAAGATCTAGTTTCTAGGAAAATAATGTTTATCGATGTAACTTCAAACCACACAAAAATGGCCACATGGCCTCCAAAAATCCGGAACATCTCCGGTGTCCGGTGGCCAGTATTTGTGACCGCACATGTTCCTAAATCTTGACTAAATTTGCCGTCGAATGCTTCCGGTTTTGTCCAATTTCATCAATTTTTCAAAAAGTTATAAGGATTTGAATTTGGGCCAAATTTTGCCTATCTCAATCATTTTGCCTAACCCCTGTATGATAAAATCTGCGTATGGAAGATCTTCACGGTTATCCACAAAATCCCCGAATTGAAGTCCTTCAGGTCTACACGCGTAACCAATGATCTACAGGCTTGTTTTTTAAATATTATGTACCCATTGTAGTACATTTAACAGAATCTGCGTATGGAAGACGTTCGCGGTTATCCAAGAAATACCTGAAGTGGAGGCCTTCAGATCTACATGCATAACCAATGATCTACAAGATGGTTTTGTAAATGTAAGGTCCCTTTAATATCGACTCATGGAGGTTTCACAGTAACAGAATCTGCGTATGAAAGCCGTTCGCGGATATCCAAGAAATACCTGAAGTGGATCATTTCAGATCGACACGTGTAACCAACGATCTAAAAGCCTGTTTTGAATATATAATGTACTCATTATTTTTGCCTTTCTCGTACAACAAAGTTGTACCGAAAGGCTATCATTTCACTCCAAGAACGAACTTTTTATAGAAGGCCCGGAGACCCATAGTGTTATATACCAATCAACTCAGCTCAACGAACTGTATGCATGTGTGTATGTGTGTGTATGTGTGTGCACAAAAGCTAAGAAAAACATTAGACAACTTTTCTTGTAGTAATCCTTAGCCGATTTTCTCGCAACAAGTTTTATTCGATAGAAGGCAAAGCCTAGTTGATCGCGTTTGAAAGTTATTACGAAAATGGTACATTGAACCGAGTCATATAAGCGACATATAAGGTTGGTGTCTTGACTAAATGCGATAAAGGCAGTTTCACTATTCGTGAACGCATTCTGTTCTTTGTACTACAGAGAGCATGTACCATATTTGAAATCGGAAAATTGATCTTCAGTTATGCGTGTAGATCGAAAGGCCTTACTCCAGGGATTTCTTGGATGACCAAGAACATATGCAGTGAACGCATTCTGTTCTTTGTACTACAGAGAGCATGTACTATATTTGAAACCGGAAAATTGATCTTCAGTTACGCGTGTAGATCAGAAGGCCTTACTTCAGGGATTTCTTGGATGACCAAGAACATATGCAGTGAACGCATTCTGTTCTTTGTACTACAGAGAGCATGTACCATATTTGAAACCCGAAAATTGATCTTTAGTTACGCGTGTAGATCAAAAGGCCTTACTCAAGGGATTTCTTGGATGACCAAGAATATATGCTAAGAACACATTCTATTCTTTGTACTACAGAGAGCATGTACCATATTTGAAACCGGAAAATTGATCTTTAGTTACGCGTGTAGATCGAAAGGCCTTACTCCAGAGATTTCTTGGACGACCAAGAACATATGCTAAGAACACATTCTGTTCTTTGTACTTCAGAGAGCATGTACCATATTTGAAACCGGAAAACTGATCTTCAGTTACGCGTGTAGATCGGAAGGCCTTACTCCAGAGATTTCTTGGATGACCAAGAACATATGCTGTGAACGCATTCTGTTCTTTTTACTACAGAGAGCATGTACCATATTTGAAACCGGAAAATTGATTTTTAGTTACGCGTATAGATCAAAAGGCTTTACTCCAGGGATTTCTTGGATGACCAAGAACATATGCAGTGAACGCGTTCTGTTCTTTGTACTACAGAGAGCATGTACCATATTTGAAACCGGAAAATTGATCTTTAGTTACGCGTGTAGATCGAAAGGCCTTACTCAAGGGATTTCTTGGATGACCAAGAACATATGCTGTGAACGCATTCTGTTCTTTTTACTACAGAGAGCATGTACCATATTTGAAATCGGAAAATTGATTTTTAGTTACGCGTATAGATCAAAAGGCCTTACTCCAGGGATTTCTTGGATGACCAAGAACATATGCAGTGAACGCATTCTGTTCTTTGTACTACAGAGAGCATGTACCATATTTGAAACCGGAAAATTGATCTTTAGTTACGCGTGTAGATCGGAAGGCCTTACTCCAGGGATTTCTTGGATGACCGAGAACATATGCAGTGAACGCGTTCTGTTCTTTGTACTACAGAGCATGTACCATGTTTGAAACCTGAAAATTGATCTTTAGTTACGCGTGTAGATCAAAAGGCCTTACTCAAGTGATTTCTTGGATGACCAAGAACATATGCTAAGAACACATTCTATTCTTAGTACTACAGAGAGCATGTACCATATTTGAAACCGGAAAATTGATCTTTAGTTACGCGTGTAGATCGAAAGGCCTTACTCAAGGGATTTCTTGGATGACCAAGAACATATGCTCAGAACACATTCTGTTCTTTGTACTACAGAGAGCATGTACCATATTTGAAACCGGAAAATTGATCTTTAGTTACGCGTGTAGATCGAAAGGCCTTACTCCAGAGATTTCTTGGACGACCAAGAACATATGCTAAGAACACATTCTGTTCTTTGTACTACAGAGAGCATGTACCATATTTGAAACCGGAAAACTGATCTTTAGTTACGCGTGTAGATCGAAAGGCCTTACTCCAGAGATTTTTTGGATGACCAAGAACATATGCCAAGAACACATTCTGTTCTTTGTACTACAGAGAGCATGTACCATATTTGAAATCGGAAAACTGATCTTTAGTTACGCGTGTAGATCGAAAGGCCTTACTCAAGGGATTTCTTGGATGACCAAGAACATATGCTCAGAACACATTCTGTTCTTTGTACTACAGAGAGCATGTACCATATTTGAAATCGGAAAACTGATCTTCAGTTACGCGTGTAGATCCGAAGGCCTTACTCCAGAGATTTCTTGGATGACCAAGAACATATGCTGTGAACGCATTCTGTTCTTTTTACAACAGAGAGCATGTACCATATTTGAAACCGGATAATTGATTTTTAGTTACGCGTATAGATCAAAAGGCCTTACTCCAGGGATTTCTTGGATGACCAAGAACATATGCAGTGAACGCATTCTGTTCTTTGTACTACAGAGAGCATGTACCATATTTGAAACCGGAAAATTGATCTTTAGTTACGCGTGTAGATCAAAAGGCCTTACTCAAGGGATTTCTTGGATGACCAAGAACATATGCTAAGAACACATTCTGTTCTTTGTACTACAGAGAGCATGTACCATATTTGAAATCGGAAAATTGATCATCTACGCATCCTTTCTCTGTACCACAAGGAGCATGTACCATACTTAAAACAGGACTGCAAATCTTTGTTCCTGAGCTCAAGCCATTTCTTGGATAACTGGAAGACTTATCTGTGACTTCATGCAGAATAACTATCATTTCGGTCAATTTTGAAAGTCAAATTTGAAAGTTTATTTCGGTTCCAGTTAACAAAAATTTCCTAGTGCAATCCCATTTCGACCGCATAAAAATGGTTTTGATTGTGCTGCCATTCAGTGAAATGCCTAAGTCTGTCAAACAACTAACACACATGCTTAACAGGTACGTGGGACTGGGTAGTGCTGCCAACAAATTTCCATTAATAAATTATTTCTCCTGCTTCAAACATTTGGAATAGTAGAAAATTTTAGTATGAATGACAAGTGTGTATGAAAAATATATATTTGGAAGACTTTACTTTTATTGCGCTAGCGGAAAATAATTGAAAAACCTACTTTTATTGACTGCATGATGTATTATCAGATGTGTAACATAGGATTATTTCAGTTCAAACTGCCAGTTTGGCAACGCGTTTTTCGACTATAAACAAGGCGACGAAGAAAATAAATTTCAAACGCTCTAAAGTTTAAAAAACAGATCATTTGAACGCCTTCCGGTAGTTATTTTTCAATTAGTTTTCACTTCAGCAATAAACATTGCTTCTATTTAGTGCGCTGTGAGAAATTTATGTGAAAAATTGCGGTGAAAATCAGTGAACTACGTTGATTTTGGTGACGGTGTTGCGCGTCTTCTACAGCAGTGAACGAACTGGATTTTCCTTCGTCGCACGGATAACGTAGGAAATTGTGCAAAAGTCAGAGCCGCAAAGTTAAATTTAACTGTATTTCAAGTAAGTAACACCGGAATGTAATTTGAATGAATGCAGATCGTAGTGTACACTTTTTTCTATCTCGCCAGATGATTAGTTTATTATGTTAGTTTACGATTCGCGAGTATTTAGTGATTTAGAATTTGATATGACGAATGCTAGCGCCATGGACGAATTAGCGCATAACCCTATACAAGTTTGATAAATTTGTTATCATGGCTTGTTATGATTCGGAATAGTTTTTGCCTCTCTTTTATCGTTGTTCGTTATCTATTGAGAGCGATTTCTGCAAACCCTGTAGCAGACGATTGTGCTTTTTTTGACAGCCTCCGATCCCACTAATTTCTCCGGAGTAAGAAATCTCGAACCGTAGACCCTTTGATCTGCAGGGCCTGACACTACTAGGGGAAGTGGGGGTAACACGCCCATAGGGGTTAAAACGCGCCACCCCTGAATAAGGTTAAATATCCCCATTGTGATTATTTTAAATAGTCTATAGGGGTCGTACACTAATTACGTAAGCACTTATGGGGGGAGGGGGGGTCTGCCATTTTCTTACGCTCCATATAAATAAAAAATGATTTGTATGGGAAAAATCTTACATGGGGGAAAGGGGTTGAAAACCCCAGAAAAAATGCTTACGTAATTAGTGTACGGTCCCATACGATGAATCAATGAAAAATATTGCCATTGGATACATATATTTCATGATTTTTCTCTAGTTACACATGAAAAACTCGAAAAAATGATTTTTGCGTGTTTTGATGCAATTCTAGCTCGGTGAAATTTAGTCTTTCTATCGCTGTTATTCATTGGTAAATTGAAAATTGAGCCATGAGCCATGCTGCTTACTCGTGTTCTTTATGTTCCACACGAAATCGTCGTCAAAATTGGTCTTAAAACGATTTGATGGGCCTTCAAACTTCTGAGGTCGGTGTGGGGCAGTACGCCCATGCTCATTTCGTATGACCGAAACAGCTGAAACATTCGGTTAGGGGAAGAGGCCCCAAAACGCCCCCCCGGGGCAAAACGATTTTCAGGTATTCACTTATATTTACCATGTTTGAGATAGCCTAAATCAAACTAGACGTGGAACTATGTAGGTTAGGCGAAAAAAGTGTCAAAATAATAGATGGGAATGTAGGAAAAACTGAAATTTTCCACTTTTTGATGAAACATCTAACATTTCGGCGAGGCAAAATGCCCTAGTGGAACTATCCTACAATGTACTCGCGTCTCCACGCACTGTCCATACCAGAATGCTGATGTGCCGACGCATGGTACGTTGTTCCCTAAGAGCTGCCTGCTAAAAGGCGT
Source organism: Armigeres subalbatus (assembly GCF_024139115.2). Classification (NCBI taxonomy): domain Eukaryota; kingdom Metazoa; phylum Arthropoda; class Insecta; order Diptera; family Culicidae; genus Armigeres; species Armigeres subalbatus. Next base: position 146,134,027 of record NC_085141.1, read on the forward strand.
TTTGCCTCATGAGTTTTCCGGCAACGAAATATCACCACTTTTTTGAAATGTGAATATTATCAATATGATTGAGATTTTTTCTAATTTTAATATGGCATCAGCTAGCTATATTGTTTAACTGTTGCGTGAGGTAGAAACACCCATGAAAATCGTTATAGCTAAGGCATAAAAGCAGTCTATGCTTAGCTAGGGCATATTGCCCCTCCTTCCCCTAATTGCCTTAATGTAGGCAATTAAAATGAAAATCAGTACGATAAACACATGCGCGTTTTAACCCATCCACTGGCGCATCTCACCCCGCATGGTTTCAAAATCAATATTTTTCGGGTGCTTTTTAAAAATCAAATTTCTGTGCAATAAAATGTACAATTAGATATCTGTCATCGGTAGTCAGTCGCAGATATGCTGTTCTTTAGTATGCGCTGATGAAAACTGGCTGAAATGGTGGTTTTCATTGATGAAAATGGCATTTTCCTTAACGTGGGCGTCCTACCCCCAGTTCCCCTACATAGCCCACTCTAGTTCCATACTAGTGGGTTGCGCATACTGGATGACATTGCTCAAAAACCATTGTCAACTTTGTTTTGCCATGGGGGAAATGGTCTTGCTTAGAGGTGTGCGCCGCCGCCGGCAGTTTTAAAATTTGTCACGCCGCTGATCTGTAATTTTCACGCCGATTCAAATTTGAAAAAGTTCATAAAATTTTCAGTGGAAATTCCGAAGATTCAGTGGAATTTCCGTATAATTTCCTGATAGATTTTTACAACATCACGTTGAAACTGAGAATGTTTCGTAAAGATACCAATGATTTTTATGAAAATTCTATACAATTTCTTGTTCAAATTTCAAAAAGCTCTCCGTAAAAACTAAGCAAAACTTCGTGTGAAAAATTGCGAAGGATTTCCCGTTGAAATTTAAAAAAAAATCTCATTGAAATTAAATTAATGGCAAAGAGTCGTTCGGCAGAAATCCATTTGGCTGAAGGAGGCCACAAGGCTGAAAGTTGTTTGGCCGAATATGTTGTTCAAACGAAAAGACTATTTGGTAGAAGTCTATCGTATAGCAGAAAAGTCTTACTGTGAATCAAGTAAAAAACTATTCCTGCTGTCGATGAGAGCAAATCGAAAACTAATTTCGATATTAGTTTTCGATAACAAAATAAGTACACAGTTTGATTTCATATCATTCAATTTAGTAATCTCCAGCAATATTTGTAAACAAATCATGAATCAATTTGATGTCAAAATCAAAACATGTTATTTGGCCAAGAATGTCATTTGGTAGAATAGTTCCTTTGACTGAAAAATCGGTTGGCAGAATAGCTTGATTGCCGAATATACTCTTTGGTCGAAATGGGCATTCAGTGGAAAGTGTCGTTCAACCAGTGCTGTCATGGTGGTTACTCCAAGTTACTCAATGAGTAACCAGCTCTCGGGACCAAAAAAAAATTTTTTTTTGCTTACTTTTCACCGAAACGAAAAATAATTTTCTTCTGAAAAATTTTTCCGCTCTCTAAGATAGCTTTTACTGCTCCTACCATTCTGAAATCGTTCCCCCTTCCCCATTCTCCATGTATCCTATTCGGGATTCCCGGTCCCATAGAACGTATTATTCGAACTTTTTGCACCCCCGTAGATTTTGAAATATGTCCTCTGCAGGATCTCCGCCCTCCTATACGAATCCCTCTAACTAATTTGCGCCTTCTTAGATAAAAAAAAAAGTCCACTACGGGATCTAGAACGTATTATTTGAACTTTTTTGCGCCCCCGTAGAATTTATTTATTTAAATATCTCCGCCCTCCTATACGTATTCCTCTAACTTTTTCTGACCCCCGTAGATTTCAAAATATGTCCTCTACGGGATTTCCGCTCCCCAAAAATGTATTATTCGAACGGTTTGCGCCCCTGTAGATTTAGAAATATGTCCTCGGCAGGATTTCCGCCCTCCCATACGTAATCCTCTAACCTTTTTTGCGCCCCTGCAAATTTAAAAATATGTCCTCCACGGGATTTCCGCTCTCCTAGAACGTATTATTCGAACTTTTTTTTCGCCCCCGTGGACTTAGAAATATGTCCTCTGTAGGATCTCCACCCCTATATGTATTCCTCTAACTTTTTTGCGCCCCCATAGATTTGAAAAAATGTCCGCTTCGAGATTTCTGCTCTCTTAAAACGTATTTTTCGAACTGTTTGCGCACCCGTAGATTTAGAAATATGTCCTCTGCAGAGTCTCCGCTCTCCTATATGCATTCCTTGAACTTTTTTGCGCCCCTATAGATTTGAAAAAAATGTCCGCTTCGAGATTTCCGCCCCACCTAGAACCTTCAAACTTTCTTAGCGCCCCCGTATTCCTTTAACTGTTTTTAGCCTCCGTAAATTTAAAAAAGTACTCTATGGGATTCCCGCCCCTTGAACGTATTATTTGAACTTTTTTGCGCCCCCGTACAATTTATTTAATTATTTATCTCCGCCCTACTAAACGCCGTATTCCTTTAATTGTTTTGAGCACCCTTAGATTTCAAAATATGTCCCCTGTTGTATCTCCGCCCTCCTATACCTATTCCTCTTGCGCCCTCTTAGATTTCAAAATATGTCCTCTACGGGATTTCCGCTCCCCTAAAACGTATTACTCGAACTGTTTGCGCCCCTGTAGATTTAGAAATATGTCCTCTGCAGGATCTCTGCCCTCCTATACGTATTGCTCTAATTGTTTTGCGCCCCCTTAGATTTCAAAATATGTCCTCTACGGGATTTCTGCTCCCTTAAAACGTATTATTCGAACTGTTTGCGCCCCCGTAGATTTAGGAAAATTGTCCGCTTCGAGATTTTTACCCCCTAGAACGTATTATTCGAACTTTTTTGCGCACCCGTACATTTTGAAATATTTCCTCTACATGATCTCCGCCCTCCTATACGTGTTTCTCTAACTTTTTTGCGGCCCTTAGAAATCAAAATATGTTCTCTACGGAATTTCCGCTCCCCTATCATTCTTCCGTATCATTCAAACTTTTTTGCGCCCCCGTGGATTTAGAAATATGTACTCTGAAGGATCTCCGCCCTCTTATATGTATTCCTCTAACTTTTTTTTGCGCCCCTGTAGATTGAAAACAAATCCTCTTCAGGGTTTCCGCCTTCATAGAAGGTATCATTCAAACTTTTTGCGCCCCCGTGGATTTAGAAATATGTCCTCTGCAGGATCTCCGCCCTCCTATACGTATTCCTCTAATTTATTTGCGCCCCCTAAGATTTCAAAATATGTCATCTACGGGATTTCCGCTCCCCTAGAACGTAATTTTCGAACCTTTCAAGCCCTCATAGAATTATAAATATGTCCTCCGAACTCCTATACGTATTCCTCTAACTTTTTTTTGCGCAACTGTTGATTTAAAAAAAACCGCTTCCGATTTCCGTATTGTTCGAACTTTTTTGCGCCCCCGTAGATTTAGAAATATGTTCTCTGCAGGATCTCCACACTCCTATAAGTGTTCCTCTAACTTTTTTTGAGCCCCGGTAGAAATAAAAAAAATTGTCTGCTTCGGGATTTCCGCCCCCGAGAACGTATTATTCAAACTTTTTTGCGGCCCCGTAGAATTAGAAATATGTCCTCTACATGATCTCTGCCCTCCTATATGCATTCCTCTCACTTTTTTGCGCCCTGTAGATTTTAAAAAAATTGTCTGCTTCGGGAACGTATTATGCTGCCCCCTAGAACGTATTATTCGAACTTTTTTGCGCCCCCGTAGATTTCAAAATATGTCCTCTACGGGATTTCCGCTTCCCTTAAACGTATTATTCGAACTGTTTGCGTCCCCGTAGATTTAGAAATATGTCCTCTGAAGGATCGCCGCCCTCCTATACGAATTTCTTCAACTTTTTTGCGCCCCCGTAGATTTCAAAATATGTCCTCTACGGGATTTCCGCTCCATAAAACGTATTATTCGAACATTATTGCGCCCTCATTAATTTAGAAATATGCCCTCTGCTGGATCTCCGCCCTCCTATATGTATTCCTTTTACTTTTTTGCGCCCTGTAGATTTTAAGAAAATTTTCCGCTTCGGGATTTCCGCCCCCTAGAACGTATTATTCGAACTTTTTTGCGCCCCCGTGGATATGAAAATATGTCCTCTGCAGGATCTCCGCCCTCCTATACGAATTTCTTCAGCTTTTTTGCGCCCAGTAGATTTCAAAATATGTCCTCTACTGGATTTCCGCTACCCTAGAACGTATTATTCAAACTTTTTTGCGCCCCCGTGGATTTAGAAATATGTCCTCTGTATGATCTCCGCCCTCCTATACGTATTCCTCTAATTTATTTGCGCCCCCTAAGATTTCAAAATATGTCCTCTACGGGATTTCCGCTCCACTAGAACGTAATTTTCGAACGTTTCAAACCCCCGTAGATTTAGAAATATGTCCTCCGCCCTCCTATACGTATTCCTCTAACTTTTTTTTGTGCAACTGTTGATTTAAAAAAAAATACGCTTCCGATTTCCGTATTGTTCAAAATTTTTTGCGCCCCCGAGGATTTAGAAATGTATCCTCTGCAGAATCTCCGCCATCCTATACGTATTCATCTAACTTTTTTGCGCCCCCTAAGAGTTCAAAATATGTCCTCCACGGGATTTCCGCTCCCCTAAAACGTATTATTCGAACTGCTTGCGCCCCCGTAGATTTAGAAATATGTCCTCTGCAGGATCTCCACCCTCCTATAAGTGTTCCTCTAACTTTTTTTTGCGCCCTGGTAGAATTAAAAAAAAATGTCCGCTTCGGGATTTCCGCCCCCGAGAACGTATTATTCAAACTTTTTTGTGCCCCCGTAGAATTAAAAATATGTCCTCTGCATGATCTCTGCCCTCCTATATGTAATCCTCTTACTTTTTTGCGCCCTGTATATTTTAAAAAAATTGTCAGCTTCGGGATATCCGCCCCTAAAACGTATTATTCGAACTTTTTGCGCCCCGTAGATTTCAAAATACGTCCTCTACGGGATTTCCGCTCCTCAAAACGTATTATTCGAACTGTTTGCGCCCCCGTAGATTTAGAAATATGTCCTCTGAAGGATCTCCGCCCTCCTATACGTGTTCCTTTAACTTTTTTACGCCCTGTAGATTAAAAAAATGTCCGCTTCGGGATTTCCGCCCCATAAAATATATTATTCGAACATTATTGCGCCCTCATTAATTTAGAAATATGCCCTCTGCTGGATCTCCGCCCTCCTATATGTATTCCTCTTACTTTTTTTCGCCCTGTAGATTTTAAGAAAATTTTCCGCTTCGGGATTTCCGCCCTCCTATACGAATTTCTTCAACTTTTTTGCGCCTCCGTAGAATTCAAAATATGTCCTAAACGGGATCTCCGCTCCCCTAGAAAGAATTATTTAAAAAAAATTGCGCCCCCATGGATTTAGAAATATGTCCTCTGTAGGATCTCCGCCGTCCTATATGAATTCCTGTTACTTTTTTGCGCCCCAGTAGATTAAAAAAAATGGTTCTCTGGAGGATTTCCGCTCCCCTAAAACATATTATTCTAACTTTTATGCGCCCCAGTGGATTTAGAAATATGTCCTCTGTAGGATCTCCGCCCTCCTATACGAATTCTTCCATTTTGCGCCCCCTCTGCAGGATCTCCGCCCTCCTATATGTATTCCTCTAACTTTTTTGCGCCCCCTTAGATTTCAAAATATGTCCTCTACGGGATTTCCGCTCCCCTAGAAAGAATTATTTAAAAAAAATTGCGCCCCCATGGATTTAGAAATATGTCCTCTGTAGGATCTCCGCCGTCCTATATGAATTCCTGTTACTTTTTTGCGCCCCTGTAGATTAAAAAAATGGTTCTCTGGAGGATTTCCGCTCCCCTAAAACATATTATTCTAACTTTTTTGCGCCCCCTTGGATTTAGAAATATGTGCTCTGTAAGATCTCCGCCCTCCTATACGAATTCCTCTATTTTGCGCCTGCGTAGATGTTCAAACCAATAGGGAACCATGCGCTCCCCTAGAACGTATTATTCAAACTTTTTGGCGCCCTCGTTAATTTAGAAATATGTCCTCTGCCGGATCTCCGCCCTCCTATACGAATTCCTCCATTTTGCGCCCCCGTAGATTTTGAAATATGTCCTCTGCAGGATTCCTCTAAATTTTTTGCGCCCCTGTAGATTTAAAAAAATTGTTCTCTATGGGATTCCCACCCCCCTAGAACGTATTATTTTAACTTTTTTGCGCCCAATTAGATTTTGGAATGGGAAAATGTACTTTTACTGCCCTCCTATATGAATTCCTCTAACTTTTGCTGCGCCCCTGTAGATTTAACAAAAAATCCGCTACAGGATTACCCTTTGCAGGATCTCCTATACGTATGTTCTGGGCTGCGTTCTAGAACGTAAATATTATTCAAACTTTTTTTTTGCGCCCCCGTGGATTTAGAAATATTTCCTCTGTAGGATCTCCGCCCTCCTATACGAATTCCTCTATTCTGCGCCTCCGTAGATGTTCAAACCAATAGGGAACTATGCGCTCCCCTAGAACGTATTATTCAAACTTTTTGGCGCCCTCGTTAATTTAGAAATATGTCCTCTGCCGGATCTCCGCCCTCCTATACGAATTCCTCCATTTTGCGCCCCCGTAGATTTTGAAATATGTCCTCTGCAGGATTCCTCTAAATTTTTTGCGCCCCTGTAGATTTAAAAAAATTGTTCTCTATGGGATTCCCACCCCCTAGAACGTATTATTTTAACTTTTTGCGCCCAATTAGATTTTGGAATGGGAAAATGTACTTTTACTGCCCTCCTATATGAATTCCTCTAACTTTTGCTGCGCCCCTGTAGATTTAACAAAAAATCCGCTACAGGATTACCCTTTGCAGGATCTCCTATACGTATGTTCTGGGCTGCGAGAATCAGCGAAAATGCATCCGGAAGATTTTGAAACATCCGGAAATCAGCGGGAATGCTTCCGGACGCGTTCGTTTCATGATGGTACGCTTCGAATCAACAATCCCCAGCATTCAGAGGCCATTCCAATGCGGGAACCATGCGATCTGTATGTTCCGGGCTGCGAGAATCAGCGAAAAATGCATCCGGAAGATTTTGTTTACAAATTACGGGGGAAACATCCGGAAAGCAGCGGGAATGCTTCCGGACGCGTTCGTTTCATAATGGTTCGCTTCGAATCAACAATCCCCAGCATTCAGAGGCTGTTCCAATACGGGATCTAAGCGAAATGTTTGTTCCGGGCTGCGAGAATCAGCGAAAAATGCATCCGGAAGATTTTGTTTACAAATTACGGGGGAAACATCCGGAAAGCAGCGGGAATGCTTCCGGACGCGTTCGTTTCATGATGGTACGCTTCGAATCAACAATCACCTGCATTCAGAGGCTGTTCCAATGCGGGAACCAAGCGAAATGTTTGTTCCGAGATGCGAGAATCAGCGAAAAATGCATCCGGAAGATTTTGTTTACAAATTACTGGGGAAACATCCGGAAAGCAGCGGGAATGCTTCCGGACGCGTTCGTTTCATGATGGTACGCTTCGAATCAACAATCCCCAGCATTTAGAGGCCATTCCAATGCGGGAACCATGCGATCTGTATGTTCCTGGCTGCGAGAATCAGCTAAAAATGCATCCGGAAGATTTTGTTTACAAATTACGGGGGAAACAGCCGGAAAGCAGCGGGAATGCTTCCGGACGCGTTCGTTTCATGGTGATACGCTTCGAATCAACAATCCCCAGCATTCAGAGGCTGTTCCAATACGGGATCTTAGCGAAGTGTTCGTTCCGGGCTGCGAGAATCAGCGAAAAATGCATCCGGAAGATTTTGTTTACAAATTACGGGGGAAACATCCGGAAAGCAGCGGGAATGCTTCCGGACGCGTTCGTTTCACGATGGTACGCTTCGAATCAACAATCGCCTGCATTCAGAGGCTGTTCCAATGCGGGAACCATGCGATCTGTATGTTCCGGACTGCGAGAATCAGCGAAAAATGCATCCGGAAGATTTTGTTTACAAATTACGGGGGAAACATCCGGAAAGCAGCGGGAATGCTTGCGGACGCGTTCGTTTCATAATGGTTCGCTTCGAATCAACAATCCCCAGCATTCAGAGGCTGTTCCAATACGGGATCTAAGCGAAATGTTTTTTCCGGGCTGCGAGAATCAGCGAAAAATGCATCCGGAAGATTTTGTTTACAAATTACGGGGGAAACATCCGGAAAGCAGCGGGAATGCTTCCGGACGCGTTCGTTTCATGATGGTACGCTTCGAACCAACAATCCCCAGCATTCAGAGGCCATTCCAATGCGGGAACCATGCGATCTGTATGTTCCGGGCTGTGAGAATCAGCTAAAAATGCATCCGGAAGAATTTGTTTACAAATTACGGGGGAAACATCCGGAAAGCAGCGGGAATGCTTCCGGACGCGTTCGTTTCATAATGGTTCGCTTCGAATCAACAATCCCCAGCATTCAGAGGCTGTTCCAATACGGGATCTAAGCGAAATGTTTGTTCCGGGCTGCGAGAATCAGCGAAAAATGCATCCGGAAGATTTTGTTTACAAATTACGGGGGAAACATCCGGAAAGCAGCGGGAATGCTTCCGGACGCGTTCGTTTCATAATGGTTCGCTTTGAATCAACAATCCCCAGCATTCAGAGGCTGTTCCAATACGAGATCTAAGCGAAATGTTTGTTCCGGGATGCGAGAATCAGCGAAAAATGCATCCGGAAGATTTTGTTTACAAATTACGGGGAAAAAAACCGGAAAGCAGCTTCCGGACGCGTTCGTTTCATGATGGTACGCTTCTAATCAACAATCCCCAGCATTTAGAGGTCATTCCAATGCGGGAACCATGCGATCTGTATGTTCCGGGCTGCGAGAATCAGCGAAAAATGCATCCGGAAGATTTTGTTTACAAATTACGGGGGAAACATCCGGAAAGCAGCGGGAATGCTTCCGGACGCGTTCGTTTCATGATGGTACGCCTCGAATCAACAATCCCCAGCATTCAGAGGCCATTCCAATGCGGGAACCATGCGATCTGTATGTTCCGGGCTGCGAGAATCAGCGAAAAATGCATCCGGAAGATTTTGTTTACAAATTACGGGGGAAACATCCGGAAAGCAGCGGGAATGTTTCCGGAAGCGTTCGTTTCATAATGGTTCGCCTCGAATGAATGATCCCCAGCAATTAGAGGCTGTTACAATGTGGGAACCATGCGATCTGATAATCTGAATTGCGAGAATCAGCTAAAAATTCATCCGGAAGATTTTGTTTACAAATTACGGAGGAAACATCCGGAAAGCAGCGAGAATGCTTCCGGACGCGTTCGTTTCATAATGGTACGCTTCGAATCAACAATCCCCAGCATTCAGAGGCCATTCCAATGCGGGAACCATGCGATCTATATGTTCCGGGCTGCGAGATTCAGCGAAAAATGTATCCGGAAGATTTAGTTTACAAATCACGGGAGAAACATCCGAAAACCAGCGGGAATGCTTCCGGACGCGTTCGTTTCATGATGGTACGCTTCGAATCAACAATCCCTAGCATTCAGAGGCTGTTCCAATACGGGAACCAAGCGAAATGTTTGTTCCGGGATGCGAGAATCAGCGAAAAATGCGTCCGGAAGATTTTGTTTAGAAATTACAGGGGAAACAAACGGAAAAAAGCGGGAATGCTTATTTTTGGATTGAGCGCTCGTCGGATTCCATGAGGGCGGTCACAGAATCCAGAGTCTATTATATATAGAGTTACGCAAAGAGTGAAGCCAAATCTACCTATTGAACTGTCAAACCGTCTACCTATCGAGCAAAGTAAACAAATGCTTGTTGGTAAGGCGAAAGTATTGTTATCGCCTGATGATTATTATGGCGAATTAAAACTCATGAATTGAAATGTATTAGATTTGTTCTAGAAACAGCTTCAAAAAACTTCAATACACCCCCCAATAAAGTTGCAACAAGAAACTCACGTGTTTGCACTCTGCAGGTGACTTTGGTTATCGAATTAAAAAGCTTTAGAAGTGATCACTCCCGTGAAGTCATTTGAAGGGTTGAACAAAAATGAAAGTTTTCAACATAATAACAAGAGCATCATTCAGAATAAGAGTAAGAAGATCCTCTTTGCGCAACTCTATATAATAGACTCTGACAGAATCATTTTGATGTTAATTCGTTTTATCGGTTCTGAGTCCATGAGGGTGGGCGCAGAAGCATTCTGAGTTCAATTTGGTTTCTCTAATGAGATAGAATAAGCGCTCGTTTTAATCCTTGGGGGCGGTCGCAGTGTCGATATTAGATCAATTTGGTTGGATCAAGTGATTATAGTGGGTTGAGCGCTCGTCTGTGTCCATGATGACGGGCGCATTGTCGATATGAGTTCAATTTGGTTGCACTTATGCGATGATAGTGGATTGAGCGCTCGTCTGAGTCCATGAGGGCGGGCGCAGTGGCGATATTAGTTCAATTAGGTTGCACTTATGTAATGATGGTGGATTGAGTGCTCGTCTGAGTCCATGAGGGTGGGCGCTGTGTCGATATGACTTCAATTTGGTTGCACTTATGTGATGATAGTAGATTGAGCGCTCGTTCGAATCAATGAGGGCGGGCGCAGTTTCCATATGAGTTCAATTTGGTTGCACTTGTGTGATGATAGTGGATTGAGCGCTCGTCTGAGTCAATGAGGGCGGGCGCAGTGTCGAAATTACTAAAATTACCATCACTTATGTGATGGTAGTGGATTAAGCGCTCGTCTGAGTCCATGAGGGTGGGCGCAGTGTCGATATGAGTTCAATTTGGTTGCACTTATGTGATGATAGTGGATTGAGCGCACGTCTGAGTCAATGAGAGCGGGCGCAGTGTCGATATGAGTTCAATTTGGTTGCACTTATGTGATGATAGTGGATTGAGCGCTCGTCTGAGTCAATGAGGGCGGGCGCAGTGTCGATATGAGTTCAATTTGGTTGCCCTTATGTAATGATGGTGGATTGAGTGCTCGTCTGAGTCAATGAGGGCGGGCGCAGTGGCGATATTAGTTCAATTAGGTTGCACTTATGTAATGATGGTGGATTGAGTGCTCGTCTGAGTCCATGAGGGTGGGCGCTGTGTCGATATGACTTCAATTTGGTTGCACTTATGTGATGATAGTGGATTGAGCGCTCGTTCGAATCAATGAGGGCGGGCGCAGTTTCCATATGAGTTCAATTTGGTTGCACTTGTGTGATGATAGTGGATTGAGCGCTCGTCTGAGTCAATGAGGGCGGGCGCAGTGTCGAAATGACTAAAATTACCATCACTTATGTGATGGTAGTGGATTAAGCGCTCGTCTGAGTCCATGAGAGTGGGCGCTGTGTCGATCTGACTTCAATTTGGTTGCACTTATTTGATGATAGTGGATTGAGCGCACGTCTGAGTCAATAAGGGCGAGCGCAGTGTCGATATGATTTCAATTTGGTTGCACATATGTGATGATAGTGGATTGAGCGCTCGTCTGAGTCAATGAGGGCGGGCGCAGTATCGATATGAGTTCAATTTGGTTGCACTTATGTGATGATAGTGCATTGAGTGCTCGTCTGAGTCAATGAGGGCGGGCGCAGCATCGATATGAGTTCAATTAGGTTGCAATTATGTGATGATAGTGGATTGAGCGCTCGTCTGAGTCAATGAGGGCGGGCGCAGTATCGATATGAGTTCAATTTGGTTGCAATTATGTGTTGATATTGGATTGAGCGCTCGTCTGAGTCAAAGAGGGCGAGCGCAGTATCGATATGACTTCAATTTGGTTGCACTTATGTGATGATAGTGGATTGAGCGCTCGTCTGAGTCAATGAGGGCAGGCGCAGTATCGATATGAGTTCAATTTGGTTGCAATTATGTGATGGTAGTGGATTGAGCGCTCGTCTGCGTTAATGAGGGTGGGCGCTGTAACGACATGAGTTCAATTTGGTTGCACTTATGTGATGATAGTGGATTGAGTGCTCGTCTGAGTCAATGAGGGCGGGCGCAGTGTCGATATGAGATCAATTTGGTTGCATTTATGTGATGATAGTGGATTGAGCGCTCGTCTAAGTCCATGAGGGTGGGCGCTGTGTCAATATGACTTCAATTTTGTTGCACTTATGTGATGATAGTGAATTGAGCGCTCGTCTGAATCAATGAGGGTGGGCGCAGTATCGATATTAGTTCAATTCGGTTGCACTTATGTGTTGATAGTAGATTGAGCGCTTGTATGAGTCTATGAGGGCGGCAGTATCGATATGAGTTCAATTTGGTTGCACTTATGTGTTGATCGTGGATTGAGTGCTCATCTGAGTCAATGAGAGCGGGCGCAGTATCGATATGAGTTCAATTTGGTTGCACTTGTGTGATGATAGTGGATTGAGCGCTCGTCTGAGTCAATGAGGGCGGGCGCAGCATCGATATGAGTTCAATTAGGTTGCAATTATGTGATGATAGTGGATTGAGCGCTCGTCTGAGTCAATGAAGGCAGGCGCAGTATCGATATGAGTTCAATTTGGTTGCACTTATGGGATGATAGTGGATTGAGCGCTCGTTTGAGTCAATGAAGGCGGGCGCAGTGTTGATATGAGTTCAATTTGGTTGCACTTATGTGTTGATAGTGGATTGAGCGCTCGTCTGAGTCAAAGAGGGCGGGCGCAGTGTCGATATGAGTTCAATTTGGTTGCACTTATGGGATGATAGTGGATTGAGCGCTCGTTTGAGTCAATGAAGGCGGGCGCAGTGTTGATATGAGTTCAATTTGGTTGCACTTATGTGATGATAGTGGATTGAGTGCTCGTCTGAGTCAATGAGGGCAGGCGCAGTATCGATATGAGTTCAATTTGGTTGCGCTCGTCTGAGTCAATGAGGGTGGGCGCTGTAACGACATGAGTTCAATTTGGTTGCACTTATGTGATGATAGTGGATTGAGTGCTCGTTTGAGTCAATGAAGGCGGGCGCAGTGTTGATATGAGTTCAATTTGGTTGCACTTATGTGATGATAGTGGATTGAGCGCTCGTCTGAGTCAAAGAGTGCGGGCGCAGTGTTGATATGAGTTCAATTTGGTTGCACTTATGTGATGATAGTGGATTGAGTGCTCGTCTGAGTCAATGAGGGCGGGCGCAGTGTTGATATGAGATCATTTTGGTTGCACTTATGTGATGATAGTGTTCAATTTGATTGCAGTTAAATGATGATAGTGGATTGAGCGCTCGTCTGAGTCCATGAGGGTGGGCGCAGAAGCATTCTGAGTTTAATTTGGTTTCTCTAATGAGATTATAGAATAAGCGATCGTTTTAATCCTTGGCGGCAGTCGCAGTGTCGATATTAGATCAATTTGGTTGGATCAAGTGATTATAGTGGGTTGAGCGCTCGTCTGTGTCCATGATGACGGGCGCATTGTCGATATGAGTTCAATTTGGTTGCACTTATGTGATGATAGTGGATTGAGCGCTCGTCTGAGTCCATGAGGGTGAGCGCTGTGTCGATATGAGTTCAATTTGGTTGCACTTATGTGATGATAGTGGATTGAGCGCTCGTCTGAGTCAATAATGGTGGGCGCAGTGTCGATATGAGTTCAATTTGGTTGCACTTATGTGATGATAGTGGATTGAGCGCACGTCTGAGTCCATGAGGGCGGGCGCAGTGTCGATATGAGTTCAATTTGGTTGCACTTATGTGATGATAGTGGATTGAGCGCTCGTCTGAGTCAATGAGGGCGGGCGCAGTGTCGATATGAGTTCAATTTGGTTGCCCTTATGTAATGATGGTGGATTGAGTGCTCGTATGAGTCAATAAGGGCGGGCGCAGTGGCGATATTAGTTCAATTTGGTTGCACTTATGTAATGATGGTGGATTGAGTGCGCGTCTGAGTCCATGAGGGTGGGCGCTGTGTCGATATGACTTCAATTTGGTTGAACTTCTGTAATGATAGTGGATTGATCGCTCGTCTGAATCAATGAGGGTGGGCGCAAAATCCATTTGCGTTCAATTTGGTTGCTTTTGTGTGATGATAGTGGATTGAGTGCTCGTCTGAGTCAATGAGGGTGGGCGCAGTGTCGAAATGACTTAAATTTGGTTGCACTTATGTGATGGTAGTGGATTAAGCGCTCGTCTGAGTCCATGAGGGTGGGCGCTGTGTCGATCTGACTTCAATTTGGTTGCACTTATGTGATGATAGTGGATTGAGCGCTCGTCTGAGTCAATGAGGGCGAGCGCAGTATCGATATGAGTTCAATTTGGTTGCACTTATGTGATGATAGTTCATTTAGTGCTCGTCAGAGTCAATGAGGGCGAGCGCAGCATCGATATGAGTTCAATTTGGTTGCAATTATGTGATGATGGTGGATTGAGTGCTCGTCTGAGTCAATGAGGGCGGGTGCAGTATCGATATGAGTTCAATTTGGTTGCACTTATGTGATGATAGTGCATTGAGTGCTCGTCTGAGTCAATGAGGGCGGGCGCAGTATCGATATGAGTTCAATTTGGTTGCACTTATGTGTTGATATTGGATTGAGCGCTCGTCTGAGTCAAAGAGGGTGAGCGCAGTGTCGATATGAGTTCAATTTGGTTGCACTTATGTGGTGATAGTCGATTGAGCGCTCGTTTGAGTCAATGAAGGCGGCACAGTGTCGATATGAGTTCAATTTGTTGCACTTATCTGATGATAGTGGATTGAGTGCTCGTCTGAGTCAATGAGGGCGGACGCAGTGTCGAAATGTTTTAAATTTGGTTGCACTTATGTAATGATAGTGGATTGAGCGCTCGTCTGAGTCAATGAGGGGGTGCGCAGTATCGATATGAGTTCAATTTGGTTGCACTTATGGGATGATAGTGGATTAAGTGCTCGTCTGAGTCAATGAGGGCGGGCGCAGCATCGATATGAGTTCAATTTGGTTGCAATTATGTGTTGATAGTGGATTGAGCGCTCGTCTGAGTCAAAGAGGGCGGGTGCAGTGTCGATGTGAGTTCAATTTGGTTGCACTTATGGGATTATAGTGGATTGAGCGCTCGTTTGAGTCAATGAAGGCGGGCGCAGTGTTGATATGAGTTCAATTTGGTTGCACTTATGTGATGATAGTGGATTGAGTGCTCGTCTGAGTCAATGAGGGCGGGCGCAGTATCGATATGAGTTCAATTTGGTTGCACTTATGTGATGATAGTGGATTGGGTGCTCGTCTGAGTCAATGAGGGCGGGCGCAGTATCGATATGAGTTCAATTTGGTTGCACTTATATGTTGATAGTGGATTGAGCGCTCGTCTGAGTCAAAGAGGGCGGGCGCAGTGTCGATATGAGTTCAATTTGGTTGCACTTATGGGATGATAGTGGATTGAGCGCTCGTTTGAGTCAATGAAGGCGGGCGCAGTGTTGATATGAGTTCAATTTGGTTGCACTTATGTGATGATAGTGGATTGAGTGCTCGTCTGAGTCAATGAGGGCAGGCGCAGTATCGATATGAGTTCAATTTGGTTTCGCTCGTCTGAGTCAATGAGGGTGGGCGCTGTAACGACATGAGTTCAATTTGTTGGCACTTATGTGATGATAGTGGATTGAGTGCTCGTCTGAGTCAATGAGGGCGGGCGCAGTGTTGATATGAGATCAATTTGGTTGCACTTATGTGATGATAGTGGATTGAGCGCTCGTCGAAGTCCATGAGGGTGGGCGCTGTGTCATTTAGCACAGTAGCATTTTGAGTTTAATTTGGTTTCTCTAAGAAGATAGTAGAATGAGCGCTCGTTTGAATCCTTGGGGGCGGTCGCAGTGTCGATATGAGATCAATTTGGTTGTACTTTTGTGATAATAGTGAATTGAGCGCTCGTCTGAGTCCATAAGGGCGGGCACAGTAGCATTTTGAGTTTAATTTGGTTTTTCTAAAAAGATAGCAGATTGAGTGCTCGTTTGAATCCTTGGGGCGGTCACAGTGTCGATATGCGATCAATTTGGTTGTACTGCTCGTCTGAGTTCATGAGGGCGGGCACAGTAGCATTTTGAGTTCATTAAGGTTTCTCTAAGGAGATAGTAGAATGAGCGCTCGTTTGAATCCTTGGGGGCGGTCGCAGTGTCAATATGAGATCAATTTGGTTGTACTTTTGTGATAATAGTGGATTGAGCGCTCGTCTGAGTCCATGAGGGCGGGCACAGTAGCATTTTGAGTTCAATTAGGTTTCTCTAAGAAGATAGCAGATTGAGCGCTCGTTTGAATCCTTGGGGCGGTCGCAGTGTCGATATGAGATCAATTTGGTTGTAATGCTCTTCTGAGTCCATAAGGGCGGGCAGAGTAGCATTTTGAGTCCATTTAGGTTTCTCTAAGGAGATAGTAGAATGAGTGCTCGTTTGAATCCTTGGGGGCGGTCGCAGTGTCGATATGCTATCAATTTGGTTGCACTCATGTGATGATAGTGGATTGAGCGCTCGTCTGAGTCCATGAGGGCGGGCACAGTAGCATTTTGAGTTCAATTAGGTTTCTCTAAGAAGATAGCAGATTGAGCGCTCGTTTGAATCCTTGGGGGCGGTCGCAGTGTCGATATGTGTTCAATTTGTTTATACTTATGTGATAATAGTGGATTAAGCGCTCGTCTAAGTCCATGAGGGCGGGCGCAGTGTCGATATGAGTTCAATTTGGTTGCACTTATGTGTTGATAGTGGATTGAGCGCTCGTCTGAGTCCATGAGGGTGGGCGCTGTGTCAATATGATTTCAAATTGGTTGCACTTATGTGATGATAGTGGATTGAGCAATCGTTTGAGTCAATGTGGGTGGGCGCTGTGTCGATATGACTTCAATTTTGTTGCACTTATGTGATGATAGTGGGTTGAGCGATCGTCTGAGTCCATGAGGGCGGGCACAGTAGCATTATGAGTTCAATTAGGTTTCTTCATGGAGATAGTAGAATGAGCGCTCGTTTGAATCCTTGGGGGCGGTCGCAGTGTCGATATGAGAACAATTTGGTTAAAATTATGTGATGATAGTGGATTGAGTGCACTTCTGAGTCAATGGAGGCGGGCGCAGTGTCGATATGAGTTCAATTTAGTTGCACTTATGTGATGATAGAGGATTGAGCGCTCGTCTGAGTCCATGAGGGTGGGCGATGTGTCGATATGACTTCAATTTTGTTGCACTTATTTGATGATAGTGAATTGAGCGCTCGTCTGAATCAATGAGGGTGGGCGCAGTATCGATATGTGTTCAATTTGGTTGCACTTATGTGGTGATAGTGGATTGAGTGCACGTCTGAGTCAATGAGGGCGGGCGCAGTGTCGATATGAGATCAATTTGGTTGCATTTATGTGATGATAGTGGATTGAGCTCTCGTCTGAGTCCATGAGGGCGGGCAGAGTAGCATTTTGAGTTCAATTAGGTTTCTCTAAGGAGATAGTAGAATGAGCGCTCGTTTGAATCCTTGACTGAGTCCATGAGGACGGATGCATTGTCGATATGATTTCAATTTGGTTGCACTCATGTGATGATAGTGGATTGAGCGCTCGTCTGAGTTTATGAGGGCGGGCACAGTAGCATTTGTAGTTCAATTAGGTTTCTCTAAGGCGATAGTAGAATGAGCGCTCGTTTGAATCCTTTGAGGCGGTCGCAGTGTCGATATGAGATCAATTTGGTTGTACTTATGTGATTATAGTGGATTGAGCGCTCGTCTGAGTCCATGAGAGCGGGCACAGTAGTATTTTGAGTTCAATTTGGTTTCTCTAAGGAGATAGCAGATTGAGCGCTCGTTTGAATCCTTGGGGCGGTCGCAGTGTCGATATGAGATCAATTTGGTTGTACTTATGTGGTGATAGTGGATTGAGCGCTCGTCTAAGTCCATGAGGGCGGGCGCTGTGTCGATATGACTTCCATTTGGTTGCACTTATGTGATTATAGTGGATTGAGCGCTCGTCTGAGTCCATGAAAGCGGGTACAGTAGTATTTGGAGTTCAATTTGGTTTCTCTAAGGAGATAACAGATTGAGCGCTCGTTTGAATCCTTTGGGGCGGTCGCAGTGTCGGTATAAGATCAATTTGGTTGTACTGCTCGTCGGAGTCCATGAGGGCGGGCACAGTAGCATTTTGAGTTCATTCAGGTTTCTCTAAGGAGATAGTAGAATGACTGCTCAATTTGGTTGTACTTATGTGATGATAGTGGATTGAGCGCACGTCTGAGTCAATGAGGGCGGGCACAGTAGCATTTTGAGTTCAATTAGGTTTCTCTAAGAAGATAGCAGATTGAGCGCTCGTTTGAATCCTTGGGACGGTCGCAGTGTCGATATGAGATCAATTTGGTTGTAATGCTCTTCTGAGTCCATGAGGGCGGGCAGAGTAGCATTTTGAGTCCATTTAGGTTTCTTTAAGGAGATAGTAGAATGAGCGCTCGTTTGAATCCTTGGGGGCGGTCGCAGTGTCGATATGTGTTCAATTTGGTTACACTTATGTGTAGATAGTAGATTGAGCGCTTGTCTGAGTCAATGAGGGCGGCAGTAGAATGAGCGCTCGTTTGAATCCTTGGGGGCGGTCACAGTGTCAATATGCGATCAATTTGGTTGCACTTATGTGATGATAGTGGATTGAGCGCTCGTCTGAGTCCATGAGGGCGGGCGCAGTGTCGATATGAGTTCAATTTGGTTGCACTTATGTGTTGATAGTGGATTGAGCGCTCGTCTGAGTCAATGAGGGCGGGCACAGTGTCGAAATGACTTAAATTTGGTTGCACTTATGTGATGATAGTGGATTGAGCGCTCGTCTGAGGCCATGAGGGCGGGCACAGTAGCATTTTAAGTTCAATTAAGTTTCTCTAAGAAGATAGCAGATTGAGCGCTCGTTTGAATCCTTGGGGCGGTCGCAGTGTCGATATGAGATCAATTTGGTTGTAATGCTCTTCTGAGTCCATGAGGGCGGGCAGAGTAGCATTTTGAGTCCATTTAGGTTTCTCTAAGGAGATAGTAGAATGATCGCTCGTTTGAATCCTTTGGGGCGGTCACAGTGTCGATATGCGATAAATTTGGTTGTACTTATGTGATGATAGTGGATTGAGCGCACGTCTGAGTCAATGAGGGCGGGCACAGTAGCATTTTGAGTTCAATTAGGTTTCTCTAAGGAGATAGTAGAATGAGCGCTCGTTTGAATCCTTGGGGCGGTCACAGTGTCGATATGCGATCAATTTGGTTGCACTTATGTGATGATAGTGGATTGAGCGCTCGTCTGAGTCCATGAGGGCGGGCGCAGTGTCGATATGAGTTCAATTTGGTTGCACTTATGTGTGGATAGTAGATTGAGCGCTTGTCTGAGTCAATGAGGGCGGCAGTATCGATATGAGTTCAATTTGGTTGCACTTGTGTGATGATAGTGGATTGAGCGCTCGTCTGAGTCAATGAGGGCGGGCGCAGTGTCGAAATGACTTAAATTTGGTTGCACTTATGTGATGATAGTGGATTGAGCGCTCGTCTGAGGCCATGAGGGCGGGCACAGTAGCATTTTGAGTTCAATTAAGTTTCTCTAAGGCGATAGTAGAATGAGCGCTCGTTTGAATCCTTGGGGCGGTCGCAGTGTCGATATGAGATCAATTTGGTTGCACTTATGTGATGATAGTGGATTGAGCGCAAATCTGAGTCCATGAGGGCGGGCACAGTAGCATTTTAAGTTCAATTAGGTTTCTCCAAGGAGATAGTAGAATGAGCGCTCGTTTGAATCCTTGGGGCGGTCGCAGTGTCGATATGAGTTCAATTTGGTTGTACTTATGTGGTGATAGTGGATTGAGCGCTCGTCTAAGTCCATGAGGGTGGGCGCTGTGTCGATATGACCTCCATTTGGTTGCACTTATGTGATTATAGTGGATTGAGCGCTCGTCTGAGTCCATGAGAGCGGGCACAGTAGTATTTTGAGTTCAATTTGGTTTCTCTAATGAGATAGCAGATTGAGCGCTCGTTTTAATCCTTGAGGCGGTCGCAGTGTCGATATGAGATCAATTCGGTTGTACTGCTCGTCTGAGTCCATGAGGGCGGGCACAGTAGAATTTTGAGTTCATTTAGGTTTCTCTAAGGAGATAGTAGAATGAGTGCTCGTTTGAATCCTTGGGGGCGGTCACAGTGTCGATATGCGATCAATTTGTTTACACTTAAGTATGTGATAATAGTGGATTGAGCGCTCGTCTGAGTCAATGAGGGTGGGCGCAGTGTCGATATGAGTTCAATTTGGTTGCACTTATGTGTTGATAGTAGATTGAGCGCTCGTCTGAGTCAATGAGGGCGGGCGCAGTGTCGAAATGACTTAAATTTGGTTGCACTTATGTGATGATAGTGGATTGAGCGCTCGTCTGAGGCCATGAGGGCGGGCACAGTAGCATTTTGAGTTCAATTAAGTTTCCCTAAGGCGATAGTAGAATGAGCGCTCGTTTGAATCCTCGGGGTGGTCACAGTGCCGATGTGAGATCAATTCAATTATTTTAATAAACCTAAAATGTATTTCTTATTTCAGCAATCGTACACTACTTTTTAATAACATTTACTAACCGTCTCATAATTTTAATCCACAATAAATAGAAGTAGATTGTTAGAAACCCGGATAAATTAAAAAAAAAGTGATATTGTAAAGACCTCAGCTATTAGCAGCAGGACTTTGCGATTTCGTAGAAACTTCTTATAGTTGGGAAAATCATATTTGAAAAGAATTTTTACCTCTAATTGAATATTAAAAGGTTTTCTGGACTTGAAGATACAAAAGTTGAAAGTTTAATCATACATCGTGGAACCAATGCTAACAGAATCCTGAATTGGCATCAAAACATTTTCACTTGGTTGAAAACTACCAAAAATATGTGAAGTGTGATAGTACGGTCTTTTTGTTAAAAAAAAACACGTTGGTGACATAGGAGAAGGGGGTCAAAATCTACAAAAAATGTGGATTGCCCTAGTAATTAGTAGAGACATAAGCCATTCAACTAATTCCTTCATAAAAATAATTTATTTTTGATTAAAGAAGTTATGAAAATTTTCAATGAAATTGTTATGCGGATACATTCAGTACAAGCAAGCATGTATATATTTTCTACATTTCTTCCGAAAAAAGGCACAATTTCCATCATGGTATACATGGCCAAACCCCCCATAGATAATTCTCATTGCCACATGGTTAAATTCATCTACCCAAAATGAAGTTCAAACAAGTCAAAATTAAGTTCAATTCCCTTAATTCTAGATCGTTGCTGGGGGATGCCAAATTTTAGTCGAATGGGTCAGCCTGAGCTTTAATATTTGATTTTAGTATTTGATTTGAGTTTGCGTTTGATCATGTGTAGAAAAGTATCTGAATTCTAAGTTGTTTCCACCTAACGAAAGGTTTGAATAGGTTCAAAAAACCTAAGTTTGAGATAAACCCCTTCAACCCAATTTTTAATTCCCCATCGAACTACTATCGTTAGGTGGTTTACTTTTTCTGTTTCTGATATCATCGGGTGGAATGAGACAACTAAAACAACTCAAAATTTAGGTTGTTTGATCGATCCGTGTATAATAACCATATTTCATCATATAGACTAACGCAAAATGAACTCCCCCAAGAAATTATGACGTTTGAGCGGGTCGCATAATGAACGCAAAATGAACTTTTGTTCGAGAAGACGACCCGCTCAAATGTCAAAATCCATCGGGTGAGTGAATTCGATGAACCCCTGCATAAGTCTATTGCTTTTGGAAATGTTAATTTAAAATGAACAAATCTATTTAACAAGAAAACAAAACCTTTTTTTTTCTTTATTTTTGTATCTTTATTAAGAAGACTTTCAGCCCTAGGCTGGCTCGACTCCAATAAATCTTTCTTAAATTCAACTACATGTAAAATGTGAACAGTACTGCCCATGATATCATGATTGACGTAATAACCTTTCAAAATTTCAGCTAATTTAACTTACTTTCGCATTTACTACGGTAATTCAATCGTTGTAACATCGACAAGTTGCATGTCTCAAACCTCATTTAAGTTTTTACGGGTAAATTGTTTAGGATTTGCGATATTTGTCTTCAAGTAATTCCAAATATCAACTATAAAATCATGGGCAGATTAAGTACCCAACATTTTATATTAAATATTCAAAAATAGCAAAGTTATTTAATCATCGTACAATGTTCTGTGAAATTGTTCTGAAACATACCAACAATCGAGCGATCAGAACCAATTTCCAAATCGAATGTCGAATGTCGGTGGTGTATTTTCCTATAAATTTTGACTCAAAGCCCCATAAAAACATCCAATCAAATGCGCAGCTTATGCTCCAAGCGATTGAGCTTAAATTTTGAGGGATTGATATTCTCACCATAAGACACAATCCAAGAGGGGGAGCGTGGAATTCGACATCTTTTTGTTTCCTGGGCGAGTCTACTGGATACCTTGCGTGGGCGCGGCGTTCATAGTGACTTGAGCGCTTGCAAGAGCCCTATGATGGCAAACACAGCACGAGTTTGAGTCTAAATATGTTGCACTGAGACGTTCATAGTGACATGAGCGCTCGCCAGAGTCCCATGAGAGCGGACACAGCATGAATTTAAGTACAAAATTGTTACTCTGAGACGTTCATAGTGAATTTAATACCTAATTTCCATAACGACTTATCTGCTTTTGTAAATAAAGATCCAAACGTCGATTTGACGAATCTGATGGCACTTGGTTATGGGGTTGGTTTACGTGGGAGTGCCATTAGATTTGTCAAATCGACGTTTGAATCTTTGTTTACAAAACCAGATAAGTCGTTTTGAAAATATGTTATTGAATCGAGTGCCCCCCAGAGTCCCATAAGGGCGGACACAGCATTGTTACTCTGATTCGTTCATAGTGACTTGAGCGCTTATCAGAGTCCCATGAGGGTGAACACAGCATAAGTTTGAGTCTAAATCTGTTGCATTGAGACGTTCATAGTGAATTGAGCGCTCGCCAGAGTCCCATAAGGGGAAAAACAACATGAATTTGAGTACAGGATTGTTACTCTGAGACGTTTATACCCAAGTAGCATTTTAAGTTTTATAACGCTCTTGTAGACCATAATTTACTCTATAAGAGTGTTATTAAACCAGTATAAAACCAAAATGTTACTAGGGTAGTGAATTGAGCGCTCGCTAGAGCCCCATGAGGGCGGATACATCATGAGTTTGAGTTCAAAACTGTTGCCTTGAGACGTTCATAGTGTCTTGAGCCCTCGCTAGAGCTCCATGAGGGCATGACTCAGATTCGATTTGATTACAATTTGGTTACTCGTAGGTGCTCATAGTTAAATGAGTGATCGTCTAAGTCCCATGTGGGTGGACATGAATTTGATTTGAGTACAATTCGGTTACTCTGAGGCTTTCATAGTGAATCGAGCGATCATCTGAGTCTCATGAAGGCGGACACAGATTCGATTTGCGTACAATTTGATTACTCTGAGCCTGAGGTGTTCATTGTGAAATGAGTGATCATCTGAGTCCCTTGAGTGGGCGGACATAGATTTGATTTACTCTGAGGCCTTCATAGTAAGTTGATAGAGCCTTTGAGTTTTGTAGTGCGGACATAGAATCAATTTTAGTACAATATGTTTGATTCGAGGCATCCATAATGAGCTCAGCGAACGTCTGAAACCCATGAAGTTAGACACAGATTCGATTTGAGTACATTATGGTTACTCTGAGACCTTCATTGTGAGTTGGGCGGTCTTGTGAGTCATGTGAGGGCGGCCTTAGTAGCAATTGGAGTACAATTAATTTGCTCTAAGGCATTCATAGTGAATAGTTTGTTTTGGTCGATTGATGAACATTTAAAATTAAAATTTAAGTCGGTACACCTTATTAGTTTTCATTTTACCGTGACACACCACGATAACAAATTAGTCTTGGCTTAGACAACGCACAGCACTCTCATGCAACACTTTTGTTGATTAGTGATAAATTTATTAAAATCTTTTTACTAGAGTAGGAATCAAACCGACATTTCTCAGCACATGCCACTAGACGATTGAAGTTACCCAGAAGCATTTTAAACGTCCAAAACACATGGGCGTAAAACTGTTATAATGAAGTAAAGCTTAGGAGTTTTGTTCTATTATTGGCAGGGGGGTTTTTGTCGACCGAATTTTATGAAATTTGGCCACAATATTCTTTGATATGCAAAGAATGTTTAGGCCGAATTTCAGCATAGTCAGTCATAAAAAAACCCCTGCCAGTAATAGAACAAAACCTGCCAAATCCGTCATTCCCCCTACCTAAATTTGTGGAGACGAAACTTAAAAAAAAAGAAAAAAATGTCGGGTGCAGGTGAAATTCAACGGACGTGGACGTAAAGACATTTGTTCAGTTTGTTGAGCTGAGTCGATTGGTATACAATACTATGGGTCTAAGAGCCTTTTATAAAAAGTTCGTTGTCGGAGTGAAATGATAGCCTTTCTTTACAGGGAAATTTTGATCAGAGTGCAAAATTTTCCTAAAAGCATTGCAAATTAGTGAAAATATCTTCAGAAGTTTCGATACTGGTTTGAAGCTATTTCAAAAAGGCATTCTAAGTTGGCGGTATTTCCTTTAGAAAATGTTTTGATAATATGAGGTAATTAGAAAGGCTAGCTTGTCAAAGTTAGGCATTTCGTATGAAAAACAACCTTTGTTGAGGCAGTCATCAATTCGAGGCGCGTAGGACCTCTAAATTAAGTAAAAGTTTTCTATAATTTTTTTTTAGATAAAAATACATTGGTATTAAATGGAGGCGATTTAAATAGACAACAAAAACTTGACTTGAACAGAGGGCGGAGTAATCAAGAAAAAAATAATCAAATATTCAATACAAAGTACAGTTGAAATTTCGACCAATGTTTTACTCATCAACATAATTGTTTTTGAAAGAAGTCGGCACATAGACCTGTAAAAATCATAATACGATGCAATCAATGAGTTTAGAAAGCGAAATTTCATTGGTATTTTGAAAACTATAGGAGTTCCGTTCCATCACAGTCTATATTTTGAAGATCCTATTTCATTAGAATTTCACTTTCATTCTAACATGCCAATTGAACTCGAGCAAAAACGATGCACGCGCCACGAGTGATCGATTGGCCAACTAATGATTATTTGAATTGACCAGTAAATCAGTAGGGGAAACTGGACACACATGATCCCCGGGGACACATGATCCCCCCATGTTTTCTCGAAAACTAATCACATTTTTATACCAGTGATATGTGCAAACGAATCCGTTAGATAGATTATTGAATCTGAGTAACATTTGATATTAGTTACTTTATGTATATGGATTTTACAGAGGTTTTATTATTTTAGCATTCTCAATCCTTTTTTTCTTCAAAGGAGAAAAGTTTAATAACTTTGAATATGTCCAACCAAAACGTACCAAATTTTACTGGACAAAGATTTATTATAGTAGAATTGAATAAGTACATTCAAATAACTATTGCTTATTTCCCATTGAATAAAAAAACAAAACAAGATAAATACTCAACATGGACACACTTGATCCCCCACAGTTTGGACACACTTGATCCCGATATTGCATATATTAGGGCGTTTGTTGTATACCGTCGCATATTATTGTATTGTATGTAACTAGTTGATCTGTTAAAATTATTTTCTAGTTGAAAAGTATAAATAAATTTTATTTCTCTTTAATTTTGTTAATCAGAGAATACACGCGCAATTTGAATTTCTCAATAGCCTTATTTCATTAACCAGAACAAAGTGTAGTTGAACATACTTTGTTTTGATTAGTTTTATTAAATGCATTTTAACATTATTTTCAATGAAAAAGAGTGTAAATTAAGCTTTGAAAATACTCAACAAATCACAGGGCTTAAAATCAGTATTGTTCGATCTGGTATTAAATTATTTCCGTTTGAACAAGGAGAAGTTTGCTTACAATCACCATTTATTTGTATAAAGAATTTTTAATAATAGTCTCATTCAACATCTTTTGGTCAGTCGTTTAAGAGAAATCGCATTTGTGTAATAATAACACGCACTACAAAAATTATGATACGTGATAGTACCATATTGATGTATGAAGTCATCATCCTGGTATGATCACGGTTGTGGTATTGGTAGTAGTCTGGCGATCTCGATGTACCGTCGTCGGGGGAGGTAATGGGTCAAATAGGGGTGAGAATGGGTCACTGTTTCAGCTACTTGATGATTATAGAAGATTGAATGCTTGAATGAATGAAAGATTGAATGATTATAGAATAGATTGAATGCATCTGAGGGCAAGAAGATCAAAATATAAGAGACCTCTTTGAACAATTTAATAGAATAATTAGATTCCAAAATTATAAAGATATATTTATGTATCGATCAACCATTTTTGGTATCATCTGTATCAATCACAAAGAGAGATCCTCTTGGGAACATCATGGTTGTCGTGATATGACCACTGTCTGTTAGTGAAGTGAATGGTTTGCAGATAAATCATCATCACCATGCCAATTTTGTTGCTATAGCAGACATTCTATCTGTCACTACTACTCTATTCGAGAACTAAAATACTTGTCTTGCTTAATACCCACAATATTTAATTTTCGCACGACTAATATTACGGCAGACTTTGAAGAATTATTAGGATTTGAAGCTAGACCAATTCAACCTTCATTAGACTTGGAAGAACCTAAACATGTTCAGGTCATAAAGGGATCAATTTCCCCCTATATGGGGATCAAATCTCCCGCAAGTTTTGAAAATGCTAAATTTTCTATCTTTCGGCAAAATCGATTTTTTGGTAACTTTCATGGACAAATAATTACTTCCAATGACGTTTTTGAATAGCTTATTAAGTTCTTTATCAAATCCATCAAGAAGCGTGCAAATCGGTGCATGTTACATCGAGAAATATCCTAAACAAAAAGTGGGGATCATGTGTGTCCAGTTTCCCCTAAACGATGGGAATTTGAGGAGTGTTATGTCTGTTTGTCTGTGCTTTACATATGAATGCTTGTTTATGCAGATGTATATGCCGCATCGAACTAATATCTGGTGTTACTCTGGCGGTATTACGTATTTTGTTTGATCTAGAATAAGTATTAAATTGAATTTATTCACATTTAGGCGTGGGGCGCAATTTTCAAATCTAAAAAGTTTGATGGGCGGATTTTTCAAGGGGCGCAAAATTTTAAATGTATGAGTAACCAGCTCATGATTTGCCATGACAGCACTGCGTTCAACTGAATTGGTCATTTAGGATATTTTTAAATTATTAACGGGAGAATCTTTGTGCTTCGCCTAAAAAAATTAATGAACTTTCTTATAAACTTTTTCAAGTTTTTCCAGAATATTCATTTGGATTTTTTTTTCAGATTTTCCACAGGAACTACTTTCAAGTTTCGAGAACTTTTTAGAATTACCAAGAGGAGCCCTTATTGGATTTACCAAAGAAACTGTTTGGAATTGACGTGAGAATCTCTTCAGAGTTTTCACGGGAAGTTGTTCTTAATTTCTACAGGAAAATATTCGGAATATCCACGGACAGTTCTTATTGAGTTTCTGTTGAGTATTCTTTGAAATTTATAAAGAAAATTGTGACTGGTGAAAGGGACGCTTTAACGTTAACTTTGTCAATCTAGATTATTTAAGACGGCTATTTTTTTATCCTTAATAAGAGTGATTTTTTCACAGGGAGAAGTTCATCATTAGACGGCTAGTATGACATAGCAAATATTGAAATAACGGAAAAATGCTGAAGATTTTTTTTTATTTCTTCAGAAAATTCTTTCTATTTTCGATAGGAAATTCTTGGGAAATTCCATTGACCGAAAGCGCCGTTTGCTAGTAGGTGTCATCATGGCCGAAACGATCGTTGGCTAAAAATGCCGTTTAGCTGAAACGGTTTTTTGACAGAATGGTCAATTTGGCCGAAAACGTAATTTGGTCCAACGGGTCTCACGGCCAAATATCAATGACACTGAATCACGGACTGAACGGGCAATATGGTCAAAAATGGTCACTCGTTTGGATAAATAGACTTTTTGTCAATTGACCATTTAACAAAATTCAGTAGCCTCTCTATTTTTGAGTCGATGCTGACCCTTAGGCCAAAAGACATCTAGCCAAGTACAATTTAGCAAAACTAAACATTTAACGGAAACCGTTATCAGGTCAAAACTGGTTCGACCGAAAATGTAGTTTGGCTGAAAGCAAAAGTTATTTGCCCTAACAGCTCATTTAGCTGAAAATGACGTTCGGCTGAAAAAGTCGTTTGACCAAATATGGATCATTTGACCAAAAGTGCTAGAATTGTCATTTGGTAGAAAAGCCGTTTGGCCCAAGAATGTCCTTTCTGCAATCTTACTTCCTTCTTTGAAAAGTGTCGTTCTGCTCAATTGATCATTTTCCCAAAAAGACGATCAACCGAATAGGTCATTTGCCAGAAAATCCCATTTGACCGGAAGGGTTGTTTTGCAGAAAAGACATTTTCGGTTTAAATGATAATTTCTACCAAACAGCATTTTCGATTAAACATTAAAATTAACATTTCGGCTGAATGTCCATTTTAGCTGTATGTCGCTTTCGGTCATATTACATTTTTGGTCAAACCATTTTCGACCTGATAAGATTTCCGGATAAATGTTCAATTCGGCTTAATGGGATTTGGGTAGATGACTTTTGACTTAAAGGCCAGTATAGACTTGAAAAGTAGAGGTTACGAAATTTTGTTCAAA
Organism: Armigeres subalbatus; assembly: GCF_024139115.2. Taxonomy (NCBI): domain Eukaryota; kingdom Metazoa; phylum Arthropoda; class Insecta; order Diptera; family Culicidae; genus Armigeres; species Armigeres subalbatus. Next base: position 146,162,663 of record NC_085141.1, read on the forward strand.
GGTCGTTTGATAAAAAGGCCTTTTCAACGTAAATGTCATTAGGCCAAACGGATTGATATTTTTGACTAAATTGGCATTCGACGTGACGCCGAAAACGCCGCCGCCGCCGCCGACCAAAATTCTGACAAACGCCACCGACGAATATCGGACCGGCGCACACCTCTATCTGTTAAATTATTATTATTTGTTTATTTTTATTGTTCGTAGCTGTTCCGTAAATATCGTCTGTAATCATAAATCTAACGTAGTATAAATGCATTTTTGAACTTAAAGTCTCTACAGACGTGTAGTGAAAAACCCCTGATTAATCCACTTAGCGGTGTTGGTGCCTTTCTCGAGTAAAAAAAATACTAAAAAAATATGAGTGAGTGTTTTTTAGCGTGTTTTGCTCATAAAAAATAGTATTTTGACCATAACTTCTGATCCCATAGTCCGATGTGGCCAATTTTCAATAGCAAACAATATGACAGGATTCCCCGTCGAATGGAACTTGTCGCAAATAATTCGGTCAATGCTAAGTTCCAAAAAATGTGTCTACAAAATTTTGTACTCATACACACATACAGACATCACCTCAATTCGTCGAATTGAGTCGTTTGGTATATAGCACTATGTGGTCTCCGAGCCTTTTACCAAAGGTTTGGTGATCATATAGCCTTTACGTATACTTAGTATACGAGAAAGGCAAAAATGTGGCGATGGTATCCGAGACGATTTTTCGAGATCTATTTGTTCAAATTGTTTTGTTTTAATGAAACAAACTATAAAATCATAATGTTTAGATGTGACATTGATGAAGGTTGTTAATTACCCTGCTGAATCGCTTATGTGCTTGAGTAACTGGCTGGTACAAATGCCTTTTGGTCATTTTTCAACATATCGGGACCGATTTGCGATTTGGGCGTAACTCATTTTGTAAACATTGGAAGACGAATTCCAGCTACAGCAAGCATTTCCAGAGAAAACCACGGCATGTATCCGATAGAATAGGCTTTCCTCTACCAGGTAAGGAAATTAGTTTTGGAGAAAAACTCTTGCACTCTACGGAATAAAAAAAACCCAGATTAATTCACCTAGCGGTGATGATGCCTTTCTCGTGCGGTAAAAAAAAGTATTTTGGCCATAACTACCAAGCTTATTGTCCGATCCGTCCAATTTTCAATAGGAAACAATGGGGCAGTATACTGCGTCGAATGCAGCCTGTTGTGAGGGAATCCGTTTAGGGTAAGTGCATTAAAAGTGAGCTAGACTTTTTTACGCGCTTTTTTATGAGGAAAAGTATTTTGGCCATAACTTCCAAGCCCATAGTCCGATCCGGCCAATTTTCAATAGGAAACAATGGGGCAGTATACTGCGACGAACGCAACCTGTTGCGAGAAAATTGGTTGAGGGTAAGTGCAAAAAAAGTGAGCTAAACTTTTTGCTCTTTTGGTGCGCACATACACACACACACACACATACACACACACACACGCACACACACACAGACATCACCTCAATTCGTCGAGCTGAGTCGATTGGTATATAACACTATGGGTCTCCGAGCCTTCTATAAAAAGTTTGTTTTTGGAGTGAACATATAGCCTTTACGTATACTTAGTATACGAGAAAGGCAAAAACAATGTTTGTTTACAAAATAAGTTACGCCCAAATCGCAAATCGGTGCCGATATATGATGACCATAATTAGAGAGAATTTTACAGGTCAACTTTTTCAAAATAAACAAAAAACAATTTGTGTTGATGGAAGTTACGATTTAAAACTTCTAATTTATAATTACCGTCAACTGGGGGGAACCTGATCATTTTTAAGACAAAACATGCAATAACAATGTGTGTTTACATTTTAAATCGAAACAAATATTTTCAAAACATGTACTGCTATACGTTGCAATAATCAACAACTTTAGTTTTCTAAAATGCGTTCGCATTTATTAAAATAAATTAAATTATCACACAGTTTTTGAGTAATCTGGTTTGGGGTGAAGTTGATCAAGACAGCTCTACTAAAATCATTATGACCTAGTAGTCAAAATACCCTACGTTATTTGTATAAATGTTGAATTTACTACGTAAAGAAGTCTACGAAGTCAATATTTGAAACGAAAATAGCGTCATTTATGACTATCTCTCACTTTCTTCCACAAAATACATTTTCATAGTTATAATCGAAAAACTCGGATTTCTACCTAGCGGTAACATTACTTGAACGTAGAATACTGTTGACTACCGTTTCATAAAAAAATTTGGCACTTTTGACTGACACTTCAACTGATCATCTTCACCTCAATGATCATCTTCCCCCCAGTTGACGGTACACGTAAGTACAAAATATAATACCCCCACACCAAAAAGCTCGAATTGAGACCCCCGGCAAGAATGTTATCGATCATTTAGTTATCTGCGTTTCATCATTTAGTAGTTTGTCAATAACACATTCCAGAGGCTAATTTTTAAAATGTGTTCTATGGTGAACTTCTAGTTCGAAGGTTTTTCTACAACTCTGTCTAACAGTTCGTTCATATAGTATGAGTTACTGCAACTGGCGCCTTAACTCCGTTTATAGTGAAATTCAAACATCGACCTGTTAGGCAGAGTTGTAGAAAAACCTTCGCACTAGAAGTTCACCATACAATACCTTTTAAAAATTTAGCCTCTGGAATGAGTTAATGACAAACTACTAAATGATTGAACGCAGATTACTAAATGATCGATACCATCCTTGCCCCCTGGTAATGGACACTCAATTCTCAGCCACTGGCAACACATGATAAAATAAGGAGGATACTTAACAAATTACTACGTGGCTGAGAATAAATAAGTGAATAAACAACAAGTAAGGAAAAATACGAACAAGACAAAAATATATCTTAGAAATGCTTCTAGTGGATCGAATATCCTTTTAAAGAAGCATTTAATTTACTACTATTAATAATTATTAAATCTATATACATAAAAATAAATTTCTGTCTGTCTGAACCTTATAGATTCCGAAACTACTGAACCGATCAGCGTGAAAATTTGTATGCAGAGGTTTTTCGCTCCGGGGATGGCTCTTATGATGGTTCGAGACCCCTCCCCTCTTCGGAAGGGGGGCTCCTATACAAATGGAACATCAATTTCCTCATAACTCGATAACTATTCAAGCAAATATAACCTAATCTGGCATGAAGAGGAAGATATGTTTCTGTAATGGTTCGACCCCCCCCCCCCTCTGGAAAGGGGGGCTCCCATACAAATGAAACAGAAATTTCTGCATAACTCGAGAACTAATCAGAGAATAAATCAATTTTAGGCGAAACGAAGTTCGTCGGGTCTGCTAGTATGAATATAAAATTAAATTTAAATTAGGAACAAAAATATCTAATTGTTTGATGACGGTTTACGAAAAAGGAAGACAAAAAACATGCTGAAGATTAAATTAATAAATTTGAAATTAGGTGTTTTAAATAAGATTTTACTTTAGTTTTGAAAGAAGAACAGTTTGTTACTTGCTGGCAATCTGGCAGGTCCGATGAAGGAAAAACGTTTTTGCCCAAAATTAGAGTTAGTTATGTCACGTGATGGCAATGACAGTGAATCGGAAATAAAAAAGCACATTGCCGTGCCACCACTGTCAATGAAAAAGCAGGGGTCTGCGAAGCGGCCATGTTTCTGATGCCAGCATCAAAATCATCGAATTATTTAATACGAAGGCGTAATCATAATCGTTGAAACCTGCCATTAAAAATATATTTAAATATCATAATATTTTGGCGAAGTAGAGCACTTAGTGCCGATTGAAATATGAAAACTTATTAAAGACATCAATTTTTTTTTTGAAATACATCTCGCACTAATACTTTCGCACAATTTCTTGAAAAATGATGAAAAATATTTACGTCTATTTAGAAAAAATCACTTCGGAATAGTGGTTTGTTTACAAAGTAGAATTTTCAGTGGAAAACCCAATTTTAATAGAACAATGGGAAACTCAAAGATGTTGACTATTGTCAAACGTAGTGGGTAGGATTGGGGGTGCCAGATACCTGTAAAAAAGTAAAACGTTCAATGTGATTGGGGCGGGTGAACGCATCGCGTTATTTCGTCCATTTTTTGTCATTTGCAATATGTAACCTCACGATTTTGGAAAGGCAAATCTCGATATTAGGAAAACTGACGAAGCTGAAAATGTGTCAGCAGCATATTTCGAGTAATATATTTCGTTTTGTTTTTATTTATTCTGCATTCCTGACTGTAGCAATCACAAATGCCAATTGATCTCACGTGCAGCTAATTGTATTGAAGGTAACTTTTATAGTTACAAAAATAATTTAAGAAGTAATTTATCATGACAAATAAAACGAAAATCGAAAAGCTTTACACCCCAGACGGGTTTAATCAAGGCATGGAGTGCCCTAATAAGTTCGTTTTGTAAATATTATAGTATCTGGAATTTATAACTTGCTTCAAAAGGGTTTTGACAACAACCAGAGGTGGAACAAAATTCATACTAGTTAAATGCTTTTCCCAAACTGAAGAGCATGACTATCGTCGTAATAAAGCCACAATAAATATCATCGAATGCCAAAGTGCTGTATGAATGTTACTTGGGCAATCTCCCCTATTTACAAAAAAAAGGAAATTAAATATTTCTTCAAACTGCTTAAAATATTTCAATTCCGAATTTTATGGAATGAAGCTACCGTGCTTCCATGGAAATACTACAGAAAGAATTAAGGACAAGCCTCCCGGAATCCAAAACTATTTTCACTCACGTGTTTAAGGGCACCGCACTTAATACGGAAGCATCACACAACTGTCATTTTTAATATTCCAGCTTAATTAGCTGTTTAATTACGACTATTGACGTTCATTATAACAAAATGGCGACAGAATTTTTATGAAAACCAAAAATCTGACGGTAGTCAGCTCAATGGTTTTCATGCAAACCCGAATACAAACCTCGATAATTTTCCAGGGTTGCTTCATTGCCGTTTTAAGCCTATTATAAAACCTCTTCATGATTACAATTCTTTGTGAAAGAAGGCCTTCGGCTCTATTACATGCAGCCCAGTGGCAGAGACGGAAAACACTTTTTCGTCGAATGGGCAACGATGCCAGATCTATGGAAATGGAAACTCTTGACCGATCTACGGATCCGAAAAGAAATTTACGGATGTTGGTAATTCCATACGAAAATTAGTGTTTTTTTACGAATATACGGAATATCAACCGTCTAGAGCAATTTGTTGAAATCCGATGTATGCGGTTGTGACATGTGCGTGTGGAAAAATGTAAAAATTCTTCCCTCCTTCACTTTCTTATAGAAACCATAGACATCGTGAATTGTTATATTTATATGATTATTTATCGCATCTCTTCGCAACAGTTTCATGAAGATCCGCAATCAAATTAAATGCATGTATTTAACAGTATTTCACATGTATGCGCCTCATTTCCCAAATCAAAATCAAATTAAATATGAACCCGGCTCATAGAACATGATCACCATTGGCAGACATCGAATTGTTTTTGGAAAACACCCACGATTCTTATGACCGGGATATGTTTTAACTGTCACTTTTAAATTTAATTTGTTTTAATTCGAGAAATGCGACTCATGCTGCAGATATTTTTTTAATGTTAGCTATTCTCGTGTGCTCAAACGAGTAATGACACTTAAAGACCGACCGACACTTAATCACAATTAATTGCATATTATTTGGCAACTAGGCCACAAGAAAATATTTCTTTTGTCAAATATCTTGGCTGTGCATATGCACAGCATATGTTTCGAAATGGACAAATTGAAATGAAATTTGCGAATAAGAATCCACGTGTCTCGGAGGGACTCGAACCCTCAACCTAATACTTTCTAGATAGGCGTGATAACCGTGGTCTTGTTTTGTAGGGGTTACCACGCCTATCTATAGAGTAGGAGGTTGAGGGTTCAAGTCCCTCCAAGACACGTGGATTCTTTTTCGCAAATTTCATATCAATTTGTCCATTTTGAAACATATGCCGTGCATATGCGCATCCAAGATATTTAACAAAGAAAAAGATATTTTTTGTTTTCAAATTTAGAATACAGGAATTGAAGTATTTTTATAATGCAATAACTACATAAGTTAAAAGGGCCCTCCTTAGCCGTGCGGTAAGACGCGCGGTTACAAAGCAAGACCATGCTGAGGGTGGCTGGGTTCGATTCCCGGTGCCGGTCTAGGCAATTTTCGGATTGGAAATTGTCTCGATTTCCTTGGGCATAAAAGTATCATCGTGCTAGCCTCATGATATACGAATGCAAAAATGGTAACCTGGCTTAGAAACCTCGCAGTTAATAACTGTGGAAGTGCTTAATGAACACTAAGCTGCGAGGCGGCTCTGTCCCAGTGTGGGGATGTAATGCCAATAAGAAGAAGAAGAAGACATAAGTTAAAAAAAACTAGAAGAGAATTTTGAAAGTTTTCAAATTTAACAGTGCCATGCTCCAATTTCATGTTTTTAATTTTTAATTAATTTATTTCTAGCATTTTATTAGTTGGCAAAGTGTAATGCTGTTCAATACCTGTTCATGTTTGAAACATACCTTACTATGAAAATCCAGCATACAATCACTGTAGCCGACCTCTGTCTTGATGGTAGTTGCCGCCGCTCCTGACAGAGGGCTGCAAATCTGTCCAACACTTAGCGGCGCCTCTCTATACCACGGATACATATCTTGACACTGGGCCCTCAAGGTGTTCTTCTGCTACCACAACAAACCGTAAACAATAGCACATCATCAGCAGGGTTCACGCGTAAATTAATTGAGGGTAAGCTATCAGCGCACTTCCTCATTCACCGATTGTAAACCGCTCGCAATTATGTTTACTCAACAGTGTCATCGGAAAATGCTTCCACCAACGAGACCGTTGATTAATCAGGGGAAAGTAGGTACTGTCACTCTGTTGGAACCATCGCCACGTCTAGTCGCTAGAACTAATTGATTTGCTTCCTGTGTGCTCACCAGCAGTGCACTTGCACAAACACTTCTAATTCGTGTCGTCGGTCATCGCACGTCACTCAGCTGTGCTTCCGATAATTTCACCCAACATGCGATTCCGTTATTATTTCGCGTTTCTGTTATTATCAATTCAGAAGCGAGGCAGGGCGAGTGTGTGATAAAATCTCAGATATTCAAAGTAACAAGGAATCAATTCAAGTCCCGTACCGATACGGCGCCCGGGATCCTACCACGTTCAATTTAATCACGTTTTATGAATGAATCGCAGCAAAATTCACTCGTCTCCCTCGCACTTATTCACCATCAATCGCACTTGGATGTCGCCTCCGAACCGGCATACATCGATCAGCATTATTGCACGAAATCGATTGCTGCGGGGAATAAAAACTGATTGACACAATTATCATTACACTTTTTGTTCACTAATGGTGTTTACATTTTTTCTTCCAATGCACTCTCACTCACTTGTTTCTTTCCACTTGTTCCTCTTCGCTTCAGGAACCGCTGATGCTTTCACGATTGTCACACATACAATCTCGCACTCACGTATGCTTCACCTTAGACAAGGCTCATTAATTTCGAGGCCAGTCGTCCGTCAACCATCCCTACGCCTCATAACTCATTATCGGTAATTGCGACAAAAATTCACTAATATTCCGGACCCCCGAACCGGTCGCCGAGTATTTTTCGACTGTCGAAAAAATTCCTCCACGTCCTCGCGAACAAAAAAAAACGGAACCACCAAAACCGACGCAACAAGAAAATCAACGCGCTCGCCACCTCCGTCGTAGCAGTCGTCGGCGTCGTATTCGATGTCCTCTTGGTTTGACAAAACAAAAAAGACTGCCTTGATGACCTTTTTTCTTCGCTTCCGAAACCGGGAATGATCTGGCCGTTTTTACACTTTTGGGGCTATCTCTCGCCTCACATGGTCAACCGCGCGCGCTACCGCCAAATGACGAAGGCCGAACAAGAGAAGGGACAGCAACAGCTACCGTACCACTATCAACGGGCGAGTCTTCTGCGGAGGAACGTCCGTCCACGAGTGTGCCGTTTTTTCGTTCTTGTCTTCCGCAACGAGCGCTCGTCTTCTTCACTTGCCGCACTGAACCGGACCGGGTCTGCCTTCTTTCCTACCCACAAGGAAACGGACGAAGGGACGGAAAAAGAACGAACGCAGCAGGACGGAAAAACACGTCTACAACACTTCGAAATAACGAAGCGAATCAAGTTATTTGTTGATAACGAGTAGTTGCAAACTTCGAAAGAAGTTTCGATAGCTGATTCCCGCTCTCTCAATGACGATGCTCCCCACAGGCACCGGCATCACGATGTGGATTCACTTTTTGCGCGCTTCTCTCTCTTGCGACGAGTTAGAACCGCGCACATATCTAATCAACACGCTGCACAACATGCATGGGAAACCGTTGTAAGGTTCCGCGAGAGCTGGACACAGGAGAGAAACTGGAGCATCGAGCTCTCCTTGCTCGCTTTTGACTCGCACCGGGGCAACAACACGTGACTCGACAACATCCTCCATGCAACGAGGCAGCATGGTTCGCCCGGCTGGTGGGGGGAGTATCACGCGAAAAACTGAAGAACCACCTGCTGTCTCGTTTTTTCGTCCATGTTTTGCCATGTTTTTCCGTGCCGTGTGAGTGGCGGACGAGTCAACATTTCCCGCCCCAAACGCGGATGGGTTAGTGTGTGGTTGTGTCGCGTACAGCGTGGGGCTCGGTCGTCAGTTGAGCTCGCTTGATTTATCAGAGCTGGATCAGTTGGCGCTCAACTACCGAAGCGAGTGGGACACATTGCGTTGGGCGACAACTGTGACGCTGAAGCATTTGCCGTCGGAATATCCATTGATATTGAGCGGATGCTGGAATAGCAACGCAAGTGGCAAGAGAGTGTTTGTTTAGTTTATCTATTTTTGATAAAATTGTTTTGCAGAGGATTGTTTTGCGCCTCATAAAGTGTTAGACAGCTAATAAATTAGGGTCTCAACACTTGTTAATCTATGATTGTTGCGCCCTAGGAACTTGTGTTAAAAATGTCTTATATTATGTTCTGTGCATAATAGTTCCAAAGTTCATAAAACATTCTAATTAGACAATGGAAACGTTATAAAAGTGTTGATTGTGAATTCTAATTATTTTAAATTAAGTAAAACTTGCATAAGAATAACGTTTTAAAATGTGTATTATGTTATTCTAAATCTATATCATTGCCCTATGATCAGTCAATCTCGTAACCAGGGATGCCACCTTTTTTTTCGAATTATATGGTATTGGCTAAACAAAAACGGTTTCATCCGGATTGCTCAAAGCTGTGTCAAAATATGCCAACATAATCCATATATATTTTTGGTTAGGTTGTGCGAGTGCGAATATGATAATCATAGCAAATTGTTTCCACATTTTGCTTGAGTTCATACCTGATAGATTTGCAACATTCTATACTGCTTTTTTACCTTGGCCAAATCATGGAGAAGAGCACATGTCATTTAAATTAGGAATACACCCAATTTTTTTGCACGGTGCATTCTTTAATTCCCCGGTTAATTTGATTTTTCACAGCTTTTTAAATACCACCTGATTTTTTTTTTGATTTTTTGTGATTTTTTTCATGGGGTTAACTCATAGTTTCATCAGCACTAGAGGTCGTAATTAACTAAAACCCACCCGTGTAAAAAAAGAACCGGGTCTATGCATATTTTTAATATTCATAATCATCGGGAAGAAAATGTTCGACAATTAAATTCAGAAACCTTATTTCATTTAGTTTCTTTATTATTATTAGAGATAAGCAAAAATAAAAATAATTATGCATTCAGCCTTACAAATGATGACAAACACACACAACTGTTTCATTAATAGAAAGAGGATATGATTTGCACAAAGTTAATTACTTAGAAACTGGTGCACCATGCGTCTCCATCTGCCGGTATGCTTCTATAATGATGCACATTTAACATATCCCTATCCATCCAGCTCCGTGATAGGCTCAATATCCATGAAAAAGACTGAAGGAGGCATGAACTTATCCGATTATTGAAATCAGTTGATCTTCCTTCTTATGTGAGCATGAAAGACATAAAAATTACTTTACCGTAATCATGTAAAATTTATTACAGAGGTAGAAAAATCATGATATTGTTATCAATCAATCATCTACCGCAAGACATCAGTTGACTTCTGTAATTTAGAACTCCAAATGCGGCACATCAGCCCATCAAACCAGCAGTCGTATTGAGCATTTCTTATTGTAATTATATCAATATCCAAAAGAAGCTAGAACCATAAAGAACGGAATTGTTTCAAGATAGTAGAAGGAATGATTTTTTTATTATGATATTCATGGAGAAATTATAAATCAGTTCATTGAATGTTAGGGTGAAGTTATTTTGCCCCTTTCGATTTGCTATTTCAAATGTATCAAGCAGAATAGTATCCTATGGGTAATGGGTGAGTGAGTGATTGCGACTTTGCGAACCAATTAGAAGAAAGCCATAAACAATTCCATAAATGTCTAGATCAAATTGCATAAAATTAATAATGAATCTTTTGTAATGCAGTATAAAATAACTTTATAATGTAATATTGAATTATATTGAGTTACTAATTCACATTTTGAAATGTTATTTCAATTCAAGATTCTTATTTACAATGTATGGGATTATGTGGCTTTGAAGAGTGTTGCTGAGCTAGCCTCTCGTAGGTTTTTGAATCGAAGGAATTTCTAGATTTGTAAATCTGTATACCTCTAAATACATGGGTCAGAGGAAAAGGTTGAGATAGGCAAAATTATGTCGACATTCAAATCTTCATAACTTTGCTTAGAACAGTCAGAATTTGATAGAACCGATTTGATAGATTCGAACTCAAAAACTCTTTCAAAATTCCTCATCCTAAATCCCAGTTTGGTTGAGATTCGGGATGTTCCGGGTTTTCCGAGAATATGTTAACAATTCATTTATTTTCTTCTTGTAGTTATTTGAGCGGCGTATTTTCATTATGTTTTATGCTTTCCCCAGAAACTGGAACTAAGTTACCGGTCAATGATGGCTGCAGATCAAGAATCCACCAGTAATGTGCAGCCATTTCCGTGAAAACGGTTTCGTAATTATAATGAAAAGATAACAGATTGAAATGATGCGAAAATGGGTATCTTATTTCATGGCATTGCGAGACGATGATTACAGAAATATTGCCCAATTTTTGGGGACGACTGTGAGGTTTAACCACGGCTACGCAGTCTAATAAGATTTAAACGATTTTTATATTCGCCCAACACGGGATGAGTGGCTTCTTCTAATTCTTTCTCTGAAGAAACCATTAATCTAGTGTCGAAACGCCGGACGAATAATTTTTAATTAATAAAATGAGGCTTAGTAGCCTTCAGTTAACGATCTATGGAGAATAATTTAAAGCATTATAGTGATCACCGCCTTCTTTATAGCAGATTCCAGGGGAATTCGAGGAGAGGTCAGTTTAGGAATTGTCTGAAGCATGCCATGGATTTCAGAATGTATGTCTAAATTTCGGTCCATTACCATAGAAATCGACCGTATTAAATATAATGAACAGTTTCATTTCATTTATTTAGTTAACATCTAAACAGATAACACTGAATCAACAATTCGACGCCACAATAAACGGTTCGAGGCCGCATCTCTCCATCCTCGGATACGCCCCACGCTCGCCAAGTCGTTCTGCACCTGGTCTGCCCATCTCGCTCGCTGCGCTCCACGCCGTCTCGTACCTGCCGGATCGGAAGCGAACACCATCTTTGCAGGGTTGCTGTCCGGCATTCTTGCAACATGTCCTGCCCATCGTACCCTTCCGGCTTTAGCTACCTTCTGGATACTGGGTTCGCCGTAGAGTTGGGCGAACTCGTGGATCATTCTTCGCCGACACACACCATCTTCTTGCACGCCGCCAAAAGTAGTCCTAAGCACCCGTTTCTCAAGTTCTCCGAGTGCTTGCAAGTCCTCCTCGAGCATTGTCCATGTTTCATGTCCGTGGAGGACAACCGGTCTTATTAGCGTCTTATACATGACACATTTGGTGCCGTGGCGAATTTTTTTGGCCGCAGTTTCTTCTGGAGCCCGTAGTAGGCCCGACTTCCACAGATGATGCGCCTTCGTATTACACGACTAACATTGTTATCAGCCGTTAGCAAGGATCCGAGGTAGACGAATTCCTCGACCACCTCGAAGGTATCCCCGTCTATCGTAACACTGCTTCCCAGGCGGGCCCAGTCGCGCTCGGTTCCGCCCACAAGCATGTACTTTGTCTTTGACGTATTCACCATCAGTCCAACTTTTATTGCTTCACGTTTCAGGCGGGTGTACAGTTCTGCCACCTTTGCAAATGTTCGACCGACAATGTCCATGTCATCCGCGAAGCAAATAAATTGACTGGATCTGTTGAAAATCGTAAAATCGCTGTTACACCCGGCTCTCCGCATGACACCTTCTAGCGCAATGTTGAACAACAGGCACGAATGTCCATCACCTTGTCTTAGTCCCCGGCGCGATTCGAACGAACTGGAGCGAAATCTTCACACAGTTTTGCACACCATCCACCGTTGCTTTAATCAGTCTGGTAAGCTTCCCAGGGAAGCTGTTCTCGTCCTTAATTTTCCATAGCTCTACGCGGTCTATACTGTCGTATACCGCCTTGAAATCAACGAACAGATGGTGCGTTGAGACCTGGTATTCACGGCATTTTTGAAGCATTTGCCGTACAGTAAAGATCTGGTCCGTTGTCGAGCGGCCGTCAACGAAGCCGGCTCGATAACTTCCCACGAACTCATTCACTAATGGAGACAGACGTCGGAAGATGATCTGGCATATCACTTTGTAGGCGGCATTAAGGATGGTGATCGGTCGAAAGTTCTCACACTCCCGCATGTCGCCTTTTTTGTAGATGGGGCATATATCCCCTTCCTTCCACTCCTCCGGTAGCTGTTCGGTTTCCCAGATTCTGACTATCAGTTTGTGCAGGCAAGTGGCCAGTTTTTCCGGGGAAATCTTGATGAGCTCAGCTCCGATACCATCCTTACCAGCTGCTTTATTAGTCTTTAGCTGTTGAATGACATCCTGACTTTGCTTTGTATGTAGTTGCTTGTTTTGTATTACAGTGTTGACCCGATTTTGTCACTCCCCGATTTTGTCTACCCCCGATTTTATCACGTCCCGATTTTGTCACGTTTTCGACCCGATTTTGTCACCCCAAAACAAATGGTCATTCTTTTTATTTTCGTAAATACTACCAAAAACAGCATTAATTTTCATGAAATAACTTTCACCGCCTGTAGTTTATTACGAACGACTTCTGAGTACCTGGGAAATATTCTGAAAGCAATTTCGACAAGAAATAGTGGGTATCATTCACGCATTTGGCCTTTCCAAGGCATAAAATGATTCATATTTGTGGAATGAATTAAAAAAAATGAATTTTTTTTTCCAATTTTGTCACATACCCTGTTTTATCACCCCAAAATTCACCAGGGGGGTGATAAAATCGGGATATTACTGTATCCCTTTATGATAAACACTTCTTTGGATGATTAGCTGTCTACCCGTAATAAAAATAAAACTTATATGATGTGATATATAATTTTTTTTTCAAATATATTTTTAAAATGGAAACAACCTTATATATGAAAAATGCGGGCAGCAGGGACTATGTCCATTGTCCAAGGGCTTGACGATCCCTCCCGAGGCCATCTGCGAGTTGTGTGGCTTGCCTAGGATGTGGTGGGGTTTGACAGTGGGCCCTGCTAAACCTCTATAAAAAGCTGCATGTATCCGCAAGTAGGCCCCACCAAAGCGACCGTGTGCCGCCCAAAGCGCACAAGCCCAAGTCCTGGTGTTAGGTGGGACGCTAAACAGACCTGACACGACGGCCCTCCGACGCGACAGGAGGTTTGCGCAGGCCCAATAAGCCGCCTGGAAAACCAATCATTACGAACAATAAAAGAGATAATGCGACTCGATATAATCGACAAAGACCTAGGCGACGAACACAGGATCACAATTAGAAGGTTGAAACATTGAACTGCAAGTCGCTAGGCTTCGCGGGTTGCGACAGGATGATCTACGATGAATTACATCTCCGCAACTTCGACGTCGTGGCGCTGCAGGAGATTTGCTGGACAGACACAGAATAGAGAGTATGGAAAAGCGGGCATCGAGCGGCTACCTTCTACCAAAGCTGTGGCACCACCAACGAGCTGGGAACCGGCTTTATGGGTAAGATGTGCCATATCCCGTAACACGGTAGATCACTTTGACGTAGTGTGTTGCGGTGTAAGATCTACCAAACAGAGCCCTAACCTAATCCATTTTTCTAGCTAGGGCAATTAGTTGTGGTAATTAAGGATTCATCGTATTTAGTCCTCGCTATCAACAGCATAAAACATAATTAATGTTACCTTGCAGACAGTTGAAAGACTCGAATTCCTCTTGTTTGAGGCTAAACTGTTCAGGGTGTTCAATAAGTTCGAATACAAATGTTTGATCATTGTGTTTGTAAGCCCAATGCACATATTCTGTATTAGTATTGATGTCAGAGTTAGCGGTATATATACGCTATAGGATGTGTGTGATGTTGACCTTCTGAAAATGGATTGGGCATCATAAATAGCCATTTTTGAATTTCAAAATCATTGCGGCGTACTACAAAACTGAGGTTTTGGGGACGATTGATGCCCCCTGTGGCCCGGTGCTTAGACGGAGATTTCCCGGATTTGAACCCTCTTAACTTTTTTGTGTGGTCCTTCATTATGTTAAAGCTGTACGAATACAAGGTCAGTAACTTGGACCAGTTCAAGACGTAATTCTCAAAATCCGGAACGAAATGCCCATGCAGACCGTGCGTGCCGCTTGCGATGGGTTTTAGAAACGTTTGAAGCTCGTGAAGAAGTACAAAATAGAGGTCATTCCAAAAGAAATGTTACAAACGTTCCTTATAAACAATACTTTCAGTGAAATGCAACTGGGAAAAGAAATAATTTAATTTCAATTTTTAAACATTTTTTGAAAGTGTATTCGAACTTATTGAACACCCTGTATGCAGCGGATACAACTTTTCAAGCAATTAGTATAAAAACCTCGGTACCCGGTCCTAGGCTGAACTGACTGCTGGAAAAATCGAGTTAGGGGTTTAAATACGTACTAACTCTTCTTGAACTGGTGAACAATGATAGTGAGAGGAACACACGGAAGTTCTTATTACTGAACAAATTCTCTTGCTTGAAATGGTCTTGTAGACAGAGCTAAATCCCGGGTTTTCATTGTTTACTGGTGATATTCTAGAAGCAAGACAAGGATGTGGCTAGGGCTCCGATGCATGGCCAAAAACAGTATCACTGTTCTGTTTTCTCAAGAAAGGATTGATTTCCTAATGACAACTTTGAGATGATGGAGGAAGCCTACATCAGACTGAAGAGGGAAGCTAAGCGGATCGGACTAGTCATCAACACGTCGAAGACGAAGTACATGATAGGAAGAGGTTCAAGAGAAGACAATGTGAGCCACCCACCGCGAGTTTGCATCGGTGGTGACGAAATTGAGGTGGTAGAAGAATTTGTGTACTTGCGCTCACTGGTGACTGCCGAAAATGACACCAGCAGATATATTCGGAGACGCATAGTGGCTGGAAATCGTACGTACTTTGGACTCCACAAGACGCTCTGATCGTATAGAGTTCGCCGCCGTACCAAAATGACAATCTAAAAAACGCTCATTAGACCGGTAGTCCTCTACGGACACGAGACCTGGACGATGCTCGTGGAGGACCAACGCGCACTTAGAGTTTTCGAAAGGAAAGTGCTGCGTACCATCTATGGTGGGGTGCAGATGGCGGACGGTACGTGGAGGAGGCGAATGAACCACGAGTTGCATCAGCTGTTGGGAGAACCATCCATCGTTCACACCGCGAAAATCGGACGACTGCGATGAGCCGGGCACGTAGCCAGAATGTTGGACAATAACCCGGTGAAAATGGTTCTCGACAACGATCCGACGGGCACAAGAAGGCAAGGTGCGCAGCGGGCAAGGTGGATCGATCAGGTGGAAGATGACTTGCGGGCCCTCCGTAGACTGCGTGGTTGGCGACGTGTAGCCATGGACCGAGCCGAATTGAGAAGACTCTTATATACCGCACAGGCCACTTCGGCCTTAGTCTGAATAAATAAATAATAATAACAAGTATTGTTATTCGAAATAATTATATCACAATTTATTATAATGTTGTTAAGACGATCATAGAATTTTCTTTCGTTCAACCGGAACAGAAAATTTATAATAAGACTATTTGACCAAGCAAACGTTACCCTGCATAGTAGGCGAAATAGCGCGTTATTAACGGCTCATGTGAAATTTCCAAACGAATCTTAATGTTTGCTTTTCCCGATTTACTCAACTTTACACATGATTTTAGTTTGAGGAAATTTCATAGAAACCCGTCGGAAACTATAACGAGGGAAAGGGTCGTTTTCCCGAAACTCATTTGGCTGAAAGCCTTTTGAACACACGGATCATACGACCGAATAGGTCAATTGGCCGAATAGATCATTTAGCAGAATGGGTCTTATTTATTTATTTATTTATTTATTTATTTAGTAGTAATTGTCATCTGACATCTGATGTCTCAATGACTACAAGGGTAAAACTTATCACTGAATCTAACAAGCATACACATAATACATAATCATAATACACAAGAATTAATCACTACAGTAAAACAGAACTTAACAAACTACGTTTGTGTCAAACGGTGTCTCGAAAGTGTGTTGTGAAAACTCGCTGTAGATTTGCTGGCGATAGATTAAAATCAAAGAGGTGGAACACTGCGTTGAAATTGGATGACATATATCGAACTGGATCATGCTGACCATATCGACTGTTTCGAGCACCAAGCTGAATGAAGTCCCTTCTCCTCAGCGGACGCATAGGAGCGTAAAAATTCATCTTACTAAGTATTGCTAGAGAGTCAAAAGCACCATTGAGGATTTTCGCTACGAACATGGCCTGTGCCACACGGCGTCGAACATTTAAAGTATCCAGCCCAAGCAGCCGACAGCGGTTTTCATATGGAGTGAAATGTTGGCCATCACGCCAAGGAAGATTGCGCAAAGCAAAGCGCACGAACTTTTTTTGCACAGATTCGATCCTCGAGATCCAGGTGGCTTGATAAGGGCACCACACAGTGACAGCAAACTCCAGTGTTGGTCGTAAAAGCGCACAATAGAGCGATCGCAGGCAGTATGGGTCACGAAATCCTTTGGCGATTTTCATTATGAAGCCAAGTTGTCTGTTTGCCTTAGAAATCACGTAATCGTAGTGGAAACGGAAGGTTAGTGCGTCGTCAAGTATAACTCCAAGATCCCTGATTTGTTGCACTCGCTCAAGAGCTGTCCCAGCCAGCATGTAATTGTAAATAATAGGTTTTCGCTTTTCTGCTGAACGTTATTGTCTGACATTTATGGATACTGAGTGACAAATGGTTTCGCCTGCACCACCCCTCTAAACGGGTTAAAAGCATTTGTAGTTTAATGCAGTCCTCAAGACTATTGACGACAATGTATATCTTTGCATCGTCAGCATAGAGTAGCCTCACTCCAGGTGGTAGCACCAGTGTCACATCGTTGACAAATATTGAAAACAATAATGGTCCCAGATTACTGCCTTGTGGTACCCCAGATGGAGTAACGAAAGGATCCGAAAAGATGATCCGACTTTCACACGCAATTTTCTATCCGTCAGGTAGGATCTAAAACCAATCCACGCACGCAGAGGAAACGCCCAACTTCTCCAGTTTACTAAGTAGAATACCATGATCAACACGGTCAAAAGCAGCTTTGAGATCTATATATACAGCATCCACTTGCCGCCAGTTATCAAGAGCCTCAATGCAAGTTGTTGTGAATTCTGTCAAGTTGGTCGCGCCCGATCTCTTAGGGAAAATCCATGCTGGTCCGTTGAGATGTACTGCTTGCAGCAAGCGAAGAGCGTGTCGTTCACTATGATTTCGAAAACTTTCGAACAAGCGGAGAGAGTGGTTATTCCACGATAGTTGCTCACATCGCATTTGTTCCCTTTCTTGTGTACTGGGAAAAGGTATGACGATTTCCAGCGCATGGGAAACTTTCTGGTTCGAAGCGAGAGATTGAAGATTTTTGCTAACGGTTTGATAAAAGCACTTGAACACCGGCGCAGCAAAGCAGCGGGTATCCCGTCCGGCCCAGCACGGAAAGAAAATTTCAGTTTCCGAATCGCCCGGCACACATTTTCATCACTGATGGGAAAGATGTCTAAATCCAGTACATCACGAGGAGCGTCGCGAGAAGCCTCAACGGCATGAGAGAGCGGAGCTGCGAAATCGTTGAAGGAGGTCTTGAACTGTGTAGCAAAGAGCTCGCATTTGTCAGCGGGAGTGTCAGCAGAGACACCATTCAGTTGCATTGACGTAGGAAGACCATCTTCCTTCCGTTTGGACCTAACAAATTTCCAGAATTGCTTGGGATTTAGACGCAGATTTCGTTGTGTGCGGCTGATGTATCGGGAATACAAAACTGATTATAACTTCTGTATACACTGCTGGCACTTATTGAACTGCTGCTTGTTGTACGTGGAACGATAATTGCAGTATCTACGAAGTGCAGAAGAACGGCGACGTTTAAGTATTCGTAATCTGTGGTTGGACCACGCAGGCTTCCGTGCAGGTCCTACAATCGGAACATGAATAGCAAATGCACGAACGATACTGTCGGTGAAAAATCCACGGCATCGTCGACGTTATCGAAAGAATTGATGCCATCCCAATCAACTGCAAGTAGCATTTCATTCAGTGCAGAGTAATCTGCTTTTCGGAAGTTATAACTGCTCGAATCATGTCCAGACTCAAAGGTAATGGGCGGCACGTACGACACCTCCAAGGTAAGCGGAGGATGGTTGACATCTACAGGTGTCAGCGGCTCAACAGCAGAGTGTATTGTGCAACTTGGCAACACTGCATCATTAACCAGTACCAGATCAAGTACACGACCATTTGAGTTAACAATGGGATTGATCTGGGTCAATCCATGAAAGTTGAATCCGTCCAACAATACGCAACTGGATTCTGATAGACGAGAGCGTATCAAGTCTACTGATGGGTAGGAATTTTCACCCGAACACCACCGAATAGCAGATTGATTGTAGTCACCGAGAAGCAAGACCTTGTCGCTAGCTCTGAGAGTAGAAGTAACCGTTTCGATAGAATCTAGATGGCGTTGAATATCATCAAGATTGTTCATACGATCAGGTGGCAAGTACACAACCCCAATGCTGATAATGAAACCGGTCATATTGACACGAACCCACAACTGTTCAAGGGTATCACTGACGACAGCAGATTCACGAACACAATTGAACTTTGCCAAAACTGCAATGAGTACACCACCACCACGGGTTTTACGGCTATTCCGAGGATTGCGATCAGTTCTGAACACCGAGTAGTGGTTTCCAAAAAGCCGTGCTGAATGTATGACGTCATCCAGCCAAGTTTCGGTTAATACAACGACATCGTAATCTTCTTCGCATACCGCCAAAAAGAAGTCATCGATTTTGGTACGAAGCCCGCGAACATTCTGATAGTAGATACGCAGACCACTGTTTTCGTTGCTTGATGCTCGTTGTTGGTAGGTCCCTTCACCTGCCAGACCTTCCACAAGGCTGGGGGCAAGTGTGCGTCCCGGTGTCCGGTCGAGAGGATATTCCGATGAGAGAGACGTCGCTGCGCGTGGGCTGGAAACAGGAGGCTTTTTGGAGGATGGACCGAACGTATTGAGAGCGTACTTGCCTGATAATCGCTGTTGGAAGGTCCCCTCACCTGCCTCAAACACAGGGCCGGGACGGCTGATGATCGTAGGCTGGATGGGCTCGACTGTGATGAGCGGATAGGGACCTTCCACAAGGCTGGGGGCAAGTGTGCGTCCCGGTGTCCGATCGAGAGGATATTCAGATGAGAGAGACGTCGCTGAGCGTGGGCTGGAAACAGGTGGCTTTTTGGAGGATGGACCGAACGTATTGAAAGCGTACTTGCCTGATAATCGCTGTTGGAACTGTTGATAATCGCTTATGGCAGAATAGGCCCTTTTGCCGAATATTGCATTTGACGTCTCACTTCTCACTTCTCAATCACCATTTCTCATTTCTCACAGCGAAAAGTGAGAAATGAGAAGTTAGAAATGATGAGTGAGAAGAGAGCCGTCTCCTTTCTCACTTCTCGCTCCTCATTTCTTACTTCTCGCTTCTCACTGTGAAAAGTATGTAGTGTGAAGTGAGGACTGAGACGTCTCACTACTCACTTCGAAATTCTCATTTTTCACCGTGAAACGTGAGAATTGAGAAATTATTAGGAAGAAATGAAACGTCTTACTTTTCACTTCTCTCTAATCGTTTCCCACTTCTCATTTTTCACATCTCATTTCGCGATTTTGCGTTTTCGTAGTGAGAAGTGAGGCGTTTCACTTCTTCTCACTCATCATTATTCACTTCCCACTGTGAAAAGTGAGAAATGCGAAGTTAGAAGTGAGAGACCTCACACTCCCTCTTTATTTCTCACTTCTAATTTCTCACAATTCCCAGTGGTCCCTTTGCCAAATGGGAACGGAGTAGGCTGTACGCGCGGATAGCTGCTTTGAATTTTTGCTCGAGAGTGTCATCCGTTTTCATAATTAGCCTTTTTTGCAATTCGGACGATGATGTATTGATTCGGCCAATGATTCCATGTCATCCAGGTTTGTATTCCGATAGTCCCGCGTCTGCGAAGTGATGGTGAAAGTAACAGGTGGCATTGTGACTAGCGGTAGAACGGAGAATTGCGGAATTTTATACAACAGGGGACGATTCACGCGTAAAAAAGGGTGACCGCGAGAGCAAGACGCTCATGACCGTCTAAACTGGGATAATGTGAATTCCGAATTACCACGAATTTCCACTCGAACTGTCGAGGGAAAAAATTTAACGGCTACGAACAAAACGTTGCATCGCTTTAGGTGAATGAAACGAGAAGAGAATGCTGTATTCGTTTGAAAGTAAAGGTATATTCCGATGTGACAAGGCTCTTCATGTTCCTCAATGATAGAACCCATGCAGAACAGGTTCTTCCGTTTTCTTGTTATGGGAATACCAACACAGACCACTTCTTTTTGCCTTTCTCGTATAACAAAGTTAAACCGAAAAACTATCATTTCTCTCCCGGGCCTCTTGAAAGGAGGCTTCCGGGCCTCTTGAAAGGAGGCTTCCGTTCCTCTTGAAAGGAGGCTTCCGGGCCTCTTGAAAGGAGGCTTCCGGGCCTCTTGAAAGGAGGCTTCCGGGCCTCTTGAAAGGAGGCTTCCGGGCCTCTTGAAAGGAGGCTTCCGGGCCTCTTGAAAGGAGGCTTCCGGGCCTCTTGAACAGGGGACATTCGGACATCTCGAAAGAAGGCTTCGGGCCTCTTGAATGAAGGCTTCCAGGCCTCTTGAAAGGAGGATTTTGAACCTTTTGAAAGGTGGCTTCCAAGCCTCTTGAAAGGATGTTCTTGATCCTTATGAGGCTCGGATGCCTTCTTCCAAACGTGGAAGAAGGCATCCGAGCCTCTTGAAATAAGGGTTGTGAGCCTCTTGAAAGCTAACTTCCTAGCCTCTTGGAAGGAGGCTTCTGAGCATCCTAAAAGGAAGCTCCTGTGCTTCTTGAAAGGAGGCTTTCAAGCTGTTTAAAAGAAGGCTTCCGAAAAGCGTTTAAGGATGCTTCCAATCCTCTTGGAACCAAGCAACCGAGCTCCTTGGAAAAAAAAACTTTCTGGTCTCTCAAACGGAGGCTTTAGACTCTAGATTTTAGTACAGAAGCATATTCTTAACGTATTGTTCAACATTTTGTTTCAAACAGTAAAATTGCATTGAGGAATTGTAAAATTTGTTCATCCGACGTTTTGCTCTTTTGATCTTAAATTCCGCAGTTCTTAATAAACTGTTCTCACGGTGTCTCTATGGGGAAATATTATTTTTCAAAAATCAGTATCTCTGAAACACCAATCACGTGAAAATATATGCTCTCCTCTTTCATATAGAAACAAATAAATACACAATTATCAAAACTTTATCAATAAGTTTTGATTAGAATTGTAATACGTCCGCCATTATGAAGTTTTGTCCGAGGTATCCCCTTGGCCCAGCAAAAGTACTCCTAGAGCCGCTGCTCTACGAACACGACACCTGGACAATGCTGGTGGAGGAGTGGGGGATTTTTCGAGAGAAAAGTGTTGCGTGCTATCTATGGCGGGGTGCAGATGTAAGACGGTACTTAGAGGAGGCGAATGAACCAGGAGTTGCAACAGCTGTTGGGTGAACTATCAATCGATCATACCGCGTAAGTCGGAAGACTGCGATGGGCTGGGCACTTAGCCAGAATTTCGGACAATAACCAAGTGAAAATGATCCTTGACCACGATTCGACGGGCACAATACGGTGAGGTGCCCAGCGAGCAAGGTAGATCGATCATCAGGAACACGATTTGCGGACACGTGCAGCCATGGTCCGAGTTGATTGGAGAACACTTTTATTTACTGTGCAGGCCACTCCGGCCTTAGTATAAGAAAAAAAAAATAATAGGGAATTGTCAGCTTTGAGTTGGAAATCTCAATAATAAAGAATGATAAAAAGTATTTTCAAGACTTATTGATCAATCAATATACCCTCGAAAAACTCGAAATATCTCCG
Organism: Armigeres subalbatus; assembly: GCF_024139115.2. Classification (NCBI taxonomy): domain Eukaryota; kingdom Metazoa; phylum Arthropoda; class Insecta; order Diptera; family Culicidae; genus Armigeres; species Armigeres subalbatus. Next base: position 146,185,398 of record NC_085141.1, read on the forward strand.
GAATTAGTGGATCGATTGAAGATTCAAGATATGGTTATTAAATAATGTTCTGCTAACTTGATTTTTGACAAGATTGTGCCTATCCTATTGTTTTGCTTACACCCTGTAGTATATTTCATTAAATTTTTGGGTTGTCATTATTTAATTAAATTTGGCGTAGCTTCGAGTTGGTCAGGATAAGCCTTATGTTCTCTCATAAACTGTTTATGTACACGAAGCCTGGCCTACTAAAAAAATGTGTCAAATCAAACAATGCCGCAACCAATATGTACAAGGTTCCAGAGAAATCCAATATTATATAGCAGATCTGTTCCCTATAAAACGGAAGAATGAATGATTGAGTTAATTGTAGCGAAATCTCGAGTTGTCACACCTTAAACATACATACCGTCAACTGGGGGGAAGATGATCATTGAGGTGAAGATGATCATTTGATGTGTCAGTCAAAAGTGCCAATTTTTTTTATGAAACGGTAGTCAACAATATTCTCCGTTCAAGTAATGTTACCGCTAGGTAGAAATCCGAGTTTTACGATTATAATCAATCATGAAATGTATTTTGTGGAAGAAAGAGAGAGATAGTCATAAATGACGCTATTTTCGTTTCAAATATTGACTTCGTAGACTTCTTTACGTAGTAAATTCAACATTCATACAAATAACCTAGTGTATTTTGACTACTAGGTCATAATGATTTTAGTAGAGCTGTCTTGATCAACTTCACCCCTAACCAGATTACTCAAAAAATGTGTGATAATTTAATTTATTTTAATAAATGCGAATGCATTTCAGAAAACTAAAGTTGTTGATTATTGCAACATATAGCAGTACATGTTTTGAAAATATTTGTTTCGATTTAAAATGTAAACACACATTGTTATTGCATGTTTTGTCTTAAAAATGATCATCTTCCCCCCAGTTGACGGTAACTTATTAAATTGACACAGTTTCCTAAGTATCATTCCTTATGGAGTGAATTTCCTTACCACAAGTCGAATATTAAAGACGTTCGCACAAAAAAATCAATGATGACCCTTACGAGTTCCTCCTCATTTTTTTTTCTTTCGAATCCAAACCAGACCACCATGGCTCAATCAATATCAAGAATACCGGGTGAACGTTTCGCCCGCTCTCTTCATGTTGTCACGGTGGAGGGTGGAGCACTTAAATCCTGTGTCTGAGGAGTGAGGAAGTCAATCGCTCGGCAGCCAATAATGTGAATACCTAAGCGTAACATCGGTTGTTGGTTGGTGATTTGCCACTTGTTTCCCACCACTTGCGCGTACTTCAGGTAGCACTTTTTGCTGCACTTTTTTTCAGAATTGTCTCCAGACACGTTGCTATTTTTTTCTTGCTTTGTCTCGTCTCAGTATCTACACTCTAAATTAATTCCTGCGCATATTTCGCTTTCTCCAGATTCGCACTCTGCCTCATTTATGTTTTCGTTCTGGGAGATTCTTCAGGCGTCATACATTTCCCATTGAAAACGGTCTCACAGTGTCCCGAAGACAGCCAAAATCTCGTTCGACTCATTTTTTTAAATTCTTTATTTTGGTGTAATGTGACTCACTTTTTTGAATTCGAAAAGGAGAAGTTTGTTATTATCTGACATCTCTTCAATTAGCCTTGCCCATCGAAACTAAATTTTGCTGCAATTTATGTCAAAACCCAGCACTGTGTTTAACCGCGGAATGCACTATGCATATCTTTTGCTTTCAGTTGACTGGTGCTGGTAATGCAAGAGGGATGAGCGGAAAGATCTACGTCCTGCAAAAAATAAGAATCAAATAGCACCATATTTCGCTGCACATGTTCCGGCCGAGACAAGGGGACTCGAGTTGTCGAATAATTCGCATATGTACACACGAAAAAAAAACGCCAACGTTTGCTCGGTAATGGATCTGTAATATCACAACCTGAACGAGAGACGAATCTGGCCCTCCTCCGTAGAGGGGAGGTGAAGTTCTTGCCGCAGTCGCCGCCGTCTGCCCACCGACCGACCGTATGCTCGTCAACCAACGCAAAGCCATGTGCTGTGGGCCGTGTGAGGGTAGGTCATGACCGCTGCGGATTTCGCAAAAATGCGAAATTGGAATGATTATATGATATAAGATGTGGCATAATTTGCATAGAATGTTGTGTTTGTTTCTTGCTGGTGCTTCCTGCGGTTGGATTTTTTGCTTCAATTAAAGCTGTGATGGTTTTTGTGCCATTTGAGTGCTGGGAAATGGTTTTTTGCTTCCCATGTGGCCGGCAAGTTTTTGGTCTGATGAGCATGATTTCATGACAAAATGATTGATTTATTTATATCGTTTAAAGAGGCAGATGAATGAATTATTAACATAAGCTGTAAAACACAACTTTTATTTTGTTCGCTTCTTTCAATGTAAGCTTTTAACCATTAAAGAGTGACGATTATCGTGCCTAAATAATGAAACGAGGGCCATCTCACCTGAACTTAGACATGTTTTCCTTTTTGTTTAGGGTGGGTGTACCAATTGTCGCCATACATAAGAACAACTATTTTTCAAAAAATAAATAAAAGGCATCTGGGTGGACTTTATATATCAAGTGAACGGTTTAACTTCCTGCTCCTTAGAACAGCTGTGAAAACCACAATAAAATTTGTTATATTTCTAAACATTGATTAATCAATAAGAGGAACGCATGCACCAGTTGTGGTACTATTCTTAATTTTGGTTCCCAATTTGGCAAATCCCATTATTTTCTAATGAGATTTGCCAAATTGGGACCACTAGTGCGACAGCTGGTGCAAAGGACGTCAAGAATTAAGCAAAATCTACTAACTGACTGATACTAACTGACAGATTATATCTTGAGTATGACGCAACGTTATATCGTCCATTACTCCAAATGCCTGGATACATTGTTGACCCTAGTGCCGAAGTTGCGCCCATCACCAAACAATGTAAATTATTACCCTCGAATCGCCACAAATACGTTGGACACTTTCCCCAAATCCAATCCAAATCCATTCCAAATGCAATCCAAATCCAATACAAATCCAATCCAGATCCAATCCAAATCCAATCCAAATCCAATCCAAACCAATCCAAACCAATCCAAACCAACCAAACCAACCAAACCAATCCAAACCAATCCCAAACCAATCCAAATCCGAACCAAACCAATCCAAACCAATCCAAACCAATCCAAACCAATCCCAAACCAATCCAAACCAATCCAAACCAATCCAAACCAATCCAAACCCATCCAAACCAATCCAAACCAATCCAAACCAACCAAACCAATCCAATCCAAACCAATCCAAACCAACCAATCCAAACCAATCCAAACCAACCAAATCCAATCCAAATCCAATCCAAACCAATCCAAACCAACCAAACCAATCCAAACCAACCAAACCAAACCAACCAAACCAATCCAAACCAATCCAAACCAATCCAAACCAATCCAAACCAACCAAACCAATCCAAACCAATCCAAACCAACCAAACCAATCCAAACCAACCAAACCAACCAAACCAATCCAAACCAATCCAACCAATCCAAACCAATCCAAACCAATCCAAACCAATCGAAACCAATCCAAACCAATCCAAACCAATCCAACCAATCCAAACCAATCCCAATCCAATCCAAACCAATCCAAACCAATCCAAACCAACCAAATCCAATCCAAACCAATCAAAACCAACCAATCCAAACCAATCCAAACCAATCCAAACCAATCCAAACCCAACCAAACCAACCAAACCAACCAAACCAATCCAAACCAATCCAAACCAATCCAAACCAATCCAAACCAACCAAACCAACCAAACCAATCCAAACCAACCAAACCAATCCAAACCAATCCAAACCAATCCAAACCAATCCAAACCAATCCAAACCAATCCAAACCAATCCAAACCAATCCAAACCAACCAAACCAACCAAACCAATCCAAACCAACCAAACCAATCCAAACCAATCCAAACCAATCCAAACCAACCAAACCAATCCAAACCAATCCAAACCAATCCAAACCAATCCAAACCAACCAAACCAATCCAAACCAACCAAACCAATCCAAACCAATCCCAAACCAACCAAACCAATCCAAACCAATCCAAACCAATCCCAAACCAACCAAACCAATCCAAACCAACCAAACCAATCCAAACCAACCAAACCAACCAAACCAATCCAAACCAATCCAAACCAATCCAAACCAATCCAAACCAACCAAACCAACCAAACCAATCCAAACCAATCCAAACCAATCCAAACCAACCAAACCAACCAAACCAATCCAAACCAATCCAAACCAATCCAAACCAACCAAACCAATCCAAACCAATCCAAACCAATCCAAACCAACCAAACCAACCAAACCAACCAAACCAATCCAAACCAATCCAAACCAATCCAAACCAACCAAACCAATCCAAACCAACCAAACCAATCCAACCAATCCAAACCAACCAAACCAATCCAAACCAATCCAAACCAATCCAAACCAATCCAAACCAATCCAAACCAATCCAAACCAATCCAAACCAATCCAAACCAATCCCAACCAACCAAACCAATCCAAACCAATCCAACCCAATCCAAACCAATCCAAACCAAACCAACCAATCCAAACCAATCCAACCAATCCAAACCAATCCAAACCAACCAACCAAACCAACCAAACCAATCCAAACCAATCCAAATCCAACCCAAACCAATCCAAACCAACCAAACCAATCCAAACCAACCAAACCAATCCAAACCAACCAAATCCAATCCAAACCAATCCAAACCAATCCAAACCAACCAAACCAACCAAACCAATCCCAAACCAATCCAAACCAATCCAAACCAACCAAACCAATCCAAACCAACCAAACCAATCCAAACCAATCCAAACCAATCCAAACCAATCCAAACCAACCAAACCAATCCAACCAACCAATCCAAACCAACCAAACCAATCCAAACCAATCCAAACCAATCCAAACCAATCCAAACCAACCAAACCAACCAAACCAATCCAAACCAATCCAAACCAACCAAACCAATCCAAATCCAATCCAAACCAACCAAACCAACCAAACCAATCCAACCAATCCAAACCAATCCAAACCAATCCAAACCAATCCAAATCCAATCCAACCAACCAATCCAAACCAATCCAAACCAATCCAAACCAACCAACCAAACCAACCAAACCAATCCAAACCAATCCAAACCAATCCAACCAATCCAAACCAATCCAAACCAATCCAAACCAATCCAAACCAATCCAAACCAATCCAAACCAATCCAAACCAACCAAACCAATCCAAACCAATCCAAACCAAACCAACCAAACCAATCCAAACCAATCCAAACCAATCCAAACCAATCCAAACCAACCAAACCAATCCAAACCAATCCAAACCAACCAAACCAATCCAAACCAATCCAAACCAATCCAAACCAATCCAAACCAATCCAAACCAACCAAACCAATCCAAACCAACCAAACCAATCCAAACCAATCCAAACCAATCCAACCAAACCAACCAAACCAATCCAAACCAATCCAAACCAATCCAAACCAATCCAAACCAACCAAACCAAACCAACCAAACCAATCCAAACCAATCCAAACCAATCCAAACCAAACCAAACCAAACCAACCAAACCAAACCAATCCAAATCCAATCCAAACCAATCCAAACCAATCCAAACCAACCAACCAAACCAATCCAAACCAACCCAAACCAATCCAAACCAATCCAAACCAATCCAAACCAATCCAAACCAACCAAACCAATCCAAACCAATCCAAACCAATCCAAACCAACCAAATCCAAACCAATCCAAACCAACCAAACCAATCCAAACCAACCAAATCCAATCCAAACCAATCCAAACCAATCCAAACCAACCAAACCAATCCAAACCAACCAAACCAACCAAACCAATCCAAACCAATCCAAACCAATCCAAACCAACCCAAACCAACCAAACCAAACCAACCAAACCAAACCAATCCAAACCAACCAAACCAACCAAACCAACCAAACCAATCCAAACCAACCAAACCAATCCAAACCAATCCAAACCAACCAAACCAACCAAACCAATCCAAACCAACCAAACCAATCCAAACCAACCAAACCAATCCAAACCAACCAAACCAATCCAAACCAATCCAAACCAATCCAAACCAACCAAACCAACCAATCCAAACCAACCCAAACCAATCCAAACCAACCAAACCAATCCAAACCAATCCAAACCAATCCAAACCAATCCAAACCAATCCAAACCAACCAAACCAACCAAACCAACCAAATCCAATCCAAACCAATCCAAACCAATCCAAACCAATCCAAACCAATCCCAAACCAATCCAAACCAATCCCAAACCAACCAAACCAATCCAAACCAACCAAACCAATCCAAACCAACCAAACCAATCCAAACCAATCCCAAACCAACCAAACCAACCCAAACCAATCCAAACCAACCAAACCAACCAAACCAACCAAACCAACCAAACCAACCAAACCAACCAAACCAATCCAAACCAACCAAACCAACCAAACCAATCCAAACCAACCAAACCAATCCAAACCAATCCAAACCAACCAAACCAACCAACCAAACCAATCCAAACCAACCAAACCAATCCAAACCAATCCAACCAATCCAAACCAACCAAACCAATCCAAACCAATCCAAACCAACCAAACCAACCAAATCCAACCAAACCAATCCAAACCAATCCAAACCAATCCAAATCCAATCCAAACCAATCCAAACCAATCCAAACCAATCCAAACCAATCCAAACCAATCCAAATCCAATCCAAACCAACCAAACCAATCCAAACCAATCCAAATCCAATCCAACCAATCCAAACCAATCCAATTCCAACCAAACCAAATCCCAAACCAACCAAACCAATCCAAACCAACCAAACCAATCCAAACCAAACCAAACCAATCCAAACCAACCCAAACCAATCCAAACCAACCAAACCAACCAAACCAACCAAACCAATCCAAACCAACCAAACCAATCCAAACCAACCAAACCAACCAAACCAAACCAACCAAACCAATCCAAACCAATCCAAACCAACCAAACCAATCCAAACCAATCCAAACCAATCCAAACCAATCCAAACCAATCCAACCAATCCAACCAAACCAACCAAACCAACCCAAACCAATCCAAACCAATCCAAACCAACCAAACCAACCAAACCAATCCAAACCAACCAAACCAATCCAAACCAACCAAACCAACCATGAACCAATCCAACCAATCCAAACCAATCCACATCCAATCCAAACCAATCCCAAACCAACCAAACCAATCCAAATCCAATCCAAACCAACCAAACCAATCCAAACCAATCCAAAACCAATCCAAACCAATCCAAACCAATCCAAACCAACCAAACCAATCCAAACCAATCCAAACCAACCAAACCAATCCAAACCAACCAAACCAATCCAACCAACCAAACCAACCCAAACCAACCAAACCAATCCAAACCAATCCAAACCAATCCAAACCAATCCAACCAAACCAACCAAACCAATCCAAACCAATCCAAACCAACCAAACCAATCCAAACCACATCGAACCAATCCAAACCAATCCAACCCAACCAAACCAACCAAACCAACCATAAACCAACCAAACCAATCCAAACCAATCCAAACCAATCCAAACCAATCCAAACCAATCCAAACCAATCCAAACCAACCAACCAATCCAAACCAACCAAACCAATCCAAACCAATCCAAACCAACCAAACCAACCAAACCAATCCAAACCAATCCAACCAATCCAAACCAACCAAACCAATCCAAACCAATCCAAACCAACCAAACCAATCCAAACCAATCCAAACCAACCAAACCAATCCAAACCAATCCAAACCAACCAAACCAATCCAACCAATCCAAACCAATCCAAACCAATCCAAACCAATCCAAACCAACCAAACCAACCAAACCAATCCAAACCAATCCAAACCAATCCAAACCAATCCAAACCAACCAAACCAATCCAAACCAATCCAAACCAATCCAAACCAACCAAACCAATCCAAACCAACCAAACCAATCCAAACCAACCAAACCAATCCAAACCAATCCAAACCAACCAAACCAACCAAACCAACCAAACCAATCCAAACCAATCCAAACCAACCAAACCAATCCAAACCAATCCAAACCAATCCAAACCAACCAAACCAATCCAAACCAATCCAAACCAATCCAAACCAACCAAACCAACCAACCAAACCAATCCAAACCAATCCAAACCAACCAAACCAATCCAAACCAACCAAACCAATCCAAACCAACCAAACCAACCAAACCAATCCAAACCAATCCAAACCAATCCAAACCAATCCAAACCAATCCAAACCAATCCAAACCAATCCAAACCAACCAAACCAATCCAAACCAATCCAAACCAATCCAAACCAATCCAAACCAATCCAAACCAACCAAACCAACCAAACCAACCAAACCAACCAAACCAATCCAAACCAATCCAAACCAATCCCAAACCAACCAAACCAATCCAAACCAATCCAAACCAACCAAACCAACCAAACCAATCCAAACCAATCCAAACCAATCCAAACCAACCAAACCAATCCAAACCAATCCAAACCAACCAAACCAATCCAAACCAATCCAAACCAATCCAAACCAATCCAAACCAACCAACCAAACCAATCCAAACCAATCCAAACCAACCAAACCAATCCAAACCAACCAAACCAACCAAACCAACCAAACCAATCCAAACCAATCCAACCAATCCAAACCAATCCAAACCAATCCAAACCAATCCAAACCAACCAAACCAATCCAAACCAATCCAAACCAATCCAAACCAATCCAAACCAATCCAAACCAATCCAAACCAACCAAACCAATCCAAACCAATCCAAACCAACCCAAACCAATCCAAACCAATCCAAACCAACCAAACCAATCCAAACCAATCCAAACCAATCCAAACCAACCAAACCAATCCAAACCAATCCAAACCAATCCAAACCAATCCAACCAATCCAAACCAATCCAAACCAACCAAACCAATCCAAACCAACCAAACCAATCCAAACCAATCCAAACCAACCAAACCAACCAAACCAACCAATCCAAACCAATCCAAACCAATCCAAACCAATCCAAACCAATCCAAACCAATCCAAACCAACCAAACCAACCAAACCAATCCAAACCAACCAAACCAACCAAACCAATCCAAACCAACCAAACCAATCCAAACCAATCCAAACCAATCCAAACCAATCCAAACCAATCCAAACCAACCAAACCAATCCAAACCAACCAAACCAATCCAAACCAATCCAAACCAATCCAAACCAACCAAACCAATCCAAACCAATCCAAACCAATCCAAACCAACCAAACCAATCCAAACCAATCCAAACCAATCCAAACCAACCAAACCAATCCAAACCAATCCAAACCAATCCAAACCAATCCAAACCAATCCAAACCAATCCAAACCAATCCAAACCAATCCAAACCAATCCAAACCAATCCCAAACCAATCCAAACCAATCCAAACCAATCCAAACCAATCCAAACCAATCCAAACCAACCAAACCAATCCAAACCAACCAAACCAATCCCAAACCAATCCAAACCAATCCAAACCAACCCAAACCAATCCAAACCAATCCAAACCAATCCAAACCAACCAAACCAATCCAAACCAATCCAAACCAACCAAACCAATCCAAACCAATCCAAACCAATCCAAACCAACCAAACCAATCCAAACCAATCCAAACCAATCCAAACCAATCCAAACCAATCCAAACCAATCCAAACCAACCAAACCAATCCAAACCAATCCAAACCAACCAAACCAATCCAAACCAATCCCAAATCCAATCCAAACCAATCCAAACCAATCCAAACCAACCAAACCAATCCAAACCAATCCAACCAATCCAAACCAATCCAAACCAATCCAAACCAATCCAAACCAATCCAACCAATCCAAACCAACCAAACCAATCCAAATCCAATCCAATTCCAATCCAAATCCAATCCAAATTCAAACCAATCCAAATCCAATCCAAATCCAATCCAAATCCAATCCAAATCCAATCCAAATCCAATCCAAATCCAATCCAAATCCAATCCAAATCCAATCCAAATCCAATCCAAATCCAATCCAAATCCAATCGTAATTTGCATATCGTCGTGCAGGGCTTCTTTTGATTTCAGGGGCTACTTTGGATTTTGGATTTTCTGAAAAGATTAAGCGAAAAAATACCAAATTTCAAACAGAAAGTTGGCATTCAACTATCAACAAGACACCCGAATGGTTATAATGGCGATTTGATAGTAATTTACTTTACAATTCTTGTTTCAAAATGTCCAAAGTAGCCCCCGATTTGCCCAAAAAAGCCCCGCACGACGGTAAGTTCAAATTGTTTTTCAGCTCCATTGTTAAAAGTATGATATTTTGTGTAAAATTGAAATTCAATAAACTTCGTGTTTTGTTCCATAATTGAATAAACGATCAGAGATTAATAACTGCAAAGTATGATTCAAATCTCTCTCTCACATCATGTGCACCATGCATTCATTACACTTCCGCCTCATTAGGAACATAAAATTACGCTTGCCATCTCCCTGAAAGATTACACTGCACCCGTATCTCTGCAGCGGGCTCCGTATAGGGCGACGACTTGATGCGATGAACCAAGGGAACGGGAGCGAAAGAATTTCTCAATTTCCTTTCCCAAACGAGCAGCGCAATGTGCTTGCAGACATGTGTTCATCCCATTGTGCGGAGGTACCAAACCAGCCATCATCTCGTTGTACATTCATAAAGCAAAATCTCCAGACACATTCATAATTTCCGCAAGATGGGCAACTAAAGTGCATCTACGCGAATCGCAAGGTTCGGCGTGAGAAAACATTCATCCTATGCGCGCTCATCCGCGGCATTTTTCGATGGCTTTTTCGAGTTGGTTTGATTTATTCCCGAGATGAAAAGTTTCGAAACAAAAAACTACATGCCGTGTAACCCAATCTAGGATCCTAAATCGAAAGGAAAATGGTCGAATTATAAAATATTTATGTGAAAAAAGTCAATGAATGGATGGTCAAAGGACAAAAATGTGAAAGACAAATGTGAATTTTGAGAATTTTCTGAATTTTACGCCAAAGTTGTAGATAACCAACTTTTTTATGCACACTTCACATAAAATTAGTCTCCAAGTAATTGCAGATTTCAATAGTTATATTGTATACGGTTTTTTAGTCACATGAAAAGTGTTAGTTTTGAGTGTCCATTAGAAAAATAGACAAATAGCAATTTATTACTTTTCCGTCCTCATAAATTTTGTGTTTTACTCTTCGACTGTAGCTGCCTAACCCCATGCTATCGATTGGATTGGCTTGAAAAGACGCAGCAAGACAGTATTCCACAAAACGTATCAGCAGTTTATCACAGTTAATCGGGGCTTAAATAAACAATGCCACCGGAATAAGCAACTGTTCAGAGGCGAAAACTTTGCCTTCAAACAAGCAAAAAGCATGAGTCGCAGGTAAATGTCAGCGGGAGCAAAAAGCTTTAGCAGCGATAAGAACATTTTATTTAATTTTAATAAATTTATACTCGGGCGCATCCGAAGCATAAATAAACACAAAGTTACCATCATCGGGATGAAACCGAAAGAGCATCGCTGCAAAAAGTGAGTTCTCTTATTCGATTTCAATCTTTTTTAGTGCTTGTTGCCTCGAGCAGTCGTGTGCTCGCAGAGCAGAGAAGAATTCACATTTTCCAGTCGGATCAGATTCGAGGCAACCATGCCGAGCAGGAGTAGGAGTGCAAGAGCCCGCCCACCATCGATTGCCCGCTGCATCCTTTTGAGATTTTCATCCGTTCTATGTCGGTCCATTTTTGCGTTAAAGCTTATCGATCTGAGTGAAGTTCGTTCGATTGGAAGTTTTCGATTTGTTCCATCGTACACAAGAATTCTTTTAGAATAAATGGTTCATGCAGTAAAATGTGTTCAGCTTAGCTTTGACTGACAGTGACTACACATTTATGTACACTACCCGCCGGAAGTATGGAAGCGCAAAAAAAAGTATTGCAACACCTGCTTTGAATATTGCAACACCCCAACAAGTTTAGCATCACTGGGGTGATTCAACTATGACGTCCACTACTTTTTTAGATTTCTAGATCCCCCTCCCCCCTCTGTCACGCTTTTTTTGTATACCTAGTATATGCACTGTCACAAAATCTTAGACCCCCTCTCCCCTTAAACCTGCGACATCATTATTGAATGACCCTCTAGAACTTCTGCATATTCGTGATGATGTATCATCGGATCTTTTCTATTTTGCAAGCATCGCTCATTGATCCCTGGTGACCACCTATTGGTCCTCCGCAAGTTCAGTAATTTCAGTAATTTTTTTAATCCTTCTGTTATAGCAATGGCAGAGCAAAATCAATGCAAGCATCCTCACCTATTGGTCCTCCGTAAGTTCCGGAGCATCCGGAGAAGTAGTCAATTTCAGTTTTTTTTTAACTAATTTTATTTGCTAATTATCTAATACATGCATTCATCTCTTAGACTAGGTGTTCCGTGTTTTCTTAACACTATCATCCTTATTTGCTATGTTACGCTTTTAGTTATTATTAATACATTTCAATTGCCTCTGGCAGTTAGAATTTTCCTTTGGTTGAATTGAACCATGTAGGAATTACAATGTTTTCAACTTAAACTAAACTTAACCTATTCTATACTAAGGGTACAAGGATTAATCGTTGCAATAGAAGATTGCAACGATTTTGTCTAAAATTGGAAATTATTTTGTTGTACATTTGTGCAATGTCTCAATATTAGAAGTTCTATGAAGTTCATTGGTATTTATACCACGGAGGCAACTTCAGAATCATTTTCAAAATTTTATTTTGAATCCTCTGGAGTGCCTTCTTTCTGGTATTGCAGCAACTAGCCCATATTGGCACAGCATACAACATGGCTGGTCTAAAATTTGTTTGTAAATCAAAAGTTTGTTCTTAAGACAAAGTTTTGATTTTCTGTTTATAAGTGGATATAGACACTTAATATATTTGTTACATTTGGCTTGAAGGCCTTCAATGTGATTTTAAAAGTTAATTTTTGATCTAGCAGAAGTCCTAAATATTTAGCTTCGCTAGACCAATTAATTGGAACCCCATTCATAGTGACAATATGTCTGCTCGAAGGTTTCCACTAAGACGCTCTCGGCTTCTGTGGGAACATTATAAGCTGAGTTTTTGCAGACTTACGGGAACTTTTCCATTTTGCAAGTACGTGGAGAAAATCTCCACACTTTTTTGCAATCTACTATAAATGACACGAAGGCTTCGCCCTTTGACTGAAAGGCCCGTGTCATCTGCAAACAAAGATTTTTGACACCCTGGTGGTAAATCAGGTAAGTCAGAAGTAAAGATGTTATACAATATGGGTCCCAGTATGCTGCCTTGGGGGACACCAGCCCTTACAGGTAATCTATCAGATTTAGTATTCTGGTAGTTTACCTGCAGTGAGCGATCTGATAAATAATTTTGGATCAGTTTAATGATGTACAGAGGAAAATTAAAATTCATCAATTTTACAATCAAACCTTCATGCCAAACACTGTCAAATGCTTTCTCTATATCAAGAAGAGCAACTCCAGTCGAATATCCTTCAGATTTGTTGAGCCGAATTAAGTTCGTAACTCTTAATAACTGATGAGTGGTTGAATGCCCATGGCGAAAACCAAATTGCTCATCAGCAAAAATAGAATTGTCATTAATATGAACCATCATTCTATTTAAAATAATCTTTTCAAACAGTTTGCTTATTGAAGAAAGCAAACTGATTAAGGATAACTAGAAGCCTCAGCTGGATTTTTGTCCGGCTTCAAAATTGGAACAACTTTGGCGTTTTTCCATTTATCTGGAAAGTATGCCAATTGAAAACATTTGTTAAATAAATTAACCAAAAGGATAAAGAGCTCTCAGGAAGTTTTTGATAAGTATGTAGAAAATACCATCATCACCCGGGGCTTTCATATTTTTAAATTTTCTAGTAACAGATCTTACTTCATCCAAATTGGTTCCCAACGAAGGGTCAAAACATTCTCTTGATTGAGAATGTCTTCGAAGCTCCGTGTAACCTGATCCTCAATTGGACTAGTGAGACCTAGACTAAAATTATGGGCACTCTCGAACTGCTGAGCAAGTTTTTGAGCCTTTTCGCCATTTGTTAATAAAATTTTATTTCCCTCTTTAAGCGCTGGAATTGGCTTTTGAGGTTTTTTAAGAATTTCGATAATTTCCAAAAGGGTTTTGAACTGGGATCCAACTTCGAGACATTATTCTCAAAGTTGGTATTTCTCAGATTAGCGAAACGTTTTTGAATTTCATTTTGCAAATCTCGCCAAATAACTTTCAACGCGGGATCGCGAGTTCTTTGGTATTGCCTTCTTCTCACATTTTTAAGACGGATCAGTAGCTGAAGATCGTCGTCAATAATATTGGAGTTGAATTTAACTTCACATTTCGGAATTGCAATGCCTCTGGCTTCGAAAATTAAATTTGTCAAAGATACGAGAGCATTATCAATATCACTTTTGGTATCGAGAGGAATATCAACATCAAAATTCCTATCGATATACGTTTTGAGAGAATCCCAATCAGCTCTATGATAATTAAAAAGTAGAGCTGATTGGATTATAAATAGCTTCTTGTAAGACTTCAAATGTCACAGGAAGGTGATCAGAGCCACAGTCAGCATGCGTTACCAATTCGCCACACAGCTGCCTTGAATCCGTTCAAACTAACTCACTTGTAGAAGGATTTCGCCCGGAAGAAAACAAGTTGGTCCATTGGGATATTGAATAGTATAATATCCCGCAGAACAATCTTCAAATAAAAGTTTACCATTGGAATTGCTTTGAGGATTATTCCATGAACGGTGTTTGGCATTGAAGTCACCAATTACGAAGAATTTTGATTTGTTGCGACTCAGAATTTGAATAACAGCTTTCAACAGATTCTTTAGCTACCCACTTCATACAAAAAGCAAGTAGGCTGCAATGAAGGAAAATTGTCCAAAATTTGTTTCAACAGAAACTCCCAAGGTTTCAAAAACTTTGGTTTCAAACGAAGAAAATAATTTATGTTTGATACGTCTATTAATGACAATGGCGACCCCACCACAGGCGCTGTCAAGACGATCATTTCTGTAGATAAAATAGTTTGGATCTCTTTTAATGGAGAGTCCTGGTTTTAAATACGTTTCAGTTATAATGGCAATATGCACATTATGAACTGAAAGGAAGTTGAATAATTCATCTTCCTTACCCTTTAGAGAGCGGGCATTCCAATTTAGAACTTTCACACAATTATTTGGATCCATTGAAACGGAGTCCGATAACAATTTTTTGTGTGTACTTTATACCAACATGAACAGCTTCTGGTATGGTATTTGCTTTGAACATTGCATCAATCATGTGATGCAATTGTTCAGTTAAAAAATCAAAATCGGAAGCAGTCATGCTACCTGAATCGGCAACATGACCATTATTTTCCGTTGGGACATGGGTATAAACCTCATTTTGAGAAGAGAAATTTGGTCTACCAGCAGCGATGTTTGCAGACGTAGGTACATTCGAAAAATTGGAATTTACTGAAGTGCTTGCTACCCGTTGACGAGCGGCAGTGACTAGTGAGATGTGAGAAGGGAGAAGTGAGAAGCGAGAAGTGATAAGTGAAGAGCAGGGAATCAATTTTTTTGGAATGCACATGCGAAACAAGCGACAAAAGAGAACCAACGATAAAGCTTTATAATGATTAATTATTTTAGAGCGTCTTAGGGGAAATGCTACAAGGTTAAAAGACTATTATTCTTCCATTTACTTCCACCTTAACCTTGATAAAGCTTTGTTGTTGTCGGAGATAATAATGACAAAGATCCGAAAAATTTTGTCAGCTACAAAAAAGAAGACAATTTTGTTTCTAATTTTTCATCCCGTTATTTTGCATTATTTCTAGAGCAAATTACGGTTTTATGCTATCATAGTTTTTGCTTTTATGGAAATATTTGAGAATCGAACAATGATTACAAAATTAGCATCATATTTTCGGAAATATCAGAGCATGCAAGGCAAATTATTCATGTCATATTATGCTCGGTTTCTGATAAAGGTTTGTCGCTAGGTGCGTTTGTCAGTAACAAATTCGGTTGATGACCAAGAGAATATTGTTAGGCGTTGCTCTAATATTGCTTCCCAGGTGAAAAGCGAAAAGTGAGAAGTGAGAAGCGGTAATTGAGAAGTGACAAATGAGAAATTAGAAACGATAAGTGAGATTTAAGATGAAAGAAATAAGAAGCGAGAAGAGAGAAGTAGGAAGTACGAAGTGAAAAATGAGAAGTGCGAAGTAAGTAGTGTAAAGTGAGAAGTGAGGAGTAAGAAGTGAATAGTGAGAAGTAAGAACTGAGAAGTGAGAAACAAGTGGTGAGAAACGAGAAGCGAGTAGGAAGAAGTACAATGTGGATGAGAAGTAAAATGTGCGAAGTGAGAAGTGAAAAGAGAGAAGTGACAAATAGGAAGGGAGAAATGAGAAGTAAGAAAACGGCAGCGAGAAGTGAAATGTGAGATTTGGGAAGTGTGAAGTAAAAAATTATATTCGAGTAGTGAGAAGTAAAAGGTGGGCGGAAGTGGAAAGTTATTTCTAAAAAGTGAAAAGGAAATAAATAGAAGTGAGATGTGAGAAGTAATATGTAAGATGTGAGATGTAAGAAGTGAGAAACAAGAAGGGAGAAGTGAGAAGATAGGAATGAGAAATTAGAAGTGAGAAGTAAAAGGCAAGAAGTGAGAAGTAAGAAGTGGGAAGTGAAAAGTGAGAAGTGGGAAGTCAGAAGTGAGAGGCGAGAAGTAAAAAGTGAGAAGTGAGAAATGGGATAAATATGTAAGATTTGAAAAATGAGAAGAGAGAAACGAGAAGTGATAAGTGAGAGCCGAGAAATGAGAAGCTGCAAGTGAGAAGTGAGAAATTCGATACGAGCAGTGAGAAAAGCAAGAAGTGAGAAACGAGAAGTGATAAGTGAGAGCCGTGAAGTGGGTTGGAAGCGACAAATTCGAAGTGAGATTGAGAAGTGAGAAATTCAATAAGAGAAGTGAGATATAAGATGTGAGAAGTGAGAAGCGAGAAGTGAGAAACGAGAAGTGAGAAGCGAGAAGTGAGAAGTAAGAAGCCAGAATTGAATGGAGAGAACTCACAACTCAGAAGTGGAATAAAAGAAGTGAGGAGCAAGAAATGAAAAGTAGTAAGATGTGAGAAGTGAAGGCAAGAAGGGTAAAGTTAGAAGATATAAGTGGGGAGTGTGAAGTGAGAAGTGGGAAATAAGAAGTGAGAAGTGAGGAGCGAGAAGTGTGAAGTGAGAGGTGAGAAGTGAATAGTAAGAAGTGAGAAATGAGATAAAGATGTGATATGTGAAAAGTGAAAAGTGTGAAATTAGAAGTGATAAGTGAGAGCCAAGAAATGAGAAGCTATATCTAAGTGAGAAGTAAGAAGTGAGGAATTTGATACGAGAAGTGAGATGTAAGATGTGAGAAGCGAGAAGTGAGGAACGAGAGCGATCACCATCCTTAATGGCGCCTACAAAAAGATATCACAGATCATCTTCCGTCGTCTGTCACCATTAGTGAATGAGTTCGTGGGAAGCCGGCTTCGTTGACGACCGCTCGACAACGGACCAGATTTTTACTGTACGGTAAACCTTGCCGTGAATACCAGGTCCTAACGCACCATCTGTTCATTGATTTCAAGGCGGCATACGACAGTATAGACCGCGTAGAGCTATGGAAAATTATGGACGAGAACAGCTTCCCTGGGAAGCTTACCAGACTGATCAAAGCAACGGTGGATGGTGTGCAAAACGGTGTCAAGATTTCGGGCGAACACTCCAGTTCGTTCGAATCGCGCCGAGGATTAAGACAAGGTGATGGACATTCGTGCCTGTTGTTCAACATTGCGCTAGAAGGTGTCATGCGGAGAGTCGGGTGTAACAGCCGGGTACGATTTTCAACAGATTCAGTCAATTTATTTGTTTCGCGGATGACATGGACATTGTCGGCCGAACATATGCAAAGGTGGCAGAATTGTACACCCGCCTGAAACGTGAAGCAACAAAAGTTGGACTGGTGGTAAATGCGTCAAAGACAAAGTACATGCTTGTAGGCGGAACCGGGCGCGACAGGGCCCGCCTGGGAAGCAGTTTTACGATTGACGGGGATACTTTCGAGGTGGTCGAGGAATTCGTCTATCTCGGATCCTTGCTAACGGCTGATAACAATGTTAGTCGTGAAATACGAAGGCGCATCATCTGTGTAAGTCGGGCCTACTACGGTCTCCAGAAGAAACTGCGGTCAAAAAAATTCGCCACCGCACTAAATGTGTCATGTATAAGACGCTAATAAGACCGGTTGTCCTATACGGACATGAAACATGGACAATGCTCGAGGAGGACTTGCAAGCACTCGGAGTATTCGAGAGACGGGTGCTTAGGACCATCTTTGGCGGTGTGCAAGAAGACTGTGTGTAGCGGCGAAGAATGAACCATGAGCTCGCCCAACTCTACGGCGAACCCAGTATCCAGAAGGTAGCTAAAGCCAGAAGGGTACGATGGGCAGAACATGTTACAAGAATACCGGATAGCAACCCTGCAAAGATGGTGTTCGCTTCCGATCCGGCAGGTACGAGACGGCGTGGAGCGCAGCGAGCGAGATGGGCAGACCAGGTGCAAAACGACTTGGCGAGCGTGGGGCGTATTCGAGGATGGAGAGATGCGACCTCGAACCGTGTATTGTGGCGTCAAATTGTTGATTCAGTGTTATCTGTTTAGATGTAGACTAAATAAATGATTGAATGAATGATCTCTAACTCCTCCGAGAAGTCATGGGGAGTCAGATGCATGTTGTTCGCTTAGACAGACGATATTCTGTCCATGCTTGTGACCCGGAGCAACTGATGTTGATATTCGTGTAGCTCGCCACTCAGAAGCGCGGATATCAAACCAGTTTCGACCAGGACTTCATTCTTGGCATGTTCATCATTGAAAATAGCTGCAAGGATGGACCTGGTCAACTGGAACGTTTGCTCGTTCAAAAACAAAACGATCGAGCTGAAGAATTTCTTTGAGAAGGAAATAGACGTGGCGTTCATTACTGAAACTCACCTAAAACCGGAGGTGAACGTCAACATCCCGGACTTTGCATCGTACGACTCGACTGGCCGTCCAGGGGAGGTGGTGTGGCCATCGCTCTTCGATACAAAATCAACTGTCACCTGCTGCCAAGCTTCCAGTTGACCTGAATGAAAAACATCAAGCCTGGGGCAACAGTCGCGGCACCATCTGGAACAACGATATTGAGGAAGGCCACTACTCGGCTGAGACGGTCCGGAGCTCATGCACGATCATATTTCGCAGCCGATTGCCTACCAGAAGCTCAGCTCAGACCACTATCCGGTGGTGGCGGAAGTGGGCTCCTCGGTCAATCAGCATCAGCAGTCCCGATGAAACTACCATCGTGCCAACTGAGGCCGGTTCCAAAAGTGCGTGGACGACAACATAAACTACCAGCGACATCCGACCACACTCGAAGAAATCGACGAGCAGCTGCACGCCATCCAAGAGACGCTATCCCAGGCCCTTGAGCAACGGCCCACTGCTCGACTGATAAGCAACACCCTAACCATTGATACAAAGATTTTATCCGTTTACGAAATGTTACGCGAAGGTAGTACCAGTGCACTGGCAGTCGTCTTTAAGGCACGTTGCAATCGCCTAACACAAATTATCCAGGCCATAATGGTGGACCACAGGAATAGTGATTTCTCCAATAAGATTCGTGCTCTTCCAGACTGTGCTAAACTATTCTGAAAAATAGCCAAAATCCTACAATTCCCGCTTGTCTGTTATTGTCGACGACCACCCATTCGTCGGCTAACGCAAATCTTTGATTTTTCAACTAATTTGGTTTGTTATGAAAACTCATATGTGAATATGTACGTTATGTGGAAGATATTGATTTGGAAAATGTATTGGAGGTAACCACTTTCCCTTCGATGGGACTCGAACCCATGACCCTACAGTACGCTAGACTGGTGCTTTAACCAACTAAGCTACGAAGGACCTCCGTCGACCTTCGCAACCTAGCGGCTACTGAACGAGCTCGAGATTCCCAAATTGGACGCATAGTCAAATCACTCGCAATCCATTTATCAAGCCAATACTTTTACATGTGTATTGTACACGTCCACATTAGAGGAGCGTGAGTATTTAGAATGTCTGGCGGCTATACACATTCTTCATCAGCAACGGTACTGATCAAGTGAGGTTGTGTAAGCTATTTGCCAGTCGGTCGTCAAGCTCAGACCCGACCGCATTGCGTAGGCAAGAGCACGCAACTCAAGTTCAGTTCAATCAAAGGTAATTGCCTATTTCCGGGGATTAAACCACCCGACTTGGACGTTAATTTACAATGTTATGAAAACTCATATGTGAATATGTACGATATGTGGAAGATATTGATTTGGAAAATGTATTGGAGGTAACCACTTTCCCTCCGTTGCTGATGAAGAATGTGTATAGCCGCCAGACATTCTAAATACTCACGCTCCTCTAATGTGGACGTGTACAATACACATGTGGAAGTATTGGCTTGATAAATGGATTGCGAGTGATTTGACTATGCGTCCAATTTGGGAATCTCGAGCTCGTTCAGTAGCCGCTAGGTTGCGAAGGCCGACGGAGGTCCTTCGTAGCTTAGTTGGTTAAAGCACCAGTCTAGCGTACTGTAGGGTCAGGTATTCGAGTCCCATCGAAGGGAAAGTGGTTACCTCCAATACATTTTCCAAATCAATATCTTCCACATAACGTACATATTCACATATGAGTTTTCATAACATTGTAAATTAACGTCCAAGTCGGGTGGTTTAATCCCCGGAAATAGGCAATTACCTTTGATTGAACTAATTTGGTTTGCTAATTATCATAATACAATAATACAATAATCATATAAGGTAGTCTACACCAGAGCTTTAATAAATAAAGCATCCAATGAATGATTAAATTTGTTATGATTAAATCATTCAACTCTAGAATTGAAGATTATGATTAATGATTTATCCATTTTTGACAATGATTAATTATTATGATTAACGATTAAAATAATTTTTGACAATGATTAACGATTATGATTGAAGAATAAAACGTTTGAAGTATGATTAACGATTACCGATCGTGATTGAATGTTGACACAATATGTGTATGATTAATGATTAACGATCGATATGATTAATGATTAATGATTATAAATAATCAAATAGATGATTTGCATAGTGATCAATAATCAAGTAACCTGTCTACCAAATTATGTTATTAAAGGAATAAAAATTGTATGATTATGATTAAAGAATGATGAATAATAGCAATGTATGTAATGATTTAAATTGATGAATAATGAATAAACTCAAAACAATCATGAATACGATTAGTGATTAATGATTAAATGCAAAAATCTATGATTAACGATTAGTGATTAATGATTGAATCGTATTTTTGAATGATTATGATTATTGAATAATGATTAAATAACCCATTATTCATTAATCATGATTGAATCTATAATTTATCACTTTTTTTTATTTTAAATTTTTTTTTAACTAATTTTATTTGCTAATTATCTAATACATGCATTCATCTCTTAGACTAGGTGTTCCGTGTTTTCTTAACACTATCATCTTTATTTGCTATGTAATATTTTTAGTTATTATTAATACATTTCAATTGCCTCTGGCAGTTAGAATTTTATGATTAATCACTAATGCTCTGGTCTACACAGGCTATAAATCAGTGAAAACGATATTTCTGTACCAGGATTATTTAGCTTAAAAGAAAAAAATAATCATAATTCAATGTGAGAATATCAATCGAGTACATTGAACATTGAGAGGAAATTCATTGCTCTAATGAAAATTTAATTTGATCGAGTTCGCAACTCCCAGGAATGAACCATCAGCCCAAACCAAATATATTAGTACATATATCAAATATTATCTAACTTATGAGCAAAATTTTGTAACAAAAGTTTATCACTCCCATATTAAAGATTCCATGAGATTATTGTCAAAATTTCGAATGCTGGGTCAACGTTAGCTTAAATTCACTGGATCAGGTGAAGATTTTCTTGTGATGGACCAGACGGTAGCTACCCAGACAGAGCTGATCCAACTTGAAGGTTCCTTCCTGGTCCCCTTAGCCACCTTGCTGTATCAATCACTCAACTTGCAAATCATTCGTTCTACAGCCATCGGGCGTTCATTACACAGTCCGTACCGCGATCAAAAATGGACATTTTTATCCATTCGTCCGACCCCGAGCCTGACCTTTCCGCACGCTTCCCATCACCATCCGATGCTCGGTACACATCCATCCACTCCTTAATGCTATTCATTTATGCTTACCTACGCGGCAACCACCGCACCCGAAAGACCCCGACCAACCGACCACCGCCCGATCCGACGAAGTAGGAATGGGCGATACCGATACGATATATCGGGAATCGATATTTTCGCTCCGATTAATCGATATTTCGTATCGATTTTTTTAAGTTCGATATTTGACTGTATCGATTTTTTCTAGCCGATATCGGATTTCGATTTTTTGAATTCCAAAAATATAGCGCATTAGGCACAATCTGTTAAAAACTGCGAAACAGCGAAACTTTGATGTGCGATTCGATGACCTGAAATGAAAAATCTAAACTAACACTGTTTTTTTTTTTTTTGCTCGTGCTTTTAATTTTTCGGGCGTATCGATATATCGGAATATCGATGTTTCAACGCCGATATTTTTCGGCATCGATTTTTCGACAATAAAAACATCGATTCGGCAGTATCGATATTTTTCCGAAAAACGCCCATTCCTACGACGAAGACGACGACAATGGCAAATGGTGATGGGGATGGTGCGCAATCGCCGGAACAATTACGTCACTCCGCCTCCAACGTCGACTCAAAAACGCTCTCGATTGGCCGGTTTTTGTGTCTTCGTTCGTCTTTCGTTGCGACGAGCTCCGCCGCCACCGCCACCATACACCGGCATCGTACACCGCGTACACAGTGACAAGCGAACGAACTCTCGACTCGTGCTGCTGCCTCTCTGCCGATGGCGCGCCGTAAAACCAGGGATGAAAAAAGTCAAATGAAAACGAGAGCGAGAGCGAAATTGAAAAAAAACTGAACTCCGAGCGCAACCAACACTGTTATCCGGAGCGGAAGGGTTGTTGCTGGTTGCAAAAGTGATAAAATTGTAATCCGATGCTATGGAAGGAAAATGAAAATTTTACGTTTATTTCAGCTCTTGGAGCTTTTGAGCACTTGTTTGCTTCGGAATTGTGTTGGTAAAGGGGTACACTAATACAGAGCTCGAAGCTTCGACGAGCATAGGAAGCGTGGTGACAATTGTTATGCTTCTTTTTGTTGCGATCGAAGCAGGCAGCCAGCCGTTTCCAAGGTGTTCCCGAGTGCATCTTGTTTTATGTGAGTCGAATGAATTTTAAACATGTTTGCGCGTTTCATTGTTCTTCGGGTGCACTTCGTCGAAAGAGATGGGTCAGAGGAAAGAGTGCAGCAGGAATGGCAAACAGCTGAAGGGCGAAGGAAAAAATCGAATGTAATTAAAAGCAATTATTTAATTAAACAAAACAGGAGAAGTATTATTCAATTAAACGCTATCGTAGCAGACGATCTCTGGAAATGAGAGTTTGTTTTTCTCTGAATGTGCTTTCTTCATCACAGCGCCAGCGATTAGATATGGATCGAGAACGAAACCATAAATAACTGAAAATGCATTTAGAATAATGAACCACGAATTCGGGTACGCCTCGGAACAAAACCATGAGATAACCTGAATCCAGTCCGGAACAGTGACGTCATTTCTTGCTATCGGCAAAAACTGAACAGTCCAATTAGAAGAACTTTACGGAAATTGTGTAGCGTTAGTCCAATCGAACCATGGAAATCAGTGTATTGACTTGACTACTCTTCTATATCGAGAGTGGTCGCAATCGCTACATTAGAACGTGAAAAATGTTGTTCGAGTAGGGCAAAAAAACGTCAAGCGGTAATTGAGCTAAAATTATACCATTTGTGGGTAGGAACTGTTTTTGTATCTCAATTTAGCACGTGTGCATTTGAACGGTTCTTTCAATAGAGGATAACATTGCTCAGAGCTTATGGCACACACCAACTTGAAACCTCTTTCTCTTGTTCAAATTATTCCGTGGCTTCACGGTTTTTTGCTTGTAACTTGGCCAGTCTTGTAAGTAATACGATTTTTTTTAGAAATGCTCATTGATTTTTTTTGTTTAGGCACAAAGAAACAGACGTCACACTCAACACATATTACATCGTTCACCTTTTTAACGGTGGATTCAATTTTTTGTAGGTGGTCAATCGGCCACTGATTGCGCTTCCATCGATTTTGCTTGTGTTTGACGTTTACGCACTACCGCCATCTGGTTGCGCTTGTCCAACCACAGTGAATTTAGAATTGGGCGATAATGATTCCGCGGCGATGATTTTGATTGCATTTTGTTCTAAGTGGGACGTCTGTTTCTCTGTGGTTTAGGTATGAATTTGTGATGATAATTATCTATCATCTACCTTTGCATGCGGAGCAAAGTGGTAAGTACAGTCACCGACATAATAAAGTCTCCAAAGGCCGAGTTTTATTCGTAGTTATATCACAGAGAACAGACATGGATGCTCGAACAAAATTTCGTTTAAAACATGTGTAAAGATTCAAATCGCACCTCAGCACCGCCAACGCAGGCTGCTCGACATAAAAACTCAATTCCACTAAGTGATGGCGTTGGCATACACTTCATAAACAATGTAGTGCTGCCACCTAGGAGCGAGCCTGGGAGCAATTCAGAATGAACACTAGCGCTAAAAAGTAAAACACGGCAAATTTTAACCATATTTATCAGCACACTAGCACCGCGCAACGGGGGCATAACGACATACTTTAAAATGACCAGTACAAACTTTTACACAAGCACGCGAATGAAGATGTACGTCTGTTCTCTGTGGTTATATTGGTCAAATTTGAAGATTTGAAATTCGGTTGTCCGTGAACCGATTTGGTTGAAAATTTTAACAGAGCTCAAATATAACTTGAATTTTACCATATCACAGCATACTTCAACTATATTTTTTCACAGTGTACGAAAATATTGCGGTTGAACCAAAAGGATTGTTTTTGCTGAACATGTTTTAGTTTACAACTCATAAATTTCAAATTTCTCATAAAACTCAAATTTCAATTTCAAAAAATAAATGTTTGAACATAATAATCAAGATGAATACACCACTAGGTGTTCCAATCTGCCAAATTCACGATTCAGCCATCTTGGATTTTAGTATGGGAGAGCCAGCCGGTTTGTTTATGTTTTGCACCGAAAATGAATTTTTCACCCCCGCCTTCTTCTCGTCCATAAATTGGGCAGATTGAAACACCTAGCTGTGTATTCATCTTGATAATAATCTTCTCCATTCAGCTTGGTCGCAGTCTCCGCAGACGCAGTCTACAAATCGTCTTTAACCTGATCGATCCACCTTGCTCCGATATTCTGACTACGTGCCAGGCCCACAGCAGTCGTACGATTTCGCGGTGTGAACGATGAATAGTTCTCCTGATTGCTGATGCAACTCGTGGTTCATGACACGCAGCACTTTACTTTCGAAAACTCATCGTCCAGATCTCGTGTCCGTAGAGATCTAACGGTCTAACGAGCTTTTTGTAGTTAGTCGGTTAAGTACGACAGCAAACTCCATTCGATCAGTACGTTTTGCAGAGTCAAAGTAAGTATGATTTTTACCCATGACGCGTCTCCGAATTTCACTGCTGGTACCTCTTTCAGCGGTTACTAGTGAGCCCATGTACACGAATTCTTCATCCACCTTGATTTCGTCACTACCGATACAAACTCGTGATGGCTGGCTCTCGTTGTCTTCTCTTGAGCCTCTTCCTATCATATACTTGTCTAATGTGTTAATGACTAGCTTAGCTTCCCTTTACAGTCTTCAGATGTAGGCTTCCTCCATCTTTTTTAAAGTTACGGACCATAATATCGATGTCGTCGGCGCAACCAAATAGCTGAATGCACTTCGTTAGAATCGTACCACTCGTGTCAAGCCCTGCCCTTCGTATTACCCAATCCAAATCGATGTTGAATAAAAGGCACGAAAAACCATCACCTTGCCGCAACCCTCTGCGCGTTTCGAAGGGACTCGAGAATGTCCCTGAAACTCGAACTACGCACATCACCCGATCCATCGTCGCTTTGATCAACCGTGTCAGTTTATGTGGAAATCTGTGTTCGTGTATTAGCTGCCATAGCTAGTCCCGATCGATTGTTTCAAATGAAGTCAATGAAAAGATGATGTGTGGGCACTTTGTATTTGCGGCACTTCAGCAATCGCTTATGAATCCCCTCTGGTACTACCCCACGAAATCTCTTGCAATTGGTGCTAGTCGACAGCTTAAAATGTGGGAACGCATGTTGTATTTGCGGGGATGCAATTCATCGTAGATTATCCTGTAATATTTGGTTTTAAAGGCGGCTTGTTGGGCCTGACCAAACCTCCTGTCTCGCCGGAAAAACATCGTGTCAGGTTTGTTAAGTGTCCAAGTAGCAGCAGATCTTGATTGTTCACACTGTAATTCAATTGGGAGCGGCAACGACTATGTTCAACGGCTTTGCGATCCTTCCCCACGCCACTGCGAGTTGTGTGGCGTGCCTAGGATGTGGTGGGGTTTTACAGTAGTGGGCTCTTTTAAATTTCTATTGTTTGAGCATCAAATAGGCAAGTTCATCGATGTACCCCTCGGCGAAACATGCGGCTGGTGGGTGTGCGTAACCACCCATCTCCCAAGAGAAGGTTTTTCTCAGTAACGTCCAAAATTGATTAGTCTACTACTAGCCATTGAATGGTTTGGACAGGGTCCGAATTTCCGAGGAATTTAATCCAAAATATAAAGCTATGTCCATTTAGAATCCGGAATCATTTATTGTATTGCAGTGGCATGGAAAGTGACCGCTGAAAGAATTCGTCTACAGCGGTTTGTCATCTGTGTTCACGATGTTTTGTGCAGCGATTCAAAAATTATTCCAGATGGAAGCCGAAAGGAGAGAAAAAAAAATCTGCACACCCACGTTGATAATCCTGCTCATCGACGATGGAACCTACGTCAAAATGAGTTTCGGACAGCTTCCTAGTCGAAAAATCTACATGGTGACGGCACGAGGAGTAATTCCTGCGAAGTTTAAGTTTGCTTTTTGGACAAACTTGCGAAAAAAACAGATGATTTTGGTAAGGGATATGCAGCTGTGGAGCAAAGACCTAAGTGTTTGTGACAAATAAGACGATGGACTCGAAGCTGTTCAAGGATGAATGTCTCAAAAACCGTGGTCTACCTTCCATAAAGCCCATGAAGATCCCATGAAGTTTTGGCCAGATTTGGCGAGTTGCCACTACAGCCGGGAAGTCATCTAGTGGTACCGCGATAATAACGAAGATTTCATCAACTCCGGCCCATCGGGACATTTTGGGCAGTAATGAAGCGGAAGCTCTAGAAAAGTGAAAAAACAGCTCGGGACGCGACTCAGATGACCAAAATGTGGAACAAATGTGCCGTGCCAAGGAAGTTGACTCCGGAGGTGTGCAACGTTTGATGAGTGGAATAAAGAAGAAGGTGCGAATTTTCACTAGAAACAAGAAGAAATGATTTGTATCAATATTTTTTTCTTAAAGTACAGTGAATTACCCTTGTTTTGATGTATTAACCTTATTTGTACGTCAATCCGTTACCGAGATACAGATGATTTTATTATTCCGAATTCTAAATGGAGATAGCTTTATGTGTAGTGTTTGACTATAACAAATGTAATAGACACTAGCAGACCCGACGAACTTCATTTCGCCTAAAATTGATTTATTCTCTGATTAAATCTCGAGTTATCAAGAAAATGATGTTTTATTTGTATGGGAGCCCCCCTTTTCAAAGCGGTGAGGAGTCTCGGACCATCTTAAGAACCTTCACCGGCCAGAAGAACCTCTGCATACAAATTTTCACGCCGATCGGTTCAGTAGTTTCCGAGTCTATAAAGTTCAGACAGACAGAAATTAATTTTTATGCCTATAGATTTTGGAAAACAAATATTGGTGAAATTAATCTCAGAAAAATATATAAAGCTCTTTTAGTGGAATGTATTCAACCATCTAAGACGAATTAAGTACTCTCCATTTAATTATTCCACCAATTAATTTTCGTTATCTTTGCAGATACGTATTTCGACCACAACTGTGTGATCGTCTTCAGTGTCTCGTACTTGACTCAACTTTGTCAACAACCCAACAAGTTGAGTCAAGTACGAGGCACTGAAGACGATCACACAGTTGTGGTCGAAATACGTATCTGCAAAGATAACGAAAATTAATTGGTGGAATTAAATGGAGAGTACTTAATTCGTCTTAGACGGTTAAAATTAATCTCATAACATACAGCGCTGAATAGGATGCAATCATAACACACGTCGGACTCGGTTATCTGGAAACTAGATTTTCCAGATTGGAAGCTTGATCACTCAGTCACTCACTCATATGTCCTGAGCAACCCTAGCGGTACATGTGACCAACGTAAAAGATCTTCATCCTGGGCGGCTGCTCGCTTTAGCCTTGACCTGGGTTCAGGTCAGATTCCTGGCTTTGTTTAGGTTACGTCGCCACCTCTGCCTCCAGTTCAGCGCTTACTTGCAGATTTTGTTTCCAGTTGTGAAGCCACCAGATTCGGATTATAAAACGTAGACATCGGTTAATGAATACTTGTAGTTTCTGCGTGATCTCGACTGATATACACCAAGTTTCGCTGGCCTATAACAGCACATATTTCACGTTGTAGTTGAATATTCAAAAACTTTGCACCGATGGTGCAAAGGGCCGACTTGAAAGATCTCCATCCTGAGCGTTGCCCGGCTATCGCTTTAACCTGTTGCCAGGTTAGATATCGGTCGACTTCTTTTATTTCTTTATTGAGGCTTCGCCGCCATGAGCCTCTGGGTCTGCCTCTGCTGCGATGTCCCGCTGGGTTGCAGTCTAATGCTTGTTTACAGATTTCGTTTCCGCCCCTACGTAGAGTGTGGCCGACCCAGCCCCACTTCCGATCCCAAATTTCTGTTGTTATCGGCCTCTGGTGACAACGACGATGGAGCTCGTTGTTTGAGATCCAGTTGTGAGGCCACCAGCACATAACATAAGTGTAACTCCGAAGAGAAACCGAAGCAAAAAGTTGGCCCCCTTTGCTTCTCGCCAAAGTTGTATAACTGGTATGGGGAACATCGTTCTGTCACATGAGAAAAGCGACACGGAACTCAAAAGTGGTATAAAAGTTAGGTCCTGCACGGACAAATAAATTAACCCAAAAAATGTTGGGGTTGTATACAAGACACGATCGCTCGACGTAAACTACGCAAAACCAAATATAGTAAACTGAACCAATTAGTTCGCTCTATATAGAAGAGAGGGAACTATCTAACCGAAACTACTACCCAGCTTTAGCAGCATCTCCTACTCCGGAGGGAGTAGAAACCCCACTGTCTAGTAGCTGGGCTTCCCCATTCATACACCCCACCCCAGTTCAACAATTATTAATAACCTTAAAGTAGGCAATTACCAAGGATTGGAACGCGCTGCATAGGGGATGCATGATGCATGAAAGAACTGAATTTTTCAATAGTTTAGCGTTGATACTCAAAAGTTTCAATAGTACTGGAAAATTGGTGGAAAGTTAATGAATCGATTGATATATAAATCTTTAAAATCCATTGAAAGATAAAGGACCTATTATTGTTACAAATCTTACATAATTTCGTGACGGTTCCCAATTTTGAAATTTTCATTTTACACCCTGTATCCGAGTCTTCCCCTTAGACGTAGTTTACGTCAAAATTGAGTCAAATCACTTTGTATGCGGTACGCAGTCGTGTCACTTTGTTTTCTCAATGAAGCAAATATTCAAATATACTACCATATCAATCTCATTCATTTTAAGGTACCGTCGTTCGGGGTGACATTGGGCCTAGGGGGTAAGATTGGGCCAAAAACGAAAAATGTTTCAACTCCTTATATCTCAGAAACTGTTAGGAATTTTGATGAAAGCTTCGAACAGTTCGAAATTATATGAAAATTCACGTCTAGGAAATCACAAAATAAATTCCAAGAACTAATTGTGCTCGTACCATAATGCTTGGAATTTGAATGTAAAATTATTGATCGAATGAAACCGTATTAAAATAGTGTCAGTAATGCCCCACAAATCTATTACATAACTAGTTTTAAGATCGATGGATACCTGGTTATCATGTTACGATAATCTGTTGTTATTTTATCGAATTTTATGAATATTTATATAGCGGTTCTGGTTTTTCTTGGCAACGAGCAATGCACGCTGAAAAGGGGTGAGATTGGGCCAAGCCTTTCTTTGATTTGCCATACATAGTTGATAAGAGCCGTAATGTAGGCAATTATTTTTAATGAACGATTGAATCGTTGCATCGTCACCGCTGAACTTTATTGTACTTGGCCCAATGTCACATACATGGAGCACATGTATGCCCAATTTTGGCCCAATGACACCCCCGTTGGTGGTATCACACAGGATTAATTTTACAAAATTAGGCTTCCATTAAGCAAAATAGAATAATCAACTTGATTTCAACCTCTACATATTTTGGACCCTTCCGGCGACATTTTCTTGATTTCTGAACTAAAATCAATGCCGCTGCTAATCCCGCATTGTCTTCATGAAGAATAGATTGCTGCGCATATGTTTGACTAGTTTCCTGTGCGAAAATAACGATATTTAGATGAAATTTAAATGAAATCATTTGTTCAAAAAGACAAGCGTTATTATGCGTTACGCTTCAAACCATATATCGTTGAAAATCTCAATTCAATCAAATCTCTCTCATTCAAGCATCCCAATCAAAATATAATACTTTGCTTTAGCTTAAATGACCTGTGTAAATTGAAAATTCATCTTTGAACAGACTAAAATGAGGGTGTCCAAAATGTGAAGGGGAAGGTGGTCGGTCGGTTGCCGACACTGGTCGCTTGTCGCTTGAAATATCCAATATTTAAAACATGTGCACATGTGTATTTCACTTCAAAAACATATTTTTTCAATTATCGTAACTTAATTTAATTAATTCCTAAACGTTTAACATCACTGCATCAAAACAAAACAACTGCTTTCAGTTGACGTCTGACGTGATTATCTTTCTCTGTCAAGCTCATTGGAAGGGAAGGATTCGACATCGTATAGCTTGCTGCTTCTCATTGTATTTGAAATTTATCTTTGAAATTACGTTTTGGCAAAAAAATTGGATATCGTATGTATGTTCTGATTATGCTTCTGAATAATAATGCAAATTTACTGACAAAATTTAACTCACATTAATTGTTGTTTCAAACCTAATTTTGTAATGATCACACTAAATCAACCAAAATTTTCAAAGTAGAATGGGTGACTTCCCAACAAACATTGAAGGTGAGTGAAGCGCTTATATAGCCAAAAATAGTTTTCTTCAGCTAAAAACTAGCTTATTCAGCTTTAATTGTTTGTTGGATTTTTCACGGTGGGAATAATGAAACGTGCTTGGTGGTCATATGGCTACCGCATTTTTCTCATACGCAGGAGGTCGTGGGTTCAATCCCAGGCCCGTTCCATTATCTTCCCACTTTGCATCTTTCTATATACTTCTCAAGTTCTTGCAATCGTTAGAACTGAAAATGGAGTCCCATACCATACCGTCTAACTATTCCTTTAAGAATTGAAAATGAACGGAAAAGCACGTTTCCTGCATATCAATAAGAATATATAATCATTTCTTTCCTATCACATCGGCAATTCGATTCTGCATCAACATTCCTCCCCATCCCCGATTACCTTAAGGACGTGGCCGGCGTCATTGAAAGTCTACTCTATTACCATTGTTCTGGTCAATCACGGTGTAGCAACTAAGATGTGTACGTTCCTCAAGTTCAAAATGAGTGACTTTTTCACGGTGGAAATAATATCAACAAAAAACAGTACCCATTAATGGGCAAAGTCATCTAACCGTGTAAGGTTTGGTTGTGTTTACTATATTTTTTCCGTGTTTCGAATGTGAACTGGTATAATGCCTTTGACGTTACGATGTTCTCTATACCACCTTTGAATCTGTACTTGGGTACAGCTTTTTGAGCCCGAGTTACCCATATGTTATGTGGTACAGTCCCCTGTGTGTATTGACTACCAAATACTTTTGCGATTCCTCTGTGGCCTTGATCTGCATATACGCTCCATGCAGATCCAGCTTAGCGAAATACTTATATCCACTCAAATTGGCAAACGCGTCATTGATGTTAGGTAGCGGGTAATGCACATTACAAATGACTTTGTTCACAGTCACCTTACGCCCCATCTAAACCCAAGACGTTTCATAGCCTTTCATTAGTATTTTATCAATCCCATAATAAAAAGGTTACAAATCCTTATGTGCTTGACATTGAAAAACCAACATAAGTCCATTTAAACAGGTTTGAATTACATTTCAATAGTTTCAATATAATTTGGAAGCAACTGCTGCAAGCTCGCCGCGCTTGTGTTCGCTTGGTAAGGGCATATTGTCCTGCCTACACTGGGGCGTTTTGGCCAGTAAAACGTGTTTTCGAAAAACGTTATATTCTCGAAGATGGGAAGCAATTTTATATCATATTAACCACTGAGGAAAGTTATTTTGCTGCCCAACTGAGTGTTCCAGTGCAAGTTTTGCGGACAGTATGCTAGCGTCGCTCTAGAATGTTGAGCAAGTAAACGTTGAAAGTTACATCACAACTGTAACTTGTCGTATTTTGTAAATATTTTCATTATGTAATACAAAAATACTTTCACATTCACATAGCCATCATAGCTTTACAAGTATTTATAGGTACATCACAACAGTAACTTAGATCTTCATAGTTTTCTAGAAATCGAAGGGGGCGTTTTGACCAGGTGGGACGCAGTATACCGTCTTACCTCACTAGTTTATCTAACTCATCTGAAACTTTCTCCCTGAGAGAAAACGGCACATCATACGGACGATAGAACACTGGAGACGCATGGTCTCTCAACCGAATACTCGCTTCAAAGCCCTCCACCGGATACTGTAAGCTATCAGTAAAAAGATCCCGATATTTTGTATTCAAAACAGCGAGTAACTTATTTCTCTCACGTTCGCACTTATGTTCACTCACCGATTCGTTCTTATAAGCGCTATCTACATACTCGTGGACGAAAAAACTACGCCACC
The DNA here is from genome assembly GCF_024139115.2 of Armigeres subalbatus. Classification (NCBI taxonomy): domain Eukaryota; kingdom Metazoa; phylum Arthropoda; class Insecta; order Diptera; family Culicidae; genus Armigeres; species Armigeres subalbatus. The sequence goes on from NC_085141.1 coordinate 146,218,874, forward strand.
CGAGATACAACACATTTAACCAATCTCGCCCCATTAGAGGACCTAATCTCTCACCATCAACGATAATCAACGACAAAACAATTCTCGCTTAACTTTTCAAAAGGACCTAAGTAACATTTTTTTCATGAATTTATTTGAGTACTGCAATCAAAAGCTTTCATGTTGTTCTGTTGATTGCGCTATTCAAATTAATTCACGAAAAAAATGTTACTTAGGACCTTTTGAAAAGTTAAGCGAGAATTGATCGATCCTCCACTTTTCTAACCTCTACTTGGATCGATCCAGCGATAGCAAGCAGTCTACCCAGGGATATAGCGCAGCTGTCAACCCCATACAGATGCACCGTAGTAAACATGAATTTGACATTTTTGGAAATTTTGACAGTTTTGGGCATTCTGACATTTTCGGTTTGTGCACGCTTAATTCAGTTGACCTTTTTCCATGAGTTTCAACGGGGTTAACTCCTGTAAACGACTCGTTTTTTTGGCGTGCACGTAAGTATAAAGAATAAATCATTTTTAAGTCGTAAATCTGTGTAAGTCAACGAATAAAAGAGTAAACATATTTAGGTATGTATTTTATGTTTGCTACGGTGATTTTGACTTTTGCTATACCCCTGAGTGTACCAGATATCGCTTTCAATTTAACTTCACTTCTTAGAAGTCGCAAATCGGACTAGTCATATTTGCTCATAACCTGTGTTGTTGCACCTGTGCCGATCTCAAAATCAAACCACTTACCGTTTAGTCACAACTTCTTGAACAGCAACGATCATTGGATTCATGACACGGACAAATGGACACAATGGACTCACAGTGAGATGGACAAGCAACGACAACAATAATGAATAATGGAAAAATCTAAAAATAGATTCTTTGTGGATTCTGTCAGCAGAATACCACACTAGATCTCGGCACAGTAGCGGCCAAGTAACACAGAGTGCCTACCAAATAAAGAAAGGAATAAAAAAGACTTCTTGAACAGTGGATGGTTCGCCACGTGGTTCAGCTCGTCATCGCTTTCTTTCTCATTATGATCGGCATCGTTTTCTATGGCCGCCAATCCATTCATGTGTCGCCTTCTCCAACAATTCCTTACGAAGTGTCCTCTCCTACCTCAGCCATAACATTTGATATCTTTCCTTCTTTGATTTTTCGTCTTCTTCCTAGAGATGGACCGCCTCGCTGGGCTTTCTGGCTGATTGCACTTGCTGTCGTCTTTTTGACCACGTGTCTTCGAGCAACTCTTCTTCATGTACTGACCTGCGTTGATCCGGTTAGTGTACTCCTGCTTCGTTTTCATCTTCACTAGATCTTCTCAAAATCTGCTCCAGGTTTTTGGCCTTGGAAACTGCTTTGTCGAACGTAGTGTCATCCTCACTGTTTAATAGCTCCCACTGTATTTTGGCATTTTGGAGGCCAGCTATAAACTTGTCTCTGAGCGCCTTGTCGAGAAATTCTCCGAATACACAATGTTTGGAAAGTGCTTGTAGCTCTACCGCCACTTTTTCGAAGTCCTTCTGGTTTCGTTTAAACAACTCAACCGATTGAGCGATTCGGTTTTTCTTGGGACTGAAATATTTATGATTTCAACTTCTCAATCACCGTTTGATAATCTACCTCCTTGTGCGCCGCGGGATACAACAACTGTTGTAACTTTTCCAACGCCGTTAAATTCATTATCGAGGGGTATTGACTGTCTCTATTTAACATTGCGAACCTTACATAATTCAAGGATCAAAACTGTATCATCCATGGGCTAAAATGTGGTCTGATAAAACGGTGTCATTGAAGGTAGCTCTTGTTGCACTTATCAGAAATATTATGTCAAAAGATTCTATGTCCAATGGTAGTTCCTGTAACCACTGTTATCGTATCGCTAAGTTAGAAATTATCATTATTGCCTTCAATCGTATTTCATCCAATACTGCTAGATCACTGACTGAATTATTAGTGTCCGAGAAGACTGGACAAGCATTTGCGTATGTATATAATCATCATTAAATTCCATATCACACCAATCGCCTCACGATCGTCGATAGGTACGGCCGAGCCGCAGTTAGAAAACATCGCACGCAGTCAGTCAGGTCCAAGCTAGCAGAAATTGTACATATCAAACAGTTGCAAATAAAACGTTCGTACGATTAGATCGTCTTTCCACCACGCGTCGCTTTCAGAATCTTTGTACCTAGTTTGTAAAAGTCTGCAATAAACCTTCGATAGCGACAGTTCGTTTCAATCCACTCGCGTGTTTTGCATGTATAATTTTGTGAACCATCAGTTAGTCCAATAAACAATTTTCGTCCACATGAAGAAGTTTCGCGTCTAATGCGTTTATCCGACGACCTTTAAGTGATTAAGTGTAAATCGAACATTGTTGGTCCGATTCGAACCAAATTGTCGGGAATCGCGAAAGCAAAGTGAATTTAAGAACAATTTGGTGTCTGCCGCGTGGTCGCTGATTATTCTCCACGAAGGAGAACAATAGGACACAGGCGTCCTCATCGTTAAGTGTTGCTGCTGTCGATCATCAGTTCGAGATCAAGTTGGACACGACGGAAATTTGTAGATTGCTGATTGAGCTACGGAAATCGGTATCGAATATTTCAGGACGGATTTGCCAAAACAGGATAAGTACTGAGGGCAGGTTTGTCTGTGGCGCGGTTTTCTGATGCATGTGAGACCGATGCCAATGCTTGTGAATTGACCCAAAGGGTATGAAATTTAGAGTGGAACCATCAATTAAAGATAATTGAAACTGCATGTATGACAATTTTGTGTAGTCCAAATCATTTTCGCTGAGTTGAGCCTTGACCGTTTCGCCATCTCTGATGGCTTTGTCCGCTTTGTAGGTTGGTTTGCTTTGTTCTGTTCCCATTCATTTATCCCTTTTTTCCAGTCAAACAGCGTGGTCGATTTGAGTTTCGCGTTCGAGTAAAGTGTAAAGTTTAAAGTGGATTGTGATTGTGAAAGTAATTAATTATGCCAGCAGCTGACGATCTTCGATTGCTGTCTAAGCAGGAGTGTGTTTTGCGGATTTCTCTAGACAATCTCAAGCAATTTGTTCAAACCAAGCACGAAGGGGCGGATAGACGAAATATGGGACAAGTTTAGCAAACTGCGAATGCAGATCGAGCTGCTAACCGATGATGTTTCCGATGGAGAGATGGACCCTGAGGAAACTGAACAAGCCAAGTTTCAGCGACACATCAAGGTGTAAAAGCAACAATGCTAAGATTCTGAAGGATTTCGAGAACGACGTTTACTCCTTCAAGATTATGTTTGGTTTACTCCAAGCAGGTTCGAGTAACTCATTGCAGATTCAGCCACATGCACCTACAGTGGTTCCCCAATCGAAAGTTTAACTCCCAGAGCTGAAGTTGCCAATCTTCAATGGAAGAATGTCGGATTGGATCACATTTCGAGACACGTACAAAAACTTAATCCACAACGATGTTAGCTTGTCCGACATTGACAAGTTTACTTATTTGAGAACGTTTTTCACTGGAGATGCGCTGCAAGAGATCGCAACGATTTAAATTTCGTCCGCCAAGTATGCGATCGCGTGGAATGCATTAGAGAACGTCTACGAGAACAAGAAGCTATTGGTGATGACACACCTGGATTCCTTGTTCGCCCTTGAGTCACTTCGTCAAGAAAATTTCGACACGTTGAGTAAGCTAATCAACGGATTCGAAAGGAACCTCCAAATGCTCGCCAAGATTGGTGAGAATACTGAAGGCTGGAGTACACTACTGCATTACATGCTCTGCAAGCGTCTACATCCCACAACGTTGCGTCAGTAGGAATCATACTACAATTCGAAGGAATTTCCAAAATATCAGGACTTGGAAATGTTTTTGAAAAGTCATTGTTCCGTATTACAGTCCTTCGCAACTGGGTAGCAGTTCCAACCGGAGCTAAACAAGCCATTTCCTCCAGCAATCAGTGATGCTGGAATCCAATCAAGCTGTTGTCCATTCTGGGGAGAATCAGCTCACTCCTCCTTTAAGTGTACCAAGTTTTCGACGATGCGGATTTCGGAGAGGTTCGACGCGGTGAATAAAAACATTTGCTCTGTTTGAATTGCCTGTCATCAGGACATTTCATGCGATTCTGCACCCGAGGATCGTGCTTCCACTGTGGTCAACGGCACCACTCGTTACTTCACGCGAACTCGTCGACCATCGCAAATCTGTCTGCCAAGTCAGGACAGTCAAATGGGAATCTGTCATCTAAGAAATCACCTGGACAGCAACAACTACAAGTTAAGCCAACACATATTGGTCTCTCAACACACACTCAGCATTCACAAACTGGACGCACAGAACAATCAAATTCCACACATGCAAGTCACGCTCAGTCACACTTATCCGCCACAGACGGCCCCAGTCCAAACTTACACACTGCTCCATTAGCTACAACAAGACACGTTCCGCACACCGTTCTTCTCTCTACCGCTGTCGTTAGCCTTTACGATCACTTCGGTAACTCTTTGCTTGCTCGTGCATTCCTGGACTCCTGGACTCCATGTATTGCCACGAGTAACCGTCGATCTTCCAACACGAAGCATTGAAATCCGTTCCTGGAATGTGCCGAAGGAGATAGTGTTAGCCGAACCAACGTTCCACGAGTCTGCAGCTGTGGATCTGATCATAGGAGCAGAAGTATATTTGGAGATGATGATTGCAAAGCGTCAAATGGAGCTGGGAGATTCTTGTTCAAATTTGCAAAATACTCTTTTGGGCTGGATAGTTTCTGGAGGGACTCCGGATGAGTCTGCTGTTTTTCCAGTCGTATCATCGTTTGCTGCAGAGAATATTGAAGAAGGACTAGCACGGTTCTTTGAGCTGGAATCGTGTCGCACCACCAGCACATTGTCACTAGAAGAGTCGGCATGTGAAACAGATTTGTTTTTCAGCTACCCAAGAAACAATTTCTTGTTGACCGCTTGGGAGATACTCAGTTAATCGCTACTCGTCGCTTCATGGCTTTGGAGCGCAGAATGGATACCGATCAAATCGTGAAGAAAATGTATTCCGATTCATCAACGAATATCTTCGGATGCAGCATATGAGTGAGATTTCTGCACAAGACCTAAGTACAGTTCCGGTAGCATACTTCCTACCGCACCATGCGGTATTAAAGCCCGATAGCACCACGACCAAACTGCGTGTCGTGTTTGATGCGTCTATGTCTGAAGTTTCGTTAAATGAAGCTCTCATGGTGGATCCTGTGGTTCAGGAGGACCTTACTTCCATAACACTTCGTTTCAGCCTGAGGAAGTACGCGATGACAGCAGATATTGAGAAGATGTATAGGATGATCAAGATGCATCCGATGGATTATCCACTCCAATGCAGGAGGATGAGAAGAACCACTTTTCTGCCGCCACTGACACGATTCTCTACGAGTTCTACGTCGACGATATGCTGAAGAGCGTTAACAGTCTTGAAGAAGCTGTACAATTGTCACAGGATCTGATCGAAGTTCTAAGCACAGCTGGGCTCACCTTGAGGAAATGGAGCTCCAACTCTCGAGAATTGCTGGATCATATTCCACCTTATCTGCGAGATGAACGCTCTTGTTTGGACCTCGAACTCTCTAACCCCACAGTTAAAACCCTTGGAATTAAATGGGAACCCCGTTCGGACATTTTTCGGTTCACTGTACCTCAGTGGAACCCTGCTACTGAGATCACCAAAAGGATCATATTGTCCGATTTCGCGAAGCTTTTCGATCCGTTAGGCCTGGTTGGACCTAGTCTTGTTCCATCCAAGGTATTTCTCCAGGATCTAAGAAGAACAAAGTGCTCCTGGAATGATATTCTACCCGAAGAGCTTCAAGTGTTGTGAAGAGGATTCAGAGAAAGTTTGGAAGGTCTGACTTTGTTGCAAGTACCTCGTTGGATCGCATTCGGAAGCGAAACATTGTCCGTTGAGCTTCACATGTTCTGCGCCGCATCCCAGAAGGTGTACGGCGCCTGCATCTACCTCAGGTGTGTCTCGTTCAATGGTACAGTTTCGTTGTCACTGGTTACCGCTAAATCTCGTGTAGCTCCGCTTGGAGACCTAGAGAAGAAACGAAAACAAATTTCGATTCCACGATTGGAGCTCTCGTCTGCACTCACAGGCGCACATCTGTACGAAAAAGTCGTCCAAAGTCACAAGATCGCAGTTCAGCCGTATTTTTGGATCGACTCAATAATCGTAAGTGTTGGATCGCAGCGCCTCCGTCTCGTTGGAACATTTTCGTGGCCTGAAATTCAGCACATCACACGTGGAGGTATTTTGAATCACATAGCCGGCTTGGACAACCCGGCAGATGTTCTATCAAGAGGAATGGATCCTCATCAGCTGAAGGATTTCCAGATGTGGTGGCAAGGGCCACCTTGGTTACGGTTAGACAAAACCTTATGGCCGACAACGGCTAACATAAATCAGGAGGACATAGATCCTCTGTTACTCGAAGAACGCACAACGGTATCGGCTCCAGCTCAAGTTATTGAACCTAGTACAATCTTCAATCTCAGATCGTCATTACAAGATTTAGTTCGCATCGTATCCCTCGCCCGGAGATTTGTGCACAACTGTCGAAACACTAGTGACCGCAGAGTAGGCCTAGTGCGACTTGAAGAACGAGAAGCAGCTTTACATCAGCTACTGATCCTAGCCCAAAGAGAAAGTTTTCCAGAAGATCTAGTCACGTTACGTAAGAATGGAGAAGTCAAACCTACGTCTCGCTTAAAGCAACTATGCCCTCGCTTGGTAAACGGATTAATCCTCGTCGGCGGCCGGCTTCGAAACGCTAACATTTCAGCCGGTCGAAAGCATCGTATAGTTCTGGACAATCAGCATCCTCTTTCGATCCTCGTTGCGGATTACTATCACAAGAAAGCCCTGCACGCTGGGCAACAATTGCTCATCGCCAGCATTCGGGAAAGATACTGGCCGATAGCAGCTCGTAGCTTCACAAGGAAAGTTATTCATCGGTGCGTCAAATGCTTTCGGGCTCGACCGAAGAGTTCCGAACAACTCATGGCAGATTTACCAGCCGAGCGGGTCAATCCAGCTCCACCGTTCCTGTGTGTAGAAGTGGACTACTGTGGTCCGTTTTATATTCAGAACCCCTATCGCAAGGGTGGTCCAATCAAGTGTTTCGTAGCAGTATCATCTGGAGGTCGTTGCAGACCTCACAACACAAGCTTATGTCGCGGCGTTGAGAAGATTTGTCTCCCGGCGAAGTAGACCAGAGATCATTATGTGTGACAACGCAACTAACTTTGTTGGTGCCCGACGCGAGCTAGACGATCTTCGAAAGCTGTTCAACAACCAAATGTTCGTAAAGCGGTGACTGAAGAAGCTTCATTGGAGAACATCAACTTCAAATTCATCCCGGAGAAATCCCCCAACTTCGGTGGACTTTGGGAAGCCGCCGTGAAGTCGATGAAAGGTCATCTTAAGCGCACTCTTGGAAACAACGTACTCGTAGCCGACGAAATGGTTACCCTGGTGGCACAGATTGAGGCTTGCCTCAACTCGAGGCCTGGACTTGGAGACTTGTATTTTCTGGCACCAGGTCACTTTCTTGTGGGTAGGCCACTCACAGCAATACCAGAACCATCTCTACAAGAGCTCAATCAGTCTCGGCTCTCAAGATGGCAGCGAGTTCAGTACTTCCTCCAACATTTCTGGAAACGTTGGTCAACACAATATTTATCGAGCTTGCATGCTCGCACGAAATGGACCAGACAACGGAACAACATTCTCGTCGGAACCCTGGTACTGCTACGTGAGGACAATTTACCACCTCTCAGGTGGCGAATGGGTCGTGTCAGTGAGATCCACCTGGGGAAAGACGGCAACATCCGTGTTGACAAGGATCGGTGGCGCATTAGCATCGGTGGCGCATTAGCGCCTGTGGAGGCGGACGGCCTCCGCAACCCAGGGAAGTCGTTATGTATTTCATTTTTACATTTAAAAAATCGTCTCTCATCTTATTCATAGCACACGGACCTAGGATCCCTTAACCGAGGTTGATTGGCATCTGAATGCAGACGATTCGAAGAGGATTCGGTAGACGACTCTAGTGAAGAGCTGAACCTGTGCCACACGGACCGTGGAAAGCATACTAAAGATTTGTCAACGGAACCTGATCAAGAGTATTCATATCCTAGAGACCGCAAGCAGATCATCAAGGCTGATAATCAGATCGACAGCAGAGCAACACAACCTTTTTCGAAGAGACAAGTTTACATCAATGTGTATATACGTAATATTTGTTTTGAAATAGTTTAAAATTCAGTGGTTAAGATATATTGCTTTCCATAGAAATTAGACTTGAAATATGTCATTTCAAGGCGGCCGGTATGTTCGCGCTGGCCTTCAATCGTATTTCATCCAATACTGCTAGATCACTGACTGAATTATTAGTGTCCGAGAAGACTGGACAAGCATTTGCGTATGTATATAATCATCATTAAATTCCATATCACACCAATCGCCTCACGATCGTCGATAGGTACGGCCGAGCTGCAGTTAGAAAACATCGCACGCAGTCAGTCAGGTCCAAGCTAGCAGAAATTGTACATATCAAACAGTTGCAAATAAAACGTTCGTACGATTAGATCGTCTTTACACCACAGTTGTCTTTGAGGAAGAGAGCTATTGTATAGCATCTATTACATTTGTAACGCGCAAAATAAAATAGAAATAAAATAGCACCAAACGTGACTTGCTAATTCTCTGTTAAACATCTGGGAGTAATCAGAACTGGAACCGTAAAAATGATCGCTAGTTTTGATATTCTTTTTCAATCCATACCAGAAATCTCATCCTGTTGAAAGATATGGATCATAAAAACTTCCACTTTATTGATTTATCTTTTAATTATTTTTTCCTATTTAATCAACATGCATAATAGCAGTGTAAAGATTTGTTTGATGTTTTTATAATACAACATCCGCCATTACGCATTTCTATCATAGGTACCCCCTAAGACCAGCAAAGGTACCCCAAAGGATGAGAACCGCTGGTTTGCGTTTTGCACTGAAAATATTTTTTTCGTCCCCGTCTTCTTCTCTTCTATGTATTGGAACACCTACACTGAAAACCAAAACTACCCAAAAGTGGGTTGTTTGCACTCAAAACCGTGGTTTGGGCCAATAACCCAAATTTGAGTAAAATGACTTTTCTGGCACTAGGTAGTTTGCCTTTAATCCCATGTAAACAATTTACCCAAAGCTGAGTTTAATTTATCCAAAGCGGACCTTAATCAACCCAAAATAGAGAATATTGAATTTACTCAAATTTGGGTTATTGGGCTGAGCAACCTCGGTGAGGTGTTTGCATCTTGCTCTAGTTTTGATAACAATCATGAGAAAGAAAGGGAAAACTACCCAATTTTGGGTAAATTTTTTCTGCGATATTCTCATCAGTGCGTATATTGAACTCAAAGTTTGGGTTGATTTATCTGTCCGTGTAATAATAAACACCCGATTCTGTTTTACACGGATTTTTTTTACACGGCAGTGTAAAAAAAATCCCATACGAAATGTTTGCAAAGTTGCTCCATTTTGCATGATTCGTCGAGAAATAACAAAACTTTTTTAACACGGATTTCAAATTTTTAACTGAAAACTGTTTTTACACGGAACGGAACGCATCCCCCGGGTGTATTCATCTTGGTCTGTACTATCGTATGCCGCCTTGAAAGCGATAAATAGATGGTGCGTTGGGGCCTGCTGCGGTATTTTCGAAGGATTTGCCGTTACAGTAAAGAACTGGTCAGTTGTCAAGTGGCCGCCAACGAAGCTGGCTTGATAACTTTCCACGAGTTCATTCACTATTGGTGACAGACGACGGAAGATAATCTGGGATATCACTTTGTAGGCGGCATTAAAGATGGTGATCGCTCGGAAGCTTGTCTTCTTTCTTGTAGATGGAGCTACTACAAGTTATATACCCCTTCCATCCACTCTTCAGGCAGCTGCTCAGTTTCCCAGATTCGGACTATCAGTTTGTGCAAGCAAGTGGCCAGCTTTTCCGGGCCCATCTTGATGAGCTCAGCTCCGATACGTTCCTTACCAGCTGGTTTACTTGTCTTTAGCTGTTGGATGACATCCTTAATATCCCTCATTTTTCCAGGCAGCGTTTCTTCTCCTAATGAAGGCGGATCTGCTGTCTCCGTTTTCGTCTGCAGTGTTCCACGTTCTGTCGGGTCCACTGCTGCAACGCATCCGTACGCGCTGCAACCTTTTCCTCAAGAATATGTGTGCACTCTTCGTCGAATCAATCGTTTCGTCGACTTTTGCTCACGACGTTGCTCTCCGATGCGTCGTTAACGCTTCCGGCAACGCTGTCTCGAGATGTTGTGCGAATGCAGTAGCAACATCAGGTTGATAAGAAAATTATTTTGAGCTTTTTAGTGGAATGTTTTCACCTGTCATAAGACGAGTTTATACAATCCCATTGAATTTCACCACTTAATTGTATCTTGACAGATACGTATTTCGACCTCAACAGTAAGGCCGTCTTCAGTGTCTCGTACGTCTCGTAGTCGAGTCAAGTACGAGACACTGAAGACGGCCTTACTGTTGAGGTCGAAATACGTATCTGTCAAGATACAATTAAGTGGTGGAATTCAATGGGACTGTATAAACTCGTCTTATGACAGGGGAACATCAGGTTGCTTCAGCCATGGCGGCTGTCGGTACCGTACATCGTTGATAAGGGATAGTTTTGGGCGCAGTTCAACCATCACCAGATAGTGGTCAGAGTCGATGTTATCGCCACTATATGTCCTGACGTCGATAATATCGGAGAAATACCGTCCTTTAATCAGTGGTCGATTTGTGATTCTATCTACAGACTTCTCAAGTACAAGAAACTGAAGACGCTTTTGCAGTTGAGGTTGGAATACGTATCTGTAGAGATACAACGTGGTAAATTTATGTATGGAATAGTATTAAACTCGTTATATAACAGGTGAAGACATTCCACCAAAAGAGCATGTTGATTTTCTTAACAACCAATCGTCATATGTCGTGGTGGCGCTATAAATGTCGCCTTGCGTATGAACAAAACAAATGTAACGCATTCACCTCACCACTTTCGAATGAATAACCCTCTTTATTAAACCTCGGCTGTGGGTCACACTCGACCCAGCCGAGACGCGGTAATGAGTTTAATGAAACGCTTTTTCATTGTGTAAATGAAAAGCATTATTTTCTTTCACTCGAAGCCGAATTTCGCTACACATGAGCACTTAATAAAATGCTCCTTTGCGTTGCCCCGGTACAATCCCTTCGTGTCGACTTCAACACCAGCGCCTGTGGACCATCGCACATTTTGACGCGTTCTGTCGACGCTCTTGGCGCAGGAGATGACCTAAAAACGCTTAGTCACACTCGGTTCATTCATCTCTGCAGCAGTAGCAGCGGCAGTCATGCGATCCCCATCACTGATTGCATCTAACCGGGCAAAGGCTGTGCAGGCTCGATATCGCGAGCTGTGTGTTCTCATTATAGGGTGAATGAAAAAAAAAGTTTAAGATACAGATTGAAAAAAATCACTGTAATTGTAAAACTTTCGAATTCGTGAAAAACCTACTAACAGCGGAAATAATCTATTTCGAAAGGATATTGGTTTTTATTATTCACAAGTTTTGCTAATTACCAGAGTCAGTCCTTTTCGGTTAAACGGTGTTGAACTTAATCTAGAATTAAAAAAACACCTAAATAAAGATTAAAAAAAAAAACTTTTCGGTTAAAGGTGCATGTGAGAAACCACTCAACAAAATTCCGCTGAAAAATGCTGGCATTTGTGGTAATTGAATAGTTTCAGTTTTCTATAAAATAATTTTTTAATTTTTCAATGTTTTATTCTTATAAAACTATAGAAAACTGTCCGAATTTTGCAATTTTGTGCAAATTTTCTACGAATATTTTTGTTATATGTACACACCTATTGATGTCAACGGTTTCGTGCAATACAGTACTCAAAATTCGTGAACTTTGTATATTTGTGTTCCCGAAGACACACTTTTTAATACATGCTCTATCATGCCAAGAAACGTGACCCTAGTAAATCAAACACACTTCTGTCATTATTATGCTACAACAAAATATAAAACATTTACCGACCCTCTACGTACATCCACACGAGGCGGCGACGCGCCGGCAGCATCATTCATTCATTCATTTGCCCATTGATTGAGCGCGGAGACTGACTGGCGAAGAGCGGAGTGGGTGGATAATAACTTCACTTTTGTATCATCGAGCCGAAGGAAGATGTTCACGCTTTGATGGGCAAACGGAAATTGAATCAATTTTCAACGCATCACTTTGGATGGGTGTTTCTCTGCCGCTCTTTGCTACTGTGTTTGGTCACTTCCATCGAATCTTAGTCAAGGTATAACCCGTTAGAAGAACGTGAATTGTTTTGGTGTTTTTTTTTTCGGTTTTGGCAGACGTTTTTGAATTCTAAAGAAATCAAATTAGATTTAGTAGCAAACTTTCAAGGAAATCGAAGCATTTGTAGGAACAAAAATCATTTCAAGCTGAATATATGTGTTATCCATTTTCGTTATTTAAAGTGGGATTAGAATGCAATTCTTTCATAGTAGTATGACCTGAAACACTGCACATTTTCCATTGGTTCTATTATGAAACCCTTGATGAAATAAAATTTTGAAGTACATTATTAAGCACTTCTTGCCACTTTTAAAATCAACTTCTAGTATTAAATAGGTTTTAATGGCACTAGATAAAATGAAGAATCATTGAACTTCATCCATATTCCATATCATACATAAACTGTCTAAGAAACAAAGTACTTTAATTAGACGAAGCGTATCCTTGTTCCGTTCGGAAACTTCATCAATGATCGACAGTGACTAGACGGAAACGGAAAAAAAACTTCCAACTCGAAGGAAACTTTTCCCAAACCTCGCGATGAGAAGAAAAGAACATAGTTCCGTAAATTAGCGAAGCACACATTAGTGCCGTGGCGAAGGGCAATTCACCGATGCTGGAGAGATGGGTGGCGAAAAACAATTAAATCCCACAGGCAATGAACTCGCGCAAATTCGGTTCCTTGGCGCTTGGACTCGCGAGCGAGGCAGGATCTGACGAGCCCCGAGACGCCGTCGCAGCCGCAGCACCATCCCGACAACGTACGGTGGCGAAGATGATGATGTTGATGATGCTGCTACTTGATGCCGGCGGTAGCCACGATGAGTTAATGAAATGTTTCGGTCGTAAAAAGTCTGTCTGAGGGCGGTTGGTTGCCACATGGTGAGGAGGCACATGATGATGATGATGGTGAAGGTTGCAATTAGCGTGTTTAGGCTTCGAAATGAGAGTAAAATACGAACATCTTCGGATGTGGGTCCGGCCCGTAATCGCTAGTGGCATGGTCATTTGTCTTATCCTTGCTCAACGTTTTCTGCGGGTGTCGCAGTCGATTTAAGTATTTTTGCACTTATTGTTATTGTTATCGCGTTGCCTAAGCTCTCTACGGTCTGATTGTGGTTTGTAGTTTGATCATGCGAAGTGTAAAATTGATATGTAAATTGTTGATATTTGAGACGGTTGATATTTTAAAACTCATCATCTACGAAAGTAAGAAAAAAGTATGTGAAGTAAAGAACTCAAGGCCTTATGCTTTTTTTGTCTATTGATAAGTGATAAAGTTTCTAAAAAGTTTATTTGAATATTCATATTTTTTTTTTGAATTTCATCGAGAAAATCGGCCGAATTTCTTCGAGAAATTCTGTTGAACTTTATCTTCTGATTTTTTTCATAAAAGTACTCCTGAATGTTTTCCTGGAAATACTTCAGAATTGTTCGAGAAAGCCTTCCAACTTTCTTCCACATTTTCTCGTTATTAAACTTTTTTTAAATTTACTCAGGAATCTTTCTCTCAATTATTTGCCTTTCTCGTAAACCAAGTAACTATTTCATTAACACTACTATAGGATCACTCAAAAACCGAACTTATGTTAGAACCCGAGTAGCACCCCTTTTTTACCTTTGAATTAATTTATTTTTTATTTTTTGTAGTACACAGCATTTGTGTTTAGCCTCCTGGTATTTCATCTTTGTATCCATATTTTGTTTATTTTAATTTGATTTTTAGTACTTCTATTTTTCAAGAGAATCCTGCAGTATGTCCTGTATTAGCTTTGTTTGTTATTTGACATACTTAAAACTTAAATTGATAACCTTACTACTTTATTAACACTTCTAGCAAACAAATTTTATATTCTAAATTGGAACTATCGCCCTAGTAGCATCCTATTCCTAATAGCATCATATCTTTACAATCATCAAAGCGCTCGTATTATTTCTATATTCAGACTAAGGCCGAGTCTATAAGAGTCTTCTCCATTCCGCCTGGTCCGTGGCTACACGTCGCCAACCACGCAGTCTAAGGAGGGTCCGCCAGACATCTTCCACCTGATCGATCCACCTTGCCCGCTGCACACCACACCTTATTGTGCCCGCGGATCGTTGGGGGCACAAGAAGGCGAGGCTTTGGAGTCGATGAATAGATGATGCGTGGGCACGTTGTATTCACGGCATTTCTGCAGTACTTGGCGAATGGCGAACACCTGGTCCGTGGTGGAGCGTTCGCCTATAAAAGCCGCCTGGTACTGCCCCACACACTCTCTTGCAATTGGTGCTAGTCGACGTCATAAAATTTGGGAGATTACCTTGTAGGGGGCGTTCAGCAATGTGATTGCGCGGTAGTTGCTACAATCCAGCTTATCGCCCTTTTCGTAGATGGGACACACGACACGACACCTTCCATCCACTCCTGCAGCAAAACTTCCTCCTCCCAAATCTTGGCAATGACTCAGTGCAGCGCTCTAGCCAGTGCCTCACCACCATGTTTAAACAGCTCTCCTAGTAGTTGGTCAACCCCAGGGGCTTTGTTGTTCTTCAACCGACCAATCTCCACCTAGATTTCCTGGAGATCCGGAGCCGGTTAAATTATGTCCTGCGCGCGTTCACCCAGGTTCATCACCATACCGCCATCTTCGTCTGCCACATCTCCATTCAGGTGTTCTTCGTAGTGCTGCCGCCACCTTTGGATCACATCACGCTCGTTCGAAAGAAGGTTCCCGTTTATGTCCTTACATACACATATCAGGTTGTGGCACCTGGCCCTTACGTAAACGGTTCAACTTCTCATAGAAATTGTGTGTGTTATTAGCGCGGTACAGTTGCTCTGTCTCTTCACGGTCTCGATCTTCCTGCTGGTGGTTGTTCCTCCGGAAAATCGATTCTCTTCCATTAACTGCTCACATTCGCCGTCATACTAATGTGCATTACTTTCGTGTAAATTCCAACAACTTTTTCTATCTGTGTGCTTCGAGGCCAACAATGGAGTGTGGTTAGCTGTTGACGACCGACTGACACCCCGGGAGTGTCACTTCCGATGGCTCTTAGATGCGCTAGGGCCCGATCACCAACCCGCCGTGAGACCAGCTAAAAGCGAACGAGTATTCGTACCTTCCCAGCGGCCATACGGCGTGCGTAACCTACACGGGCGAAACACCAGCGATAACAAACTCTATTAAAATGTCGGTCCCATAGACTAGATCAAATATCCGATAATATTTACCTAGAACTCGAGCAGGTACAATTACAATCTCTCGTTGGGTCAGGAGCTATACTGAGCTTTTTTTTTATCTAAAGAAGTGAAACGTTAATATTGGTAATCACATTTAGCATAGGCAGCCCACAAATTGTTTATTAAATTAAAACAGATGAAATTATCCTTAAACAATTGAAAAATGCTCCTTAAAAAAACTGATCATTTTTCCTTAAATTATTGAACAAATTACCTTGAAATATATAAAATGCTCCGTAAACATTTGAAAAGTGTACCGTAGAAACGAAAAAAATGTACCGTAAACAATTGAAAATGCTCCTTAGAAAATAAAGATTTGCTATTTAACTAATGATAATTGCGCAGTATATTGATATAAGAATTATTGTGAAATAGTTGAAAAAGTACCTTGAAATTGGCTGTCATAAAGTAGAATCTTATGCACCATTGTATAGCCGGCTGAGCCGGAGTATGAAGCTGATTGTTTTGCTTGGTAACCCTATTCAACAGAAAAATGCTCCGAAAACTAAGGAAAATGCGAAGAAATACTCCTTAAACCAATAAAAAATGCTCCTTAACCTGAGAAAATGCTCCTTAAACTAAAAACAGTGCTCCGTAAAAAAAAGAAATGCTCCATAAACTTAAACAAAATGTAATCTTAGCCTACAAGCAATTCAAAGCATTGTTAAAGAAATTGTGCACCAGACTGCACACAGACAAACAGACGTCCCATACAACACATCGCACATCGCATAAACATGCTTGACGATACGAATTTCATTAAAATCATTATTCAGCCGAATATGAATATGTTACGAAGTGAGAGTGTCGAAGAGTCTTCATCAAAAACACTCGATTATTTTAAGCTCTTGTTGCAATACTGTCTGCACTGTTTGGTAAATAGTTTTACAGATTTTCCGTGGCTTAGACAGTTGAATAAAGAAAAATATCACAGAAAATCGGTGAAATAACTAGCGAACAGTTCTGTTGTAGGGATTTCGGTGAATTTCAATGAAATTCACAATGTCTTCGACAGAAGGACTTCATTTAAAATGCTTGTCTTTCACGATTTTTATGGAATATCCACTGAAAAAACTGAAAAAATAAAACATACTTTGTATACGATAAAGCCAAAAATGTTCTAGATCCCCCGATAGAACATTTTAATTTACCCAGAAAATGAAAGAGGAGCGTTTATTCTTTCGCGTATTAAGTATTTCAATGAAATAACATTTTCCCACAGCGCACCGTAAATTCATTGAAATCTGTGAACTGATTTAAGTGTGTGATATGTCTGGTTTTTAGGTCTAAATAATAACATAAAATATTGAGCAGTTTATTATTAGTATTATTATTAAATTGTATTAGCTATTCAGTATTATTATTATTAGTTTAAATGAATTATTATGAACTTATGAAAAGAAGTTTTGTAGAAACCTGTAAGGGCTAAAGAATCACAAATATCCTTAAGTCCGCATAAAAACTGGTCTGCGACGGGTCCTGTACTCCCTGAAAGATTATTCGGCAATCATACGATTTCCTGGTAGTGGATAAGCGACGATCCATAGAAATTACTAAAAATGTCAGAGGTAGAAGAGACAAAAGATTGAATGTACAAAACATAGAAATCTTCAATTTCATATACATTATGACTGACTGACTGACAGACTGAGACAATAATTACAACAGTAACTTATAATTGCCCAGAGTTTCTCCTTCCTTATTTAATTTAAGTTATAAAGTGTTCAGCAGCCTTCGGGTGAAAAATGGGTGGTTTTTTTACTAGCTGCAGGACAATGATGTTGAATAAGTAGTGCTTGATGGATCGTGCACTTGTAGAACGTAATTTCCGGTTTCGTTTCGTGTGAGCCGGGTAAAACTCGAAAGCGTAAAAAAAAAAATCATAAGGGTTGTGTACAAGACACGACCGCCCGACGTAAACTACGTGAAACAGTTTGGTAAAATGAAGAATCTAGTGCCATTATCCATGAGTATTACAAAATCACTCTTTGGATTTCTTATGAAATTTATATTTTAAAAGGAACTAATATATTTATGTAATTAAAACAAATTTATTGAATTTCCGAGTTTTGTATAATATGAGTAAACTACTCATATTATACAAAACTCGGAAATTCAATAAATTTGTTTTAATTACATAAATATATTAGTTCCTTTTAAAATATAAATTTCATAAGAAATCCAAAGAGTGATTTTGTTTGTTTAAATTCAATTCATTGCTCTTTTTCGAATTTTTCGAAAAATATTCTAAATGAGCTTAACTAAACTTGGGTATTTCTAAACTTCAATTTATCAAGTTTAATTGCACTTTTTACTGTATTTAACCGTTAAAACTTTAGAAATGAGGATAACTTCCGTCAAATCACTGAAGACGCACACATGTTTTTGCAAAGACCACGTGTCAAAGCGCACTCGTGATTTCGCTACTGACGGCATCATTTCGATTGAACTGTCTCCATCTCCATCTTTCGATTGATTGTTAATAATCCGCCTTCCCAATCACAACAAAATCAAATAAGATCTTGAGAAAATTTCACCTGGCTGCCACTGATGCCATCCATACGAATTCATAATTGTAGCATCTCCTCCCGGAGCGCACTCGTGATTCTGCTACGGACGGCAACATTATGGCGTCGCCAAGTGCTTAATTTGCTCTTTGAACAATATTCGCCTCACCTCTTCCTTTGCATAGGATGGTGGCCCTGAGTAGAGATGTCGCAAATTAATCGATTATTTCGATTAATCGATTAATCGTTGTGATAATCGATTAATTTTGAATCGATTATTACCCAACGACTAATCGATTCAATAATCGAGAAGAATCAACAGTAATCGATTAGTTACTAATCGATTAATCGGGATTTTACGACATCATAAGGATGTCGCAAATTAAGCGATTACTTCGATTAATCGATTCATCGTTGTGGTAATCGATTAATTTTTAATCGATTACTACCCAACGATTAATCGATTCAATAATCGATAAGAATCGAGAGTAATCGATTAGTTACTAATCGATTAATCGAGATTTTACGACATCTCTAGCCCTGAGAAGAACCGATACTGGGATCGCCGCCCGCGACATTTCTAATGAAGTGCCACGCGCGCGGGGGAGAGCAGTTTTCTTATCATCAATAAAGATGGCTAGTAGTAGTAAAAGTAGTAAAATTCTTCTTTATTTAAATCATTTTTTGTTCTACAATCATTTTATACATGTACAGTGATCGGCCGGCATGGCCCTCCAACTTCAATTTCAATTATTGTTATTATTATTATTATTATGCTATTACTTAATTTTTAAAATATAATGTATCATGACGGCCTTTAGGAGGCGCTGGTGTGTTTTTTTAAAATTTGATAACCTAACTACTATGTACACTAATATTTACAATAAAAAATTTGATAACCTAGATTGGAACTAGCGCCCTAATTGGAGCCTGATCCGAATGCAAGCAACGGACCCTAAACTTTTCTTTACACTCACCAAAGCGTTCATGTAAGGTTTTTATTCCGGCCAGACGGTGAACCTCGGATGTTCTTGTCCTGGGAGGGGTGTTGAGGATCATCCTCAGGAATTTGTTTTGGACCCGTTGAAGTTTGAGGTGGTGGGTTTTAGCGCAGCTCTCCCAGACCGGCATGCCATATTCGATCACAGGGAGGATGATTTGCTTGTAGACAGCAAGCTTATTGTTCAGGGACAATGACGACCGGCGGTTGATCAAAGGGTACAGTAGTTTCAACAAGACGTTACACTTTGTCACCGTTTTGTCAACCTGTTGCCTGAAAATAAGCTTGCTGTCGAGGGTCAAGCCAAGGTAGCCGGCCTCATTGGCCCATTCCACAGTCGTGCCATTGAGGATGATTTTACAGTCCCCAGGCGGAACAAGTTTAGGGGATTTGGAGTGGGGGAAAATGATGACCTGGGTCTTCGCCGCGTTGATACAGATCTTCCAGCTGGTGAGGTACTCTGTCAGGGCATCCAGGCCTCGTTGGAGTTTTGCCACTAGCGCTCTGATCACTCTACCGTTGTAGACGATGGATGTGTCATCTGCGAACAGAGACAGAATGCCGCCTTCTGGAGGTTCTGGCATGTCGGAGGTGAACAGATTGAAAAGCAGGGGCCTGAGGATACTGCCATGGGGACGCCTGCGACGATGTTGTGCGCATTGGAACTCGCTCCGCTGATTGAGACCCGGAATGTCCTTGCCGACAGGTAATTGTTGATGATTTTCACCAGGTAGCTGGGAAGATTGTAGCGTTGTAGTTTGTACACCAGGCCATCATGCCATACATTGTCAAATGCCTTCTCGACATCGAGTAAGGCCATGGCGGATGTTTTCGAGACAGACTTGTTCCGTCTGAGGACGTTGGTAACTCGGGTCAGTTGGTGTACAGTTGACCGACCGCGTCGGAAACCAAACTGTTCCTCGAGCAAGATGTTGAGATTTTCGGCAGACTCAAGTAACCGATGATGAATAGCTTTTTCGAATAGCTTGGATAACCCTGAGAGAAGGCTGATGGGTCGATAACTTTTGGGAGAGGAAGGATCCTTCCCAGGCTTCCGGATGGGGATGACTTTCGCTGACTTCCAGGACGATGGGAAGTAGCTAAGCCGGAGACACTGATTAAAGATCAGCGAGAGGTGCTCAAAGAACGGAGCACTCATGTGTTTGAGCTCGAGATTCAGGATGCTGTCGAAGCCTGGGGCCTTCATGTTCTTCGACGATTTGATATAGGCCGTCAATTCGTTGGGAATCAAATGGATGTTGTTAGCATGCTCGTTGACGGCTGCTTCGTGTGGACTGACGATGTTCTGCCCAAGATTGTGTGAGCTGACGAAGTGACGACCTATTTCAGCGACCTTCTCTGCAGGAGTTATCAAGCGATCCTTAGAGCCATTATTGTCTAGTGGGATCAAAGGTGGAATGGGCCGAGGCTTGGATTTTAGAATTTTGGTCATTTTCCAGAACGGCTTAGCATAATCTGGGAGAGTGCGGATCTTATTCGAGAAGTCGTTATTTCTGAGGTCCACCATTCTGGCCTTGATAATTTTTGTGATTCGATTGCAGCGTGCCTTAAGCTCAGGCAGTCCAGTACGCTGAAACTGCCTGCGAGTGACATTCCGCAATCGAATCAAATCTTTGGTGAGTGTATCGATGTTTAAGGAGTTGCTTACCTGCCGAGCCGTCGGTACGTGTTGCTCTCGGGCCGCCGTGATCGCCTCCTCGATAGCGCACAGCTGGCGGTCGATACTTTCCGGCGTCTCCGGACGCACCTCGTAGTCGACGGTGTTATCGACGCACTGCTGGAAACGCTGCCAGTTCACTCGGTGGTAGTTCCGCCGTAACTGCTGGTGCCGATTGACCGAGGAGCCCAGTTCCGCCACCACCGGATAGTGATCCGAACTGAGCTCCTGGTATACAACCGGCTGCGAGACGTGGTCACTCAGAGGTTACGTAGAGGTCGAGCGTTGCGTGGGCACCGGACCGACTCAGCCGAGTGGGGGAATCCGGGCTCAGGATCGTGTAGTGGCCTTCCTCCATGTCGTTGCTCCAGATGGTGCCGTTTCGATTGCCGCGACTGTTGCCCCAGGCTTGATGTTTGGCATTCAAGTCGCCGGCAATGATATACTGGCCTTGCCTCCGCGTCAGCTTGACGATGTCCCTCCGAAGGGCAGCCGATGATCCATCGCCGGCTTTGGCTTGCGTTGGACAGTACGCCGCGATGAGCGCGATTGTGCCGACCGAAGTGGTGATTTCGACACCGATGGCCTCGATGACACTGAGCTGGAAGCTTGGAAGCAAACGACAGTTGATGTTGTAGCGAAGAGCGATGGCCACACCACCTCCCCTGGTCGGCCGGTCGAGTCGCACGATGCGGAAGTCCGGGATGTTGATGTTCACCTCCGGTTTTAGGTGCGTTTCGGTGATGAACGCCACGTCTATTTCCTTCTCCTCAAGGAAATCCTTCAGCTCGATTGTTTTGCTCTTTAGCGAGCAAGCGTTCCAGTTGACCAGGCCCACCCTAGCAGCCATTTTCAATGATGAACATGCCAAGTGTGAAGACCTGGTCGAATCGGGTTTTGCAGCCGCGCAGCCGAGTGGCGAGCTGCGCGAAGATCGGCATCAGTTGCTCCGGAGTGTACAGCGGGGCAGATTCTTCCGGTGGGACGGCTTCATTCTCCGACTGCCGACGGAACCCAGGAGGAGGAAGCGAGGGCCATTCGCTGGTGGATGGTGCCGACGATGCTGGAGCTTGGACCGATGCAGCTGCCGCTGCCAGTCGCTTGTGCGGCTGTAGCGGTGGGAGTATTGGAATCACACGACGGGGAGCCGGGATGGCTGGAAAGTTCACCTCGTTGATTACAGGAACACGGCTCTTCTTCGGAATGGTCCTGGTGGAAGCCTTCTTCCGGATTTCCAGGAACGCGGCTCGCTTTGGGCTGCCTTTGGTGGTGGCCCGATGTTTGTCGCCACAGTTGGCGCACTTGGGATCGGCCACCTCCATTTTGTCGCACTCGTCAGTCGGATGGGGTTCGCCACACTTGTTGCAGCGCGGCTTCATGCGGCAGTTTCTGGTGCCGTGCCCGAAATTGAAGCAGTTGGTACATTGCGTGACATCGCGGTGCACTGGCCGATATCGCTCCCAGTCAACGACGGTGTAATTTATAACGCCAACCAGCTTCAGGTCCTTCCAGGTAGTGGAGCCGTGCTCCAGATGGATCAGGTAAAGCTGGTCGCGATATTTCCTCGCCTTGTCGTGACGAGCGATCTTGTGGACGGCTACTGGCTTCAGTCCGCAACTTTCAAGCTCTGCTTG
The DNA here is from genome assembly GCF_024139115.2 of Armigeres subalbatus. Lineage (NCBI taxonomy): Eukaryota > Metazoa > Arthropoda > Insecta > Diptera > Culicidae > Armigeres > Armigeres subalbatus. The sequence continues at coordinate 146,241,330 of NC_085141.1, forward strand.
GAGCTCTTCCTCCTTCATGTCGTGAAGTCCTCGCAGCAAAGCCTTGAGCGGCTTCGTGCCGGGGTGGTCATGAGTGTAGTACTCATACTTGTGGACCTCGAGGAACTCCACGACGGATTGATGATGGTCCCTGTTGGCCGGCATCACTTTCACGCCCTCGCTGCAGAGCCAAAAGTACATTTCAGCCCCTTAGCGATCAGCTGGCGAATTTTTGGGCGTAAATCCGGCGGATCGCCCTTCACAAACACGGGCGGGCACTTCTCCTTCCGCTCCGGTTGCACCTGCGGCAGCTGCGATTGCTGCTTCTTCCTCTTTTTCGGCGGATTGCCGGCGTCATCAAGCGGCAACGGCGAGAACACGTTGCTCTGCAAAAGCTGCTTGGAGGGGTTACCCGCGCCTCCAAGAGCAGTGCGCTTAGGCACTTTTCCAGCGACCGAATCGGCCACCGAGTCTCCCATGACGGGTCCGGGAGAAAATAACGCCAACGCGACAAGCGAAAACGTAAACAGCGAACGAACGAGAAAAAACACTTCGAAAAAAATGCGCGAGCAAAAAACACGTCCGTACGTGTTGCTGTCTCGAACTGGAATGATAGCGAATAAAGATGGCTCATTGGTTCCGCCTCTTTGTTGTCCGGTATTGCTGCAAATATTGTGTAACCGTCAAACACTCACCAAAGGGGCGTGGCTACAGATTCAACTTTATTGATTACAAGAAAGCAGCTCTTCCGCGCGCGCGAGCCATTTCGTTCGAGATGTCGCGGAGAGCAGACCGTGGTACCACCTTCGGCATCGGCGGAGCTCCTACCGGAAATTTTATTTACGGCGATGGTGTGAGTCGCGCGGTCGTCGTCATTAACATAAGCAGCGCTAAGATTGAATTTTCTTGATGAAGTAGGGGGAATGACGGCTTTGGCAGGTTTTGTTCTATTGTCAGGGGGTTTTTGTTGGCCATATTTTATGAAATTTGGCCACAATATTCCTTGATATGCAAAGAATGTTTAGGCCAAATTTGAGCATAATTAGTTACAGAAAACCCCCTGACAATAATAGAACAAAACCTGCCAAAGCCGTAATTTCCCCTACTAACGATTGGCTACCATCAATGAAAGTAGCTCTTAAGTCACAATTTGAGGCGAGATGAATTTTAACTTAATTGCTTGTTGATGGCAGATTGTTTTCCGTCGGTAGTAGAATCACGAGAGCACGATTCAGAGAAAGACTTATAATTTTAGTAGATAGTCATCCATGCGAATACATTTTTGCAGCTTCTCCGTTTGACGCGCGCTCGTGATTCTACGTACATACAGAAAACAAATTTGGAAATTTCGGTTTTACACCCTGTATCTGAGTCTTCCCCTTAGACGTAGAGTTTACGTCAAAAATGTGCGAGCAAAGAACACGTCCGTACGTGTTGCTGTCTTGATTTGGAATGAGACTGATTGCGCCACGCGCGCGGGGGATAGCAGTTTTCTTATAACCAATAAAGATGGCTCATTAGTCCCGCCTCTTTGTTGTCCGGTATGACTGCAAATATTGTGCAACCGTCAAACACTCACCAAAGGGGCGTGGCTACAGGTTCAACTTTATTGATTACAAGAAAGCAGCTCTTCCGCGCGCGCGAGCCATTTCGTTCGAGATGTCGCGGAGACCAGACCATGGTACCAGCTACGGCATCGGCGGAGCTCCTACCGGAAATTTTATTTCCGGCGATGGTGTGGGTCGCGCGGTCGTCGTCGTCAGCATCAACAGCACTCAGATGAAATTTTCTTGCGTGTCTCTACGATGGCGGCTATGGTGGTGTTTATTTCTGCGACGGTTGCGTCTGAAGTGTCATCAGTGAAGCAGCTCTTAAGCCATAATTTGAGGCGAGACGAATTTTGATCAAAGTGCATATCAATCGCTTGGTGATGGCTGATAGTTTCCGTCAGCAGCGGAATCACGACCGTGCGTCAGTGTCGCTACAAGAATTTATCCACATGGATAGCATCAATACCAGTGAAATTTCCCCTCAAGATTATTATTTTAGTAGATAGACTGCTACTTGTTTCAGGTTTAAATTCCATCCATGCAAATACATTTTTGCAGCTTCTCCTTCTGACGCACGCTCTTCGTTTCCACCGATGGCGTAGGTAGCACTCGTAACAGGATCGTTGCGACAGAGAATCCAACGATGGCAATCTGTTGCAGTGTATCGGTAGAACCATAGAGCCAGCATCTGCATTTGAGTGAAATACTCTTGTGATATTCTGACTATCGAATGGTTGCTGTTGTGTTGGTGATTAGAAATCCGCATGATCTAAAATCTGTCCTTTTCAGGGCATTAAATTTTTCATTGGAGGAATTTGGTTTGACTGAGAGTAAATTCATGAGATTGTTGCAATAAATCGGCAGCAGTAACGCAAAAATTCATAAGATTCAATCCATCATTCGACTTCTGCAGAGTAAGTGATTAAAATGCATCGAAAGATAAAGACGCTATTCGTGTTTGAAATCTATCCTAATTTCGCGACGGTCACAAATTTGGAAATTTCCGTTTAACACCCTGTATCTGAGGCTTCCCCTTAGACGTAGTTTACGTCAAAAATTATTTCAACTTAATTTTCCTCCCAAACATAATGGTGGTCCTGAAAAGAGTGCGAGATTTCTCCTGTTTCAGACTGCAGAACGATGACGCGATCGGCCGAAATATTTGTTCTGCATTGCGCGGCCGGTAATAAAAATCAGTTCAGTGCGTGATTTCACCTGTTTCGGACAGCAGAACGATGGCGCGATCGGCCGAAATATTTGTTCTGCATTTCGCAGCCGGTAATAAAAATCAGTTCAGTGCGTGATTTCTCCTGTTTCAGACTGCAGAACGATGACGCGATCGGCCGAAATATTTGTTCTGCATTTCGCAGCCGGTAATAAAAATCAGTTCAGTGCGTGATTTCTCCTGTTTCAGACTGCAGAACGATGACGCGATCGGCCGAAATATTTGTTCTGCATTGCTCGGCCGGTAATAAAAATCAGTTCAGTGCGAGATTTCTCCTGTTTCAGACTGAAGAACGATGACGCGATCGGCCGAAATATTTGTTCTGCATTTCGCGGCCGGTAATAAAAATCAGTTCAGTGCGAGATTTCTCCTGTTTCAGACTGCAGAACGATGACGCGATCGGCCGAAATATTTGTTCTGCATTTCTCGGCCGGTAATAAAAATCAGTTCAGTGCGAGATTTCTCCTATTTCAGACTGCAGAACGATGACGCGATCGGCCGAAATATTTGTTCTGCATTTCTCGGCCGGTAATAAAAATCAGTTCAGTGCGAGATTTCTCCTGTTTCAGACTGCAGAACGATGACGCGATCGGCCGAAATATTTGTTCTGCATTTCGCGGCCGGTAATAAAAATCAGTTCAGTGCGAGATTTCTCCTGTTTCAGACTGCAGAACGATGACGCGATCGGCCGAAATATTTGTTCTGCATTTCGCGGCCGGTAATAAAAATCAGTTCAGTGCGGGATTTCTCCTGTTTCAGACTGCAGAACGATGACGCGATCGGCCGAAATATTTGTTCTGCATTGCTCGGCCGGTAATAAAAATCAGTTCAGTGCGAGATTTCTCCTGTTTCAGACTGCAGAACGATGACGCGATCGGCCGAAATATTTGTTCTGCATTTCTCGGCCGGTAATAAAAATCAGTTCAGTGCGAGATTTCTCCTATTTCAGACTGCAGAACGATGACGCGATCGGCCGAAATATTTGTTCTGCATTTCTCGGCCGGTAATAAAAATCAGTTCAGTGCGAGATTTCTTCTGTTTCAGACTGCAGAACGATGACGCGATCGGCCGAAATATTTGTTCTGCATTTCGCGGCCGGTAATAAAAATCAGTTCAGTGCGAGATTTCTCCTGTTTCAGACTGCAGAACGATGACGCGATCGGCCGAAATATTTGTTCTGCATTTCGCGGCCGGTAATAAAAATCAGTTCAGTGCGAGATTTCTCCTGTTTCAGACTGCAGAACGATGACGCGATCGGCCGAAATATTTGTTCTGCATTGCGCGGCCGGTAATAAAAATCAGTTCAGTGCGTGATTTCTCCTGTTTCGGACAGCAGAACGATGGCGCGATCGGCCGAAATATTGTGTTCTGCTTTGCGCGGCCGGTAATAAAAATCAGTTCAGTGCGAGATTTCTCCTGTTTCAGACTGCAGAACGATGACGCGATCGGCCGAAATATTTGTTCTGCATTTCGCAGCCGGTAATAAAAATCAGTTCAGTGCGTGATTTCTCCTGTTTCGGACAGCAGAACGATGACGCGATCGGCCGAAATATTGTGTTCTGCTTTGCGCGGCCGGTAATAAAAATCAGTTCAGTGTGTGATTTCTCTTGTTTCGGACAGCAGAACGATGGCGCGATCGGCCGAAATATTGTGTTCTACATTGCGCGCCCGGTAGTTAGTTTGTACTACTTTTCACGCACGATTCATGGCTAGGTAAAATCACTGTGTATAAAGAATGGCACGGTCGTATCGCTTATCAGAGTGAATCCAGATCCAACGATGCCTACCAATTAACTGATAATCCTTCCTGTGGTTTTTGTGGAGACGCAGAGGTAAACACGGTCTTCAAACAGCAAAAACCACCTACTAATATTCCTTCCTTCTTCCTAACTGACTACAAGGACGTGGCCGGCGCCGTTATTGATCATTTGAATTTTAGAGTCACTGAAACTTGCACACTGAGAATGCTTGAACAATCCCAGTCAATCATTCAGTTGATTCTTTGTGCAATTTCACTGATTCTGGTCAATCACGGAGTAGCAACCATAGATATGTGTAGTCAGTCAAAGCTAAGCTAAGCTAAGCTAAACATAATGGTGGTCCTGAAAAGAACCGATTCATTTCCACAACGATGCTGTTGGGAACACGGATGAAAAGATGTACTGCTGTTGCCAGACCGCCACCACCACCTGACGAAAAATTTCATCCGCATCAACACTCATAAATCTCAATCAACGAGCCCTCCCGTGCGAACGAAATCGTCCGTTCTCCGTGACATGCAGAATGAAAATGACGCGCGCACGCGAAACACGGGGCTTTTTATACACAGGGAAAACGAAGCAGTGGATCAAAAGGCCCGTACGTTACTGCAATCTGATGTCCGTGTTGGGGATTTATGAACGGGATTGAATTTTTCACCCGGTTTGGAAAGAAATAACATTTTCAATAGTTTAACGTTGATAATCAATAGTATCAATAGAATTGGCAAATTGCTGGAGAGTTTCCGAATCGATTGATAAGCAAATGTCGAAAATCCATCGAAAGATAAAGACGTTATTACCGTTTGAAATCTTACATGATTTCGTGACGGTCCTCAATTTGGAAATTTTCATTTTGCACCCTGTATCTGAGTCTTCCCCTTAGACGTAGAGTTTACGTCAAAAATGTGCGAGCAAAGAACACGTCCGTACGTGTTGCTGTCTTGATTTGGAATGAGACTGATTGCGCCACGCGCGCGGGGGATAGCAGTTTTCTTATAACCAATAAAGATGGCTCATTAGTCCCGCCTCTTTGTTGTCCGGTATGACTGCAAATATTGTGCAACCGTCAAACACTCACCAAAGGGGCGTGGCTTCAGGTTCAACTTCATTGATTACAAGAAAGCAGCTCTTCCGAGCGCGCGAGCCATTTCGTTCGAGATGTCGCGGAGACCAGACCATGGTACCAGCTTCGGCATCGGCGGAGCTCCTACCGGAAATTTTATTTCCGGCGATGGTGTGGGTCGCGCGGTCGTCGTCGTCAGCATCAACAGCACTCAGATGAAATTTTCTTGCGTGTCTCTACGATGGCGGCTATGGTGGTGTTTATTTCTGCGACGGTTGCGTCTGAAGTGTCATCAGTGAAGCAGCTCTTAAGCCATAATTTGAGGCGAGACAAATTTTGATCAAAGTGCATATCAATCGCTTGGTGATGGCTGATAGTTTCCGTCAGCGGCGGAATCACGACCGTGCGTCAGTGACGCTACAAAAATTTATCCACATGGATAGCATCAATACCAGTGAAATTTCCCCTCAAGATTATTATTTTAGTAGATAGACTGCTACTTGTTTCAGGTTTAAATTCCATCCATGCAAATACATTTTTGCAGCTTCTCCTTCTGACGCACGCTCTTCGTTTCCACCGATGGCGTAGGTAGCACTCGTAACAGGATCGTTGCGACAGAGAATCCAACGATGGCAATCTGTTGCAGTGTATCGGTAGAACCATAGAGCCAGCATCTGCATTTGAGTGAAATACTCTTGTGATATTCTGACTATCGAATGGTTGCTGTTGTGTTGGTGATTAGAAATCCGCATGATCTAAAATCTGTCCTTTTCAGGGCATTAAATTTTTCATTGGAGGAATTTGGTTTGACTGAGAGTAAATTCATGAGATTGTTGCAATAAATCGGCAGCAGTAACGCAAAAATTCATAAGATTCAATCCATCATTCGACTTCTGCAGAGTAAGTGATTAAAATGCATCGAAAGATAAAAGACGCTATTCGTGTTTGAAATCTATCCTAATTTCGCGACGGTCACAAATTTGGAAATTTCCGTTTAACACCCTGTATCTGAGGCTTCCCTTAGACGTAGTTTACGTCAAAATTATTTCAACTTAATTTTCCTCCCAAACATAATGGTGGTCCTGAAAGAGTGCGAGATTTCTCCTGTTTCAGACTGCAGAACGATGACGCGATCGGCCGAAATATTTGTTCTGCATTGCGCGGCCGGTAATAAAAATCAGTTCAGTGCGTGATTTCACCTGTTTCGGACAGCAGAACGATGGTGCGATCGGCCGAAATATTGTGTTCTGCTTTGCGCGGCCTGTAATAAAAATCAGTTCAGTGCGAGATTTCTCCTGTTTCAGACTGCAGAACGATGACGCGATCGGCCGAAATATTTGTTCTGCATTTCGCAGCCGGTAATAAAAATCAGTTCAGTGCGTGATTTCTCCTGTTTCAGACTGCAGAACGATGACGCGATCGGCCGAAATATTTGTTCTGCATTGCTCGGCCGGTAATAAAAATCAGTTCAGTGCGAGATTTCTCCTGTTTCAGACTGAAGAACGATGACGCGATCGGCCGAAATATTTGTTCTGCATTTCGCGGCCGGTAATAAAAATCAGTTCAGTACGAGATTTCTCCTGTTTCAGACTGCAGAACGATGACGCGATCGGCCGAAATATTTGTTCTGCATTTCTCGGCCGGTAATAAAAATCAGTTCAGTGCGAGATTTCTCCTATTTCAGACTGCAGAACGATGACGCGATCGGCCGAAATATTTGTTCTGCATTTCTCGGCCGGTAATAAAAATCAGTTCAGTGCGAGATTTCTCCTGTTTCAGACTGAAGAACGATGACGCGATCGGCCGAAATATTTGTTCTGCATTTCGCGGCCGGTAATAAAAATCAGTTCAGTGCGAGATTTCTCCTGTTTCAGACTGCAGAACGATGACGCGATCGGCCGAAATATTTGTTCTGCATTTCTCGGCCGGTAATAAAAATCAGTTCAGTGCGAGATTTCTCCTGTTTCGGACAGCAGAACGATGGCGCGATCGGCCGAAATATTTGTTCTGCATTGCGCGGCCGGTAATAAAAATCAGTTCAGTGCGTGATTTCTCCTGTTTCGGACAGCAGAACGATGGCGCGATCGGCCGAAATATTGTGTTCTGCTTTGCGCGGCCGGTAATAAAAATCAGTTCAGTGCGAGATTTCTCCTGTTTCAGACTGCAGAACGATGACGCGATCGGCCGAAATATTTGTTCTGCATTTCGCAGCCGGTAATAAAAATCAGTTCAGTGCGTGATTTCTCTTGTTTCGGACAGCAGAACGATGACGCGATCGGCCGAAATATTGTGTTCTGCTTTGCGCGGCCGGTAATAAAAATCAGTTCAGTGTGTGATTTCTCTTGTTTCGGACGCAGAACGATGGCGCGATCGGCCGAAATATTGTGTTCTACATTGCGCGCCCGGTAGTTAGTTTGTACTACTTTTCACGCACGATTCATGGCTAGGTAAAATCACTGTGTATAAAGAATGGCACGGTCGTATCGCTTATCAGAGTGAATCCAGATCCAACGATGCCTACCAATTAACTGATAATCCTTCCTGTGGTTTTTGTGGAGACGCAGAGGTAAACACGGTCTTCAAACAGCAAAAACCACCTACTAATATTCCTTCCTTCTTCCTAACTGACTACAAGGACGTGGCCGGCGCCGTTATTGATCATTTGAATTTTAGAGTCACTGAAACTTGCACACTGAGAATGCTTGAACAATCCCAGTCAATCATTCAGTTGATTCTTTGTGCAATTTCACTGATTCTGGTCAATCACGGAGTAGCAACCATAGATATGTGTAGTCAGTCAAAGCTAAGCTAAGCTAAGCTAAACATAATGGTGGTCCTGAAAAGAACCGATTCATTTCCACAACGATGCTGTTGGGAACACGGATGAAAAGATGTACTGCTGTTGCCACCACCACCTGACGAAAAATTTCATCCGCATCAACACTCATAAATCTCAATCAACGAGTCCTCCCGTGCGAACGAAATCGTCCGTTCTCCGTGACATGCAGAATGAAAATGACGCGCGCACGCGAAACACGGGGCTTTTTATACACAGGGAAAACGAAGCAGTGGATCAAAAGGCCCGTACGTTACTGCAATCTGATGTCCGTGTTGGGGATTTATGAACGGGATTGAATTTTTCACCCGGTTTGGAAAGAAATAACATTTTCAATAGTTTAACGTTGATAATCAATAGTATCAATAGAATTGGCAAATTGCTGGAGAGTTTCCGAATCGATTGATAAGCAAATGTCGAAAATCCATCGAAAGATAAAGACGTTATTACCGTTTGAAATCTTACATGATTTCGTGACGGTCCTCAATTTGGAAATTTTCATTTTGCACCCTGTATCTGAGGCTTCCCCTTAGACGTAGTTTACGTCAAAACTTTCAGTTGTTGACTTCGACTGTAGTGTTAATTTTTGAGATTTTTCGGCTGTGCAGTCTGGTTTATTAGAACAAATTTTTAAATTTTGTCCAACGTTTCGACATCGGGTTCGATGTCTTCTTCAGTGAAACTATTGTATTTAAGTGTGCTTAATTTGATTAGCTACATGGAATGCTTAATATTACTTACAAATTTTGATTGCTCTTGTTAAGTGTGATGGGTGTTCTGTAACGGTCAATTTGATTTTTGGTCGGTATGCATCCTATGCCGCTATCATATCCCGCTCACTTTTTGAAAACCCATACGGAAGTATGCGTTCTTTCAGCTGATAAAGGTAACAGAACTATCATCATGTACTCATCCGAATATGAAGCCAAAATGAACATCATAGTGGAAGACCCCGAAACATACAGAAACATACAACGAGATCCCACAAGCCGTATTCAGACAACCAACAACAACTTTGTGAGCCGACTTCATAATCTTCATCTAATAGACCAGAAACGAGAAACGTTTCGACATCGGGTTCGATGTCTTCTTCAGTGAAACTATTGTATTTAAGTGTGCTTAATTTGATTAGCTACATGGAATGCTTAATATTACCTGAAAGTCTATAATGCGACGTGTTCTAGAATTTAGGTCAACCTAAGGCATATAAAAACAGCATGCCTCTCCGACCAGTTATTCCAAACATTACTACTATATACAAACTGTCTAAATTTATTGCAAGCATTCTACAAAAACTACTAAAGAGCAAGTATAGCACACCTAGCTCTTTCGAGTTCAGTAATACTATCAGAATAACACATATTCCAGAGGACCATGTCATGATATCTTTGGACGTCGTTTTCTTATTCACAAACGTTCCCAGACACCTAGTATGCAAAGTGATTATTGAGCGATGGTCTGAAATAGACACAAACATCAACCTAGATTTGTTTCTGGAGATTATCGAGTACTGTATGGCATCATGTTATTTCCGCTACAAGGACAAATTCTATATGCAAACAGCTATGGGAAGTCCGCTTTCACCCATCTTAGCTGACATTGTTTTAGATTCCGTCATAGACCTAGCACTAGCTAAGCTAAGTTACGTCATACCCTTCCTCAAAAAGTATGTATATGTTTCTCATCGTTCCTAAAAATCACATTCAGGATGTCCTGACCGTCTTCAATAGCTGTGAAAGTAGAGGTGGAAAACAGCAACAAAATACCATTTCTTGACATGACCGTTACCAGAAACGAAGACCGGACACTGGACACAAGTTGGTATAGCAAACCAATTGCATCAGGAAGAATGCTTAACTTTCTGTCATTCCACCAAATGAAACACAAAATCAACGTAGCATACAATTTCATTCATCGAGTACATTCTTTGACCAGCAACTTCGACAAGCAACAAATAGTAACAATAGTACATAATCATCTTCAACTCAACAACTATCCTGCATCATTAATCAACCGATTCATCAAAAACTACTACGATAAAAATCCATCTTCCGATACCCACAATCCAGCCACAAATCCATCCTCAACAAGCACCAACAACAGCCAAACTCCAGGACTCATCAATCCAGATGCAACTCAACCAGTATCCAGCAACTGTGTAGAAATAATCAAAACATATATGTCCATTCCGTATGTTCCAAAACTGACTGATAGCATCATAAAATCTCTCACACCAGAATTTCCAAACATCTGTATCACGAGCAAACAGCAGAACACTATCTCCAAATTCCTTGCCAACATGAAAGACCCTGTAGCTAAAGAAGACAAATCCAATTTAGTTTATAAAATTCCATGCTCAGAATGCGAATCTCGTTATGTGGGCATGACTCAGAACAAATTTAATACCAGACTCTCAGGACATCGATCAGACGTAAATAAACTAGACGAAATAAATTAGATTAATGACACCAATACATCCCATAGAATAGATACACTTTAGGACAAAACAGCACTACTAGACCATAGTATACAATATAACCATAAGTTCGACTTCTCCAACACAAACATATTAGAGCAATGCAGATCAAATACCAATCTCATTTTTATAGAAATGTGTCATATTGTAAACACTTCACATACTGTCAACTAACGTACAGATGTAGAAGGTTTACACTCTACGTATGCATCCATCTTACACACCACCAGAAACAAAATCAAGCGAACCTGAATCTAACAGGCCTTCTTCAAACTGAAACTTTTCAAAGCTGCTTTTCTTAGTTTGTTAAAGCTTTTAGAATTACAGTGTCCATAACCGTAATAGTTATAATTAATGTTTTTTATACGTGACAAAACTGTGATAATAATCAAACCTATGAGTAATTAGACCACATAATATTGACTACAAAAATTCAAATTTAAATATTTTATACTGTATTTCATGGGATGCATACCGACCAAAAATCAAATTGACCGTACAGAACACCCATCACACTTAACAAGAGCAATCAAAATTTGTAAGTAATATTAAGAATCCCATGTAGCTAATCAAACTAAGCACACTTAAATACAATAGTTTCACTGAAGAAGACATCGAACCCGATGTCGAAACGTCTGACAAAAATTAAAAATTTGTTCTAATAAACCAGACTGCATATCCGAAAAATCTCAAAAAGTAAAAAAAAACTCAATCTAAAAAACCGTGTGGAAAAGAACTGAAGTATTTAGTCGACTTCCTATACATTACTATCCGTCTTGTAGCAATGATTGTCGAAATAATTTTCTTCTCCTTATCCTACATTGATCATCTTTTTGACTGAAAGAGCAACTAGCAACTACTAGTACAATCATGTTTATTAAAGAAGCAATATTTATCCTGGAAATCGATGAAAATTTCACAAATTATGTGAAGATTATGTCTGAAATGTCAGGATGTTCAGTATTTTTTATTTTTACAATTTTTTATATGAAATATGTGCATCGATTTCTCAACACCAGAACTGTTGCCCAAACTGACATTTTTCCTATTTGTCCTACCCACGACTTGGAACGTGGATGCGCCTCTGAGAAAGAGCGATACTCGGGCTAAAAGAAAATAACCTTCACGTTGGCCGTTGCGTAACCGCGGGATTCCCACACATACATTCATCTCAAAATATAGAAACTCATCTTTTTTCTCTAGAACATTGTCCATTCTTGATGGTGTGATCTGCTTCGCAAACCGTTTAAAATGGATGCTTTAATTCTCGCCACCCATAGCGCTGCGATCGTTTAAAAGGTCTCTAATCCAAATCATACCCGCCCTGTTTGTAAAATTGGATGCGAACTAAATTTTCACTTTATGATTAACTTACTCACCCGCTCAATGCAGAACAAAATTTCGGTGACCAGCCGATCGTTTTGCTTTCAGCACAAAGCAAAAAGAAATTTTGACGACCGGCCAATCGCTCTGCTTACTGAAGAATCAACGCTGTTTATTTATTAGCAGACTAAGGCCGGAGTGGCCTGTGCTGCACATAAAAGTCTTCTCCATTCAGCTCGGTCCTTGGCTGCACTTCGCCAACCACGCAGTCTGCGGAGGGTCCGCAAATCGTCCTCCACCTGATCGATCCACCTTGCCCGCTGTGCACCTCGCCTTCTTGCTCCCGTCGGATCGTTGTCGAGAACCATTTTCACCAGATTATTGTCAGACATTCTGGCTACGTGCCCGGCCCACCGCAATCTTCCGATTTTCGCCGTGTGAACGATGGATGGTTCTCCCAACAGCTGATGCAACTCGTGGTTCATTCGCCTCCTCCACGTACCGTCCGTCATCTGCACCCCACCATAGATGGTACGCAACACTTTCCTTTCTTCTTCCTCGTTTGTCGGGTGAAGATCACTGCGTCCAGATTTTAGGACTATTGTGATATACCCTTTTACTGTGAAATACGCAAGTTATCTCAGTAACATGTTTGTCACTGAGATACCTTGGTATCGACTGAACTCAAGACCATCTATTATTGATGAATAGAGATCCTGAGTTACAGTATGTGACTCCCCATTCTGGCGAGACTAGCTTTATGAAGCCAACCACATCCTTGGGGATAAGATCCATATGTCAGCAGGCCCTAAAAAGGGCTTGCTGAGAACTTTGAACCTACGTTGGGTGAGTGCACTGCAATAGCAGAGGATGTGTTCTGATGTTTCTCTCTCCTCGTCACAGAAGCGGCAATTTGAGGTTTGGATTGCTCCGATCTTTTGTAGATGGTATCTGCAGGGGCAGTGTCCAGTTATTAGACCGGTGTAGATGTTGAGATCCCTTTTGTTGAGACCTAATAGTTGTTGGGTTTTCTTGTTAATCGTTACGAGCCTTTTGGATTGGCTCGTATGGGGAAGTGCATTCCAGTTTGATGTGATTTGACTGACCATATATTTGTTCAGTTCCATTTTTACAGAGCAGTCTGAGATCCCGCAGAAGGGCTCAGGGCCAATGAACCTTTCATTAGATCCATTCCTGGCTAGCTCATCAGCAATCTCGTTTCCCTCTAGACCCGTATGTCCTGGGATCCAATATAGGTAGACTCGATTGCGTATGGATAAGTTTTTCAAAGCCAGAATGCATTCCCACACTAGCTTTGAGTTACAAGTGTAGTTATTAAGCGACTTAAGTGCCGCTTGGCTGTCAGAGAAAATACATATTTTTGCAAATCTATACTTTCTCCTCAGGCATAATAACACGCATTCTAATATTGCATATATTTCCGCCTGAAATACTGTGGGCCACTGTCCTAAGTGGACAGAAATTTTTGTTGTAGGGCCATAGATTCCGGATCCTGTCAGATTATTCATTTTCGAACCATCTGTGAAGAAATTTATAGAGCCTGTTGGAACGCTGGGTCCACCTCCTTCCCACTCCTGGCGGGAAGGAATGAACACATCGTAAGGTAAGTCATAATTGACTACCGTTTCCATCCAGTCACTACAAATTCCTATTGCGGGATTTATGGCAAATTCATTTAATATGCTGAGGTGACCCGTAAGGTCTCCTGACAGCAGTGTTTTTGTTCTCTTGAACCGTAGAGCACTTCTTCCGCTTCCAGATTTATGAATTGATCTAACAGGGGCAGGTGAAGCATTGCGTCTAGGGCCAAAGTGGGTGTACTACGAACTGCACCAGTGATGGCTATGCAAGCGGTGCGTTGGATTTTGTTGAGCTTAGCCCTTGCAGCAGCCTCATTAGTTTTAGGCCACCAGACAAGGGAAGCGTAAGTTGTCCTGGGACGGACAATGGTTTTATATATCCACATGATCATACTTGGTTTTAGGCCCCATCTTTTACCAAGGGTTTTGAACAAACCCAAAGTGTATTGAGACCTTTCTGCACAACTGATTGGAGATGAGAGTTCCAATTAAGCTTTGCGTCGAGTATGACACCTAGATATTTTACTTCACTTGAATAAACTAATTGTGTTTGATTCAAGAAAAGGGGTTTCAGTTGTACCTTTCTCCGTTTGGCGAAAGGGAACATGGTAGTTTTTGTAGGATGTATGCCTAGTTGATACTTTTGACACCAGGAAAAAGTGTGATTTAGGGCAGATTGCATTCTTTCCACGATAACACTTTCGAATTTGCCTCGTACAATAATGACAACGTCATCAGCATATCCAACCACTTCGAAGCCTCTTCTCTCTAAGCTGTCTAGAAGCTCATCCACCACCAGTGACCACAACAAAGGAGAAAGCACTCCGCCTTGCGGACACCCCCTTGTTGCTTTAACGGTGATGTATGAACCGCTAAGCTCAGAGGAGATTTTCCGATTCGCTAGCATAGCATGTACCCAGGTAACAATGCATGGGTCGAATTTTCTCCTCAACATTGCTGACCCTATAGACGAATAAGAAGCGTTATCGAATGCGCCCTCAATATCAAGAAATGCTACAAGAGCAATTTCTTTTGCATTAAGTGTTTTTTCGATTTTTTGAACTACCGTATGTAGTGCCGAGATCGTAGATTTTCCACTTTGATAAGCGAATTGGTTTTTTGACAAAGGCATTGCTTTCATAAATTTGTGATTTATGTACTCGCATAGTACCTTTTCCATAATTTTGAGCATTACAGAGGATAAACTTATCGGCCTGAATGCTTTGGGGTTGGTTTTATCTCTCTTGCCTGCCTTCGGAATGAAGACAGCCCGGATTTGACGCCAATCGTTAGGTATGTGCCCCAAAATCAGACTCGCCTTAAAAATCTCAACCAAGGGTGGAACCAGTGTTTTCTCCTCTTTTTGGATCAACGGTGGGAATATTCCATCCATGCCAGGAGACTTAAATGGCTCGAAAGATCTCACAGCCATCTCAACCCTGGCCCGAGTGAAAGCTTCCTTTGCAACCTTTATTGCGTCTTTTTTAGATCCAGAAACCCATGATTGGATCTCTTGTGGATCTGAGACACCAATTCCAGTGCCTTGGTCGCCGATGCTCGACTCAGGGATTGAATAATCAGGGAAGTGGATCTTTAACAATTCGCTCAGTGTATCGCCAGGCTCTACAGTGAGCGAACCATCCGTCTTTCGGAGGCTACCCACACCATTGGAGTGGTCTTTGAAAGAGTTTTTGGAGTCTGGCCACTACGGGTGTATTCTCTATGCTTTCACACATTAGAATCCACGATTTCCGTTTGGCTGACCTTATTTCTTTGTTGTAGTTCGTCAGGGCCTTTCTGTATAGGCTCCAATCGCCGGTTCGCTTAGCACGATTGAACTCCCTACGCGCAGTTTTCCTAAGCTTCTCAAGAGTTTTATTCCACCATGGAACGTCTCTACTCGAACTAGTTGATTTAGTTGGACAGCTCTCTTGGTAGGCGTTAAGGATTTTGTTTTTAATGGATTTGGACGCATCTTCCAATTGTGTTATGGACTTGATGTGACTTTCTATGATGTACTCTTCGGATCGTAGGATAGCTGAGTAGGATTCCCAATCAGTTTTCTTAGGATCTTTAAACGTTTTTCCATCGTTAGACCCCCTTCCCATTCGAAGATGATGTGTTTATGGTCTGACATTGATATTTCTTCAGAAACATGCCAGTTTTTTATTTTATCAGAGATAGACCGACTACATAGAGTCAAGTCCAAAACTTCCTGACGAATGGAGTTTTCAAACGTGGGCTTGTCACCAACATTACAAATGTCAATGTTCTTGGAAAAGAGAAACTGTAACAGGTACTCACCTCTGGTGTTTATATTGGTACTTCCCCATACGGTGTGATGTGCATTTGCGTCGCCCCCTATGACGAAGGGGATGTTGTGTCGGTGGCTGTAGGCTACGAGCGCAGCTATTTCTGGAGGAGGATTTCGTCCACGTCACCTGGGAAGTATGCCGAGACCACCAAGATCTCTACTCCCTCTGGCGGAAGGTACCTCCATCCTGACCGCTACGATGTCCCTTTTATGAATTCTGAAATTGGAAAGTATTTACAGTTGTTATGTAATAAAATAGCCGCTCTAGGAGAAAGCTGGCTGTCATCATATACCAACTTACATGAGTGTTGTGGAATACCTTGTATTCTGGATTTATTGACCCATGGCTCTTGAATGAGGGCCACGGTTAAATTCTCTTTGGTGAACCTCTGACAGAGCACACCCGTGGCGCTCTCAGCATGGTGGAGGTTCACTTGCAGAACTTTAGTCGCCATTTCCGGGGTTCCCGCTTTTTTCCGGACGACGACTGTCCGGCTTTGGATGTTGCGGATCATCAGGATGTCGTTTGGTATTACAGTCTGGGTTTTCTCTCTTCCCTGTAGCAACCTGGCCCGCCAGTTTCGCCTCTATGGTCAAACTGTCGCTTTTTGCACCCCCTTTGCCCTGTTTAGATACCTTTGGTTTGGTACCACTAGAGCAGGGGGTCGCATGTAAGCTTCGAGCTTTTCCTTTAGAGGCGGACAGACTAGCCTTTATGGTGCTTTTGGGGTGAGATTTACTAACCTCGCCCGAACCGGAGGCTTCCTCAGATTTCTCTTGGGTCGGCCTTCCAGTTAGCCGAACCTCCTCGAACAGGAGGCCCCCTCAGATTGCTCTTGGGTCGGCCTTCCAGTCGGATTGGCGGTAGCGGCAGTCGGTTGATCTGTAATCTTCCTTAGTTGGATTTCACCAAATCGGTAGTTGAGGGTGTATTTGGACTTCTTCAACTTTTCCATCGACGCACCCTCTACTGTGAAGATCCATTCAACATGAATATCTTTCAGAATGGATCGTTTCACAATACGCCAATTAGTTGTTGTGATGTCATTTTGGCTTTCTATGAGAGCCTTTATTCGGTCGTCATCATAGCTGGAGCTTTGTGGGAAGAATGCTCGGATCATCTCTGGACGTGGAATCGCCACTTCGTCCATTGCCATCAGCTCTGCACCTTCCCAGGGTTTCATGGATGGGGATATTCTCTTTAACCACTCAGCAGTCTCTTGATCCTTACAGATTAGAACCATGTAACCGGACTTGTAGATGAGGTTGTTGAATTTGGGTTTTATTGGCTCGTTTCGCTGTTGAACTACTCTGAGCAGGAGTGCTTCTTGTAGAAGGTCTAGCTGGGCTGTAGTGAGTTGGACGGTGGGAAAGTCTTTGGGTATTATCCCGACCTTCACGCTTTTGGCCATATCACTGTAGCTGATACCAGCTGTTTTCCTCATGGGTGGGTTTTGTTGTCCAGACACGTTTTTCTGAGGCGCGCGGTTTGAGGACTGTTGGGCGCGCTCTCTCGGATCCAGATGGTGCTTCACCCTTTTTTGTTTGGGGTCCTCTGTGGCGGATTTGTCTAGGTCGTTTCTCGAGCGTTTTGAGGAAGTGGGCTCGCTCTCCTTATTCAGGATTATGGACAAGGCCTCATTCCGGTCTTTTCCCTTCTCCCGGAGAGTTCTAAGCTGCTTCCTCTGCGAGCGTGTGAGTGTGGGGATTTTCTTTCTCGGAGCACCCTTGGCTTCCGTAGAACCCTTGTTATCTTCGGATCCTTTGCTACTTGCTAAAGATTTTTGGGGGTTGATGATGATCCTTATACCATCATCTTCGTTATCTTCCATGTCCAACAGGTTGGAGTCGGTCGATGAGGGGGGTTGTAGATCTGGATCAGCTTTGTCGAAACATGTGCTGCTCCGGGAGATAGGCGTTGAGGGGCAGGATATTTCCATCTTCTCCTGCGAACTACTGAGTAGCTGGTCTTCGGTAAGGCCAAGCTGACTCAGAGTATTCTCCACTTCGCTCTCACACGACTGAGAGAGGCAGTCGTCACCTTGAGGGTTGTTTGTAGAATTTGTACTCATTTTGGTCCCACGAGTAGCTAGGGAAATAAATGTCCGCTGCACCAGTGCCCCGCCGTAGTGCAGTAAGGGCTGCTTACTGGGGTGTTCGCCCTGGTGCACCCCAGGCTCCGTTCGCGGTTTAGCATGTTTAGAACCCCTCAACCATTCAGCCCTCGGCACGGGTCGCATGACACCTTGGCATTGGGGTTTATCCATTTTTGCTTTACACGATGGCCATGAATAACAGCCATCGCAACCTTCCTCCTTTACCAGGGCTTAGGACCTGTAGCTCAAGTTCTCAATAGTTTCACAATCTTTCGGACATGCAACTACAGCGAACCATCATTGCTAGCGGAGTTACACTTTCCTTTCAAAAATTCCCAGTGCGCGTTGGTCCTCCACGAGCATCGTCCAGGTCTCATGTCCGTAGAGAACTACCGGTCTTATAAGCGTTTTGTAGATAGTTAGTTTGGTACGGCGGCGAACTCTATTCGATCGGAGCGTCTTGCGGAGTCCAAAGTAGAGATCGGCAAAACAGCTCATTGCAGTGAGCGGATCTGATCCGTTCAGCTCATTGAAAAGAGTCAGCTCCTTGGATCAGCTCTTCAGTTCTTTAATGCTTCATATATTAAAACATAATTGTTAATATTATTATTTTAATTATTGTTCAAAAATTTGAAAAATTTATGTCATTCATTTATTTATTCATTCGTTCATCATTCATCTATTTACCTCACTTTGAAATTTTTAAAATGTTAAGCTACAGTGAGGTAATAATTTTCATTGAAAAACCGACAATTTTAAACTAATAACATTTATTACGCATTTTCTGACCCACTAGTTTTGAAGTCTAGGAGTTTATTTAGAACCATCACATTTATTTCTATACAAAAACTAACTCAACATTATTTTCTATTCATAATTCTAAGTTACATTTTGTTGATAACGTTTCTCAAATCGTTAATTTGAATAATTCAGTCCCTAATCTCTGATATGTATATGAACCATATCACGTCTCATTAGTTTTCTCTTCATACTGGGTGCAGTAAATCAATGCCTTGTTTGCGCGCGCTTCTAGCCCTTCTAACCATGCGTAGTTGACATTTTCATACAAGCGACCCCATTCATCTATATTGGTTCCCGAAATGCGAGAGAAATAAAAACAAGAGAGTAAACAAATACAGAGCACGGTGCTACAAACAAACCGAGTGCACATGTAGCAGTATGCTGGCGGGAATACCCGTCGCAAGTAAAAGATCCGCTCCGTGCAAGACACAGCTCCCAGTTCGGTTCGTTTGAACCACACGGTTCGCTCGCTAGAATCGGTCGCGACTGATCCGGATCGAGATCCGTGTCGCACGGATCTGAGCTGGAGGCGCAGCTCTCGCTTCCATGTCACAGCATTTTCGAGCTGGACGACGACATGAGCGGAACTGAGAGTTGTTCGAATCTTCGGATCTTTTGCTTGGTATGGTTCGTTCGCTACCGCACTAGTAGGTATCTTTTGTGTGTCCGTTCGTAGCGCCGAGTATGTGGGTATGGGTTAAGAAATAGACGGCAAGCTAGATTATTTTTGCTCGTGTATTTCTTATTCCTCTCTGCAGCAGAAATGATTTCTGTTGCTTGGCTAGATGGTGCTGTCGCTTGGCTTGATGGTGCTTGAGCCTTGAGGTGCAAATAATAAACGATCAGCACGTGCGCGGTACTGGACTGGAATGCTCATACAAGCTCGCTTGTGTAGTGTACCGCGAGCGTGGTATTTTCGTTTGTGCTGTACAAAATACAACAGCGCGCGTACTCGAGGGAGTTTCTCTAGGCGCGTGTTTGACAATGACTTCATCAATTTAAAGTGAGCTACTGAGCTGGGCTTCTTTAAAAAAGATCCATGGCTCATCAGCTCAATGTAAGGAAGCGAATCTTTGGAACAGCTCCTGAGCGGAGCGCCCATCTCTAGTCCAAAGTACGTACGATTTCCAGCCACTATGCGCCTCCAAATTTCGCTGCTGGTATCGTTATCGGCGGTCACCAGTGAGCCCAAGTACACGAATTCTTCAACCACCACGATTTCGTCACCACCGATAGGAACTCGTGGTGGGTGGTTTACATTTACCTCTCTTGAGCCTTTTCCTATCATGTACTTCGTCTTCGACGTGTTGATGACTAGTCCAATCCGTTTAGCTTCGCTTTTCAGTCTGATGTAGGCTTCCTCCATCCTCTCAAAGTTACGTGCCATGATATCAATGTCGTCGGCGAATCCAAATAACTGGACGGACTTCGTGAAAATCGTACCACTCGTGTAAATTCCTCCCCTTCGTGTTACCTCTTCCAAAGCGATGTTGAATAGCAGACACGAGAGACCATCACCTTGCCGTAACCCTCTGCGCGTTTCGAAGGGACTCAAAAATGCCCCTGAAACTCGAACTACGCACATCACCCGATCCATCGTCGCCTTGATCAACCGTATCAGTTTATCCGGAAATCCGTTTTCGTGCATTAGCTGCCATAGCTGGTCCCGATCGATTGTATCATATGCGGCTTTGAAATCTATAAATAGATTATGTGTGGGCACGTTGTATTCGCGGCATTTCTGCAATACCTGACGTATGGCGAACACCTGGTCTGTGGTAGAGCGTTCACCCATAAATCCCGCCTGGTACTGCCCCACGAACTCTCTTGCAATTGGTGTTAGTCGGCGGCATAAAATTTGGGAGAGTACCTTGTGGGCGGCGTTCAGCAATGTGATTGCGCGGTAGTTGCTACAATCCAGCTTATCGCCCTTTTTGTAGATGGGACACACGACACCTTCCATCCACTCCTGCGGCAGAACCTCATCCTCCCAAACCTTGGTAATCATCCAGTGCAGCGCTCTAGCCAGTGCCTTACCACCGTGTTTAAACAGCTATCCTGGTAGTTGGTCAACTCCAGGGTCTTTGTTATTTTTCAGCTAGCCGATCTCCTCCTGTATTTCCTGGAGATTCGGAGCCGGAAGTCGCATGCCCTGCGCGTGTGCTCCTAGGTTCATTACCATACCGCCACCGTTGTCTGCCATATCGCCATTCAGGTGCTCTTCGTAGTGCTGCCGCCACCTTTGGATCACCTCACGCTCGTTTGTGAGAAGGTTCCCGTTTATGTCCTTACATATATCGGTCTGTGGCACGTGGCCCTTACGTGAACGGTTCAACTTCTCATAGAACTTTCGTGCGTTATTAGCGCGGTACAATTCTTTCGTCTCTTCACGGTCTAGATCTTCCTGCTGGCGCTTTTTCCTCCGGAAAATCGAGTTTTGTCTGTTCCGCCCCCGTTTGTATCGTGCCTCGTTCGCCCTCGTGCGGTGTTGCAGCAATCTCGCCCATGCTGCATTCTTCTCCTCAACTAACTGCTCACATTCGCCGTCATACCAGTCGTTTCTCTGATCCACGGGGGCACCGTGCCAAGTGCAACGGTAGCGCTGCTACCAATGGCGGATCGAATATCCCTCCAGCCATCCTCAAGAGACGCTGCGCCTAGCCGAGAAGGTATGTAAACATTAAATTTCGATAACATTTCATTTGAATCAACACATTGATAAACAATATCGTCAACAAATGAAATCATTGCAAAAAATCGACGCCCAATGTTTGTATGTGCTGAGATAAGATTAGATCACACCACTAATCTATAATGTTTCACGTTTATAAAGGTTCACCGAAACTCCGATAAACCAGTGAGATATCCGTGCAAATATCGAACAACTGAAAAAAATTACAATGAAAATTACGAAGCATTTCCATTGGAATTTTCCAAGAATTTCTTATTCAAATCCAAAAAATTCCTCGATTAAATAATATTTTTGGACGGAGCTGATAGCCAAAATGCTGAACATTAATTGGCCGAACATGTTATTGGCAGTCCAAAGCATTATACTATGTTTGAACTACGGCCTGAATAACACACACCAAAAAAATGTGAATATTACAGGTAACGTACGTGAATAAAATGACACAAAACCAAATGACATAAACTGAATCGCATATTTTTCAATGTTAGATGATTTAAAATTACATGTCATGAAACCTAAACACAGCACCCGATGCGACGCACCTAACGCTCTGGCAGTCGATGCCTTGATGCAGTGAAATACTTGTTCAGTGCAAATCGTGGAACATGCTTTACTTCGATCACCTCTCTTTCAAGAGACGAAGATAGCTAAGTGGTAACGTGTTGGGCTCTCACTCAGCGGGCTTATGTTCGGTCCACGTTCTAATACTTCAATTTTTTTGTCAATATATTTGTGATGTAAAATTAAATTATCACCTAATTTTACGTCAAAAGTGACGCTCGAATATGTCGTTGTCACAGCACCTAAAATAAAATGATTATTTTTAGGTGTGCATGTTATTCAAATTATCGACAAAATAAAGCTGATCAAGATAGCCGAATAACATCTTACAAGGCCCTAGTGCGAACATAGTACTAGGCTGAAGCCTACCTAATCGAAAGTCATTTGACCGAATGGCCGAAAGTGTCGTATGGCAGAATGGATAATTTGGTCGAAAGTCTTTTGTCCGAATAGGATATTTGGTCGAACTTTCCGTTCGGCCAAAATGGTAGTTAAGCAGAAAGTGCTATTTGATAACTGACATTTACGGCCGGATGACCCGTTCGGCCAAATGATCTATTCGGCCAAATGATCTGTTAGGGCAAACAACGTTTTGACCCACCAGTTCGGCCGTATATCGCTTTCAGTCAAATAACATTTTCGGCCAAGAAATTTTCGACCTAATAACCGTTTCGCCCAAAACGATCATTCGACCAAGTAGCAATCGGCTATACGATTTTCGGCCAAGTGGCATTCAGACAGACATCGTTCTACCGAATGACATTCAGCCATACGACGGGAAAGGCCGTTTGTCCGAAAGTTATTTGACTGAAAAACAATTTGCCAAATGCCACGAGGCCGAAAGTTCAGGTGTTCTTTGTAGTGCCACCTTTGGATCACATCACGCTCGTTCGTAAGAAGGTTCCCGTTTATGTCCTTACACATATCAGGCTGTGGCACGTGGCCCTTACGTGAACGGTTCAACTTCTCAAAGAACTTTCGTGTGTTATTAGTGCGGTACAGTTGTTCCGTCTCTTCGCGGTCTCGTTCTTCCTGCTGGCGCTTTTATCTCCGGAAAATCGAGTTTTGTCTGTTCCGCGCCTGTTTATATCTTGCCTCATTCGCCCTCGTGCAGCAATCTCGCCCATGTTTCATTCTTCTCCTCAACTAACTGCTCACAATTGCCGTCATACCAGTCGTTTCTCTGATCAGGGGCCACCGTGCCTAGTGCAGCGGTTGCGGTGCTTCTCATGGCAGATCGAATATCTCTCCAGCCATCTTCAAGAGGTGCTGCGCCTAGCTGCTCTTCCGTTGGGAGTGCCACTTCCACCTGCTGCGCGTATTCTTGGGCTTCGACGCGTGTTGTACACCGTCTAGAGTTTTAAGCGCAAGCATACTGCAACGAGGTAGTGGTCGGATTCAATATTCGCACTGCGGTAAGTGCGTACGTTCGTGATGTCGGAGAAGAATTTACCGTCGATTAGAACGTGTTCGATTTGGTTCTCCGTTTCTTGGTTAGGTGATCTCCATGTGGCCTTGTGGATATTTTTGTGGAGAAAGAAGGTGCTTCGGATTACTATTCCTCGAGAGGCTGCGAAATTTTTAATTTCATTTTGCAAATCTTGCCAAATAACTTTCAACGCGGGATCACGAGGTCTTTCGTATTGCCTTCTTCTCACATTTTTAAGACGGATCAGTAACTGAAGATCGTCGTCAATAATAATGGAGTTGAATTTAACTTCATATTTCAGAAATGCAATGCCTCTGACTTCGACAATTAAACTTGTCAAAGATACGAGCGCATTGTCAATATCACTTTTGGTATCCAATCTGTTAGGGCAAAAAACGTTTTGACCCACCAGTTCGGCCGCATATCGCTTTCGGTCAAATAACATTTTCGGCTAAGCAACTTCCGACCTAATAACCGTTTCGCCCAAAACGATCAATGGGCCAAGTAGTAATCGGCTAGACGATTTTCGGCCAAGTGGCATTCAGACAAACATCTCTCTACCGAATGACATTCAGCCATACGACGGGAAAGGCCGTTTGCCCGAAAGTTATTTGACAGAAAAACAATTTGCGAAATGCCACGAGGCCGAAAGTTGTATGGCCAAACATGTCATCTGGTTGAAACCCATCTGGCCTAAAATGCCATTGGGCCGATATGGGTAACTGGTCATTTGACTGAAAAAGTCGTTTGGCCGAAGTGGACAAGTGGTTCTTTGGTCGAATAGGTCAGATAGTCGTATAACCGAACGCTGGCTAAAATGATTTTCGGCGTGACGCTCTAGCTATAATCTCCTTAAACCTCTCTGAGCACCGTTTAAGGGGTGTTAGTGCCCTTCTGGTCTTCGCCATAACTACCATATAGACGTCATCATATGGTTTTGAGAAGACAAATTGATACAGATTGTCGAAGCAGGGCTTTTGACTTACGCTAATGGCCAGCATGAACGCTTTGAGAACCATGTTTATTTCCAACCAAGCATTGAATCGAAAATTTTGATAGTGTTCAAGTGGTACGTGGATCAACTATCATAAACCAAGTGAAACAGGGGTCAATTTGCGAGCAGGATCCTACCTTGGATTCCGAAAGCTTGCCTCTGGGATGAACTTCATCTGCACTTCTACGAAATGGCAGCACTGTTCTCGTAACATGGATTAATAAATTTCCACATAAATTCAAGTACCTAGTTTCACTTTTAACCGTAGACCTTTGCACGCTGAACAATATTTTGACACTGCACTTAGACTATATCCTAAAACCATTCTTCTAGACAGAATTTTCAATTGAAGATGATCTTTTGTCTGAAGATTTGTAGTAAACATAGCAGTATAAAATTAGGAATTGATCGCGAATTCATACAATATGAATTGATTCCGAATGCCATCAGCCTTTTTAAACCCAGGGGTGGCATTGCGCACCTCGACTCGAAACGAGCAAATCATGCAAACTGTTATACGAAAGAGCTGTCGAAAGGAGATGCACAATGAGGCCTCAGGAACAACATACGTACACATTGATGCATTAAATCAAATCATATCGCTCAGTGATTTTCTCCAACTGCCAAACTGTCCACATCGGCATGGATAAAACCATACCAAAATCTTGGGTAATCTTAGGCCTCAACAAACTGCCGCCAGAATTTCGACCGTCTTGATCCATACCAGAATCTCACACGTCGCATTCCGTCGCTTTGCCCAGACAGATCATCAATATTTATAATCCGAACGACGTGCATCCGAACGTTGTTCCATGCAGCAGAATCAGCTTCAAATAACGTTCCGGGAGATTTTTATCTTAGGATCGAAATTTTGTAAAAGTGCTACTGATTTTTTTACTTGCAACCGTATTTACGCAAAGGTGCACGGAAAGGCTGCGTATTCATATCAATTATAATTTTTGAAAAGAAATTTCAGCTATATGAAAATGGTAACCGTTTGGCGAATTAAAGTGAAATAATGGCAGTTTTGTTGCTAGGGCTTTTATGAATGTTCTTTTTAAAACGAAATCAAAAATTATGTACGAAAGCCAAAACCTGGCACATAATGTTCCTCTGATTGTTAATAAGTCGATGATAGTGGATGCACTAAGTAGATTGATCTAATGTTTTCGCCTTTTGATATTCTTTTCCAAATTGTTGCCGTCGACTCAGTCTGCTTTTCGATTCTCGACCAATTTTTTCATCTCTATCCAATATTAGTTTTCGCTTTCGCATCATCACCGATCGATGGTTGCGGTTTTAAGCTCATTGAATTTCAATGCACCTTCCACGTCCCAATAGAAAGGATCCAGCAGCAGCACCAGACAGCGCGGGAAAATCTTTGCTGGCCGAAACCACATGAGTTCGCGTTTTTATTGCGCACTCCTCCGCACGTACCGTGGCCTACATCGTTGTCGTTGGTAGGTTCCAGTGCCCAACTCCGACGGAGTTGCGATTCGGCCGAGCCTAATTCATTCCGCGCCTGGCTGTCCCTCGTAAAAACGCACATCCCATCATCGTCGCTTCGGCTGAGCGCTCCTTCCGATGTTGCAGTTGCAGTAGCTGAAATGATGATAATAATAATTCATCAAATAAATTAAACGTTCGACTCACATAAATAAAACTGTATCATAAATTTAATTAGGATGGAATTTTCCCAGCCTTGCTCGGTACAAGATTTAGTGCCCTTTGCCGCTCCAGAACACTGCGAAAAGGCGACGACTCAAGATGAGGATTATGCGGCAAACGATTTGTAGGTTGCTCTTTTGAAACAAAGGTTAACCGAAGCGCCGGATCGCCCTTCAAAAGAGATAAAAATGCGCGGAAAGTGAACTCGTAAAATTGATGTAGAATTTTTTAACGTACATACTTGCTGGTGAAGTTTTCTTAAAATGTTTTAACTTGACCAACTTCAAGTAGGTGGATGCTAATCCATTATTCCTTACTCCATCCCTCCAGCCTAGGGAATCAATATTCGAGCAACGCTTAGCAATATACCCTTTGTCATCATCAGAGTTTGTTACTGACAAACGCATCTCGCAACAAGCCTTTATCAGAACTCAAACACAATATGACAAGAATTATATGTCTTGCATGCTCTGATATTTCCAGGAATACGATGCTATATTTGCAATCAGAGTTAGATTCTCGAATATTTCCATAAAAGCAGAAACTACGATAGCATGAAACCGGAAATTTGTGTAGAGATAGTGCAAAATAACGGGATGAAAAGTTAGTAACAGAATTGTCTCCTTTTTTGTTGTTGACAAACATTTTCAAATCTTTGTCATTATTATCTCCGATAAAAACAAAGTTTTGTCACCTGTCTCTCGACGACTCGACTCGAGTCAAGTACGAGACACTGAAGACGGCCTTACTTTTGAGGTCGAAATACGTATCTGTCAAGATACAATTAAGTGGGGGAATTCAATGGGATTGTATAAACTCGTCTTATGACAGGTGAAAACATTCCACTAAAAAGCTCAAAATAATTTTCTTATCAAAGTTTTGTCGTTGGTTCTCTTTTGTCGCTTGCTTCGCATGGGCATCCAAGAAAAATTGATTCCCTGCTCCAACCCGATTGTTTATACGTACATCAGAATAGATTTTTTTTTAAATACAACAAATAAGATAAAAAGGACAAATAAGACAAAAAATACAAACAAGACAAAGAAGACAAAAAAACAAAGAAGACAAAGAAGACAAAGAAGACAAAGAAGACAAAGAAGACAAAGAAGACAAAGAAGACAAAGAAGACAAAGAAGACAAAGAAGACAAAGAAGACAAAGAAAAAAAAGAAGACAAAGAAGACAAAGAAGACAAAGAAGACAAAGAAGACAAAGAAGACAAAGAAGACAAAGAAGACAAAGAAGACAAAGAAGACAAAGAAGACAAAGAAGACAAAGAAGACAAAGAAGACAAAGAAGACAAAGAAGACAAAGAAGACAAAGAAGACAAAGAAGACAAAGAAGACAAAGAAGACAAAGAAGACAAAGAAGACAAAGAAGACAAAGAAGACAAAGAAGACAAAGAAGACAAAGAGGACAAAGAAGACAAAGAAGACAAAGAAGGCACAGATCTTTCTGATTTATATAACCCACCAAAATGTAGAGAAGTTGACATAATTCCTCTCTTTTGGCCTGCGACAGCCGCCTCTCATTGAGGCGATTGGTCTAATTCATCAGCCAAAGGAATCCGTGAAAATATACAGCCAGAAAAGTGACCTCCAATGTGGTCTTGCTTCTATCGCAATGTTAAAGAAGGTTCCATTAATGTTTGCTATGTATTTTTCTCACATCACAACTTCTGTTGAGCTTAGGACATTCTCAATCCAGACTTTACACGTTAATTTTCGAGGAGTAAATTGATTTTCAGATTTTGTTGTCGTCATCCTGGCTGTTCACCAACGATTTCCTAAAACTTGCAATCATCAATAAATTACTCATAAATTAGATTTTCGAAAATTTCAAAACCATACCCGGAGAACTCAAGTGTGGTCATCATCGTCGTAAGTCAAACAGCCCCCTTTTGCAATTTCCAAAAGTAGCCCAATTCTGCTCGGTCACTTTCGGGTTCGGGGTGCTTTGTTTCAGCTCAACTGAGGCACTTCGAGCAGCTGCCTGGCTGGCGACAATGGATGACCGGTGGCCAAGCTGATTCGAGCTGCAATCTTACCCGGCCGGGATGAAAAACCACCAATCATATATCTTAATCTTGACCCCGGCCGAATGAGACGATAGTTGCGGGACGCTTTGGTGGTAGAGGTAGGTGGGGAGAATGGGGAACGGCCACAACGGAGTGCTCGGTTTGGGGGTTTCTTTGTTTTTATTTATCGTGTGCGATGTGTGCCTTCGGAAAGGCACTAATGATGATGGCTTTTTCGTGGTTTGTGACATTGTTCAATTTTGCCAAAAAGGATTCCCTCGTTCGGAGAGGTGCGTGTGTCGCATAAATAAAAGGGATAACCTTCCATCGGGGAATTGATTCTTGATGAAGGGTAAGGAGAAAGCTTGTGCTTTTTCGTTTTAATTAAATACTTGTAATAAAATTAGCTATTCATGGTGTGCCTTTCCGTGACAGTGTAGGCAAGACTTTTATGATTGATAGATATGTATATGACCGGAGTTCTGCCAGTTCTCTCCAAGCATCATACAGTTTTATCCACAAATTCATGTGTGGCAGTTCTACCCGACTAGAAGAGCATAACAAAAATTTAACACAATTTTAACATATTGTGATATTTATAACTTATTTTGATACAATTTAGTTCTCAGTAGCCATTATCTTTCAAATGTTGTAACAGGATTATATCGTAATATGATTTGAAAAATGTTTAACACCGAATTGCCCAACAGTAGGCAATTAAAATAGATGTAGCAAAGTCTCCTAGCAATAAATATCACAACGCTGATATAATTTGAGAAGGTTGCCTTATTTGTAATGTTGGTAATTTCATGTTCTCGAAAAATATTCTTGTTCATACAAAAACAAAAAAATATGATTGTTGATCGCATTCTGTAGCCCTATCACGACCTGTAAAAATTCCAACTGCACAGAAACAATATATTTTGTATCTGATTCTGTTATAAATTTCTAACAAAACATGTTATTTGTATGATAAAATTGAAACAAAATTTGATAGTTTTTTGTTTCCAGTCGTACAGTTTTTGATAGAAATTTAGATATTTTGACAACATCCTGCACCATGTTTCCAACACATTTTGTTATAAAAATTTAGTATAACATAATAACATAGGATGATATAATTTTGATATGACCTTCTAGTCGGGTAATTAATCAAAAATCGTATCGAACAATCCAGTAATTGAGGATATTCTAAATCACATAAGCGCATAAATAGATATTAATAATTTTCATAACTTTTGTTTTTCGAGGATAGTGATAGGATAGCATAGAACTATAAGCTGAAATTAAGATCTATGGATTTGAACATAAAGATTCCTGAATATCCGGTGAAAATGGTTCTCGACAACGATTCGACGAGAACAAGAAGGCGAGGTGCACAGCGGGCAAGGTGGATAGATCAGGTGGAGGACGATTTGCGGACCCTACGCAGACTGCGTGGTTGGCGAAGTGCAGCCATGGACCGAGCTCGAATGGAGAAGACTTTTATGTATTGCACAGGCCACTCCGGCCTTAGTCTGGTAATAAATAAATAAAACACTTTGATGAACATATTTAGCGGGCTGGGTAGTCATATGGCTATTGCTTCTGCCTCATACGCAGGAAGTCGTGGGTTCAACCCCAGGTCCGTTCCATTCTCCTACTTTGTATCTTTCTCTATATTTCTCATGTTCTAGCAATCGCTAGAACTGGAAATAGACTTCCATACCGTTTCCATCTCAATTCCTAATACCTTCAACTTGAATATTCTAACAGTAATCTGCTAGAATTGGAAATGAACTATTTTGCGCGTTTCCAAACATCCAATTAGAAATTCCATCAGTTGCTTTCTCCTATCTATCACATTGGCAGCTCGTTAACCAAGACGGATCTCTGCCTCTCGAACCTAACCCAAAAATTCCAACAAATTCCGCATGAACTCGTGGCAAGTGCAGAGGTATATTCGGCTTGCAGTGGGCGAGTGATTTCATCATCATTTCCTCCCCCTTCCCTACATTGACTTGCATTCTGACGTGGCAGGCTCCAGTATGACCTAACAAATGAGATCACTTGTACATTGAAGATGTGAGCTAGTCCCAAGCAAACATCTGTTGGTGCCCTGTGCAAGAACAGCTGATCTGCTCATAATGGAGTAGCAACTACGAGCAGTCAATCGAGCTCAAGCTCAAAACACTTTGATGAACATATTGATTTTTCCAATATACCTCTGAAAAAGTACCCTATATTTGACCAAAGGGAAAATTGTGGAATAAAATATCAATAGATGAAATACCAATAAATATAAATATGCGAAACTCGAAAGAAAGCCCTATTATTAAAAGAAAGAAAAATTCAACAATAAAATATAATCAGGTGAAACACAAATAAATGTAAATTTACGAAACTCAAAAGAAAAGCTTATGATTATGAAAAGGAAAAAATCTGGAATATTATCAGGTGAAACACAAATAAACATAAATGAGCTGAAGAATGGTTGATTAACACTCGACGTTTTGCCTCATTGTTTTTACCTTCTGATCCTTCGACTTTTTAACAATTAGCCTTTTAACCTTCTTATCCTTGGCTCATATTTGTGTTTCGACCTTTTGATCTTCGACCTTTTGACCTTCGACCTTTTGTCCTACAACCGTTGTGAACAACGGCTCAGAATTGTCATTTAAAAATAACGTGAACCGAATAGTATTTGCTCTAATTGCAAAAATAACTTTAAAATGTCTTAGGCAACAAATCATTATCAAATGTGAAAAAATCACAATGAGAATTAAAACTAAGCAGGTGTATTGCAAATTTTGGATTGCAATTTTCTGTTTACTACTCTCGCCCAAAACGATTTTTGCTTATTTTGTAGATTTTTGGTGAGTTGCGAGACGATTAATCACACAATTCCGATTGGGACAGTTCAATCTAAGATGTTTTGGATGTACCATCTGGGATGCGAAAAAAAATAAAACGCATTATGTTTTCTTTTATAAATTCCGAAAGGAAACGAATTGAACTTTTTTTTCACACATTTGACATCAAGATACTTTTTGCTAAGTGAAAAAGTTTGTAGTTTTAAGTTTATAATAGACTTTCAACTTAGTTATTCACTCCAAACGTTCTTTATCGAGAACTATGTACCCGATTAACATCATCCGCGCTTAGTAGCAAAACTGTACCATAGGACGTCAACCTACCGAATTTTACCGATTGTCATACTTCTCTAGTGACTTGTAATGTCAGTTGTATAACAGATCTGCCGGACAAGACAACCAAACACTTACCTTCTTCTTGGTATCTTCAACCACCTCAATTTTCTCCAAAATGTCTTGCTTGTTTTCTTCTAGATCCTTGATAGCAGCCTTGGTTTCATCAGTATGTTCCTTGTCCTTTTCCTGTTGAACGACTCTATCCATTTAACCACAAGCGATGATGGAAACCCCAAACTCGCTCTGCATCAGATGCCATAAACCGATCTTATAGTTTATTTCGGCAGATTCCGCCGGTCAGATTTACCGGTTTTTTCGTGTACGGCTCTCTGAAATAGTAAATTAATATTTATGAAGAATAGAAATGTTTTTAATGATTTCGCTTAACTCACTGTTATATATTTCCCAATATTTCCCAAGCGACTTCCAAATTGCGTTCGTATTTTTGTTTTTGTTTTTGTATTTCTTCCCGATACAATCGCCAATGTATTCAGATGAGTGACATTTGGTGCACGCTTCGTCTTGTTTATATATATTTTTGTTTCCCTTCTGCTCATAACCTCCAAATTGTTCTGTCATCAAAATAATTGTGAGGAGTCTAAACCTTAAAATGCCTTCCTCGATTTAATCGTTTGATTTCGCCTTAGTGTTATACAGAAGTTACACAAAAAGAGATAGATGCAATTTTGTCGAATTTCATATTAGTATAACTTTGTATAGAATAATCCATCGAACCATCGGACGCATAAACTCTTCTAGTTTTATGTCCTTATTCTAATTCTTAGATCAGTCCACGGGCACTGGAGATGTTCCGGGTTTTTCGAAGGTATGTTGATACTCAAACATTTGGTCAAGGTCATTTCCGTGAAAACAGTTTCCGGAAATATGATGAATTGATATTCCGGAAACCGTTTTCACGGAAATGACCTTGACCATATCTCTGAGTATTAACATACCTTTGGAAAACCCGGAATATATCCGGTGTCGGTGGACTGATCTGAGATTTAGAATGAGGACAGAAAATTAGAACAGTTTCTGCGTCCGACGATTCTGGTTTTACCAAAATTGAATTATTTTATGCAAAGTTACACTAATATGAAATTTGCCAAAATCTTGCCTATCTCAACCCTTTTGTCCAACCCCTGCACATATAAAAAATAATTGCCTACCTTACGGCTTTCAGAAAAGCTTTGTTGCGAATCAGACAATCTACACCATTTTCTTCATATCTCGCGTAACATGTGATTACGGCTTATATACCAAAACCATGATTTCTTGATTTTCTAGCATAAACGGTTGCTAGGTAAAACTCCGTTTTTGATATCTATTAAGAAACACATTTATGGCTATTAAGAGTAAACGTCTCATGAACCATTTGCACCATAGTGGTTTTTAAGTCCTTTGTTTGGTACTACCATGCGGAGTGTTGCTTTGGTTTTTTCACTTTATATATGTAGTCTTGTATGTAGTTTATTTAGAAAATCCAACATCAAGTTATTTAAAATGTATATTCTTACTAGGTTTTCAATATACAGCATAGCAGAACTGCTCTGGCTGACATATCTAAACAAATCCGATGATATTACTATCTTTGAGCAAACGGCTTAAAACCAAACGTGTTACCAGTAATGTGAGTAAACGGCGCAATTTTTCTTTCTATCGAAATTTTGTGGATTTCGAATGGTTTTTCAATTAATCTAAATTTGCTATTATAATATAACCATTTACGTATAGAATTGACATATTTTTGGCAATGAAATGAGTTTCTACTTCAATCAATTAATTAAATTAGTCATAGAAAACTTGAACTTCCTTTTTATCGGTTCAGCATTGTTTCAATTAAAGCCATGTCCATTTAGCATCCGGAATCATTTATTGTATTGCAGCGGCACGGAAAGTGACCGCTGCAAGAATTCTTTTACAGCGGTTTGTCTACCTAGGCGCCCACTTGCTGTGGTATAAATTTCACGAAGTTTCGGGCAGCGTGTCAAAAATTATTCCAGATGGAAGCCGAAAGGAAAGAAAAAAGTCTGCACACCCACGTTGATAATCCTGCTCATCGTCGATGGAACCTACGTCAAAATGGATTTCGGACAGCTTCCTAGCCAAAAATTCTACACGGTGACGGCACGAGGAGTAGTTCCTGCGAGGTTTAAGTTTGATTTTTGGACAAACTTGCAAAAAAAACTGATGATTTTGGCAAGGGATATGCAACTGTGGGGCAAAGATCTAAGTGTTTGTGGCGAATAAGACGATGGACTCGAAGTTGTACAAGGAGGAATGTCTCAAAAACCGCGGTCGACCTTCCATAAAGCTCATAATGGTCCCGTGAAGTTTTGGCCAGATTTGGCGAGTTGCCACTACAGCCGGGAGATCATCCAGTGGTACCGCGATAATAACGAAGATTTCATCGATAAAAACATAAATCCACACAACTCCCCACAGCTCCGGCCCATCGAGATATTTTGGGCAGTAATGCAGCGGAAGCTTAAGAAAAGTGGAAAAAGTGGAAAAACAGCTCGAGACGCGACTCAGATAACAAAAATGTGGAACAAATGTGCCAAGGAAGTTGACTCCGGAGGTGTGCAACTTTTGATGAGAGGAATAAAGAAGAAGGTGCGAATTTTCACTAGAAACAAGAAGAAATTATTTGTATCAATAATTTTTCCTTAAAGTACAGTGAATTACCCTTGTTTTGATGTATTAACCTTCTTTGTACGTCAATCCGTTACCGAGATACAGATGATTTTATTATTCCGGATTCTAAATGGACATAGCTTTAATCGATTATCGAAAAATCGAATATTTATTTCATGGCATTCGATTAATACGAAATCAACAGCAACTAATCGATCGATCGAAAAAAACGATTATTTTTTAAATATTCGAATGTTTTAAAATAAAATTTTATTTTACCTGCATTAATTTTTATTCTTTACTAGCCAGCCAAAGCATAAGATAAACGTAGCAAACAATTTCATTCATAGGGTCTGCTCGCTAACGAACAACAAACCTATGAAAGAAATCGCAGCAACAATACACTGTCATCTTCGGAAAAACAACTACCCAAAACAGCTCATCAACCACTGTAACGACCCCTTGGTCGGCGCGCCGAATAATACGGTGTAGGTATATCTGTCAATCAATATATGTCATGCAGCTGCAACCAGCTCTCGGAAGAACGATTTGACAATCAGCTCTTTAACACAAAAACAAATCGAAGGCGACTCAAAACTGTTAGCTGGTGATATGTACATGCGAACTATTGTTATGATTGTGAATTACAAATTATTATAAAACGGATACTTCTAGATACTATATGAAATATTGTGCGACTAGCTTAGATAACAGTTTCTTGAAATTCAATAGGGTAAGATGGAATACAAAGTGAATTTATAACAAAAGCTAATTTCCTAATGTTGGGATAGATAACCTTCAACTAATCTACTGTAGCATACGGTAGCCCGTTAGGTGCCTAAATATAAAGTTCAGCTTTCTATCCACGGTAAGCCAGATTTGAATCTGTATGAAACTCAATTAAAGCATGTAATTGGTAGGTGAGGTCAGCTGGATAATCACTGCTGGAAGCTAGCTAAGATTCATAGCTGTAGTGCGTGATAACTAGTCACAAACCTTAAATAACGGTAATTCCAATAAGAATTCACAGTCCTATAATCAAATCCTAATGCGATGCAATTGCAGGTTTAGAATTACACTAATAGTAAAACAAAACTAGGAAAAACGAAGGGAATAAGAATACTAAACGTAAGTGGAAACAATTTGTAGCTGATGCTTATCTAATGAACTTTGTTATTTACAGAAAATTTTTAATATACAACATATTAAGAAACTTGGAATATCTTATTTCCTGTTGGTCCATGCCAACAACCGCCTACTGCATCTATACGTAACCAATAGCAACCAAAACACTCAAAATCAACATCCCCACCCACAACGGATGAACGAAAGCCCACCGCCTCCACCCAGCCGACCATCATGCCAGCAACCCTCCACCACCCCACCACAGTTTCAAGTCAGCATCCCACACCCAGTCAGTCGGAGCCAACCGTTGCATCAATCGTCAATCCAACCAGCCATTATGCCAGCGAATCCCTTCCACCCTCAGCATGTCATCTCATCGTCTCTCCCAAACTGTATCACCACCAACGCCGAACCGATTATGAACAATCCAAGCCAAGATGCACCTGAAGCAAGCAAAATCCAAATTTACAGAGCAATCCCATACATACCAGCTTTAACAGAACGCATAAGAAAAATTCTCAACAAAGACTATTCCAACATAACAGTGACATCAAAACAGCATCGCACCATCAAAGATCTCCACACGAAAGTCAAACATCCTACAAACAGAGAAGAAATTAGTAACGTAATTTACAAAATTCCATGCAAAAATTGTAACAATTGCTATATAGGTATGACTAGACACAAACGACTGTTAGGGCACAAATCGAATGTAAACAAACTAGAAAAAATCATGAAGGAAAAAGATACTAATACCGATACAACAGCTAGAAATCTAATAGAAACGACAACAGCTCTAATCCAACACTGTGTGGAACAAGATCACAGGTTCGATTTAGACAACACCAAGATCGTAGATCACAGCTACATCAATACTCCCATTTCTCGAAATGTGTCACATCACCAACACCAACAACACGGTTAATAAGCGAGCCGACGTAGACAACCTTAGTACAACATACGCAGCAATACTACACAGTATAAAGAACATAAATGAACACCAAAAACGTAAGGAATGAACACAACGAACAATTATTACGATAGGGCACCACACTGGCGGAAAAAAACCTTTCGATTTTCAACGCAACGCTTATGAAACCTTATGAATTCATTTTATTTTCATTTCATAAGGCACCAATAGAGATCATAAGTCTGCCTTATGAAATTAGTAACTTTTCCTTATGTAAAATATTCATAAGGCATTCTTATGAACAAACCTTGTTCATTTCAACGTTCATTTTGGCAGTTGTCAAACAAAATTATCGCGCGCTTCAGTTCGATTTTTTCATCCAGAAGAACAATTTTACAGAAAACTGATTGAGCCCTAGCCGTATACGTATCATATATGATGGCGTACTAAGAAAGACTATTATAATTCTGATTTTAATAGTCTAGTAGAATATCGCCGGAAAAGGTATTACTAGAAATAAATTTAAAAAAATGTCAATAAGTTTTTCATACATATCCTTTGCTTTCTCATTCACAGCGTTCATGGCCAATAATGCATCAGCACATGTGCCGCCGCAATCACGGAAACATTTCTCTCTAAACGAAGACAACTGACACCACCGATGATATTTCCAGGAGGAATGAAATCCTGCAAAACAATTTGGATCTATATCATATGCGCAGTTCCCAAAGGGATCGCCGACGTTACCCGTTTAGTAGGTAGCTGGATTCTGGTGAACATGAATAATATTCTTTTCGGATGTCAATTGTGTAGCAAAACTTGAGATGGTACTCGCTGTATCAGGAATTCTGTACAGTTAATTACTCATCAGACTGACAACGCACAGGATGTAAAAACCTTCACTGCAATGTAGACATCGGAATCGAATGGAATCAATTTTCTCAGTGAGCTCCCTTGTCACTCCCAGTCAGAAGGATATTGTGTTTGGACAAGCTTCATCAGTTGTATGTTTCTTCGGCACCTAGTACTTGATGATAACGCGGAAGAGTTACCGTTTGTTTGTCGTTAGCGTGCATTTTCATTGGGCATACGGAACGGTACCGGATTATGAAGGGTGAATCCAGTTTACTTTCGCTGATTGTGGAGTGGTGCGCAATCGACCGTGAAACTGACGTAAGACACTGGATACTGGTCCATTTCGAAAGTTTCTGGGAAGAACTTACGCTGTCGAAAATACGTCTAGCGATCACCTACTTTTCATATGATTTTAGAGGAATGCATCACTTCGGCCCCATCGGCCTTGTCGTTCTCCCTTGCCGGACCGGTGTTTTACCATGCCATCACTAACTGTAAGTAGGTATATTTTACTCTAAATCCCCACGAATTCAGTTTGAATCTCCCTTTCTCATGGTTTAGTAAAACTACGAGGCGCATCAACACTATAGGGAATGGTCAAATATCTGGAATGTTGTTATCAAATCGATTCGACCATTTCACTACAAACGTTGGTGTGCAACTCCGCAAACGCGGTTCACAAGCGGAATCACCCAACCGGCTGCACCGGGAGCCACAACCTACCTCGACGAGCACTGGATGCAGACAAGCCCCGTGCCAACGGTCGGATGTATTATAAAGCCTCGCTCCGCGGTAATGTTCACTCACACATGTCTAGCTCTGCAGTAAAAGATACTTGCGCATGCGTAACATAGTTCACCTGTGTGAGTGTGGTTACAGTCATCATTACCATCATCAATGCGGCGTTGTAATAGGGTGTCTCTCACAGTTGGTAGTTGGCGATGTCAACTCTCCGAAGATCATCAAAAACGCATCAGCTACAACTTAAGGCTCTATAAACCGTAATCAATTTGATGATGAAGATGATTTTGTTCTCATTCGCACTAATACTAATACAATTTTAGCCAAAATTCAATATTTCACTGCTATTCACCAACTTAACTCTGTCAACGTGTATTCATGGTATTTTTATATTAATTTTTCACTCACCTAGCTAATTAATTATTAATTATTTGACTGAAAAGCGCTTAAAACTGCTTTTTTCCTAGACAAATTTTCGTATACTAATTGTACACACACCAACTCCGAACGATCGAATCACACCCATACATTTATTTTGAACATGCACTCAGTTTTTCACTTGTTCTTTTCTCGCCTATTTCTTGATTTTATCACAACTAAACATGATTCACTACCTAACTTTCACTTTTGTCTTTGATGTTGAACACCAATTTCTTCACTTCATGTCGAAAAACCAACAAAAACTGCTTTAAAAAATTTGAAGTGAGAGACGGCCTTCAACGTATTGTGAATGTTGCAAAATTCGGAACACCCAAATTCACTACCGCATTAGGTGAAATAGTGCGCTCAAAATCTCGGCAAAGCAACTTAGAAATATCAAAACAATACATCGAATATGCTAGTCGACACGCAAACAACTTTATGCATATACAAGAAAAGAATCATCATTTCATCGTTGCCAGATTTATTTAATCAAATAATTATTGCGGTTTGTGGAATTAATCGAATCAACCAGAAAAAAAGAAAAGTTTCTGCAAGCTTCTGTTGGCAGGGTGGAGAATGGTTGACATTTAATTTAACCGTACCATTCATCCGACCTTGCAGTCAAAAAAAAACAAAACCACGGCAGCCGCAGCAGCAGCCTCGACCAAGAAGACGACAGCGCATACTTTTACTATTTTCCCCCCCCACAATGTTTTCGTAGAATAATTTCTCAACGTATAATCGGTTTTGGTTTCATTATTCCTTACTTATTACTTATTTCTTATTCATTTTACAGATTAGAACTAATAAATCAGTATCTGTGGCTAGCACTCTTTCTGTGTGCCACAGCCTAATTTAACTCGATTCTGTTCTATTTGGACTGCACACAAGAAAGTGTGGATGGATGGCACGAGACTCACGCAGCAGCAAACAAACAGTCTGCGGATGAAGAATAAAAAAGACATAACTTCGTCATACATTAATTTGGGAAACTGTCTTAGTGTGCTCGGTGCACGAAATTTCACCGGATAAAATGCAAATATTCGGAGAATCTAAGTGTTTTACTGTACTTTCCCCAACACTGTATGTTGAAAGCCCAGTGGTGTATGAAGAATTTTAAAATAAGTTTCCATATAATAAATATTTCATAAATGCTCAAAAGTAAACATTTTGTTGCATCTGGCAGCATTATGTAGCAGCTGACAAGCTTTTACCACCCCATTTCCACCCACCTCAAATTTTCGTCACTTTTTCGTACTAGTTGCCTCACCAATACTAACAAGCAATAACGTCATTAATTTTCAAAACAGAGTTATGGAGCCTTGAGCCTTAAAGTGTTGTCTCCGTGGTAACTCACGACACCGAAGTTCAGCCACCCGCATCAATAGCCTATTCCTAGTGTTTATAAAGTGCGTGAAGAGGAGGTGGACCGGACAGATGATTAGGAAAAAGGACTTTCTTCCGGTTTCAGAAAAACCCGTTTAGGCAGATAAACAGGTCCAATACAATGAACGGATGCAACAAAAGAGGTGAGATTCAGATTTTTTAAATGTAGAATTATAACAAGCTACAACCTTTTATTTAATTATAGGAAAGAAATAAAATTGAAGAAGAAAATCTTTCAACTACAGAAAAGCTAAAGCTTCGTCGTCGAACAATGTGTCCTTTAAGAATAACATCTCGGACGTTAAAATCTTCAACCAGAAAATCAAGAAGGTACAGAAAATATCGGTAAGCACTAAGCAATGTATACGTAATACATACATATAATTTTATATATCAGTAACTGTATTATTTAAACTTGCTAAACGTGATTTTCTTATCCATTTTAGTTACTGCTACGGTAGCTTGCTGTAGCCGAAACTTTGTGACTCGAAATTGAGAACTTTCCCGGAAGATGGATAATTTAGCTGCCTCAAGTCCTGGAAAACTAGTTCCTTCAGTTTGTTTAGCTGCTTGTAAAGGACAGCATCCGGCATTTGCTGTGGGATTAACTAGTTATGTCAACGATGTCCTTGCTCTTTCAGCTGCTTCAGCATTCTTTCCCTAGAGCCATTGCCTTGCACTTGCGATAACTCGACACAAACGATAAGCTTCACTACAAAAAAACTAATATTTTTTTATATATGTAGCGACACATAAAACCACAAGAAAGCATAAACCATACATTTTATTAGTGCTTCATAAATCACATATTTATACAGTTACCCTTAATAAACCATCGTTATCAAAAATACTTGCACCCCTTTTCAAGAATATGTGTAGAGACTAATGGTTAAAAACCATAACACCTCACACATAAAATTGAACATGCGGGAATAATAAACTGATTTTTACGAACCATGCGAAAAAAGTAAAACAGAAAAATAAAAATGGTGAATGCGTGTGTGGCAATGACATATCTGGCGAAGATATTATTTTTCGCAGGCTCGTTCTTAGGTAGGTAAAAGGCATCATATAACCAAACTGCTTTAAACATGAATTCCTGTTTCATTTTCTTCATTTTAAATAATACCTAGATGCAGCACCATGGAGGAAAGAGGCAACAGCAAGAA
Source organism: Armigeres subalbatus (assembly GCF_024139115.2). NCBI lineage: Eukaryota > Metazoa > Arthropoda > Insecta > Diptera > Culicidae > Armigeres > Armigeres subalbatus. Next base: position 146,282,148 of record NC_085141.1, read on the forward strand.
ACTTGATCGTCGTGAAATTTTGTACACCGCGTCCCTTCGAAAAAAAAATCTAGAGCGCCTGTAGTTCGGAACATTACGAATGTATGCCGAAGCTTGATTACCTGCTGCTCCTAACAAATCCGAGGATTCAACAAAGATCTGCTGGTTTAGTCAGGAAGAAACCGGAAGGTGAGCGGTGAACAATTGGCAAACAAGAGGTGTCCGGCGTGCTTTAAAATAATGTAGAGGCAAACCATCTACAGGACAAAATCTGGTAACAATCTGATCGAAAACATGCAACGTTTGCGGTTTGGAACATAACGGGTGTGCTGCAGCCCGCATCTTCACTGCTTTACACATTTTATAGCCAGGATCCAACAATATTTAGCTGGTTCGGAATGGAAGACACCGGAAGATGAGCACAATTTTAATCGCCAGTGAGAAAAGGCGTAACCAGGATGTAACGAAAAGTTTATGTCGTGGAACGCGCATCGCAGTGCTGCAGTTTTCGGTGGAACATATGAATTACCTTTAGGTAATTCGAGAAGAAGAACGGTTCTTGGTTCTGTATGCGTTTTCGGTGCCGAGTTCAGGTCATCTTAATCAAGTGCGAAAGAAAAATAATCTTCAAATCGGTGACGAAAGAGTGCTGCTAAGGGAAAGTGGTATCGCTAGAATACGTTTCTGTTCGGGGAAAAAAAGGCGGAGGCAAAACATCAGAATCCAATAAACTGCTTCTCCAGCTGGCTGGAGGCGGGTGCAGTCGGGTGGCGGAGGGGGCATGCAGCGAAAAATGGTAACAGAACCAGTCTACTGAGCTCAGGGATCTCACGACGCAATCCGGAGGACGAGTACGAGCCTGCTTGCTGCGGTTTACACATTCTATGGCCAGAATCCAACAATGAGTAGCTGATTCGGAATGGAAGAAACCCGAAGATGAGCACTGATATGGGTTTGCCAGAACTGAGATACGGAGATACTGCTTCGCTTCTGCTACTATTATCCCCAGTTATCCGCTTTAATGGTGTTACATATCTGCATTATGCGCTACGAACTTGTAAATGATAAATGCTAATAAAGTTTGCAAATAAATAAACTTCGATTCGTTTATTATTTATTACATTTCATTTCATTCTTAAAAGGTTAAATTGATGAATAATTTATATAAGGAAACCTCATTCCAAATTATTAACAAGCGTAATAGAGTGTATGATTGGTACTTATTAAGTTTTATGTGTGATCACAAATGCATTTCCTATATGGCCCACACATAAAATATATTGGTTTAATGTAATTGCAAATATCTATATCGGTCACACATAAACATTATATAGATTTTTTTAGCAGTGTTGAATTAAGTGGACATGTTCTTTGGAATAGCGGCTTTGCGATGAAGAGATTTGCGTGGCCAGTAATTCTTGTAGTTTTTCACATGTGAAAAGTTTCGGCACGTACCTCGCGCACTTCTAAAGTGTTAAACTAGAGATGATCAGGGCAATATGGACCATCTAAGAAAATCGTTCCGAAATGGACTGAAAAGTTCAAAAAATCATCATTCAAATGTAATAAAATATGGATGAATTGAATATGATATTTCTTATTGCAACAACAGCTTAGTGTATTCCATAGAAAATTAGATTGATGTGCGGCTTACAACAGCGGACCGTACCGATTTGCCACTCTTCATCGTTTGCTCAGACACATTTCATTGGTCTACAGTAATTTTCTCTGTTCCAACCGCAGTGATACGTGATACGATATTGTAATTTATCCGTAATATTTTCATGTTTCAATTGAGTATAAAAGCGGTTTTTACGTTGAGGCATATGTGGAGCATTTTCTTAAAGTTCATATAACTTTGACATGATAAACCTTGTCAATAAGCTCAAATTGAGGGTGGTTCATATTGCCCCTACTGTCCCTAGTAAAACTCAACTTCAAACAATAAGCTTTATTTACTACAGAGAGGTCATACGATCGTAGTTTGTCAGCAAGGCATTGAACATGGGCTAGTTTGCAGCCGATGGGCATATGGCTTCGTCCAGATATGTAACACCTCAAAGTTCCGTTCCGATAGATTTTCTGGAGACGATATTTAACTTTAAAATCCTGATCATCATTATAAAATTTCTCAGCTCTCAGTCTGAATATGTCATTCTTATTGCTGCTTTAAATAAAGATATTGCGGATCTTTTTAAAAATTTTCATTTTACGGATTCCGCAAAGTTCTTCCGCAGCTGTCAAAGTTCTACCGCAAGCATGCAAATCTGAGACACACTGAAACAAAAACCTGGTATTGGGCGTTGTCATCGTAGAGTGCCATGCCAAACAGCAGAGAAAAAGTATGAAGTGACAGCTGCGGTAGTTTGAATATTCAACCGGAAAGAGGAAAATTTTCTCTGGAACAGCAATATAAATATTTAATAAAAACCATATAATTTCTTTGTTTTTAAATTAAAATTTTATTGTCATATAAAATAAATCTAGAATATTTTCATACTTAGTAAATAAGTATTTCATAATTCATACTTTTCAAATTTCATAAGGTTGATCAATGAAAATTTAAAGACAACTTCAAGAAAAACATATGCTTCATTATGGACATAATTCATTCAGGTTCATCCAGTTCAATAGGCAACCTTATGATTTTCAATCAATTTTCTTGTGGCTAAATTTCATAAGGTAAGTTTATAAACTTCGAAAGGTTTTTTTCGACAGTTTATTTATCATCAGACTAAGGCCGAAGTGGCCTGTGCTGCACATAAAAGACTTCTCCATTCAGCTCGGTTCATGGCTGCACTTCGCCAACCACGCAGTCTGCGGAGGGTCCGCAAGTCGTCCCCCACCTGATCGATCCACCTTGCCCGCTGTGCACCTCGCCTTCTTGTTCCCGTCGGATCGTTGTCGAGAACCATTTACATCGGATTACTGTCCGACATTCTGGCTACGTGCCCGGCCCACCGCAGTCTTCCGATTTTCGCGGTGTGAACGATGGATGGTTCTCCCAACAGCTGATGCAACTCGTGGTTCATTCGCCTCCTCCACGTACCGTCCGCCATCTGCAACCCACCATAGATGGTACGCAAGACTTTCCTTTCGAAAACTCCCAGTGCGCGTTGGTCCTCCACGAGCATCGTCCAGGTCTCGTGTCCGTAGAGAACTACCGGTCTTATGAGCGTTTTGTAGATAGTCAGTTTGGTACGGCGGCGAACTCTATTCGATCGAAGCGTCTTGCGGAGTCCAAAGTACGTACGATTTCCAGCCACTATGCGTCTCCGAATTTCTCTGCTGGTATCGTTATCGGCGGTCACCAGTGAGCCCAAGTACACGAATTCTTCAACCACCTCGATTTCGTCACCACCGATAGGAACTCGTGGTGGGTGGCTCACATTGACCTCTCTTGAGCCTCTTCCTATCATGTACTTCGTCTTCGACGTGTTGATGACTAGTCCAATCCGTTTAGCTTCGCTTTTCAGTCTGATGTAGGCTTCCTCCATCCTCTCAAAGTTACGTGCCATGATATCAATGTCGTCGGCGAAACCAAATAACTGGACGGACTTCGTGAAAATCGTACCACTCGTGTCAATCCCTGCCCTTCGTATTACTCCCTCCAAAGCGATGTTGAATAGCAGACACGAAAGACCATCACCTTGCCGTAACCCTCTACGGGTTTCGAAGGGACTCGAGAATGCCCCTGAAACTCGAACTACGCACATCACCCGATCCATCGTCGCCTTGATCAACTGTATCAGTTTATCCGGAAATCCGTTTTCGTGCATTAGCTGCCATAGCTGGTCCCGATCGATTGTATCATATGCGGCTTTGAAGTCGATAAATAGATGATGTGTGGGCACGTTGTATTCGCGGCATTTCTGCAATACCTGACGTATGGCGAACACCTGGTCTGTGGTAGAGCGTTCACCCATAAATCCCGCCTGGTACTGCCCCACGAACTCTCTTGCAATTGGTGTTAGTCGACGGCATAAAATTTGGGAGAGTACCTTGTAGGCGGCGTTCAGCAATGTGATTGCGCGGTAGTTGCTACAATCCAGCTTATCGCCCTTTTTGTAGATGGGACACACGACACCTTCCATCCACTTCTGCGGCAGAACCTCGTCCTCCCAAACCTTGGTAATCACCCAATGCAGCGCTCTAGCCAGTGCTTCACCACCGTGTTTAAACAGCTCTGCTGGTAGTTGGTCAACTCCAGCCTGCCGATCTCCTCCTGGATTTCCTGGAGATTCGGAGCCGGAAGTCGCATGTCCTGCGCGCGTGCTCCTAGGTTCATTACCATACCGCCACCGTTGTCTGCCATATCGCCATTCAGGTGCTCTTCATAGTGCTGTTGCCACCGTTGGCTCACCGCACGCTCGTTAGTAAAAAGGTTGCGTTTTATGTCCTTCCCCATATAGGGCTGTGGCACGTGGCCGATACGTGAACGGTTCAACTTCTCGTAGAACTTTCTTGCGTTATTAGCGCGGTACAGTTCCTCCGTCTCTTCACGGTCTCGATCTTCCTGCTGGCGCTTTTCCTCCGGAAAATCGAGTTTTGTCTGTTCCGCGCCCGTTTGTATCGTGCCTCGTTCGCCCTCGTGCGGTGTTGCAGCAATCTCGCCCATGCTGCATTCTTCTCCTCAACTAACTGCTCACATTCGCCGTCATACCAGTCGTTTCTCTGATCCGGAGCCACCGTGCCTAGTGCAGCGGTTGCGGTGCTTCCAATGGCGGATCGAATATCTCTCCAGCCATCTTCAAGAGATGCTGCGCCTAGCTGCTCTTCCGTTGGGAGTGCCACTTCCAGCTGCTGCGCGTAGTCTTGGGCTAGTCTACCGTCTTGTAGCCGCCCAATGTTAAGCCGCGGCGGACGACTCCGACGCGTGTTGATCACCGTCGAGAGTTTTGAGCGCAGACATACTGCGACGAGGTAGTGGTCGGATTCAATATTCGCACTGCGGTAAGTGCGTACGTTCGTGATGTCGGAGAAGAATTTACCGTCGATTAGAACGTGGTCGATTTGGTTTTCCGTTACTTGATTAGGTGATTTCCATGTGGCCTTGTGGATATTCTTACGGGGAAGAAAGTGCTTCGGACTACCATTCCGCGGGAGGCTGCAAAGTTTATGCATCGTTGGCCGTTGTCGTTCGATACGGTATGCAGACTATCCGGTCCGATGACCGGTCTATACATTTCCTCCTTCCTACCTGAGCGTTCATGTCACCGATGACGATTTTGACGTCCCGCAGTGGGCATCCATCGTATGTCTGCTCCAGCTGCGCATAGAACGCTTCTTTTTCGTCGTCGGATCTCCCTTCGTGTGGGCAGTGCACGTTGATGATGCTATAGTTGAAGAAACGGCCTTTTATCCTCAGCTTGCACATCCTTGCGTTGATTGGCTGCCACCCAATCACGCGTTGGCGCATCTTTCCCAGCACTATGAAGCCGGTTCCCAGCTCGTTGGTGGTGCCTCAGCTTTGGTAGAAGGTAGCCGCTCGATGCCCGCTTTTCCACACTTTCTGTCCTGTCCAGCAGATTTCCTGCAGCGCTACGACATCGAAGTTGCGGGGATGTAATTCATCGTAGATTATCCTGTCGCAACCTGCGAAGCCTAGCGACTTGCAGTTCCATGTTCCAAGCTTCCAATCGTGATCCTTTATTCGTCGCCTAGGTCGTTGCCGATTGTATCGAGTCGTATTATCTTCTATGTCGTTCGTAATAGTTGTTTTTAAAGGCGGCTTATTGGGCCTGCGCAAACCTCCTGTCTCGTCGGAGGGCCGTCGTGTCAGGGCTGTTTAGCGTCCCACCTAACACCAGGACTTGGGCTTGTGCGCTTTGAGCGGCACACGGTCGCTTTGGCGGAGCCTACTTGCGGATACATGCAGCTTTTTATAGAGGTTTAACAGGGCCCACTGTCAAACCCCACCACATCCTAGGCAGGCGCCACAACTCGCAGATGGCCTGGGGAGGGATCGTCAAGCCCTTGGACATAGTCCCTGCTGCCCACATTTTTTCGACAGTGCAGGTTACCAATAGAATATTCAGGATAGGGGGTTGAGTAGAAATAGCGCCATTGCCGGCGAGTACAAACATTTTTAAGTGCAGTGGTTCCGAAGAGTAAGATTTTTGAAAACCTAATTCTTTAATGAAAAATGAGCATTATTAGAGATATACTATCCACAGAATGGACCAACAAACCAAAATTTTAAACGGTGACAGTTAAAGTTACACCAAACAATAGACAAAAAACGACAATATTGTAAGTTCCACTTGACAAACATGTAAAACAAATAGTAATAGTAAAAATTTACAGTTCCCCCTGAGGAAGACACAATCCCCGTGTCGAAACGTTGGGTAAATAACATACTCGTTTTACTAAATTTAGACTGAGTAGCCGTTTTTTTTTGTTTTCTAAAATACAAAAGAAACAGTCGTCCCACAAACGTTAGGGGAGATGCGGTGAATATGCGCCCCCTAAGCTAATATCTTAATTTAATGGTGATTTCATCTGAAATAGTGTAATTTTGAAGTGTTCATCAATAATCTTGCACATCAATCATTATATGGTCTAACCACTTTCAAGAAAAACCAACAATATTACAAGAAAACAATTTTATTCCAAAATATGTAATGCATTTTCATTGAAAATGGACGACGCTGGTCAATATGCGCCACCCAAAAATGATAATCAAAATATTCCAATATTTTTCACTGAAATAGTCACACTCTTTTGCAAAAGATTAGTGTCAGTCTTATACTTTAAGGTAGTCAATATTTTTGATTAATAAAAGGAAGTAGAAAATATTTTTTGTATGTGAAGAAAAAGCATTGTTGACGTAAACACCGAAATTACATCGGAAAGAGCCAAAAAAACATTTTATTTTTAAAAATTTAAACACAGAGTTTTTGACAAAGTTTTTCTGCGTAACGGCTTACAAATGTTTTTTGGCTCCAGCCGCTAACGATTTTGAGACAAAATTTGGGTTAATAACCAAGAAAACGTACCCAACCGGCGCATTTCATACGTATCTCCCCTATTGATTTATTCTCTGATTAGTTCTCGAGTTATGCAGAAATTTATACTTCATTTGTATGGGAGCCCCCTTTTCCAAAGAGAGGAGGGGTCTCGAACCATCTTCAGAACCTTTCCCGTCCCCGAAAACCTCTGCATACAAATTTTCACGCCGAACGGTTCAGTGGTTTCCGAGTCTATGAGGTTCAGACAGACAGAAATTAATTTTTATGTATATAGATATAGATAGATATAGATATTCAGTTTACTATGATGGTTCCCTATCATTATTACAGACGAATTTTGCACAAGATTTCATAGTATCAAATGTCTAAAAGAAACCTTCAACATGTGAACAAGTTTATCGACATTTTGAAAGCTGATCCGAATAACAAACTTAAAATTAAGAAGTTTACTCTACACCACGTTCGCAGCTACCGCCATTTATAAAACAAATTATCCGTTTTTCTTAGAACTTAATTGGTAATGTAATCCTTAACAATGAGAAACACTGCAAAACAAATTATTTTTAATAAAAATTGTTAGCAGGAATAGAAAAGATATGTTAGGCAGGGCATGTTGCAAAAAATGAAGCAACCTTATGTCGAATTCGTTTTTAAACCTGGGTCAGTGCCAAGCCGAACCCTGAAAAAAAAAACATTTTCAGTTCCATCTGTCATTGGATATGTTGGTGTGCGTAGCATCGTGTTTGTTTTGATTCGAAACATATGATCCAGGACATCCAGTGCACTGGCATTGCGTTGGCGTTCTGACTAATCAGACCATGATAAATAAATATGTTTAAGGTTACTCCTGACGGAATCCAAGTTTCAAAGTGCTCGCGTTTTCGCGTTACGGAGGCGTCGCACATCTGTCATTTCCTCAAAACTACGTACGTTAAACTACCTAAAATTTGACGATATTTTGGTAGACCTAGAAATCAAACCTATCGTCTCACTCAGGAACATTCATCCGTAGGACATGTCCTACTTGGCCTACCCACTACTCCCGGCGCCATCCACTCGTGAATAGTAACAATTTTTATGGCAATGAGTTGAAACTCATCCATTTCGTAAAGAGAATATCTGCTCAGTAGAAGAATTCCCGAAATGATTAATCACTTCACTATTACCCCCGTGGAGTTCAATCTAAATTCATTTCAGCTTCCGAAGCACTGCATTGCATTTTCGTTGTTCTTGTTTTCCTCCGCCGCTAGTTTCCCGGAGATTATCTATCCCGGCAGAACAGGGGGATGCTAATGATTACATTTCTGCTAATTGCTTTACTACGTTAGTGGGATTAAGATGGGCTGCCGCTGTCTCTGCTACTGCATCATTTCCACTCGCCAGAGCAGCACACGGGGGCTCATCAGCAGCTGAGGTTAATTAATGGTCGAACCGGACATCTGACGGATTGCTGATGATTTTCGGAAAAGTTCACGACGTGTGTTCCATTGCGGAATTGTGCAACCGCGGCCCTATTATGAATGAAACCATCGCCCATTCTTGGCGCTTCTTCGCACTTGTTTTGTGTCGTCGCGGTGCAGCATCAAAGGGCCGCCCGTGACCTGTAAGGCAATATTTGCCAACGATTTTTAAACGAAACAACACTCACATCCCGACTAAACGCTGATTGCCATCATTTATCTCTCTTATCTCATTTTTCACGGCTTATCCCACCGAACCCTCCTCACGGCCCGTCCACAGGAGCTGCGGCTGCTGGCTCCGCACTTAAGTAATTTCATTTCATTTCATTTGCTCGGTAAACGCCATCGACTGCTGGGGCAAATCCGCTTGAAGAATAAAAATCAACGTCATACAAATCCATCATACAAATCGCTCTCGGCGTCGCATCGTGCTACCCCTGCCTGGCAGCAGAAGATCGTCTCAGAGCCTGCGGAATACAGCCGTCGGAAAGACATGTGACTATACGCGGTAGCAGTTTGATCGGCACTACATAGCTCTAACTGAATAGTAGCAGAACAAATGATGCCCAATGGAAATGCTTGGGAGGGGAGTCTGGCTATCACATCAATGAATGGTGAGAGATGTTATTATTGGTATATTTATTTTTAGCATAAAAGGTACTGGACAGATGATTCGTAAATAGTGTGCATTCCAACAAATTTGAAAAAAAAATTCTGCAAGTACTACAATATTGCCTTCAATCGTTGTTCCTCCTACCAAACTTTTATGTATTGCATAACCCTTACTCCTTTGTAACGTGTAGGACAACTATAATCCTACTTTTCCCAGCTCTACATATTTAATCTCACCCGGAATAACTAACCGACAAAGGTTCAATCCGATTAGCCAGGAATGTAAAACATGTAGTTCCTTACAAGGTGAGGTTAGATGGCCCAAACACCAACCGTAAACAAATCTCAAGAGTGATTAGCCTCGTTGGTCATCCCATGTCCGTTTGCCATTCTTGTGTTCGCCCGCCCCAACACATAGTGCAAAGCTAGAGGGTGATTTCAATGAGATATGAGAAGAACATTCATCAACCTACAATCAGAGTAAGAGCAAGGAAGTCATCTCACCCTGACGGGGTGCGTTCGAATTGAATCGCCACCCAGAGTCAGAGAAAAGGGTTGTCCAGCAGAAGTAGGGTTATCGAAGAATCCGACTAATGTCCCACTAAACATTGCTCAAATGACCGTAACAATGACCAGCGATAATGGCTGCTGTTATCTAATACCCCACATTCGGAAAACGAGAAATGGTTGAATTCTTGAAGGTGGTAGCAGTCCCCGAAGCATACCATTCGGTGTCAGCAGTGGACAGGAGAAAATTAAATCGTCATCCCAAGAGGCAGAACCCCATTACGGGCGAAGCCCAAGCTGGACGATTTGCTGCCGATGATGGTGATAATCATGTTAAGCGGGACAATCTTTCCGGATCAGAAGGGGTGGATTCCCGATACCGGTTGGTTTAATTAATTGAAAGTGATTTGTATTTCTTGGTAGGTTGGATGTCACAAGCACTGGTCCTAATGATAATATCGATTGCACTGATTAGAAATGTTTGAATATTATTTTTTCGATCGTATTAGATGTGTTTGTGTTATTGGAAATCTATGCTTTGCAGTAGTACATTCGTGTCACCCTGCAGGAATTAGCATTTTACTTCATTTTCAATTTGTGGAAGACTTATCTCGTACTTGACTCGACTCGGACAAATAAGACAAATAAGACAAATAAGACAAATAAGACAAATAAGACAAATAAGATAAATAAGACAAATAAGACAAATAAGACAAATAAGACAAATAAGACAAATAAGACAAATAAGACAAATAAGACAAATAAGACAAATAAGACAAATAAGACAAATAAGACAAATAAGACAAATAAGACAAATAAGACAAATAAGACAAATAAGACAAATAAGACAATTAAGACCTATTTAGCCAAATGACATATACAGCCAATTAACTTGTTCGGCCAAATGTCCTATTATATCACAAGCGCTCGAATGACAAACGCCAGAATGTAACAAATGACCGAATACCATTTTTCTGAAAAGACTAATTGTCCGGAAAGACCATACGCCCGAATTTGCAACTCAGTCGAACAGAATATTTTTTCAATGGGAAAAATTGAAGTTTAATTATGCATTTAGATGCTTAACATAATAAACAATAAATGACAGTTCAATTAAAGGTAATTGCCTGTTTCTGGGGATTAAACCACCCGACTTGGACATTAATTTACAATGTTCTGAAAACTCAGATGTGAATATGTACATTATGTGGAAGATTATGATTTGAAAAATGTATTGGAGGTAACTACTTTCCTTCGATGGGACTCGAACCCACGACCCTCAGTACGCTAGACTGGTGCTTTAACCAACTAAGCTACGAAGGACCTCCGTCGGCCTTCGCAACTTAGCGACTACTGAATGAGCTCGAGAATCTCAAGTTGGACGCAAAGTCAAATCACTCGCAATCCATTTGTCAAGCCAACACTTCCACATGTGTATGGTACACGTTCACATTAGAGGAGCATGAGTATTTAGAATAACTGGCGGCTACACACTTTCTTCATCAGCAACTGTACTGATCAAGTGAGGTTGTGTGAGCTATTTGCCAGTCTATTTGCTCACATAACCTCACTTGATTAAAAAAGTAATATGCCGCGGAGGCCATAAAATTTCTTACGCTATATTTAATAAAGAATTTTCGTACAGAATTGTGAAAGTTCCAACGAATCCTTATGGTAATTAAATTATTTGAATTCTCTAAAATGCTTGTAGGTTGTGTTTGTAAGCAGTTTACGTTTTGAAAAAATATATAATAATGTGGCGTCCATCCTTTTTTTGGTTCGGGATGAACTACTGCGTCCATTCCATTGAACTTTTGTAGTGCACCCGTGTCATTTGTTTAGTGTATGTCTTTCTACTCCATTTCTATTGAAAAGACCTTGACCTTGACCTTGACCTTGATTGACTGCTCGTAGTTGCTACTCCATTATGACCAGATCAGCTGTTCTTGCACAGGGAACCAACAGATGTTTGCTTGGGACTAGCTCACATCTTCAATGTACAAGTGATCTCATTTGTTAGGTCATACTGGAGCCTGCCACGTCAGAATGCAAGTCAATGTAGGGAAGGGGGAGGAAATGATGATGCAATCACTCGCCCACTGCAAGCCGAATATACCTCTGCACTTGCCACGAGTTCATGCGAAATTTATTGGAATTTTTGGGTTAGGTTCGAGAGGCCGTCTTGGTTAACGAGCTGCCAATGTGATAGATAGGAGAAAGCAACTGATGGCATTTCTAATTGGATGTTTGGAAACGCGCTTTATAGTTCATGTCGAATTCTGGCACTGTTAGAATATTCAAGTTGAAGGCCTAGGAATTGAGATGGAAACGGTATGAAAGTCCATTTCCAGTTCTAACGATTGCTAGAACATGAGAAATATAGAGAAAGATACAAAGTAGGAGAATGGAACGGACCTGGGATTGAACCCACGACTTCCTGCGTATGAGGCAGAAGCAGTAGCCATATGACTACCAAGCCCGCTCTATTGAAAAGAAATGATGAAGTCGTTTTTATTCATATATTTCTCAAACTGAGTGTGAGGCCTCTTTAGATTGAGGTACCGCTATTGATACCGTTCGAGAGGTGGCAACTCTCAAAGGCGCGCCCCTCAATCAGTTTCAGCTTCAACAAAAAGTAGTATATCGTGGGGCATCGAAATCCGTACAGTTAAGCACCTTAGTGTATGAAAAAGTCATTAGAAAATAGAAATCGAATGTAAATAAAACGTTTGTCATTGACACAGGACATAAAGGCTTCTACTTTTAAAGTGTTTGACATTTACTCATTTAAAACTACGAAAAACATGATAAAATAATGAATTAAATCAACTACTCCTGACTCGAAATCCGTCCACCGTGGACGGATTTCGAATCAAAGGATCAAAATCCGTACAGCTATTTTTCAACTAAATATTTAAATTGCAACAGTCTGATTGACAAAACTACCACTGTAAATAGTTCGATACGCAACTTGATAAGCGATCCCTTCGATTTGTTTTCCGCTTATCTCATGTAATGATTCGCAATTAGCAATTAAAACACAGTTACTTTTGGTGCAATTATGCTCTACTCGAAAACAAAATGGCGGCACAAACTCCGCGTTTGGTGGGTGGAGATTTGTTTTTGATTTTTCTTGTTTAAATTTCAAAGCCTTCTCTCCAATTCTATGCCCTAAAAGCTTACTGCCAAGAATCTGAACAGGATAAGATTAATTGTTTCTACATTAATTACCTTTAACCCCCTTTAATTTATTATTATCTCATAAGGTGGACGGATTTCGGTGCTGTACGGATTTCGGTCCCGCACGGTAATAATGATTTTGACCATGCATCGGTACTGAAGTTCAAAAATGTTTTTGCTTCGTCTTATGAGTTCCGAATTCGTTTTCGTACAGAGATTTGATTCCATTGCGTTTGCCATTTCGGAATTTCACTTCTACACAGAGCTCTAATCAGTCAGAGGGTTCAGCAGATCCACCAAATTCGTATCCGCTTCTTTCCTAATTAATGAGCGCTCTGGAGCTTGGAGATTCATGTCGTCGGATTCCAAACCAGCCTAAGATTGAGCTTCGTTTTTATAATGTACTCCATTGACTCCATCCAAAAGGAGCAAAAGATAGTCGTTCCATACTCTTCCGTCACTCATAAGTATCAACAAAAATATTAAGAACTAGAGCACAGTATGGTAGATTTTACTCCGTAATGCACCACGTAAAGGTGTTTACCCAGCATTACGGGAAGTCTATCCCTCAGTGGGAAAATCATGTTAAATACGAAGACCAAGATATTGCAAGGAATTGGGAGGAAAATCCTGCCCAAAATCCAGACGTCCTAGGATATTTGTTTCTTTATTAATAACATGCTCCGAAACTAATCATATTTCCATATCATACATACTGCTTCAAAAACGAATGCAAACCATAAAAAAGTAGATATACGGGGGAAAATATTTTTTTAAAGATCTTTTAGGGCTTTCAAACCTTTTTTGAGTACAGAACTTGATGATCTAAACAAACAACAAAGCGTTTTACGGGGCCTCAATCCTAATATGGAGTTGGCAATGATACTTGAGACATAATAAAACTATTTTTTTTTCACATCGCAGTGTTACCAGAACTCCAAACTATTCTTGAGTTCAGATCTTGGAGGTCTTCAAGACCAACCGAGTAATTGATAGGTTCCTGAGCTTGTGTGTTAGTTGTAGAAACCCCACATCATTACATCAGTATTTAAAAAAATAAACATTCCCAAACCATTCTTGGGTTCAGATCTTGGAGGTGTATAAAATAGGGTCCTGAGCTTGTGTGATACTTGGAGCAACCCCACGGGACATCATTACACCAGTATACACAAATCACAACATTCTCAGAGTTCCTGCGGTACTCCAAACCATTCTTGAGTTCAGATATTGGAGGTCTTTAACACCAACAGAGTGATTCATAGGGTCCTGAGGTTGTGTGTTACTTGGTGAAGCCCCATGGGACATTATTACATCGGTATATAAAAAATCAACATTCTCAGAATATCTAAGGTACTCCAAACCATTCTTGAGTTCAGATCTTGTAGGTGTACAAGATCAACAGAATTTTTCAAAAGGTTCCCGAACTTCTGTGTTAGTTGGAGAAGCTCCACGGGACATCATTACATCAGTATATAAGAAATCACAACATTCCCAGAATAGCTACGGTACTCCAAATCATTCTTGAGTTATATTGGAGGTCTACAACACCAGCGGAGTGGTTCATAGGGTCCTGAGCTTGTGTGATAGTTGGAGCAACCCCACGGGACATCAGTATACCAGTATACTGTCGTAATTGACAAAGTGACGTAACAGCCAAATTACAACACGCATGTTTGCCATTTTTCTGTTAAAGAGCTCTATGAGTACTACTCGTTAACACCATTTTTGGAAAATGGCATATACGTTACTTTTTCAGATTACGGCAGTATACACAAATCACATTTTCAGAGTTCCGGCGGTACTCTAAATCATCCTTGAGTTCAGATATTGGAGATTTACAATTCCAACAGAGTGATTCATAGGTTCCCGAGCTTGTGTGTTAGTTGGAGAAGCCCCACGGGACATCAATACAACAGTATATAAGAAATTCATCATTCCCAGAAAGCTACGGTACTCCAAACCATTCTTGAGTTCAGATATTGGAGGTCTACAACACCAACGGAGTCATTCATAGGGTCCTGCGCTTGTGTGATAGTTGGAGTAACCCCACGGGACATAAGTACACCAGTATACACAAATCACATTTTCAGAGTTCCTGCGGTATTCCAAATCATTCTTGAGTTCAGATATTGGAGGTCTACAAGACCAACAGAGTGATTCATAGGTTTTCGAGCTTGTGTGTTAGTTGATGAAGTCCCATTTGATATCATTACACCAGTATATACATAATACATCATACCCAGAATATCAACGATACTTCAAAACATTCTTGAGATCAGATATTGGGGGTTTACAAGAGCAACCGCGTGATTCATAAGTTTCCGAGTTTGTGTCGGGACATCATTACACCAGTATATAAAAATCATAACATTCACAGGATAGCAACGATACCATAAATAAGCTATTTCAACTCATAAAAATAATTGAGAAATAGTATTAGGATCTGTACTAAAGGGCAGTTTGGAGTTTCGTAAATAATGAACCAATTCTGTAGTCCCGTGGAGCTATTCCAACTCATGCAACTACTAGGGACATCGAGTATCTCCATGTTGATCGGTTTGAATATTGAGATGTGTACTCAAGGATAGTTTGGAGAGTCGTAGTTGTCGAGCGAAGTGTGTAGTGTGTCTGTAATGGTGTTATTAGGTTATTTTACCAAGATCATCTTGTTAACCCATTTGAATATTAGAATCAGAGCTCAAAGACAGTTTGGAGTGTCGTAAAAACTCGATGAATTATGTAATGTGTCTAAAATGGTGTTACGAGATACCTTGGAGCTATTCAAACTCATTGAAATAGTTTAGACATCGAAGATCTTCTTGTTGATCGTTTTGAATATTAAGATCTGTACTCAAGAACAGTTTGGAGTGTCGTAGATATTTAACGAATTCTGTGGTGTGTCTGTAATGATGTTACGATGTACCGTGGGGCTATTCCAATTCATAAAAAATA
Organism: Armigeres subalbatus; assembly: GCF_024139115.2. Classification (NCBI taxonomy): domain Eukaryota; kingdom Metazoa; phylum Arthropoda; class Insecta; order Diptera; family Culicidae; genus Armigeres; species Armigeres subalbatus. Next base: position 146,297,809 of record NC_085141.1, read on the forward strand.
GTGGGGACATCAAAGATCTTCTTATTGATCGATTTGAATGTTCAGATCTGTGCTCAAGGTTAGTTTGGAGTGTCGTAGATATTGATCGAATGTCTGGTGTGTCTGTAATGATGTTACAAGGTACCTTGGAGCTATTCCAACTCATAAAACTAGTAAGGACATCGAAAATCTTCATGTTGATGGATTTGAATATTAAGATCTGTGCTCAAGGATAGTTTTGAGTGTCGTAGATGTCGAATGAATTCTGTAGTATGTCTGTAATGGTGTAATGAAGTCCCGTGGAGCTATTCCAACTCATAAAAATAGCGAGAACATCGTAGATCTTCTTGTTGATCGATTTGAATATCAAGATCTGAATTCAAGGACGTTTTGGAGTACCGTAGATATTGAAAAAAGATCTGTTATACCACTGGGCAGGCACCGAAATTTATCATTAAGCATTTCAATTTCAATTATTTAACAAGAATATGTTAAAGTATGGTTTTGATTCCTAAGAACATCAAAACTACAACTCAAGGATAGTTTGGATGCTCTAGATCGTCGTAGTGTCCGTAACCTGACCTGTGCAATATTCTTCCTGGATGGAGCAGTTAATTTTGAACATTTTTGCTGAAGAAAGCAAGGCTCTATCTCTTAAAACTGATTTTTGACAGCTGATTTTCGTCTTGTGTCATATATATGACCCATCCGTATTGAAACAATTAAGCTGCACCTTCTGGTAGACAGACACTCGGGACGTACCTTCTCACTCTATAGCTGATGTCAGAAAGACAACATACTGTACAACCAGCTGAGTACTCAACCCTTATCTGGTGGTCTTGTCATCTGTCGACCCGCGGAAGCGTGAGATAGAAACTTGTGGGAACCAGAGCTATATTGGACGCTCCTTCCTTGATGTCAACTCACCATTTTGCAACCCGAATAATAACTTATTTCATCTTAATTCGCATTCCAAGCTCTATCTGGAATAAGGGCGAATGTCGCAAGAGAGGATTCTCTTCGTCGACTTCCCCTCTTTTTAATAAAAGTGACAAGCAGCGGATTTCTTTGTGGTTTATCACCTAAGCACGATAGAAAACAATGCGAACTTGCATTCTGATGTGATTAACTGCAAAGAAATCCTCTTCTTGTCACTTTTATTTCAAAGATGGAAAATCGACGAAGAGAATTCTCTCTTGCGACATTCGCCCTTTCACCAGATAGAGCTTGATTTGTCCGGAATAAAGCATATGGAAATTTGGTTCCTTCTTCAATGGCACGCACATACAGTCACTCTCAAAATTGAGCGTCCAGCATGGATTAGATGAATATATTCGAAAATTCCAAAGGAAATTTAATTGTTGGCTCGGTTGTTTTTAATGCATTTCAATATTCATCCCTTCCTTCAATGTACGCGTACATAAAATTTTTGAAATTTTTTCTCTAAAGTTCATTTTTTGGAAAATAATCTCAAAATACGCCTATTAGATGTGACAAAATTGAGCGTACAGCTAATGTTTTTCTATAAAATTTCTTATTATAAACACGATTAATGTATTTTAATATTGTTTTTTCATGATTATATTTATAATAATAAACATCCACTACTTAAACATTCAATGTTTTGAAATTAAACCATGTTTTAATCAAAATGGCGAACAAGTAAGATGTATAAACAATGTTATTTAACGATTCAATGCTGCTGGGCAAAATCGATGCTTTAAGATATGGATTTCACCGGCATCGTGTCTTATATATGATAGATAATCGAAATCGAGCGAGACATACAATTTTTAGATTTTTAGCAACTTTGACAGAAATCTCGGCAAAAACATGTCTGCTAGGGCACGGCCGTGCGAATCTCGGTAAAAGTTCAACATTTTGATGAGATCCCGATAAAAAAAGTTTGGGGTTTGTGTTTTACCCGATAAAAATTAATTCTAGAATTCTTCCTTTTTTCAAACATGGGATGTTTTTGCGAGTTGTACATTTTTATAGTTATTGGCATTTTCAGTGTTACATTTGCCTGAAATTTTGCCTTTTTTCAAACGTAGGCTGTTTTTTAGAGTTATTTAGTCAAACCAACATTTTCATCAAGGTGATCATAAAGTATATTATTATTTCGTTCTTTCGACCTTATGTCCTGTACCCATATACGTGCATATACTTTAGTTAATTCGAGCAAGTGCAAAATAAGAAGAAAACAAACGATCATATATTTTTTGATTAACTTCAGTGGTAAATTATTCTTCTAAAAAAAATCTTTTCGGTTGTACTACCAATTCGGGTGAATGGTCCATTCGGACAAATGGTCTTTTCGGGTGTTTGGTCTTTTCGTGCGAATGGAATTCGGGCATGTGTTACATTCGAGTTTTGTCATTCGGGCGTTTGTGATAGAATCGATAGTCCTATAACACTGGGTAGACATCGTAATGTGTTGTGTTACGCAGTAAGATTTGTCACATTGACGGGTTCTTTATGTCATGGGCTGTTCTTTGGGTCATTTTTTACCTAACGTACATTATGCCTAACGTACATTATGCCTAATGTCCGTTATGCCTAACGTCCATTATGCCTAACGTACTTATGCCTAACGGGGTATACCCCACATTGACAGCTCCAGGCAAAGCCTGATCAAACGGATACCCTCCCCAATATTTATCTTCGGGCTACTTATGAGGGTGTCGCAAAGTCAGCGGCCTTTCTTAAGTAAGTACCACATCAACATTCTTTTTCTTTCCCTAGTTACGGTGAAGATGAGCGTGCCCAGAAGTAGTAATCCTCATGCTTTGGTTAAATTTATCTTCAACTGAAATCAAGAGCCCCTCCCCTTTTTGATTTCTGATAGCATTCTAGATATGGATTTCAAAAGAAAAACATGAGTATCGCTACTGTCCAATTTACGAATTATATCGTAGCAATGGATGGAATAAGTAATCATTAACGTTTTGCATGATGCTAATCATGGTTTGCAGAAATCGCTCTCAATGAATCACATACAGTGGTTGGTTTCCTACCCGCCACTGCCGTATCCATGCGCTAACGTATATGTAAAAATAGCCAGTATGAGTTAACCACCTGAAGTTTGTATGGCGAAAGACATCTCACGCAGGTTTTCTCAAAAGCAGGAACTTTTCACGAAAATCTATTTGGTACCAGTTATGTAGGAAGGTGACTGCTACTACGCCTACCAAATATTTTTTCGATTAAGATGATTATTTTCGAGATATTAAACTTTAGATGCCTTTCGCCATACTAATTTCCGAAAGTTAACTTCTAATGTGCTGCTCAAAGTAGGCGATTCATAAATAACGAACAACGATAAAAGAGAGGCAAATACTGTTCCGAATCATAACAAGCCATGACAACAAATTTATCAAACTTGTATACAAGTGCGAAAAAACAGAATCGGATAGGCAGCCCCCACCGGAAAATGGTGATTCTCAATTTGTTTTCGCTCCTTTCGTGTTGGTTACTGCACAGCTGTGTTTTTTTTTTTTTTTTTAACGAAGGTAATGGAAATTTGCAAACAGACACCTGGGGAGGCGAACCCAGGTAGTGTGGGGATGGGATCACCAGACCCACTAAAACCAACTCCTTCCTCTCCAGTCATGCCCCCGGCCCGCAATTAAGCAATACTTCGAGGGTGACTATTGGGCATTGCGCCTCCTCCATGACGTACACAAGTGCACGTATGCGCCTCAACTCTTCGACACTCCCTCTGCAACACATTTGCACAAGACATACTGGCACCACATGTGCCCCAACACTCACCTGCCTATGCCGCTTGAATGACTGCAGGAGAAGACCAGGTACCCTGCAGGGGGTACCCCCATGCCGCCATCTCACAACATACACAGTCCTCATTCAGTATGGTGCTCACCCCGTCCTGCAACAGAATGGCACCACTTGTCTACCAAGCCGGAGGCGACCCTAGGTTGGTGGCTCCTATGCCGCTCCTACCTCAGCTACAAGGCAGACCCTTTCATGTCTCCTATTTCTGAGGTGCCGCAGAGGCATTCACCCCCCGACACTCCTGCCAGTCATAGCGAGACTTTCGTGTCCCCTACTTCTGAGGTGCCGCAGAGGTATCTGCCCCCCGACACTCCTGCCAGGCCTAGCGAGACTTCACTCATTCCGTCCCTGACAGCCGGATCACACTACTGCCTAAGCAGCCACTCTGACCATACGTACCATGCGAGTCTAACTTGTGTGCTCGCTCATACATTCAGTCCCAATCGCTTGCACCACTTGTGCACCACTCTCTTTGACATTCAGTCACTCACTCAGTGGGGGTTGTAATACCCCCATCTCCCATTTTTATCCACTCTGTGCACCTCCTGTGCATCGCTTGGGCGTGGAACACCCGGCACGTCAAGCGTGCCTAACACTCACCTACCCGGGCTTTGACACTGTCAATAGGTCCCCGTAAGGTACTATGCCGGTAGCACCCACCCATTGACGTTTCGAAGCCCAGGTAGTCCTCAGCCAATGTGGTGGTCTCCCCATCCTGGGACGGGGTTACACCACTACCTTACATGTCTCCGATTTCTGAGGTGCCGCAGAAGCATCAACCCCCCGACACTCCTGCCAGACGCAGCGAGACTTTCGTGTCCCCTACTTCTGAGGTGCCGCAGAGGTATCTGCCCCCGACACTCCTGCCAGGCCTCACCAGACTTCAGTCATTCTAACACTACCGACCATGCGTACCATGCGAGACTTACTTGTGTGCTCACCCATACACTCGGTCCCTCATTCTGTGGGGGTATTACGAGTAATACCCCCAACTCCCATTCGCTTGCACCACATGTGCACCACTTGGGGTGTGTGGGTACCACCCATTGCCACCTGCTTGCCGCCGAAGCAGCCCTCACTCTGTGGAACCTCCACAGGCTCCGTTAACGACCTGGCTAATTGTTTCACCCCCCAGGCCATTCATCCCTTCGGCACGGGTCGCCTGACACCTTGGGATTCGGGGTTAGGGGCTTGTATGCTTTAAGCGGCACACGGTCGCTTGATAAGGTTTGCTTGCGGATATGTGGTTTTTGGGAGGGAATTAACAGCGCCCCCTGTTAACCCCACCACCTCCTAGGCAGAACCCCCTGACTCACAGACGGCTGGGGAGGGGTCGTCAAGCCCTTGGACATGGTCCCTGCTGCCCCACTGCACAGCTGTGTGAACAAGTTGAAATGCATAATCAGAGCCAGTGCTCCCCGCATTTGGAGCTTTTTAAAAGAAATTTATCATGGGGTATAGACTCCTGAATCAGTTCTCTATCATGACACCTTGCGAAAAAAGTCTGTTGCGGTATGCTACATATCGTATATGTATACAGAGATGATAAGTGAGAGACTAGTTCTTTCTCGTTAGGATTAAATCCCTGATGCCAATCGAAGAACAATTCAACTTGCTAAACGATTGGTTCGGGCACCCATTCGGGCGAATGGTATATTTGGGCGAATGGTCTATTCGAGCGAATGATCCATTCGGGCGTTTGGTCTTTTCGGACGTCTGGTCTATTCGGGCGGTTTATTGAGGTTCGAGAAAAGTAGGTTGTTTGCGCAAGATCCCTATTCATCGAGATGGAACTGTCATCTTAGATACAGCTTCCGGGGAATATCAGCCGCTGGATACCACACCCAACCGGCGCCGGCGGTTGTTAGATTTCATAACAATTCTGTATAAGAATCTACCAAAACCTGTATAAAAACTGGGCATATGCGAAATTGTTAGATTTTTATACAAAAAAATGTAAGAAATGCTTACAAAATTGTTAGACAGGTTAGACAGGTTTTGGTAGATTCTTATACATACAGAATTGTAGGAAAATCTAACAACTGCCGGTTGCGTGCAGTACGGACGCTGTTTGACCTGCACCTGCATGGTGGACAAACGCTTCATCACTCAGATCAGATTTGTAGATTTGTTTAGAGTCCCACCCCACATCAGGACTGGGCTAGTGCGCTTTGCGAGGGCCTGTTTGCGGATACATACAGCTTTTATAGAAGTTTAACAGAGCCTACTGTCAAACTCCACCAAATCCTAGGAAAGCTCGCAGGTTGTACCTGCGCGGTCGATTGTCATCGGCAGATTCATGGAAACGTGAGTTTTAGAACTTGTGAGGACCAGAGCTATGTTGGACTCACCATTTCGAAGTGTTGTTTGGGACATGTAAGATATAGCAGTAAGCAGTATTAAAGAGTGATTATTTAAACTTTTTTTTCCTGATTCCGTCCCGACTCAATCACCATAAATCGATTTAACAAGTCCCAAAAGTACTCTTAACTGCCTTCAACGCCTTTGAAAAAAAAACTTCCTTGTGACATTGTCTCAACTATTAAAGTTGCGAATCCCTCCCAGTAAAAGTCCTATTTTTCCGCAGTTCTTACTTCGAGCAGTGGGGAAAACTTCACAGCTCATTCTGTACGTATCGTGAGTTGTTTGCGTCCTGAAAGAACAAGAACACATCGTGAGGGAGGGATAGTTTCCATCAGATAAACGAACAACCGCTCCGAAGACGAGGGTGCATCGAGAACTTCTTCGCACCACCATACCGTATCGCAACCACCACCACAAGTGCTGGATTCCCAGTTGGAGATGTTGAGCATGACTGCCTGTCTATTCCCATCCGCCGCCAGAGATGAAGGAAAGCGAAACCTAAATTATTTATACACCACCATCCGAAGCCAACAGGCCGGAGGCAGCTCCGAATGATATATCGTTTCTTATTAAAGACAAATTTTTGGCATTAAAACGGCCAAATCATCGGGAAAATGACACACGTTCCCAGTTGGTGGTTGGAAATTTGCTGAGCCGAACGAGATAGTGAACAGCTAGCTGGAGGAAAACTTAAGATGGGCATACTAACACGACTGGTGATATGAAATTCGCTCTAGCAAGGACTAGACAGCGTCGTTATCTTTGGTGCAAAATCTTTGCAAGCCTGTTCTCGTCATGCTGTATACAACGTGTGGAATTAGTGTAGAGCTTTAAGAATAGGTGGCGTGTTATTTCTTCGATATACATTTTGAGCATTTCGTAGTTGCTACTCCGTGATTGACCAGAACAATCGCAATTGCACAGGGAATCAATGGATGGATGCATGGGATTTGCTCTTCAACCTCAGTGTGCACAGTCCGAGAGCTCTTGTAGTTTTTAATGATCAATACCGGCCACGTTCTCACGGTCTATAGGGGATGGGCAGGAAGTGATAATGCAATCACTCACCCACTTCAAGCCGAGAACACCTCTGCGTTCGTCACGAGTTCATACGGAATTTTATTGGAATCTGTGTGTTAGAGTTCTATGGCAGAGGTTCGTCTTGGTTAACGGGCTACTAATGTGATAGTAAATGAGCTTTCGCATTTTGAATTCTAACAATTACATGTGTCAATTAGTCGTTAGTTTGTTGTTTGTAGGTATAGAACAGAAGATAGAAATGGTATGAGAATCCATTGACAGTTCTAGTGATTTCTAGAACATGAGAAATATACAGAATGATACAAAGTGGAAAGAAACGGGGCCTGGGATTGAACCCACAACCTCCTGTGTATAAGGCAGAAGTGGTAGCCATATGACCACCAAGCCCGTTCTATACATTTCGAAAGGTTCATTTTTACTTTCAAATTAGTTTGAGTTTAAGCTCTTTCTGTTTTTGATATATTTTGAATTTTTGTCTAAAAGGGTGCATTCAATAATATTTATTGGTGTTGAAACGCAATTCTTTCAATAAAGTTTAAACGCAGCAGTCGATAGCTAAAACAATATTCCCACATAAATCCCAAGTTCGAACCTAGGATCTTATCGGTTGGGAGGAATTCTAGACTTCTAAAACGAATAAGTCTCAAATTCACATTTGATCAATGGCCATTTTCGACATCTCTTACTTAATAACTGTGTGTAAGCTCAGTAAAACCGTAGTGTCATGAGTCACGGTTAAACAGTCAATTAACATCTCCTCAAATAACAGCTCATCCATAAACAATCCCGCTCTGACTCGAATCAAATTCAAATTAATTATGATTTCATTATATTGCCATCATATCATTCACCGCAAAGTACTTCGTTCTGGAAACCGGAGCAAATCAACGAACTTTCAGCTATCCACCGACCACACGCCGCGAACATCATCTTGGGCACCGGGGGATGCTGGGAAACCAAACCATTTCGTTCTTCATCGCCAGCATCATTATCGTCCTTTCAACGCGGCATCGGATGCTAAACGGTTTGCAACATCGGCGTTTGAATGTGGAGTGTGTATCCTTCACGCTGAAGTGTCCGCCGCGCCAACAGATGGTATTTTCCATTAATAAACAATTAAATTTTTCAACCCCAGCTGAACCACGGTGCTTTCGTTCGTGTAGACGTGCTAAATTTAATTTATGCCGGGAAAATACAACCGGATCAATTTGGGAAAATTTCTGCAATTAACACGAGTACCGCCGTGTGTTGGAGCATCGTTTCATTTAGGTTGCATTTTCATTGCAGGAAAGAAGAAATCGGTGAACGGACAGTGTTTTTCTTTTAGTTGAGCTCGGTAGCCAAGTAAATTACAAAACCCCGTATGGGGTCTTTAAATAAACATTTATCCTGCTACATTTTAAGTTGGGGGCAATTAATGCAGATATAAGTTAGTGTTAGTGTTTTAACCTGTGGTTGAATCATCAAAGTCGTAAAATGAAATCAATTTAATTTAAATTTTAATCTTGTAGTTAGCTTTGAAAATAAGGCTTTCTTCGCAATGGTGTTACACATTAAATGAAATTAATCATCCATTCATACTCAAGGAATGTAAAATAACAACATTGCCAATGACAACGACATTATCCTCTCTTGTAAATGTTGGGACAAACTCAACTCGCAATAAGCGTTTGTCCCAAACTGCAACAGAATAGGACAATTATCGCCTGCCACGCATTTTGAGAAGTAGTCGGTTTCCGATGATGTTTTTGGTTAAATTAGTATCAGTTATCATAGATTAGACATAAACTTAACCATCTGTTGACATGATTTGCGTTTTACTTCTAAAATAAACAATTTATCGCAGTTTGAAAAGTTCACAACAATTACCTCTCCTTGTTTGTTGCAAATAAAATGGAACGCAACAATGTCTTTATCCTCTGCAGATAGGGACAAAGAGTTATCGCTATTCTCTTTTGTCGCTTGTTTTTTGCATTTTTCAGCGACAATTACATTCCTTGTTCATACTGCATATTATTTGGTCTGCATTGAAAAAGAACATCTGTTTCGATTTAAAGGATTTCCCCAACTATTAGCAATATTATAATTCATTTGAAAATAATCTACGTGACGATGCAAATTTTTGTCAATCTTTATTTAATAAATTTCCTGTTTGCGGAAATCAGCAAAATCCGTTTGAAACATTATTGTTTCTTCCGGAAGTACCAGTTGTTTGCGCAATTGTTATCCTCCAATATCCGCATATCGGCTTCTGAAGGAAAATTCGCACAATGAGTTCTCCATGCACGAGCCCCAGTTTTTCCTCAATCAAGTCCGGATAGCTGAAAATAAATTTAAAATTTATTGCAATCTAAACTTCCATCGGTCACCAGCGGTGGCGGATGTGGAAAAACTCCTTCGCCAGCAGAAAATTTCACATATATTTTAAAATTCCCATCACGGTTCGGCTCATCTGTACTGCTTCACTGAGGCACTGGGGAGTTTTTGCTACCTCCAGTCATGCCCCACGCTCTGTCCGTTTGCTTGATTGTGTATTTTAAACAACTTTTGGCTGACCAACAACCGGCGAACCCCTCTCCGGCTGGTTTATCTCAGCTGGACCCTTTTGCAGCTGCTTTGCACTCAATTTGCTTAGTCCGGATAAAAGTTTACCCCCGATGTCGTTGTATGCTGCGGATGAGTAAGAAGACCCAGATTCGTTTGCCGGTCACCTCCACCCGCCACCACCGTTTGGATTAAGTGTTACGATGTCTGATGAAGATAAAGAACAGAAAACGCTAATTACACTAAATTACATAAATAAATAATGCTCACACTCCCCGGTGCTGAAGGAAAGCAGTCGTCATCACCGACCGGCGGTAAGTAATTAAGTTTTACAGTAGGGCCATTTTCGCATAATTGTTTTGTTTGAATATCGCAACTTTTCTTCACGCCTGGAGAAATTTGTCGCCGTTTTTCTTGCGGCTCGAACAAAACAATCATTTGATTCGACCAAAATTACTTTCGACAGCCATAAAAATAACTGCCTGAGTATTTAGTTTTTTACTCTTTTGGATCGCTTAAAGTTGATGAACTCAAATCAATTAAGCGCAAACTCGCAGACATCAATGCGACGTGGATTGTGAGTTGGTGCAAAAAAGTTGACATGAAGATTAACACTGTTCAAGAGATGCCACTTCCTGCAAACACAGCTGTCCTGTGGGCTATTCGCTAATGCGACACTTTTTTCCTTATTTGCCTTTCGGTGAACATGAAAACACTTTACCTGATGTGAGACAAGGATGTATCACCGTTACTGTTCCTCATCGTAATCGACGAGATTCTGGTAAGTGCGATTGACCGTGAATGCAGCGGTTTAGCTGCTATGGCTGCATGTAACTAAGGAGCACCTAAACTTCGAACTCAACGACCTCGCCGAACGCTCCTCTTTGGCAAGCTTAGTAACAAAGTCAAGAAAACCAAATCGATGGATGTAAACACGGTGACCCCTTCCAGTTTCACAGTAGCCGGGCAACCAGTGGAGAATGTTGAAAGCTTCCAATATCTTGGTACCCGAGCAGGAGAAATTGGCTCAATAATACTTAATTCTGTTATTGATACCATACTCTGTTATGAACTAGCCTTGCATAAGAGGTAAAATACCAAAGAAATAATACCAAAAACTAATATGCACAATACTTAAGCCATAACAAACTCAGTTCTTCTTCTTCTTCTTCTTATTGGCATTACATCCCCACACTGGGACAGAGCCGCCTCACAGCTTAGTGTTCATTGAGCACTTCCACAGTTATTAACTGCGAGGTTTCTAAGCCAAGTTACCATTTTTGCATTCGTATATCATGAGGCTAGCACGATGATACGTTATGCCCAGGGAGGACGAGACAATTTCCAATCTGTAAAAAAAATCTGAAAAAACAGATGTCTGCGGTAGATAACTCGGGCCTGTTGGCCTAACAACTGGATCTCTAACAACGAGCTCCATCGTTGTTGTCACCATAGGTCGATAACAACAGAAATTCGGGATCGCAAATGGGGCTGGGTTTGCCACACCTTACGTACGGGCGGAAACGAAATCTGTAAACAAGCATTAGACTGGAACCCAGCTGGACATCGCAGCAGAGGCAGACCCAGAGGATCATGGCGGCGAAGCCGCAATAAAGAAATAAAAGAAGTCGACCGAAATCTAACCTGACAACCAGTTCAAGCGATAAATAAACATCGCTTAGGATGCAGATCTTTTAAGTTGGCCCTTTGCACCATCGGAGGTGTACAAAACTGTCAAAACTAGTATAAAAAACTGAAAAGGCATTGACATATTTCAGGATCCCCAAAACGTCCTGGAGTTTACAACCGATCAGCCAAGTTCTGTCCTACTACAGGCCTTTCTTGTTCTTCAAAACGACCTAGAGTTCATTACTTTTACAAGCTAATACAGGCCTTTTTGGTTCTTCAAAACGTCCTGAAGCTCAAAAAATATGATCAACCAGACCAACCAAGTCATGGCCGATGTATTCGTTTAGCGCTAAACATTCCAGCATGTCCATTGAGCCGATAAGATTTCACTCATTAGCTTCACAAGCTAGTGCAGGCCTTTCTGGTTCTTCAAAACGTCCTGAAGTTAAGACCATATGAACTACCCGATCAACCAATTCCTGAACGATGCATCCGTGCATCACTAAACATCCCAGCCGGTCAATTGAGTCGATAGAATTTCACTCATTAATTTCACAAGTTCACAAAGTTCTAAGATTCAATGTCATTTGGTCCATACCAAAAATATGGCTACAATCAAACTTATTCTTGTTAACGTTCGTATCGTACTTTTGAACGAACGTCTCGATTCGAATGAGTTCGAAAATGGTATTCCCGTTTTCGATCGAATGCTTTACGGATAAGTTTCGTATGCGAAAAAGTGTTGCCCTGTCGACAAGCAATTTCGCAACAATTCTAAGCTGTCAAAAAGCAAAGAAACAAAACAAAGATCAAAAAGTTTCCTTTTAGAATGTTTTAATTATAAATGATCATCCGTTTTTTTTTCGCAATTTTTAATCAAATATCGCGGTAACGGTATCGGGAAGAACTACTAAATTCGACGGGTAATCAGACGATTGTGTAGGAATCCCGCACCGGTGGGTTCCAGCTGCTGATGAATTACTCCGCTGCTCCGAGAATTACATTATGAGTGACCAACATTGTGCCATTTCCAGAAACAGCTGTTTCAAGAACCGAAAACAAGACGGAGATGATTACGGTGCGCTGAAGCATTCCCTGCTATCCGTCGCTGGGATTAGTTTTATAATTTTGCATGTTTGATTAAATGATATCTGAGGTGTTTTGAATGTTGAGATCCGTACGATACAACATGCAAAGAAATTCTAAAAATGAGTTCCGAAGAGAATACAATAAATGCTAATGGTGTTAATAAAACAAATACAAATTAAACCCTAACGTCTAAATTTATTGATTTATTTATTTAATATCAGACTAAGGCCGGAGTGGCCTGTGCTGTACATAAAAGTCTTCTCCATTCAGCTCGGTCCATGGCTGCACTTCGCCAACCGCGCAGTCTGCGGAGGGTCCGCAAATCGTCCTCCACCTGATCGATCCACCTTGCCCGCTGTGCACCTCGCCTTCTTGTTCCCGTCGGATCGTTGTCGAGAACCATTTTCACCAGATTACTGTCCGACATTCTGGCTACGCGCCCGGCCCACCGCAGTCTTCCGATTTTCGCGGTGTGAACGATGGATGGTTCTCCCAACAACTGATGCAACTCGTGGTTCATTCGCCCCCTCCACGTACCGTCCGCTATCTGCACCCCACCATAGATGGTACGCAGCACTTTCCTTTCTAAAACTCCGAGTGCGCGTTGGTCCTCCACGAGCATCGTCCAGGTCTCGTATCCGTAGAGGACTTCCGGTCTAATGAGCGTTTTGTAGATTGTCAGTTTGGTACGGCGGCGAACTCTATTCGATCGTAGCTTCTTGCGGAGTCCAAAGTATGTACGATTTCCAGCCACTATACGTCTCCGAATTTCTCTGCTGGTATCATTTTCAGCAGTCACCAGTGAGCCCAAGTACACAAATTCTTCTACCACCTCGATTTCGTCACCACCGATGCCAACTCGCGGTGGGTGGCTCACATTGTCTTCTCTTGAACCTCTTCCTATCATGTACTTCGTCTTCGACGTGTTGATGACTAGTCCGATCCGCTTGGCTTCGCTCTTCAGTCTGATGTAGGCTTCCTCCATCTTCTCAAAGTTACGTGCCATAATATCTATGTCGTCGGCGAAGCCAAATAGCTGGACGGACTTATTGAAAATTGTACCACTCGTGTTAATCCCTGCTCTTCGTATTACCCCTTCCAAAGCGATGTTGAATAGCAAACACGAAAGACCATCACCTTGCCGTAACCCTCTGCGGGTTTCGAAGGGACTCGAGAATGCCCCTGAAACTCGAACTAACGCACATCACCCGATCCATCGTCGCTTTGATCAACCGTGTCAGTTTATCCGGAAATCCGTTTTCGTGCATTAGCTGCCATAGCTGGTCCCGATCGATTATATCATATGCGGCTTTGACGTCGATGAATAGATGATGTGTGGGCACGTTGTATGCGCGGCATTTCTGCAGTACTTGGCGAATGGCGAACACCTGGTCCGTGGTGGAGCGTTCGCCCATAAAACCCGCCTGGTACTGCCCCACGAACTCCCTTGCAATTGGTGCTAGTCGAATGCATAAAATTTGGGAGAGTACCTTGTAGGCGGCGTTCAGCAATGTGATTGCGCGGTAGTTGCTACAAACCAGCTTATCGCCCTTTTTGTAGATGGAACACACGACACCTTCCATCCACTCCTGCGGCAAAACTTCCTCCTCCCAAATCTTGGTAATGACTCAGTGCAGCGCTCTAGCCAGTGCCGCACCACCGTGTTTAAATAGCTCTCCTGGTAGTTGGTCAACCCCAGGGGCTTTGTTGTTCTTCAGCCGGCCAATCTCCTCCTGGATTTCCGGGAGATCCGGGACCGGTAGAATTATGTCCTGCGCGCGTTCCCCCAGGTCCATCACCATACCGCCATCCTCGTCTGCCACATCGCCATTCAGGTGCTCTTCGTAGTGCTACCGCCACCTTTGGATCACCTCGTTCGTAAGAAGGTTCCCGTTTATGTCCTTACGCATATCAGGCTGTGGCACGTGGCCCTTACGTGAACGGTTCAACTTCTCATAGAGTGTTATTAGTGCGGCACAGTTGCTCCGTCTCTTCACGGTCTTGATCTTCCTGCTGACACTTTTTCCTCCGGAAAATCGAGTTTTGTCTGTTCCGCGCCTGTTTATATCGTGCCTCGTTCGCCCTCGTGCGGTGTTGCAGCAATCTCGCCCATGCTGCATTATTCTCTTCTACTAACTGCTCACATTCGCCGTCATACCAGTCGTTTCTCTGATCCAGGGGCACCGTGCCAAGTGCAGCGGTTGCGGTGCTACCAATGGCGGATCGAATATCTCTCCAGCCATCTTCAAGAGACGCTGCGCCTAGCTGCTCTTCCATTGGGAGTGCCACTTCTCCGATGTTCCTCCTGGAATTCTCCCGGAAGTTCCTTCTAGAAATCCTCCAGTAGTTCCTTCTGGAATTCTTCCAGAAGTTCCTCCTGGAACTCCTCTGGAAGTTCCTCCTGTAATTCCTCCAGAAGTTCCTCCTGGAACTCCTCCAGAAGTTCATCCTGAAACTCCTCAGCAAGTTCCTAGTTCCTCCAGAAAATCCTCAGAAAGTTTCTTTTGGTATTCCTCCGAAAGTTCCTCCAGAAGTTCTTCTAGGAATTCCTTTGTTAGTTTCTTCAGAAACTCCACCGGAAGTTCCTCCAGAAAATCCTCAGGAAGCTCTTCCAGGAATTCCTCCAAAAGTTCCTCCAGGAATTCTTCCGGAAGTTCCTCCATGAATTTCTCCGGAAGTTTCTCATGGAATTTTACCGGAAGTTCCTCCAGGAATTCTTCCGGAAGTTCCTCCAGGAATTCCTCCGGAAGTTCCTCCGGGAACTCATTCGGAAGTTCCACCAGGAGTTACTTCAGGAACTTTTCTCGGAGCTCCTGTAGAAATTCCTCAGGGAGTTTCTCTGACCCAAGTAACATTTTAAGTTTTATAACGCTCTTCCCAACAAACAACGACAAGCTACAAATAAGCATCTAGGTTGAATTATTGTTTATTTGTGATCTTTGTAGCTGAATAAAATGGATGCTGAATAATTTGCTAGACAGATTTCATTTCAGCAGTTAATCTAACTAATATTCGACATGGCCTTTTTATTTGTTTACTACCTTTATTTGAAGTTGAACATACGTTTTCGTTTTATCACATTTCAGCACATTGGGGAAGTTTAACAATGTACTGAACTAATGATTTTTAAAGTTCTCTGTTCGACTTTGATGTGATGCTCTGAAAGGGTGGTCGAATTGAGTTTGAATAGTAAATTAATAAGCAGGCATTAGACATCCTTCTTAACCTTTGTCCTTCTTAACCATTGGATTTCACATTTATCTGATCTATCGCACAGTGGGAAAAAACATGCTTTTTCAAGAAAATTATTTTGAGCTTTTTAGTGGAATGTGGATGCTTTTTCAGTTTGAGAGAAAATCTGGATTCTAGATCTGGGAAATTTGATTTATAGAAAAATAATGATTTATTTTCAAGACATGCTTTTTATTTTCGTGATTTATTAAACTGTCGGAGATTATAACGAACAAAACTGCTGGAGCAATAAAAAATCATGCATTCATGCGGAACTAAATTTACTAAAAGCCGGACATAACGCCGTTGAATAACATCGGAAAATTATTGAATCTTTCATGTGTGGAATCCCAATATTATCGCACGGATGTTGATCTTTATTGCGGCGAAATTGGAATAATCTTAGCATTTGACAACCATATCGCAACCGATTATCAAGAGATTCTTAGGCTGTGAACCATTCCACCGATTCGTTTAACTATTAGTTAAAATTTGACAGTTCGATGGTTATTTCGCCGTGGTTAAAAATAACCCTGCTCCGGAGCATGGTTAGATTTGACAGTTCGATAGTTAAACTTTGTTCGCGAGAAAATTGGCGCCAAATCCATTTCGTTCCGAATAATTATCAATCTGTCAAAACTCAAATGGGTCGGCTTCGGAGTAAAATTTTAATTACGATGGGAAAATAACCATCGAAGTGTTAAATTTTAACTAAAAGTTAAACGAATCGATGGAATGGTTCACAGCCTTAGGAAGGCCGAATATACATTGATTTTATTTTCATAAATTCATAAATAGCATTGGGGGACGGATTTTATTTTATCGCTTATCGACATTATTTTAACGTATTTTTCCTAGTGTGCGAGGGTTATGACTGGCTGAACAATGGTTGAAATAAAAATCTTGAACAGTTATTAACGAACTGTAGTTTGACAGATCGACTTATTGAATAAGAGTCCAATTATGATTCATATTCAGCTATAAGATTATTTATGTTATGCATTGAGTGAGCCATATCTAACCAATCAAGGATGGCGCGGATGACAACGTTACCGGCGGATGATCAAATGACAGCAGTTCGAGACCCGATTTAGGAAAATTTTAAAATGATTATATGAAAATAGCAATTGCTTCAAAATACGTTCATTGGAGATCTTACTGATGTTACCTTCTATGCGTTATTATTTTCGAAGAATTCACATGCAGCTGAATTGAGGCTTAGTAAAATCAAATATACTATATTAACAATATGATTCACTCTCACGAAATTTTGGCGACACCACATGTGGCGCCAACTTGCGTCCGAAAGGATCGATACACACGTAAATCGAACTACCCAAAATATGACGATCGTTTTACAAGGTTTTACACACACTTCAAAATGTCATCATGAAAAAAAAATAGGGATGCTTGATGTTTTTTTTGCAAACTTAATCGATTATGTTTAATCGAATGCAAATGGAAAATCAAATGTTGTAGCAGAAGTGTGGTAGGCATATTTTTGTGGAAATGTATAATAAATTTGATATAGCTCGTTGAACTGTATCCGGCGGGACCATGCCGGTGCACCTACTCGCTCTCTGTTTCGCACACCATGTTGCTGTTTGCTCATTTGACTGCAACACTTTTATCAAATGTACTATTGTCGCGTAATCTTTTTCTAGAATGCTGCGGCGGTCTTACACTCACAGACTCGACTGTGAAGGTAAACGTCAAGATAGCCGCCGTGTTAAAAGATAGGCAGAATTTTCCCGCTCAAAACAAAACCACGTGCTTTTCGCGAAATGACAACAGTGTTCGATTGTATTAGTGAGAGGCAACCGGAGTCACTGAGTACATGGAGAGTGTTTATCATGGCAAGTGCATACAGTGGGTGAGATTTTCATTGACACTGTTGTGTTTAGTAACCGTTTACCTGAGAAGCAACCAGCAGGAAGCCGCAGTATTCTATTTTATCTCGAGATGCATAATATATTAACAATATGATTAACTCTCAGGAAATTCTGGCGACCCCACATTTGGCGCCACGATACACGATACACGTTATAATTAAACTACCCAACATATGACGATCGTTATAAACAAACACTTACGGAGCCGAATTTATTGAATTCAACATTTGGCTAGCAAACATTACCGCTAGGCAATGGTTAAACTCACTGGTATTTTTTACAGCAAGGAAGTGACCCTGATCAATTTACTTATGTTTTGTTACACTTTTTGAATTTAAATGTAAATTAACAAAATTCGTAGAGATTTATAGATTTATGATTTATAGATATATAGATGCATAAGAGTTTACAAAATGATTATTTGAACTCGAAAAACGATGGAATTCCGACATTCAAGACTTAAGGATTTTTGAAAACGTAACTATTTTTATCACATTTTCAAGGATGATAATATGATCAAAATATTTTACCTACTTGTGAGATGAGCATTAGGGTGGTTCAAAAAATTGATTTTGATCTACAGTGCTAATCTGATTCTTTACCATGTTCTGAGTTTCCCCTGAAAATTTCAGCTCATTTGGATTAAAACTGATTTAGCACAAGCCGTTTCAAGTTTGCATGCAAATTAGTATGGGGAATATTATTTTTTCGTTGTACTGTTAATGACGTTTCCCCATCAAGCGCAGGTTAAAAGAAAACCTACATATCTAAAAGGAATACTCAACAGCTTTCACTCAGTGTAAACCGCATCTCAATTAATCGTTCCAATAATTCATGATTAGACAATGTTTTCACCACGTAAAACACATGTTTGGTAGTTGATTTGCATTATAAATATATTAGGGAGAAATATCAATATATTCAAGGGAGATCAGGGATATTGCTGTTACAATTATTTTAAATTGATATTTGAAAACCATCCCTAGAACGGAATAAAACTTGTAATGTTGCTTGGGATATCACCGCATGGCTAAGGAAGGCTTTTACATTACTATGGTAGATCATTGTTTAGCATGATCAATCGTTTTGACTAATTTTATGACACCAGTTAAACTTATTCATTCGCATAACAAGTTTCAATTTTGGCAGGTGTTGAGAAAGTATTGGGTATATATGTAAAAAAGATATCGAACCAGTGCATAATCTCCATCCAAGCGTTTCTCAGCTATTTTCAGAGGATTACATACATTTATCGAGTTTGGCTTCGTTATGCTCTTCGACGCTTGAGCTTCAATAAACAAGTTATTTAGATAAGAAATTTATTTTGAGCTTTTGAGTCGAGTCAAGTACGAGACACTGAAGACGGCCTTACTGTTGAGGTCGAAATACGTATCTGTCAAGATACAATTAAGTGGTGGAATTCAATGGGATTGTATAAACTCGTCTTATGACAAGTTATTTAGACTATAACTTGGTAATAATCGATTCCTCCTTAATTTTTTATATGATGATTGGAAGAAAAAAATCGAGGAAACTCATTTAGTAGTGACGTGGTAAATAATTGACTGTTTTACAACTAAAAGGTTCCGTTTAAGGGAGAAAAAAAAGTTGTTTGGGACCCCTCGGTAGATTTTTTTCAAATAGTCACGAAATGAAAGCTTAAAGGGTCAAACACAATGGACACGTTTGCGTCCGTTTTGACAGTTTTCCCATGTGTTTGGCCCATAAGAGCTATATTTTCACGTAGTGAAAGTATTAGCGATGCTCATTTTTTTTGTCACACACCTCGTTGAATTATCTTGATTTTATAAAATCAATGATGACTTTTTTTCAAATTAACTCGCATGCATAATCCCATTTTTAAGAATTCCCAAATTGTTATCAATTTGTGAATATGATTAGACAGAGAGAAACGTACTTTTGTGAACAATCTCTCTATATAAAAATGAGTTTGCATTTCCTTTGAGGCAATATAACTCACGAACGGGTTGACCGATTTGTACGGGTTTCTCATTAATCGATTCGTCTTGAGGACTGCTGTGTTATAAAATATCACTAAATTTTGAGGAGAAAGTTGAGAAATTGTGAAAATACAATTTTGATGCGAGTTGAAAGCAAACCCAATACGATCGCGCTAAAAATGATCTAGAGTGCGGCGCTGAATGAACAATTGACAGTAAGAATGCAAAATATAGTTGACTCTGTAAATCTCGATGTTCTATATCTCGATATCTCTCCCTATATCGATGGTTTCCTCGGCCCCTTAAATCTACATACATTTTGGCTTTCTACATCTCGATAACTTCCCTATCTTGAAATCTTTCTATCCCGATGTGCTGTAATCGTATTTTGTTCTGGATTCACTCTCCTTATGTCGATATGTTCAAATTTTTAGGCTACTAGACCATATTTGGACGATAACAATACAGATCAACAATAAGCAATGATATTTGTTTTGTTGTCGTTTTTCATAGCAACAAGCTGTTTTGGATCTAGTACCCATTTAAATTGTCTTTCCATTCCTCGATCTCTCCCTATCTCGATGGTCCCTTCAATATCGAGATGTG
Source organism: Armigeres subalbatus (assembly GCF_024139115.2). Lineage (NCBI taxonomy): Eukaryota > Metazoa > Arthropoda > Insecta > Diptera > Culicidae > Armigeres > Armigeres subalbatus. The sequence goes on from NC_085141.1 coordinate 146,317,940, forward strand.
GAGAGCGACTGTAATATAATCCCGAGCAAGATCGGGTACGTTCAACTAGTTTTTCTTGCGAAAGTATCGAAAATAATCTATTAAATCCCAAAAATATCTGATATTGCATACGAAATCGAGAAAGCACAATAAAATAGGCTTAATTAAGTTTAGCCGAAATATCTCACCGTAATGCTACGTTTTGAAAGGGCAAGTGAATTGAACAGCTTAGTTTAATGCAATTTACTTGCCAAGAGTTGAACATGTTCAACTTACTGTCCATTCAAGTGAGTTGAGCGAAGGTGTTTGGACGCGTTTAATCCAAGCGACTTGCTCAATTCACTTTCCATGTCTAAATGTAACAAAATAATCATACCCATTATGATAAGCGCAACATAACAAAACGCAATGAGATGAGTGTCATCTTCATGGCTTTCCACTCAAGATACATATTCATTCAATCAATGGTGGGCAGCAAAATGTTTTCAATTCATAATAAGTTGCAACGCAGGTGTAAAGTTCCAGTAGGAATTTAGGACACCGAAGAGGAAGATGAATGATGCATTGGAATAATATCGATAATATTCAGAAAGAATTATTCAAATTTCTTGCTGAAGAAAATGATAGAAATGTTTACAGTGGAACAATAATTTTAATGTTTGCGGAACGGCTTTCACAGTTTGAACGATTGAAGCAAAGGTGTAGTTTGTCTGCTTTGCACTGCTTCATCGAAATATTTACAGTAGTGTTTGCAGTTAACAAAGTCGATATTCCGGTAATCGATTTATTGACAAATGTATGGACATCCCCACACTGTAAAATGTCATCGAACAACTGTATGACTACTCACCGGAAGATGGCAGGAGGGTTTTCCAGCACAAGCTAGAAAAAAACATGTTTAGATTCCTCTTTGCTCGCTAGATGATGTTGTTATCACCGGCAAATTGTTCGCCATTTCGTTGTATGGAAAAACTCGAAGTGAACCATATTGTTAATATAATATATTTGGTAAAATGCTTATTAAAGATTTAACGAATCAGTTAATAAAGTTGTTTTTCAAAATGGGATGTTGTAGTTGTATAACTTCGCCAAAATTGTGTGAACAAAGCTTGAACAGAAGTTGTGATAAGAAATAGTACAGACATAATTCAACACAGCGCTGAATTAAATCATCACACTGATGTTAGTTCAACTAGTAAATGTTTGTTGGGTTGTAGATCATTATTTACTCTACAAGAGTAATATAAAACCAGCATAATATCAAAATGTTACTAGGGAAGCATCCCTCCGGAAGTTTCTCTAAGCATCTCCAAGGGAATTCCCCAAAACATCCCTCCGGGAGTTCTTCAAGGGTTCCTTTCGGGAGTTCCTCAAAGATTTCTTTCGGAAGTTTCTCTAGGAATCCCTTCGGGAGTTCCACCAAGATTCCTTTGGAAGTTCCTCCTGGAATTCCTCCGGAAGTTCCTCCTGGAATTCCTCCGGAAGTTCCTCCTGGCATTCCTCCAGAAGTTCTTCCTGAAACTCCTCCAGAAGTTCCTCTTGGAACCCCTCAGTAGTTCTTCCTGAAACTCCTCCAGAAGTTCTTCCTGAAACTCTTCCGGAAGTTCCTCTTGGAACTCCTCCGGAAGTTCCTCTTGGAACTCCTCCGGAAGTTCCTCTTGGAACTCCTCCGGAAGTTCCTCTTGGAACTCCTCCGGAAGTTCCTCTTGGAACTCCTCCGGAAGTTCCTCTTGGAACTCCTCTGGAAGTTCCTCTTGGAACTCTTCCGGAAGTTCCTCTTGGAACTCCTCCGGAAGTTCCTCTTGGAACTCCTCCGGAAGTTCCTCTTGGAACTCCTCCGGAAGTTCCTCTTGGAACTCCTCCGGAAGTTCCTCTTGGAACTCCTCCGGAAGTTCCTCTTGGAACTCCTCCGGAAGTTCCTCTTGGAACTCCTCCGGAAGTTCCTCTTGGAACTCCTCCGGAAGTTCCTCTTGGAACTCCTCCGGAAGTTCCTCCTGGAGCTCCTCCGGAAGTTCCATCTGGAACTCCTCCGAAAGTTACTAGTTTCTCCAGGAATTCCACCGGAAGTTCCTCCTGAAAATCCTCAGGAAGTTCCATCTGGAATTCCTCCGAAAGTTCCTCCAGAAGTTCTTTTAGGAATTCCTTCGTCAGTTCCTCCAGGAATTCCACCGGAAGTTCCTCCAGAAAATCTTCAGGAAGTTCTTTCAGGAATTCTTCCGGAAGTTTCTCTAAGCATCCCTCCGGGAGTTCCTCAAAGCATCCCTCCGGGAGTTCCTCAAGAGTTCCTTTCGGGAGTCCTTCAAGGATTCCTTTCAGGAGTTCCTCAAGGGTTCCTTTCGGGAATTCCTCAAGGTTTCTTTCGGGAGTTCCTCAAGAATTTCTTTCGGAAATCTCTCTGGAAGTTCCTCTTTAAACTTCTTCGGAAGTTCTTCCTATAACTTCTCCGATAGTTCCTCCAGGAATTTCTTAAGCAGTTCCTCCTGGATTTTTTTTTCAGGAATTCCTTCAGGCATTTCTCCGGCTGTTCCTAAAGAAGTTCGGTCAGGAATTACTTCGGAAGTTCCTCCAGGAATACCTTCGAAAGATCCTTCATGATTTTTTTCGCAAGTTTCTCCAGGAATTCCTTCGGAAGTTCCGCCAGGAATACCTTCAAACTTCCACGAAAATGTTTTCTGTATTTCCAGGGAAAACTCTATACAAATTCCACGGATTTTTTTTTGCTTTATATCGTGATGCCACGGAAACTTTTCTAAACGGGAAATTCGTCTGAATATGCAAACTCTACTGCATTCCCTCAGGATATTTATCTGATATTCTAGGAAAAAATCTCCTAAATTTCCTCGCGATTTTTTTTTAAATTCCAAAGAAAAATCTATCGAATATCTACGGAAAATTCTTCTGAATCTCCTCGGTTAACTTCTGCACTTCCACTTCCTTTTCTTCTTTATTTCCACGGGAAATTTGTCTGAATCCCCAAGGAAATTTTATTCAACCTTTCACGGATAAGAATTCTGAAATTCCACGCAAAATTCTCCTGAGATTCCATGAGAAAATTCTTCAGAATTTTCTCGGAAAATGTTCCCGAGTTTACACGGGATGTCTTACTGTATTTCCACGGCAAACTCTTCTGTATTCTCACAGGAAATTATTCTGCGATTCCAGTAAAAAAATCTTAAACAATTCTGAATCTCTACCGGACACTATTTTAAAACTCCAGAAAAAACGAAATTCCAGAAATATTCAGAGATTCCATGAAACATTGTCTTGGAATTCAGGAAAATTCTTTTGAGTTCCCACGGGAAATTATTCTAAAATTTCAACGGTATCAAAAGGTATCAAAATACGCATTCAAACGAAAACGGGAATGCGACAAACGTTCGAAAGAGTGAAGTTCGAAAAATCGAGTGGTTCGAACGAAAACGGGAATGCGAATTAGTGAAACGTTCTCACGTACCCGCTTCAAACGTAAGCAGCAGCTTAAGCGCCACTCACCAAAGGTGAGGCTCTATTCTAGGGCAGGTTGAATATTTCCTCAAACACTCATAAGCACTTAGCTGAACACAAAAAGACTTCAAAATTATGCCCAACTGAACTGATATCACTTCCTCAGGAACAAATTCAACTCTAGGAGAAGTTAGAAGAATTCCTGAAGAAAATCCAGAAGAAGTTCTTATAGGAATTCCTGAAAGTGAATTCTCGAAAGAATTTCTAGAGGAATTCCCTAATAATCATCGCAGAACTCTCTAGAGAAGTTCCCGGAGGAATAGCCTGAGGAATTTCTGGAAGTATTTTTGGATATGTTTTCGGACAAAGTATATGTAAAGCTTAGTATTAACTGAATTAAGGAATTTAAATCAACGAGAATAGCCTTTTTAAATTTCTGATAATGTAAAATGCACAACGTTTGATTTTTTATTCAGAATCTAAAATTTCGCATTCTTTTAAATAAAAAATCACCGAAGCCATTAATGATTAATACTTTCCAGCCGTTGGAGTATTCTCCAGTAGCTTATACATTGTTACTTTAGTGGATAAGTATCTGATACCACCTTTTGGGATTTTCGTGAATTCAGCTTTAAGATTTTCATCCAGCATTTCACCTGTTGACTGAAAAGTCTAGCTCACTTTTTTGTACTTACCCTTGATCGATTTCTTCGCAACAGGTTACATTCGACGCAGAATCCTGTACCATTGTTTCCGATGTAAAATCGAACTATGGGCTCAGAAGTTATGGCCAAAATACTTTTTTTTATACCAAAAGTCACTCGAAAAAAAGAGAAAGGCACCATCACCGCTAGGTGGATTAATCTGGATTTTTTATTTCTTCCTGCCTGAAGAAAGAGAAGATTAAACAACAGATCTCACATCACCCAGCGCTTCACGAATATGAAATTCACCCAGCAAATGACAAAAAATCACCACGCGTTTAAATGGGCCACTCACATTCATTCATGCGGTAACGCACGAACTGAGCCGATTTGTGTTGGGTTGAATGGTAAATTGAATGGTTGGTGAATGGGACTGACCGGAGAATATGCTGAGATCCATGTGTTTCACTGCATTAACTTTGACATATTTCAACCCTGCAAATTAGTGATACGTTCTAACACATACGTTCTCACAGTTCTGAACTTCCGAATGCACAGTTTCTAAGCCCACCACAAAAAACATGGCTATATAAAATGGACATTGCTCGACACAAACAGCACCTTATTCATTGTGGATCAGGAAATGGGAATCATATGCTTATTCAATCGGATTTGGTGTATACCGATGATGGGGACCCTAGTAGCACACATATTCCATATTGGTTACCGCAAATCATATATGATTAGGTTTAGTCACAATCAAGTTGCTGTAATCATGTGCGTCTGATTTGTGCTATATTTTAAAAGACCTTTTTGATCTGGTAGATATTTCGAGCTGAACTCGACGACGTTCTGCAGTATCATGAATCATGAATTTGGGTTCATATGATGCACATTTGCTCATTGATCCAGTTTAAGTATATTATTATTATTTAATCAGACTAAGGCCGAAGTGGCCTGTGCGGTATATAAGAGTCTTCTCCATTCGGCTCGGTCCATGGCTACACGTCGCCAACCACGCAGTCTACGGAGGGTCCGCAAGTCATCTTCCACCTGATCGATCCACCTTGCCTGCTGCGCACCTCGCCTTCTTGTGCCCGTCGGATCGTTGTCGAGAACCATTTTCACCGGGTTACTGTCCGACATTCTGGCTACGTGCCCGACCCATCGCAGTCGTCCGATTTTCGCGGTGTGAACGATGGATGGTTCTCCCAACAGCTGATGCAATTCGTGGTTCATTCGCCTCCTCCACGTACCGTCCGCCATCTGTACCCCACCATAGATGGTACGCAGCACTTTCCTTTCGAAAACTCCAAGTGCGCGTTGGTCCTCCACGAGCATCGTCCAGGTCTCGTGTCCGTAGAGGACTACCGGTCTAATTAGCGTTTTGTAGATTGTCAGTTTGGTACGGCGGCGAACTCTATTCGATCGGAGCGTCTTGCGGAGTCCAAAGTACGTACGATTTCCAGCCACTATGCGTCTCCGAATTTCTCTGCTGGTGTCATTTTCGGCAGTCACCAGTGAGCCCAAGTACACAAATTCTTCTACCACCTCGATTTCGTCACCACCGATGCAAACTCGCGGTGGGTGGCTCACATTGTCTTCTCTTGAACCTCTTCCTATCATGTACTTCGTCTTCGACGTGTTGATGACTAGTCCGATCCGCTTAGCTTCCCTCTTCAGTCTGATGTAGGCTTCCTCCATCTTCTCAAAGTTACGTGCCATAATATCTATGTCGTCGGTGAAACCAAATAGCTGGACGGACTTATTGAAAATTGTACCACTCGTGTTAATCCCTGCTCTTCGTATTATCCCTTTCAAAGCGATGTTGAATAGCAGACACGAAAGACCATCACCTTGCCGGAACCCTCTGCGGGTTTCGAAGGGACTTGAGAATGCCCCTGAAACTCGAACTACGCACATCACCCGATCCATCGTCGCTTTGATCAACCGTGTCAGTTTATCCGGAAATCCGTTTTCGTGCATTAGCTGCCATAGCTGGTCCCGATCGATTATATCATATGCGGCTTTGACGTCGATGAATAGATGATGTGTGGGCACGTTGTATTCGCGGCATTTCTGCAGTACTTGGCGAATGGCGAACACCTGGTCCGTGGTGGAGCGTTCGCCCATAAAACCCGCCTGGTACTGCCCCACGAACTCCCTTGCAGTTGGTGCTAGTCGACGGCATTAAATTTGGGAGAGTACCTTGTAGGCGGCGTTCAGCAATGTGATTGCGCGGTAGTTGCTACAATCCAGCTTATCGCCCTTTTTGTAGATGGGACACACGACACCTTCCATCCACTCCTGCGGCAAAACTTCCTCCTCCCAAATCTTGGTAATGACCCAGTGCAGCGCTCTAGCCAGTGCCTCACCACCGTGTTTAAATAGCTCTCCTGGTAGTTGGTCAACCCCAGGGGCTTTGTTGTTCTTCAGCCGGCCAATCTCCTCCTGGATTTCCTGGAGATCCGGAGCCGGCAGAATTATGTCCTGCGCGCGTTCTCCCAGGTCCATCACCATACCGCCATCTTCGTCTGCCACATCGCCATTCAGGTGTTCTTCGTAGTGCTGCCGCCACCTTTGGATCACCTCACGCTCGTTCGTAAGAAGGTTCCCGTTTATGTCCTTACACATATCAGGCTGTGGCACGTGGCCCTTACGTGAACTTCTCATAGAACTTTCGTGTGTTATTAGCGCGGTACAGTTGCTCCGTCTCTTCACGGTCTCGATCTTCCTGCTGGCGCTTTTTCCTCCGGAAAATCGAGTTTTGTCTGTTCCGCGCCTGTTTATATCGTGCCTCGTTCGCCCTCGTGCGGTGTTGCAGCAATCTCGCCCATGCTGCATTATTCTCTTCTACTAACTGCTCACATTCGCCGTCATACCAGTCGTTTCTCTGATCCGGGGGCACCGTGCCAAGTGCAGCGGTTGCGGTGCTACCAATGGCGGATCGAATATCTCTCCAGCCATCTTCAAGAGACGCTGCGCCTAGCTGCTCTTCCGTTGGAAGTGCCACTTCCAGCTGCTGCGCGTATTCTTGGGCTAGTCTACCATCTTGTAGCCGCTCAATGTTAAGCCGCGGCGTCCGACTTCGACGCGTGTTGTACACCGTCGAGAGTTTTGAGCGCAGGCATACTGCAACGAGGTAGTGGTCGGATTCAATATTCGCACTGCGGTAAGTGCGGACGTTCGTGATGTCGGAGAAGAATTTACCGTCGATTAGAACGTGGTCGATTTGGTTTTCCGTTTCTTGGTTAGGTGATCTCCATGTGGCCTTGTGGATATTTTTGCGGGGAAAGAAGGTGCTTCGGACTACCATTCCGCGGGAGGCTGCGAAGTTTATGCATCGTTGGCCGTTGTCATTCGATACGGTGTGCAGACTATCCGGTCCGATGACCGGTCTATACATTTCCTCCCTTCCTACCTGTGCGTTCATGTCACCGATGACGATTTTAACGTCCCTCAGTGGGCATCCATCGTATGTCTGCTCCAGCTGTGCGTAGAACGCTTCTTTCTCGTCGTCGGGTCTCCCTTCGTGTGGGCAGTGCACGTTGATGATGCTATAGTTGAAGAAACGGCCTTTAATCCTCAGCTTGCACATCCTTGCGTTGATTGGCTGCCACCCAATCACGCGTTGGCGCATCTTACCCAGCACTATGAAGCCGGTTCCCAGCTCGTTGGTGGTGCCACAGCTTTGGTAGAAGGTAGCCGCTCGATGCCCGCTTTTCCACACTTTCTGTCCTGTCCAGCAAATCTCCTGCAGCGCCACGACGTCGAAGTTGCGGGGATGTAATTCATCGTAGATCATCCTGTCGCAACCTGCGAAACCTAGCGACTTGCAATTCCATGTTCCAAGCTTCCAATCGTGATCCTTTATTCGTCGCCTAGGTCTTTGCCGATTATATCGAGTCGCATTATCTCTTATATTGTTCGTAATTATTGGTTTTCCAGGCGGCTTATTGGGCCTGCGCAAACCTCCTGTCTCGTCGGAGGACCGTCGTGTCAGGGCTGTTTAGCGTCCCACCTAACACCAGGACTTGGGCTTGTGCGCTTTGAGCGGCACACGGTCGCTTTGGTGGAGCCTACTTGCGGATACATGCAGCTTTTTAAAGAGGTTTAACAGGGCCCACTGTCAAACCCCACCACATCCTAGGCAAGCCCACAACTCGCAGATGGCCTGGGGAGGGATCGTCAAGCCCTTGGACATAGTCCCTGCTGCCCGTTTAAGTATATACCGATGATAAAGAAATTGCAAAAGCCTGGTTAATCTGTTAAATATCGCGGGTTGAAGTCGAGAACGTATTAGGGTACCTTGAACATCTCGTATTTAAGAAAATTAAGTTTACGTGATGCAAGCGCTTATTGTTATAGAAGAGGTAGACTACAGCTAACTGACCCCGATTCAAATGCACGATTTTCCTGATGTCAATTGGATACAACTATGGTAGAATTAAAGTTCAGCTTATACTTCAGAGCCTAAATTATTCATGCTACCCAATGATGTGATTCCTAACAGACAGAAAATTATGTGTTTTGATGTTGATAGTATTCTAGATTACAATTGTGAGTCTTGTGGAGTTTCAGACAAAAACTTTCATCATATAGTAGAATGCAGATAAACACAACTTCACGTAAATTTAGCAACTCTTGATGATATTTTAACATGACTCATTCCTGGGAATAACCCAAGACTAAAGGCAGTATTGTGGCAGTCGGTGCACAGTATTAGATTCATGATAATAAGATCCAACAATTTAAATAATTTGTACTGTTTTAAAAATAGTATTATAGAACTTTGCTGCCTGTAACCGCATATTTGTCTCATCTTTGCTAGATTTCCTATTCATATGGGACAAATATACGGTTACAGGCAGTAAACTGGAACAACAAAAAATGTTTCAAACAACACTTTGGCAAGTACCTGAATATATGTTAAGAGATTATTTGTTGTAATTATTGTTAAATCAATTGTATAGAACATGAATGACTAAATAAAAAACGGATTGGGTATAAACTGATGATAAAGATATTGCTGGAGTTTGGTGTATGTGGTAGATAACGTGCTGATCTGGAAAATGTTTAGGATTACTTTGAGATGATTTACACAAACAAAATTTCGGAATAAGGCATGTAAGTTAAGAAGGGGTTCAGATTCAACTGAATGAATGCCTTTGCTGCAATCAATTGATTAGATAAGATCTACTCAATTAACATCTCCTCGTATATAAATAGGCTAACAACACATTCTTGTAAAAATGCTTTATTTTCCGAATCTAGGCAGGAATATGTCGAGATTTATTTTGTTTACTGCTCAGTCACATGTGGGAATGGTATCTCAGGAAACGAATGTTGAAGATCAGCTGAACTTTTGTTGTTACTAAGTAGCATATTGTTTTGTTAGCTGAAGCTCGATGTAAAAGCTCTAACCGATATTTATTCGATATCACATTCACATTCCAGATTATTCCATTTATTATTCTTCATCATGTTTATTGAATCAATTTTTACATCTCCTTCTTATAAATCAATTCACAAGTCAGTTAAGAGATCCCCCATCCACTAAGGGCCAAGTCTTCATAAACTGGTAGCAGCTGTAAGTTAACTGACGCAACATAAATCACGCAATTTACGGCTTCAGTGCGCCAAGTTAAACTCTCAAAACTTGGTCTTCCGTGGGACCAGTGCAGGAGTTCACGAATAATCCAAGAGATGAAAATTCCCACCCATACCCTGGCGAGAAAAGAGGAGATCACGAAAGGCAACAGCAACAACAGCGCCAGTCAACCGACTAAGTATGATGAAAATTTATGCACCATTCAAAGAGCAAAAGGGTAACTCCTTCCGGCTGCCTGTCGTTGCAGGCTAACGAGTTTCTCCCATAAACATAATCGATTACAAATTTCGTTGGCTCCACCGGAGAGTGCTGTTTCTCATTGCTTGTTTCCCATGCTACCGGCCCCGTGTAGGCGTGTAAATCATACCTTCCCCGACTTTTTGGTAATATTTTAATTAAAACAAACGAAACTTTACTGCTTCTTGGTAGCCACTTGCTCAGAAACAAGTGACCGGTTACTCTGTGCTCGGCAGATTATGGCAAGGTATTTCTCTCCCTAGTCTACGTCACCATGAAATATGACTTACAAAGTAAACCAGAACCTTTGACCACGGTCGATCATTTTTTACACTCCTTCCCGAGGGGACACTTTCCAACGCTTCTCCCTAGACTCAGAGATAAGAATTATCAAAAATGACCAACCGTCACCGGGGAAAATACTCAAATGGGATGTCATCTGAGGTAACGACGGCGGTACTATACTGAAGTCAGCTACGAAAGAAAGCAGAGGCATTAGATGTGATGTTTATTAATGATGATTATTAAAGTCAGGAGAGCCTGGGCGTCTGTGACTGGCGATTTATAGTTTTGGCAGAAATGCAGAAGACACAAACCCGTCACGTCACATTTGCTAAAATTTTTCTTGTCTTCGAAAGAATTGTTCGGGCAGTTGGTCCTTCCTTGGCTTCCAGGCAAATGTCCCGTCAGAAACACTACTCCACTCAGCTTACTCATCCTCCTCATATTCGGGCACCTTTCTCTCCATCCCGTAAATTTTTCCGACAATCTGACTGCATAAATGTGCCACTTTCCACCAGTTGGTATAGAGCGTAGATCGCGCCACACATGTAAACCAAAAACCGACCAAATCCTCCGCCGTCACCGCCAGGAGCAAAAGACGAAGCAAGTGTCATCTCGCAGCGCGAAAGGCAAACCAGAGTGGGAATCCCCCGGAATGCCATCTAATAAAACGTGCCGAGTGCAATAAATCACCCTCAGGATGACTGCCGCTGCTGTTGCGATGTTCGTGCTTTCTATGAACTACCCTCGGTACAGAATGTGTGTGTGTGGAAAACTTTTCCACTGGAATTCCGTCATCAAAAGAATATGGGCGATCCTTTCTCGCTATCAAGCTGCGGTATGGTGCAGCGCTATCTATGGTTCTTGTATGGATCTCGTTCGCAAAAGTACGGTGAAAACGTAGGAGACTTTGTGCACAGTAAAAATAGGTGGGTAATAATTTGAGTGCGCGGTTGAACGTGTTCAAATCTTTAGAAAACGAACAATTCAGTTTAACTTCTGAACCCCTTGACCGATTTACACCAAATTTGGAACAAATATTTTCTGTCCTAAGATGATTATCATGGTAGGGATGAGAAAGTCATTGAAAAAGAGGGAGCGGTGTGGGAGGGGAGAAGTATTGTTTAATTATAGATCAACTTCCCCTCAACCAATTTCTACCAAACTTGGAACACATATTCTCTGTACTCATGAGACAATTTTATTGGGAGTGGGATGGTCAGCGGGGGATCTCCACTAGCCTTGCAAGCAAAGGCGTAGGATTGGCAATCCGGAGATGGCGAGTTCGATTCTTGGTCCGGTCTAGGATGTTTTCGGGTTGGAAACATTCTCGATTTTCTGGGCATAGTGTATCCATTGTACTTGCCACACAAGATACATAATCATGCAATGGCGAGCACAGAAAAGTTTTTCATTAATAACTGAGGAAATGCTAATAGAATACTAAGTTGAAAAGCAGGCCAAGTTCAAGTTGGAATGTAGAGCCATTGAAAAGGAAGAAGAAGAAGGCATAATCAGCGAAACAGGGGTAGGGTGTAGGGGAGGGTATTTTTTAGGTGTTACTACAGTGACCCTTGACAAATTGCATCCAAATTTGGGACACATATTCTCCGTTCAAGGAAGACGATATTAAACTGGTAGCGAAGATCATAGTGGAGAGGGAAACGAACAGTTTTGTATGAGTTTTCAACGCATCGGTCGATTTCAACAATATTTTAACCGAATTTTGAACATATCCTAAGGAAATGATTATAAAGGTGTTGGAAGGGTCATTTGGTATGCGGAAGGTGGTTGAGTAATGTTCAAAAACAAAAAAATTTGATTCCCTTGACCGATTTTCATCAAAATTGGGACACATATTCTCTATCGTTATTGAAAAGTCTACGTTTGTCTTCGAACTGGGCGGGGCGTTTATCAAGAGTCTACGCAGACTTTTAATTTTTATTTTTTACAGAAAACAATCAATAGAGCACCTATGTGCAATATTTATCCCTTATTCCCCGGAATTTGTAACGAAAACATTTTTCCGGTATCCAAGAAATATTCTTTGATTTTTCCATAGAATGTTCTTTAGAATATCCATAGGAAATTCGTCGAAATTACCACGGAAAATTCTTCAAAATAGCAAGAGAAAACATAACTGTGCAATAAAAATTCTATTCGACTAAATGCTGATGTCATATTAGAAATTCGGAGACAGTACTCGTCGATAGAAAATTCTTCCGCACGCGATGGCATATGAGCAAGTCAAACCACCTTCCTTTTGCCAGTGAAGATATATCAGTTTCCACACTGATATTCTTCCCTCTCCCTTCATACGGGAGCTTGGCAGAAGGAAGGTCGTGTGAAATGTGCCATCACAAATATTGCCCTCCGCTCGCTTTCAAATCGACTTCTATAAAAACATTCTTCATGCCTGCCGTATCCTAACGGAACTATCAATTCTATACTTTCGCCTCTAATTCTATCATGAACATGTACATCCAAGTTTGGAAGATGATATTAGCATTTCCATATCATCAAGAATTTTGTTTTAAGAATTTGCAAGGGGAATTCTTCAAAATTTCCGATGGAAAGTCCGCTGCAATTTTTTCGGAGGTTGCATCGAAAAATCTTCAACATTTCAGAAGGATTTTTTTCGGAATGTTCGACTGATTTCTTTGTTATTTCCACGAGAATTACTTCGGAATTTCTGCAGCAATGTATAAGTGTTTTTTATAAGAAATTTTAAAGATATAAAGCGTGAAATTCTCAGAAACTTCCCACGGTCAATTTTTTGGAAATTCGGCCAAATGACCCTTTTCGGCCAAATCACCTATTCGGCTATATGACCCTTTCGGTCAAATGATTTTTGGCCTAATGGTCTGATCGGTGAAATGGTATATTCGACCTTTCTCCCTTTCAGCGGTATATGGCAGTGAAATGTTACTTGGAGTGAATTAGGGAAGATCCATTAATTACGCAACGCAAAAATTGGCCATTTCCAACCCGGTCCCCATGTCACATTTCTTGTATGAATCATTTAGAAAAATGGATTGTCAAACTTTGGGCAATCCCCTTCCCCCCTCCACGTTATTTATGAATGATCCCTTATAAAAAAATCATGAGAGTTGTGTATTAGACACGACCGCTCGACGTAAACTACTATACAGATAAGAATGAATTTTTGTCTGTCTGCCCTTATAGACTCGGGAAATTATTGAACTTTTCCTTAAAACTACAACTATAACTACTATTTACACAATCTAATTGAAAACTACTATTTACATTTCATACAAATTTCGAATTATCCTAAAGTCCGATTTTTGCGCTTTAGCTTTAAAATTTTCAGAATATTTGTTAATTCTGTCATAAATGTAACTTTTTTGAGCTGCTTCGTGGATATCATCGATTCTGGAGAAGCGAGAGGCATTTACAACTAGTCTTAGAAATTTATTTTGTATAACTTGCAGCTTTTTCTTGTGTGTCATTCTCCAAATCCCCAAATAGGCATAACATAATCTATTACCGGGGCGACTATTTGTTTGAATACATTCAATTTATTTCTCGTTTAGATCTTCGGTTTATTAGTGGGTACAGACATTTGAGCAGCGTTAAACATTTGTTTTTGGTTTTATCAGTATGGGACCTAAACAGCAGTTTACTATCCAGTGTTACTCCTAGTAAAGTGACTTCATCGGACCAGTTTATTTGGTTAAAAGATATTTTAGTTACCAGATAAAGATTGTCGCTGTCGTCGCTGTCCGGAACATCTTTTGCTGGCGAGGATAGGGGAGCTAAATGTCAAAGAAGGAAAGTCCATACGATTTGACAGCTTGGTACCCAACATATTCTGGACAGCAGAACAAAGGGAACCGAAGCGACAATCTTTATCTAGTAACTAAAATATCTTTTATTTGGTTGTTAAAAATACAAATTTTACAGTCAAAAGGAGGCTTTAATTTATAAGACTGTCTATGTAGGAACATAATGGTTTGTGTTTTCGCTGAGTTTAGTTTAATTTTCCACTCTGTCATGTATTTTATAAGGATGTCGAGACATCGTTGGAGTTTGTTGGTTAATTCCCTGGGTTTCCTACCTTTAACCGCAACAGATGTATCGTCGGCAAAAAGCGCTAGTACACAGCCTTCCGGGAGAATTGGAAGATCTGAAGTAAAAATATTGTAAAGAATCTTACTTACTTACTTATGGATTCTGTACACCTCCGGTGGTGCAAAGGGCCGACTTGAAAGATCTCCATCCTGAGCGTTGCCCGGCTATCGCTTTAACCTGTTGCCAGGTTAGATTTCGGTCGACTTCTTTTATTTCTTTATTGCGGCTTCGCCGCCAAGAGCCTCTGGGTCTGACTCTGCTGCGATGTCTCGCTGGGTTCCAGTCTAATGCTTGTTTACAGATTTCGTTTCCGCCCCTACGTAGAGTGTGGCCGACCCAGCCCCACTTCCGATCCCGAATTTCTGTTGCTATCGGCCTCTGGTGACAACGACGATGGAGTTGCTTGAGATCCAGTTGTGAGGCCACCAGGCCCGAATTATATACCGCAGGCATCTGTCAATGAACACCTGCAGCCGTTGAGTGTTCTCCACTGATACACACCATGTTTCGCTAGCGTATAACAGCACAGATTTCACGTTAGAGTTGAAAATTCGTATTTTGGTGCGTTCACTTATCTGCCTCCTTTCCAGATATTTTTTAAACTCGCAAAGGCACTTGCTTTCTTGATCCGTGCACCTATTTCGATCTTGGTACCGCCATCTGACGCCGTTTGGCTACCAATATATTGGAAGCTTTCAACATTCTCCACTGGTTGCCCGGCTACTGTGAAACTGGAAGGAGTCACCGTGTTTAGTCAATATTCAAGTACTCACCCTTTAGTGTCAGCCGATTGACGCATCTCTCATCCGCTAGATTGATCGCTGCTTTTAATACTTCCAAGGGCGTAGCCAGAGGGGGGCAAGGAGGGATGGCGTCGCCGCCCCCCTAAATTGTGGAAAGATTGAACGGGTACTGAAATGAATTCCCTCAAACATGTGCACTAGGGCAGTTCAAATTTCAAAAATGTTCGAAAATTCCAACTCCCATATGTCTATTAGCATCATTTTGATAATATAGGAGTCCTGGCAAAATTTCAGGCAATTCGGTGGCCATTTAGGGGTGGCGCGAAGTCAATTTATGTTTAAATGGAAATTTGTATGGGAAAAACTTAAAATTTATTCAAGTCTCCCTACAATTGTCAAATTGTGATGAATTCAAATAAACATCCCCAACCTCCCTTTTTGGAATCTATATAAATGAGACCTCCGGATAACACATTAGTTATGAGTGGATTGAACGGTTCTATTGACAGTGTAAATATGAGATAAATGGCTAAAATGGTGTAATTAGCCTCAACGTAGCAGTGGAAATATAAATCAAAATTAATGAGTTATCCACTGGTTGAGCTCAAATAGACTCCAAAAATGGAGGTTGGGGATGTTTATTTGAGTTCATCACGATTTAAGAGTTGTAGGGGGATTTGAATAAATTATAAGTTTTTCTCATACAAATTTCCATATAAACATAAATTGACTTCGCGCCGAATGACCGAATTGCCTGAAATTTTGTCGTCGCAGTGTCGATGTCATCAGTGTTGTTGAGCGGCGGATTTTGCACAACATTGCTATCCACCAGTCGTTGAAAGGCTAGCCAGTTCACGTTGTGATAGTCCTTGCGAAAACGAGCCGGAGTAGCACTGGCTGTCACGTTGAGTTTGCACACTACTGGGTTGTGGTCGGAGCTGAGAAGAGATCCAGCGTGCTTGTAATGCCAGCAGGAGAGATGTATATCCCTTCGTCCGGCTACTCTATCGTGTAGTAGCCTAGCTGAGCGTGGTCAAACAGAAGACAACCGTTTCTGTTGCGGATGCGGTTGTTCCCGATTTCGTGCTTGGCGTTCAGATCTCCCCCAATGATGAGTTTTGTGCTAAATCGTGTCAGCTTTGCAAGGTCGTTTTTGAAGCTGGATGTGGATCCATCAATTTTCTTGCATTGTCGAGGGCAGGAGGCAGCAACGATGCGAATGTTGTCAGCAGGCAGCTTCAATCGTTGAGGTAGCGAAATGTGGTAGAACAAAAAACTTGATCCGATGCTTGATGATGATGCAGACGCCACCACTGCTCGATGTTGTACGGTCCAGTCGAACTGTGGTGTATCCTGGTAGGCTAAAATTGTCCGAGGGTTTCAAAGACCGTCTCGGGTAGGGTCCGGGTTTGAAAGGAATTTTCAAATCGGGTTCGGGTCGGGTTCGGGTTTACAATATGAGAAACCCAACCATCTCTATGGTTGACCCACGGGGAAAATGGATGAGATACATGGTGTTTCTGTACTTGGAGTTTCTTGACGCTTGATTTCGTGCACCTCGATGGCAACCAGCTGGTGTTCCACGAGAAGCTGCTTCTTCAGTGAATCCGCTGTCACTCTGGAAAGGCCGCGAACGATAGCCTTGAACCGCTTGTCTCCGGGTTTGTCGTACGTAAAGTACTCCAACTGTAGTTGCTTCAACAAATTTTCCACCGTCTGGAATTCATTTTCAGAACGGCAGAGGATTTTTGTGCCGATACCACTTATTTTGAAGCCGGGCTTGACACCAGTTTTCTCCACAAGTGGTTAAAGTTTGTGGAAACTGTAGTTAACCACCATCAGAGGAGGAAGTTTCACTCGATAACTGCAAATCATTTACCTGCAATGCTTTTAAACTGCAAGTAGACAATTAATTATGGTTGAAATGCGCTATGTAGGAACGGGAATGGATATGATTTTTGTGATAAGCTTGGAAAGGATTGAAGTTGCAAAAGGAAATCGGTCCTGTCAGCCACATAAGGTTTAAAATACTACGGCGTGGCTATCACTATTGATATAATTCATGGTCTGCGTAAATATCTGAATAGAAGCATTTGTATTTTAAAACTATTTCAAAATAAATGCCTACGCCAGATGTTTTGTTCGTAGTTTCGCTAAAATCAAATCACATAAAATTGTGCGTGGTATCTTTTTAACGTGTGATATGCTCACAAACACATTCTCTCGCTCTATTCCGAAGTGTGCTGCTAGATTTGACTGATGCACCAAAATATTATTCAGTTTTCCGCGAGCGGTTATGGCCGCTAGCTTGCCTGTGGGTTGGTCTCTGATTTGACGTTTTTGGAGGTCAACTGCACCCACCGCTCCGAGTATTCTGACCAATGTGGCATATAAGAAGGTGCTGATGAAGTGAATTCAAGCCTTCTTATATACCACATTGA
Organism: Armigeres subalbatus; assembly: GCF_024139115.2. NCBI lineage: Eukaryota > Metazoa > Arthropoda > Insecta > Diptera > Culicidae > Armigeres > Armigeres subalbatus. The sequence continues at coordinate 146,335,413 of NC_085141.1, forward strand.
TCAGAATGCTCGGGTGCAGTTGACCTCCACAAATGTCGAATCAGAGACTGAGCCGCAGGGAAGCTGGCGGCCATTACCGCTCGCGGAAAACTGGATAAGGAAATCTCGTCATATCTCGCAATGGGCAACACATTGCACGTTTCTCTCGGGGCATAGAGAGGTCGTCAGTTACTTTCATTTGTTGAATGTGTTGTTAGAAAAGTTGTAACTCAGGTGTTGAGGGCAGAATTCTTCACTTACCTAGTTGTAAGTTAAGCAATTTTAAGTTCTGTCACCAAGTGTGGTGATTCTTTCCTGTTTTTCGGCATCTGTATGGATGCATCTGGAGAAAATTTTCGTTTATCGCTTTTTGTTATCGTTACCGTACCGTTGGCAATGCTCGTAGTTCCAGTTTGAGATTGCATAATTTAAGTTAGATTAGGAAGTAATCGTCCTCCTCAACACCTTTCCTCCAATCAAATTTACGAAATTTCTGACGTAAACTACGTTTTTTTTTTTTTTTTTTTTTTTTTTTTGCAAAGGAGAATGCATTTACACACTAACCCAGTACACGTGCATTGTAGTTGCCAAACTACCACACGGAAGTGTACTGGAGTGTCGGACTCGACCATACCGGTAATACCGACTAAACTCCCTTGGGCTCCACCATCGTTTCCCCCAGGAACTACCTCTCAGTACTACTTCTGGGGGACGTAAACTACGTCTAAGGGGAGACTCGGATACAGGGTGTAAAATGAAAATTTCAAAATTAGGGACCGTCACGAAATCATGTAAGATTTGTAACATTAAAAGGTCCTTTATCTTTCAATGGATTTTAAAGATTTATATGAACCGGTGCCAGCGAAAGTGGTACATGTTACATTGAGTAAATTTTACAGGAGACGCATTTTTCCAAAAACTTCGAAAATGAAATTCAAATTAGCAATTTTCTGCATCTCAACTGTACCAACGTGTTATGACTGATGTGTCTAAAGGTAGTAATGAGAAATATGCGGAGTTTCTTGACAAATTTTAAGTTTGTTGGAACAAAATGCACATGTACTACTATTAATGGAAACAAAATGCAAGAGAAACCGAAAATCATTATCAGTAAAAGTGGTACATGTACGAATATAAAATTATTAAAGCCATCTTGAAATTCAAAATAGGGTTAAAATTTGTTGCGGAAATATCCATGTTCTCAAATTTTATTTTCAATAAGCTGATTTTAGTGGGTAGAACTGTACATGCACCACTTTTCCTGGCAACGAAATTGCCATTGTGATATATACCAGAAATTTAAATGTGCATATCTCCAGATTTAGTTGTCAAACATCACTTTTTCATTATTCCCTTACTAGACCTTTGCTCATAGAAGCAGTTGGTGTATAAAACACAAAATCGACAAAAATGGTTCATGTACCACTTTCGCTGGCATCGGGTCATATATCAATCGATTCGCAAAGTCTCCATCAATTTGCCACTAGTATTGAAACTTGAGTATCAACGCTAAACTATTCAAAATTTTAGTTCTTTCATGCTTTATGCATCTCTTACGCAGCTCGATCCAATTATTGGTAATTGACTACTTTTAGGGTATCATCATTTGTAGAGATGTCGCAAATTAATCGATTACTTCGATTAATCGATTAATCGCTGTGATAATCGATTAATCGAGATTTTACGACATCTCTAATCATTTGTTGAACTGGGGTGGCCCAGCTGCTAGACAGTGGGGTCCCTACTCCTTCACAGAGTGCGAGATGCTGCTAAAGCTGGGTAGTACACGCTTAAAATCAATAACACAGAGATATGTATTAGCCATAAACGGACCTAATGCAGAACATCCCCTAGATGTGCGACAGTTACACAGCCACAAAAATAGCTCGTGTGGTTTTATTGAAGCTTGGATTTCAATATTTTCAACAGTATTTGGTTCCTCATGAAACAAGGAATCTGTACAAACGTTTACATGTTGAAAAGGACCGTTATCACGACCGTACGAGACATTTTTGTGCCTGTGTAACTGTCGCTCATCTAGGGGATGTTCTGCATTAGGTCCGTTTTGTGTGAAGCAAACACATCTCTGTGTTATTGATTTTAAGCGTGTAGTGTCGGTAGGAAAGTTCCTTCTCTTCTATTGCGCAGATTCCGCCTTATTAGACTCCTGCGCGAAAATTATTTGCGTGAATATTTTCCCCGTGTCAGACATACACATGAATTACCACTGTTTGCTGTTTGTTTGAGTAAACCAAAACACGTGTGTCCGATGAAAATCATCCATAAAAAACAATTACAAAGATAGCTTAAATGTATTGGTGTGCACGCTGAAAATTTATAGCAAAATGAAGTTGCGCCAGAGTCTAAAAATAGATGCAACGGGCAATTAGGCTATCCATGAGGACATTCAGCGATAGGACTGACAATCGAAATCAAAACAAAAAGTGTATGCAGTTTATCGGAACTCACTTCTGGTGCAAACCGCGCTTAACATTTTTCTTTGAATTGTTCTGTCAGTCCGGTCAGAATCTGTCAAAAATTCAAGGTAAACAAAAATCGTCAGCTGATCGCAGCTGTCTTATGGATTGCCTTATATATAGAGCGGAATAATTGGTTCAGTATATGTCCTATATTTGGTTTTACGTAGTTTACGTCGAGCGGTCGTGCCTTGTACACAACCCCAAACATTTTTTATGGATGCTTCTAGATCTAGACCATCAAAAATTGTTTTGGTTGCTGTTACGGTTTATTTTATCTTACCTGTAAGTAACAAATGTTTGAATGGAATAAATTGTGTTCGTACCATTTCTTAATGTTATGTGTTTGGGCCTAAAGATAGGCAATAAAAATTATAAATAGACAAAATCCCCAGACAAACACTTTATATTGCTGGTGCTACATCCCAGCAAGGAAGGTTACTCTAACTTGACCCTAATATGAGTGTAACCTGTTAGAAAGAAATTTACTCTAATATTCTCACTGACTTTAGAGTAAAATGAGACTAAAATTAGACAGATCTGCAACACTTTTGCAAGGTATGTTTATGTTTATTGCATGATTTGATCTAACATGTTAGTCTAACTTTAGAGTGAAGTTAGTTATGTTTCGCAGTGGGCGGTTAGGGTATACTCCATTGCACAGTGACGTCACGCACGACTTTTGACAGGTACTGGTCCTGTTGTTTACAGACGACTTTATTTTAATTTTCAGATACTTCTATCATTCTTTGGATTTTCTGATCGATAATTACCTAAACTTATCGATAATTACCAATATTTCAATGCGGAATGTACGGAATGTCTTCAACATCGTGAAATATGCAGATTCAATTTGGATCAAAAAAATTCTAAGTCCGAAACGTAAACAACAGGACCAGTACCTGTCAAAATAGTGAGGTTAGGTTTGCCGCGCGCAATGACCTATTGTTAGGGTTGTTTCAAAAGGGCTTTTATGCTGATTTATTTACATCCAGCTGTCATTCATGGCAGAATGATTATGTATTTGTGGTATTTGTGAAAATCGTGAAAATACATAACCAAACTGCCTCGAATGACAGTGGGATGTAAATGAAATATCAAACAAGATCAACGGGAAGTTTTTTTACATAAATGTATTTAATTGGTTTATTGATCATTTCAAATGTCCCATATCGCATCGAATCAAACAAAAGTAAGTAAAATTAAATTAAATTCGCTGGCGGCCTCTGTTGCCCATTGCTATTGGCTAAATTTTGATCCGGAGCCGTGTTTTCGTCGCTCGAGAACTTGGAAAAAAAATCATTTTCAGGCTTTCGCTGCTGCCTTGTCTTTCGGCTCGGAACATGGTCTGGACACTTCCAAGGATAAGAAAAGCAGTGCCGACGATGATTGCAAACGATGAATGCGGAACGATGCACGAAACGGTGTTGCCGTCTGCGAACAGGAGCAATGGCATCCGGAAGATCTGTAAGGCGCGGTACAAAACCTACAGGCCGGAATCTAAATAGTGAAGAGCAAAATATAAGAATGTTGTACATCAGGCATAGTATATTTATATTATCGTTACAATTTTAAATCAATATTCGACATGCTTATTAGAGGATAGGTATAGGCATATTAATATTCTACTAGAAGTTAAGTAAATATGAATATGAATTCAATAAAATTTTACTTAAAATTAACAACGCAGTATAACTAAGAATTTTACCGAAATCCGTGTAGGAATTCATTTTCCAACAGAACCTATGAGAATTCTAATAGAGCTTCTTCAGGGAATTCCTTTGATAACGCCAGAGGTATTCTTCCGGAAGTTTCTGTGGTTTTAAAAAGTTCAATGAATCGCCTGCTTTGAGCGTGCTTACAGCGGCTCACTAGGAGTTAACTTTCTGAAATCAGTATGGCGAAAGGCATCTAAGGTTCGATTTCTCAAAATTAAGCAGCTTAATCGAAAAAATATTTGGTAGGCGTAGTAGCGGACACCATCCTTCATAATCGGTACCAAATAGTTTTTCATGAAAAGTTTCTTATTTTGAGAAAACCCGCGTTAGATGTCTTTCGCCATAAATATTTCTGGCGGTTAACTCTTGCTGGCTATTTAGCGCATATACTATAGCGCCTGGATTTGACAGCGGCGGGTAGAAAAACAGCCACTGCCAATAATTCATTGGTAATTCCTTCAGGGGTTCCTAAATTTTTCCAGGATTTGATTTTGCAGTTCCTACAACATTTCTTCCGAGATTTTAGCGGAGATCCTGATAATTATTACAGAGATACCTATGTGAATTTTCTATTATAGTTTCTGCAATATTTCTCATTGGAATTCCTCCAGGTATTTAGGGGTTTCTAAATTCCTTCAAAAGTTCTTTAAACGAAGGTTCCCTCAGAAGCACTTTAGGAGTTCTTCTAACGATTTCCCCAGGGGTTCCTAGATTTCTGTGGGATTTACAACAAAGGTTCCCAAATTCCCAAGAAAATTTTATCAGGAGTTCGCCCTGAAAATTCGTCCAGAAGTTTTTCTGGATTCCAGTAGGAGTTCTCTAGGAATTATGTTCCTCCGGACATTTCTTCCGGATCTCTTCCGTTAGTTCCTTCAGAGGTTCCTTCGAAAATGTCTCTTGAAACTTCTGTGGCAATTCCTGCTTTCAAATTTATTAGAGAAGTTCTTCCAAGAATACATCCGCGAGATTCTCTGGAAATTCCTCAAAAAGTTCCTTAAGCCTACTTCCTCTGGTGATATCTCCAGTGGTTCCAAAATACCTCCATTAGTTCTCCTCCGACAATTACTCGCGAAGTTCCTGGTAGTTAAAGCGTACATATTTATAAGAATTATTTCATATTTTTTCTGGGCATTCAACCAGTTATTATTTTAATAAGTTTCCCATTCTTTAAAAACACGTCTGGAAATTCCTCTCGGAGAATGCTCCGAGAATTTCTTCGTAAATTTCTCTCATTGAATTTTTTTCCTGGAATTCCTCCAGTAATTTCTTCGGGAATTTCTCCTGAAGTTTCTTCGGGAATTTCTCCAGGAGTTTCATCAGGAATTTCTCCAGGAGTTTCTTCAGGAATTTCTCCAGGAATTCCTTCGGGAATTCCTCCAGGAATTCCTTTTGGAATTCCTCTAGATGTTTTTTTCGGAATTTCTTTCGGAAATTATTCCCTGAATCCCTCCAGGATTTCCTTCGGGAATTCCTCAGTGAATTCTTTCGGGAATTACTCTAGAAATTCCTTCGGGAATCGCAATGGAAGTTCTCCAGAAATTATGTTACTCTGAACATTTCTCCCGAGTCTCTTCTGTTAGATCCTTCAGAGGTCCCTACGAATATGTGTCCTGAAACTTCTGTGGCAATTCCTGCTTTCAAACTTACTACACAGGTTCCTAGGAATTCATCCAGGAGATTCTCTGAAAATTCCTCCAAAAGTTCCTTTAGCATACTTCCTCAGGTGATATCTCCAGGGGTTTCAAAATTTCTCCATGAAAGTTCCTTCGAGAATTACTCAGAAATTTTTGGAAAATTGGTTCAAGAATTCCTTAGGAAAGTCCTCCGGAAATATTTCCAAAAATTCTTCACAAAATTCCTACGAAGACTCCTACGGGGAATTTGGGAATACCATTGAAAATTCTTCCGGAATTCCTCCGAAGAATTCCTTCGGGAATTCCTCCTGGAGTTCCTCCGAAGAATTCCTTCGGGAATTCCTCCTGGAGTTCCTCCACGAATTTCTTCGAGAATTTGTCCAGAAAATGCTTCGGGAATTCCTCCAAAAATTACTTCGGAAATTCCGCCAGGAACTCCTCCGGGAATTCAACAAGGAATTCCTCCGGGAATTCAACCAGAAATTCCTCCGGGAATTCCACCAGGAATTCCTCCGGGAATTCCACAAGGAATTCCTCCTGGAATTTCACCAGGAATTACTCCGGGAATTCCACAAGGAATTTCTCCGCGAATTCTACAAGGAATTACTCTGGGAATTCATCCAAGGACGTCCTGGTGGAATGTCCGAAAGAATTCCCGGAAGAATACCTGGTGGAATTTGCGGGAGGTATTCCTGGTTGAATTCCCGGAGGAGTTCCTGGTTGAATTCTTGGAGGAGTTCCTGGTTGAATTCTTGGAGGAATTCCTGGTGGAGTTCTCGGAGGAAATCGTAATGGAGTTTTAAGAAGAAATCCTGGTGGAATTCCCGGAGAAATTCCTTGAAGAATTTCTGTAATTTTCGGAAGAATTCTCGAAGGAATTATCCGAGGTATTCCTGAAGGAATTCCGGAAGGAATTTCCGGAAGGAATGAAATTCCGGAAGGAATTTCCGGAGGAAAAAGCGCCAGCAGGAAGATCGAGACCGTGAAGAGACGGAGGAACTGTACCGTGCTAATAACGCACGAAAGTTCTATGAGAAGTTGAACCGTTCACGTAAGGGCCACGTGCCACAGCCCGATATGTGTAAGGACATAAACGGGAACCTTCTTACAAAAGAGCGTGAGGTGATCCAAAGGTGGCGGCAGCACTACGAAGAGCACCTGAATGGCGATATGGCAGACAACGGTGGCGGTATGGTAATGAACCTAGGAGCACGCGCGCAGGACATACGACTTCCGGCTCCGAATCTCCAGGAAATCCAGAAGGAGGTCGGCCGGCTGAAAAAACAACAAAGCCCCTGGAGTTGACCAACTACCAGGAGAGCTGTTTAAACACGGTGGTGAGGCACTGGCTAGAGCGCTGCACTGGGTGATCACCAAGGTTTGGGAGGATGAGGTTCTGCCGCAGGAGTGGATGGAAGGTGTCGTGTGTCCCATCTACAAAAAGGGCAATAAGCTGGATTGTAGCAACTACCGCGCAATCACATTGCTGAACGCCGCCTACAAGGTACTCTCCCAAATGTTATGCCGCCGACTAACACCAATTGCAAGAGAGTTCGTGGGCCAGTACCAGGCGGGATTTATGGGTGAACGCTCTACCACAGACCAATTCGTGTACTTGGGCTCACTGGTGACCGCTGATAACGATACCAGCAGAGAAATTCGGAGGCGCATAGTGGCTGGAAATCGTACGTACTTTGGACTCCGTAAGACGCTCCGATCGAATAGAGTTCGCCGCCGTACCAAACTGACTATCTACAAAACGCTTATAAGACCGGTAGTTCTCTACGGACACGAGACCTGAACGATGCTCGTGGAGGACCAACGCGCACTTGGAGTTTTTGAAAGGAAAGTGTTGCGTACCATCTATGGTGGGGTGCAGATGGCGGACGGTACGTGGAGGAGGCGAATGAACCACGAGTTGCATCAGCTGTTGGGAGAACCATCCATCGTTCACACCGCAAAAATCGGACGACTGCGGTGGGCCGGGCACGTAGCCAGAATGTCGGACAGTAATCCGGTGAAAATGGTTCTCGACAACGATCCAACGGGAACAAGAAGGCGAGGTGTACAGCGGGCAAGGTGGATCGATCAGGTGGAGGACGATTTGCGGACCCTCCGCAGACTGCGTGGTTGGCGAAGTGCAGCCATGGACCGAGCTGAATGGAGAAGACTTTTATGTGCAGCACAGGCCACTCCGGCCTTAGCCTGATAATAAATAATAATTCTTGTTTGAATTCCCGGAGAAACTCCTGGTGGAATTCTCGGAAAAAATCCTGGTTGAAATCTCGGAAGAATTCCTGTTTAAATTCCCGGAGGAATTCTTGGTGGAATTCCCAGAGGGTTTCCTGGTGGAACGTCTGGAAGAATTCCCTGAGGGATCCCTGCTGAAACTCCTGGATGAATTCCTGGTTGAATTACCGGAGGAATTCCTTGTTGAAAAATTCCTCCAGGAATGCTTCCAAAAATTCTATCAAAAAATTCTCCAGAAATTCCTCCTCAACGAATTTTTCCTGGAATTCTACTAGGATTTCCACCGGGAATTCCACCAGGAATTTTTCCGGGAATTCCGCCAGGAATTTCTCCGGGAATTCATCCAGGAATTCCTCCGGCAATTCCACCAGGAATTCCTCCGCAAAATCCACCAGGGAATCCCTGGTGGAATTCCTGGTGAAATTGTCGAAATAATTCCCGGAGGAATTCCTGGTAGAATGTCTAGAAGTATTTCCGAAGGAATTCCTGGTGGATTTCCCGGAGGAATTTCAGGTGGTTTATATATAATTGCCGAAGGTATTTTTGGTTTAATTCCCGGAGAAACTCCTGGTGGAATTCCCAGAAGAATTCCATGTTGAAATCCCGGAAGAATTCCTGGTTAAATTCCCGGAGGAATTCTTGGTAGAACTCCCGGAGGAATTTCTGGTAGATTTTTCGGAATAATTCCTGGTGGAATTGCCGGAGAAATTCCTGGTTGAATTTCCGGAGAAATTGCCGAAAGAATTCCTGGTTGAATTCCCGGTAGAATTCTTGGTGGAATTCGCGGATGAATTCCTGATGGAATGTCCGGAAGAAATGTCCTGGTTGAAATCCCGGAAGAATTCCTGGTTAAATTCCCGAAGGAATTCCTAATTAAATTCCCGGATGAATTCCTGGTGGCATTCCCGGAGGAATTCCTGGTGAAATGTCCGAAAAAATTCTCGGTGGAATTGCCGAAAAAATTGCTGTTTGAAATCCCGGAAGAATTTCTGGTTGCATTCCCGGAAGAATGGCTGGTTGAAATCCCGGAAGAATTCCTGGTTAAATTCCCGGAGGAATTCTTGGTAGCATTTCTGGTGGAATTGCCGGAGAAATTCCTGGTTGAATTCCAGGAGAAAATCCCGGAAGAATTTCTGGTTGAATTCCCGGAGGAACTCCTGGTGGAATTCCCAGAGGAATTCTTGGTGGAATTCCCGGTGGAATGTCCGGAAGAATTCCTGGTGGATTCCCGGAGGAATTCCTGGAGGAATTCCTGGTGGAATGTCCGAAAGAATTCCCGGTGGAATTGCCGAAAAAAATGCTGTTTGAAATCCCGGAAGAATTTCTGGTTGAATTCCCGGAGGAATTCCTGGTGGAGTTGCTGGAGTTATTCCTGGTTGAATTCCCGGAGCAACTCCTGGTGGAATTTCCGGAAGAATTCCTGGTTTTAATCCCGGAAGAATTCCTGGTGGAATTGCTGGAGGTATTTCTGGTTGAATTCTCGAAGAAGCTCCTGGTGGAATTTCTGGGCGCTCAATTCTTGGCGGCGTGGTGGAAATAATGAATGGCACTGACACATGAATCACGAGTTACACCAACTGCACAAAAATGCAGACCTTGGCAGGCTGATAAAATACGGCACATCACAGTGGGCTAGGCATGTCTTGCGTATGTCGGAATAGAGTCAAGTAAAAGGCATGTTTAGTGAATTCCTCCGGGATTTCTTCCAGGAATTCCTCTTCCTCCGGGAGTTCCTCTGGGAATATCAAACTGACAATCTACAAAATGCTCATTCGACCGGTTGTTTTTTATAAACACGAGGGCGCGGTGCGCAGCGAGCATGGTGAAAGAGTATGTGTGAGCCCTCCGTTGGCTGCGTGGTTAATAAAAAGCTGCCATGGGCCGAGCAGAATGGAATTAAAGACGATTTTCATGAAGGACTGCAGATGGCACTCCGGCCTTAGAGGCCAGCCAGAGTAAAAGCGACGCTACGCGACTCACTCAAAAGAATAACAATCATTATCAATAGGCTATCAAATTGCACTGTCGCGTCGCGTCGCATCGAACGTCGCGTTTACTCTGGCTTGTCCCTTATTCTGAATAAATAATAATAATTCTCGAGGCATAGCAAAAATACAACTCACCATACATCTCCGTGATACCACGGAATATCCTCATCAAATACCTTATCTTATTCGGCAGCCCAGAGACTGGAAGTGCGACGAAAAAACGGTGTCAACTTCCTCGCCACCCGCTTTTGACACTCCTCTGTCACTCGTCCGTCCATTCCATCCAGTTTACCAAAAAATACTACCCAGCTGAACCTTGGCCGATGCGGGAACCAGGGGCCGCACTCCAGTCACGCTTTCCTCCCAATTAATGATGCTCATGTCGGTCAAATTCTGCTCACATATTCGGAAATCGTCCTCCATATCCGTTCGACGCTGGCTGGAATCGAACTTTCGTACCGGTTGGGTGTCCACCTGGTCATCGATTACGTTCGATCAGTTCTCCTCCAACATCGTGTGCTCGTTACGATGTACTGCGAGTAGATGGTGTAATCACGCTACGTCTGGAAATTCTGCTGCTGGGTTAGGGGGCGGTTCAGCTCTCGAGCGCTTCTCTAAAAATATAAATTAAGCAACTGAGTGTAAATCAACTAACCGAAGATAATGCACTTACTTTTTGTTATCGTCACTGTTCTGTTTCCAAGACGAGAACACGTTATATCCTTTGATATTTCATCAAATTAACGTTGAACTCCACTCGGAGGAAGTTCAACAGACAATGGACTCGATGGCTTTTCTATCACTTCCAAATCGACCCCTTTACCCCGTACATATTTTGGACAAGCCTGAGCTTTTTCGATCAATTTTAGATCATGTGTAGGAATTTTTTTTATCGAAATTATGATCATTGCATACTTTTACCTCAACTCTAGCGGCTCCTGATGAGAATTCACAAATCAACTATTATTTATCTTTAAAATTATCTAAAATGTAAAGCTATCTACCAAAGTGCCTGCTGGACGCCAGAATGCAGGAGAACATGCATTATAGGACTCTTCGTAACATGCACCTGAAACACGTTTGAATTGGTTCAAACGGCAATCTTGAGGTCCTGCAGCCAAAGTTTGATTGTAATTGAGATACTAACATATTCCAATCGCTTAACATAAACTTGAGACGGATGAAAAAGGAGTGACCAAAATGAAGTTATGTTTTTATTCATCAGACATTTATTGGTCAGCCCATGTACAGTACATGGATAAACCATTAATTGCCAACTTTCAGGCTATTTTCAATGATATCGATGAGATTGCAAAATAATGTTAATTTCTCGTTTAATCTATGTCAGTTAAGCAAATAAATGCATTTAAATGAATGTGGATACGTGTAGGTAAGTCATACCATTGAGATCTGTAGGTGGCCATTTTTAAATTAGGAGAAAATGACTCTGTCCAAAATATATGCATTTTCCATGTTGAAATTATATATTTGATGTCCAAAAAGAAAATATTTCAGTTCGCAGTATGTCACAGTTTACACCTAGTAAACGTAATTTACTCAAAAATTGGGCAATGGAGACACAAGAATAATCATAGGTTATGTATTTGGATGAACCTAGTGGTTTTCAATTGTTTTATACTATTCAATCTCGATATATTTTCTAATGAATGTCCTGCGCTTGTTCAAGATACATCATTTACCCTAGTAGACAAAATACAAAATGCAATAAAAACACATTTGCGGGATTTGACTGATGGTCACAAATCTTATAAGGAAACCTCGTCATATCTCGCATTGGATGCTCTGTGTTTGGGCCTGAAGATAGGCAATTAAAATTTTAAATAGTGAAATTCCCAGACTCAGACTTTATATTGCTGGTGCCACATGGCACAAATTAATTCACGGTGCCCAAATAGATGTATATGTTATGTGGAAGATTATGATTTGAAAAATGTATTGGAGGTTATTACTTCCCCTCAATTAGGACTCAAACCCACGACCCTCAGCACCAACCAACTTTTCTGTTTATTAGGGGTACCTGATATGACCGGTTTCTCTTCAATTTGTTCTTGCGGGGATGTGTTTGCTTCGACGATGAAACACGCCTTTTCCCTGGTCTTCTTCTTGTTTCACCATGCTGGTTCAATGACTTCCAAATCGACTGCGTTAGATCATTCTTGCTGCAGGGTTTGTGAGCTCTCTATCTGCTGTTAATCTTCAGATCTTAACTTCCTGGGCCCATATTGGGCAACCGTCGTAGGAGGGCGTGTGCTTTCCTCCAAAGTTGGCGCAACGTAATGGTTTGTCGCAGCGCAGACAGACTGCTTTGTTACGACATATGTCTGTGAGGTGGCCGAACATGAAGCACTTAGTGCAAAGTCTTGGCCTAGGGTAATAGCCTCGATGGCACCAATCTTCACCATTACTGGTGCTTTGTTAGATGAGAATGTTAGAACAAGGGTACAATTTTTCCCTCTTTTCTCGACCAAGGTGACTTTTTGGGATTCCAACTTTCACTTAAGGACCGCCGGGTCCATTTCCTTAATGTTCGGGCAATTTATTACCCTCTAGTTTTCTGTTTTTCTTCGACGGCTTCCACCAGTACCTCCTGACCATTAGGGAGGGTTGTCACCCCACGTCTTTAGGAAGACCTCTCAAGGCCACTGCGTCTGGCGAAAGGATTCTCCTTGCCTTGCCTCGTTCGTCGATTTGGTAATTTTAGTAGATTTCATGGTTGTTGGGTCCCACCATACGTCGTTTAAGCTCTGCAGTCTGGCTCTCCGCCAGCTGCTTCCCCTCTGTAAGGAGCCGAATCTTCGATTCAGCCTCCTTCGAGGCCTTCACTGCTTGACTAACCGCCAACTCTTTCTCCTCAGTAAAAAGACGAATCTTGTGCTCCGCCTCCTTACTGGCTTCCAGCAAGGACTTCCACTCCGACTTCGCCTCCACGACTAGAGCGCAGAGGGTCAGTACGGCCTGTTTCAAGTCCTTACTATAATTTACTCGGTTGTCCAGGAAGGACATGATTACGTCCGAAACGTCCGTAATCACTTCCATCGTCTGGACTCCATCCTCGCCGTGGTTAGTCATCACCGAGTTAATGACTTTGGTCAGAGTGGGGCCGTCCATCTTAACATCCACCGGCACCTCTTCCGACCCTCCACGTGCTCCGCCATCGCCTCCCCCCGGCGATCTTTGGGGTGACCGATCAAGGCCACTGTGCCTGGCGAAAGGGTTCTCCTTGTCGCCATTCGTCTCACCTCCCTCCTTCGTCGATTTTGTAGTTTTTAATAGGTTACTCTTGTCTGTTGGGTCCCCCTTGCGGCTGCTGTCGAATCCTGTTGGTGTAGTCGCCTTCGCGATCCCATGGTTATCTATGCATACCTTGCGGCATGCAGGGAGGCCATGCAAGGGTTGACACTTTCGTGTTCAGAGCCAGATCAGCGCTAGTCAGGAAGGAGCATCTGAGCCTACTCCCACTCAGCTACCAGCTGAGCCACAGGATTGTACCGCGTGCCACAAGGCCTGCCACGGTTTTAGGGGACGGAAGACAGCCTGGCCATTAGCCCATTCGCCGTTTCCAGGTCGGTGTCACCCGGCCTTACTAAGAGAATAGAATAACCAGACTACCAGCCCCTTGCGTTCACAATATCTCAATATCCAAAAACAAGACCAATAACATGCAACCAGTATACCATAATCAGGATCTTACTGATCAATCCTGATGTGCCAATGGCACTCCCTGGGCTTGTGCTTTTGAAGCGGCACACAGTCGCTTTGATAGAGTCTGCTTACGGGCACTTGTGGTTTTTTGGGAGGGATTTTAGCAGAGCCCACTGCTAAATCCCACCACGCCCTAGGCAGTTCTCCCTGACTCACAGACGGCTGGGGAGGGGTCGTCAAGCCCTTGGACATGGTCCCTGCTGCCCCCAGCAAGCAAGGGTAGCCTGAGAGGATCGAAATGTACACTTCTCTGCAACTCGCAGCTCCCAGCCTGTAAACCTATCGTTTGTAGGAGGTCTCAGGTATCGATATCATATACCGTCGTGCGGCGCTTCTTTTGACTTCAGGAGCTACTTTGGATTTTGGATTTTCTGAAAAAATTAAGCGAAAAACCAAGGTTAATCCACCTACAGTGAGATTTTGACCCTTCCTTAGTTATGAGGAAATAATATCTTCAGACTCCAGTGTTTAAAACGAGATAAAACTACTCAACTTCCCACGGCGATTGAACGTGTAAAATAACAAATTAATTGCCTACAGAAAGGCGGATTTCATGGGTTAAGTGACAACAAAACGAATGATACCGCAATGTATATCATGCTGCCTATCTATCAGGCACTCTTCTGATTAAATAGCTATTGTTACATGGTTAATAACTATCGTAGCGCTGGTAGCATATATACTCGTAATTATCAGAGACCTCGATTATAATTAATCCATAACTAACTAAATCAGTCATTGATCTAAAGGAAACTCAATAGCGTTCAGTAATAGCATACATTTCGCCTTATGGATGCCTAATTTTGAAAAACTAATCCTGTTTAATACCCTAAAACTGAATGAGATTTATATGGTAGTAAATTTCAGAATTTGCACACATACGTACACATGCATTTATATAAGTGGTCTATTAGTGTTTCAACACATGTTCACATTTGCTATCTAACTTCCACTGAAGAAAAATCCCTTTAAATTTTTACGTTTTTGCTTTTCTGAGAAAGTTTTTTGGTATATGCTTCTATACGTACCTTGATTAAAATCAATTTTTTCTTTGAGACAAATAAGAAAAATAGGCATATTTCCATATCATATCATATCATTCAATAGATTCATTGATAGATTATTGCGTAACACGCCTGCGTAACGCATACAAAGTGAAATTATAGACACTTCCGAAGGAAGGGTCAAAAATACCAAATTTGAAACAGAAAGTTAGCATCCAACTATCAACAAGACACCCAAATGGTAATAATGGCGATTTGATAGTAATTTACGTTACAATTCTTGTTTTAAAATGTCCAAAGTAGCCTCCGATTAGTCAAAAGAAGCTCCGCCCGACGGTATCGATGCTGAGCAGTGCCATCAGCGTTCCAGTATCGTAGAATACTTGCTGTATGGCATCGCGCGCGAGGGCTTTGTCTGCGTGTTTCCATGCAATAAGATGCCAACTAGGTCTTGTAGGTTTATCTGCCACATGATCGCCGACCACCTATGGGGGACACTATCAGCTCGGTTTGTTTCTGTTTCTTTATTTCTTCGTCGTCAGCTATGCTGTACAGACTGCTGCTTCTAGAATTAACTTACATCTAGTTGCCTAATGCTATTTTTAAAGAAAGTCCTGTTAACGTTAAAATCAAAATCAGACAAGTCATTGAGAAGGTGGAAACATCTTTCTAGCGGATGGTTCTGGCCGAAAACGGAGGTGTCTTCTAGCCCAAAATAGTTGCCGCTGACGGGAGCGGCGCGCTGGAACATAAAAGGTGACACGCTGTAGTAGCTCATCGCAGTCCAGCCGGTGGCTTAGCAGGTCAAAGGCGAACATCCTCTGCAAATATGCGCGTCTTTGGCGGAGCGGTTCCAAGTGTATTAGCTGACAACGATCCTCGTACTGTGGTAATCACAAAGGATTGGTCCAGGATAACCTCCTGAGGGCGAACCGGACTTCACTCCGTTGAACTCGTTCGATACGGGCTGACTGCACTTCATGGAACGGTGCCCAAACTGGTATGGCATATTCAAGTATGCTGCGGACAAGACAGCTGTACAAACTTTTTAAAGCATACACGTCGTTGAATTCCGCGCCGTTGCGACGAATAAAACCGAGCACTGCAAAAGCTTTGGCGGTGGTCACTGACATATGCTCGCTGAAATTGAGTTTTTTGTCCATTGTTACGCCAAGATCATTGATGGAAGAGACGCGATCCAGTGAAATTCCATCTGATGAGTAGCTGAAATCGATTTGCGTCCTTGATCTGTTGAAACTGATGATTTTGCACTTTTTGGAATTCAAATCCATGCTATTCAGCGCACACAATTGGGCTATGGTATCGAGATCATGCTGTAAAGCAGAGCAGTCGACAAGCAAAAATACTATTCGAAAATTTTTTAGATCGTCAGCGTACATCAGGTGGGAACGAAGTCGTTCGCACAAATCGTTGACAAAAATGATGAAAAGCAGCGGACCAAGGTGGCTACCTTGCGGTACTCCGGATGGCGTCATGAATGTGTCTGACTTTACAGCACCTATTTTGACAAAGGCGGATCTTCCAGTCAAGTATGAACAGAGCCAGTCGATAATCCAATCAGGAAATCCAAGGCGGTCAAGCTTCTTAAGCAACAAAGTGTGCGGTACTCTATCGAATGCTTTCGAAAAATCTATGTATATACTGTCCACTTGACATCGTTTTTCTAGGCTTGAGTTCAACTTGCTGGTGTATGTCATGAGATTCGTCACTGTTGAACGTTTTTTTACGAATCCATGCTGATATTCAGAAATGATAGGGACGGCAGCCGAATACAGCCTTTCATGGATGAGAAGCTCCAACGTCTTCGCCAGACAGCATAATATTGATATGGGACGGTAATTTTCAACATTATGAATGCTACCCGTTCTGTGTATTGGAGTAACTGCGGATAGCTTCCACGCATCTGGGAAGATGCCCTGCGTTAGAGACAAGTTGAACAGAAGACAAACTGGAAGTCCCAGCACATCGGAGCACTTATGAATAAAGCTTGGCGGCAGTTTATCCGGACCAGGGCCCTTTGATGGATCAATAGAGCTCAATGCGCTTACTATTTCTGCGGTAGAGAATATCGGGCGTGGAAAATTGATGTAGTACGATTGAAGTGAGTCTATAGCGCCAACTGAGTTTGGAGGAGACGCGGCGTTATACACATATTTGAAGAAACTGGCAAAAAGTTCAGCTGCTTCAGAGGTGCCGCTGGAAGTAACGTCGCCAAATGACATTTCCGAAGGAACCTGCTGTGAGTTCTTCCTGCTGTTAATGAAACGATGATGGGTTCGACTTAAGTTCCTCTTGGACACGAAAAATGTAGTTACGGAAAGTAGTGTTAACAAATTCGCCATACTCTGCTTCGATGCGTTGAAGAAACGTTCTACTCTCAAAATTCCGGTTTTTGAAATACCGTCGTCGTGCCTTGCGGAGAACGTTACGCATGTGTTGTAAGTCTGCATTCTACCAAGGTCGCTTGAATGTCCGACGCGTTGAACATCTACGGATAGTAGTATGCCTTCTGACCGTATCATACACAGTACTGTAGAACGCTGAGATAGCCATATTTACATCGGTTCCACCAACGATTTGATGCCAATCGAGTGAGCCAAACTCCGACTTTACAACGTCAAAGTCACAACGTGTGAAATCTAATTCTTGATTAGAGGTGATACTTCCAGAACGATCCGAAGTATGTTGTATGTCTAAACATATAACAAACGGTTTATGATGGCGGTCTGGTCTTAACATCGTGGATGGCGCTTCAATCATTTCAGTTCAGTGGACGGATTTATCAACGAGAGTTATTTTGACGATGATCTGTTCCAGAGAATCACTTTCTGGGAGGCAAAACGATGCGCTGACCAAAGAGCACTTCACCGCAATGAGTACTCAGCCACCTCGTTGAAATTGACTATTTGAACTACTACGGTCACACCGGTAAATGTTGTAGTTAGAAGCCAGTTCCGAGTTTAGCACGTCGCTTCGAAGCCAAGTTTCAGTTAGCACAATGACATCGTAGTCACTAGCAGAGCTTAAATTATTTATCTTCATGAAGCATCTTCGGTCCAAATTTTGACAAACATCGCATGATTCAAAACAGAGAATGACATTGTCAGACGACTACTCCACAAACTCATTCATTCGACTGTCACTGAGTGTGCTTACTATGTGCAGAAAAAACATAATTAACATTGTTTATATTGACGTTTACCGTTGAAAGTGCCTCGCGGATGAAAATCGGATTCAGTTCTATGTGATAAATTACGTTACTCATTTAAAACGTGTTCAGAATTCAGATAATTTATCAATTTGTAGAATGTGCATAAATATTTAATGACTAATATTCAACCGAAGATTGACAGGCCAGGGTCGACTATGAATGTGTCTGGAAGTGAGCTGACAAGTGAAGAAAGGTGGACTTGTCAAGACGGTCTAAGCCCAGCTCACGTTCCATTGAAAGGGTGAACAATCCTACGCTTTGTAAATTATGCTTCACAATGATAGGAAGAGCCGACTTCAAAATAAACAAAATCACACAGCAACCATTCAACCAATAAATTAATGACCTAGCCCAAAAGCAGTGAATAAACGACCTAGACCAAAGCGCAAGCTATGCAATTGAGAACGACACATATGGAAGTCATTAACCACCAAGTTACATCATTCTACCGTCTCTCTCTCTCTTCCTTTACTGGTGAGGTGCGGAGGCGATAGCATGTAGTTCGAAGGTGTCAAATAAGGGTATGCGAGAACACACTTTTTCCTAACGAAACGAAACGAAACGAAATTTAAAATGTCTATGTCGATTCGGATCGAAACGAAACGAAATATAGATTTACTTTCGAGACTTCGAAACGATACGAAATCAAGGTTCATTTATTTCGAAATTTTTCGAAACGAAACGAAATAAATTTTTTTCCGCGGAATTTTTATTAAAAGGGTTTTATGCAATTCTGATTTCAGTTTTTCGAAGTCAAATAACTGTTTTTAGAGTTATAATATCAGAAAAGGCAGTCTGTGATAAACCGCCGCATTCTCGCCGCATATAACATTGGCGATAAGGCAATACCCCAGCATTTGTGCCGCTTTCAAAGGAATTCATCGTAAAGCGTGTACTCCTGAATATGATCAATTTTATATCAGTAAGTACATAAAAATATAGAAATTGTGAGATTTTTTATATACGGATTCAAAATTCGTTTAAAACCTTAGTTCACTTAAGAATTATGTAATTATGCTGAAGCATACTTCATATTGTCTTGTCAGCCTGGCTTTATAGTACCGTGGGGCACCGAAATCCGTACAGCACCGAAATCCGTCCACTCCACGAGATATCAAAAAATTGTAGGGGATTTCAAATAATTATTTTACTAACAATTTATCTTATCCTGTTCATATACTTGACCGTAAGCTTTCAGGCCACGGAGATGAGAAGTAGCCTTTGAAATAAAAACAACATAAACTAAAAACTAATCGTTACCCACCGAACGCATAGTTTATGGCGCCATTTTCATGCGAGTAGAAAATAACTGCATCAAAATTAAGTGCGGTTTAATTGCAAATTACGACTAATAAAGTAAGGTAAGTGGAATACAAATCAAAGGGATCGCTTCTCAATGTTCGTATTTAACTATTTACAGTGGTAGTTTACTCATATAGTCTGCTACAATTTATATATTTTGTATAAAAATAGCTGTACGGATTTTAATCTTTTGAATCGATATCCGTCCACGGTGTACGGATTTCGGTTCAAGAGGCGTAGCTTAAATTCATCATTTTATCATATTTCTTCAAATTTCTAATGCGTAAGTCCGCAACAGTTTGAAAATAGTGGCCTTCGTGCTCTTGTATTAACGATAAACGTTTCATTTCGTTTTTAATTTTCCAGACCCTTTTTCACATACTGAGGTGCTTAAGTGTACGGATTAACTCCGCTAGCAATGATGGTTCGCTGTAGTTGCATGTCCGAAAGATTGTGAAACTATTGAGAACTTGAGCTACAGGTCCTAAGCCCTGGTAAAGGAGGAAGGTTGCGATGGCTGTTATTCATGGCCATCGTGTAAAGCAAAAATGGATAAACCCCAATGCCAAGGTGTCATGCGACCCGTGCCGAGGGCTGAATGGTTGAGGGGGTTCTAAACATGCTCAACCGCGAACGGAGCCTGGGGTGCACCAGGGCGAACACCCCAGTAAGCAGCCCTTACTGCACTACGGCGGGGCACTGGTGCAGCGGACATTTATTTCCCTAGCTACTCGTGGGACCAAAAATGAGTACAAATTCTACAAACAACCCTCAAGGTGACGACTGCCTCTCTCAATCGTGTGAGAGCGAAGTGGAGAATACTCTGAGTCAGCTTGGCCTTACCGAAGACCAGCTACTCAGTAGTTCGCAGGAGAAGATGGAAATATCCTGCCCTGCAACGCCTATCTCCCGGAGCAGCATATGTTTCGACAAAGCTGATCCAGATCTACAACCCCTCATCGACCAACTCCAACCTGTTGGACATGGAAGATAACGAAGATGATGGTATAAGGATCATCATCAACCCCCAAAAATCTTTAGCAAGTAGCAAAGGATCCGAAGATAACAAGGGTTCTACGGAAGCCAAGGGTGCTCCGAGAAAGAAAATCCCCACACTCACACGCTCGCAGAGGAAGCAGCTTAGAACTCTCCGGGAGAAGGGAAAAGACCGGAATGAGGCCTTATCCATAATCCTGAATAAGGAGAGCGAGCCCACTTCCTCAAAACGCTCGAGAAACGACCTAGACAAATCCGCCACAGAGGACCCCAAACAAAAAAGGGTGAAGCACCATCTGGATCCGAGAGAGCGCGCCCAACAGTCCTCAAACCGCGCGCCTCAGAAAAACGTGTCTGGACAACAAAACCCACCCATGAGGAAAACAGCTGGTATCAGCTACAGTGATATGGCCAAAAGCGTGAAGGTCGGGATAATACCCAAAGACTTTCCCACCGTCCAACTCACTACAGCCCAGCTAGACATTCTACAAGAAGCACTCCTGCTCAGAGTAGTTCAACAGCGAAACGAGCCAATAAAACCCAAATTCAACAACCTCATCTACAAGTCCGGTTACATGGTTCTAATCTGTAAGGATCAAGAGACTGCTGAGTGGTTAAAGAGAATATCCCCATCCATGAAACCCTGGGAAGGTGCAGAGCTGATGGCAATGGACGAAGTGGCGATTCCACGTCCAGAGATGATCCGAGCATTCTTCCCACAAAGCTCCAGCTATGATGACGACCGAATAAAGGCTCTCATAGAAAGCCAAAATGACATCACAACAACTAATTGGCGTATTGTGAAACGATCCATTCTGAAAGATATTCATGTTGAATGGATCTTCACAGTAGAGGGTGCGTCGATGGAAAAGTTGAAGAAGTCCAAATACACCCTCAACTACCGATTTGGTGAAATCCAACTAAGGAAGATTACAGATCAACCGACTGCCGCTACCGCCAATCCGACTGGAAGGCCGACCCAAGAGCAATCTGAGGAGGCCTCCTGTTCGGGCGAGGTTCGGCTAACTGGAAGGCCGACCCAAGAGAAATCTGAGGAAGCCTCCGGTTCGGGCGAGGTTAGTAAATCTCACCCCAAAAGCACCATAAAGGCTAGTCTGTCCGCCTCTAAAGGAAAAGCTCGAAGCTTACATGCGACCCCCTGCTCTAGTGGTACCAAACCAAAGGTATCTAAACAGGGCAAAGGGGTGCAAAAGCGACAGTTTGACCACAGAGGCGAAACTGGAGGGCCAGGTTGCTACAGGGAAGAGAGAAAACCCAGACTGTAATACCAAACGACATCCTGATGATCCGCAACATCCAAAGCCGGACAGTCGTCGTCCGGAAAAAGCGGGAACCCCGGAAATGGCGACTAAAATTCTGCAAGTGAACCTCCACCATGCTGAGAGCGCCACGGGTGTGCTCTGTCGGAGGTTCACCAAAGAGAATTTAACCGTGGCCCTCATTCAAGAGCCATGGGTCAATAAATCCAGAATACAAGGTATTCCACAACACTCATGTAAGTTGGTATATGATGACAGCCAGCTTTCTCCTAGAGCGGCTATTTTATTACATAACAACTGTAAATACTTTCCAATTTCAGAATTCATAAAAGGGACATCGTAGCGGTCAGGATGGAGGTACCTTCCGCCAGAGGGAGTAGAGAGATCTTGGTGGTCTCGGCATACTTCCCAGGTGACGTGGACGAAATCCCTCCTCCAGAAATAGCTGCGCTCGTAGCCTACAGCCACCGACACAACGTAGGGGACGAAGGGGATGTCATAGGGTGCGACGCAAATGCACATCACACCGTATGGGGAAGTACCAATATAAACACCAGAGGTGAGTACCTGTTACAGTTTCTCTCTTCCAAGAACATTGACATTTGTAATGTTGGTGACAAGCCCACGTTTGAAAACTCCATTCGTCAGGAAGTTTTGGACTTGACTCTATGTAGTCGGTCTATCTCTGATAAAATAAAAAACTGGCATGTTTCTGAAGAAATATCAATGTCAGACCATAAACACATCATCTTCGAATCGGAAGGGGTCTAACGATGGAAAAACGTTTAAAGATCCTAAGAAAACTGATTGGGAATCCTACTCAGCTATCCTACGATCCGAAGAGTACATCATAGAAAGTCACATCAAGTCCATAACACAATTGGAAGATGCGTCCAAATCCATTAAAAACAAAATCCTTAACGCCTACCAAGAGAGCTGTCCAACTAAATCAACTAGTTCGAGTAGAGACGTTCCATGGTGGAATAAAACTCTTGAGAAGCTTAGGAAAACTGCGCGTAGGGAGTTCAATCGTGCTAAGCGAACCGGCGATTGGAGCCTATACAGAAAGGCCCTGACGAACTACAACAAAGAAATAAGGTCAGCCAAACGGAAATCGTGGATTCTAATGTGTGAAAGCATAGAGAATACACCCGTAGTGGCCAGACTCCAAAAAACTCTTTCAAAAGACCACTCCAATGGTGTGGATAGCCTCCGAAAGACGGATGGTTCGCTCACTGTAGAGCCTAGCGATACACTGAGCGAATTGTTAAAGATCCACTTCCCTGATTCAATCCCTGAGTCGAGCATCGGCGACCAAGGCACTGGAATTGCTGTCTCAGATCCACAAGAGATTTAATCATGGGTTTCTGGATCTAAAAAAGACGCAATAAAGGTTGCAAAGGAAGCTTTCACTCGGGCCAGGGTTGAGAGGGCTGTGAGATCTTTCGAGCCATTTAAGTCTCCTGGCATGGATGGAATATTTCCAGCGTTGATCCAAAAAGAGGAGAAAACACTGGTTCCACCCTTGGTTGAGATTTTTAAGGCGAGTCTGATTTTGGGGCACATACCTAACGATTGGCGTCAAATCCGGGCTGTCTTCATTCCGAAGGCAGGCAAGAGAGATAAAACCAACCCCAAAGCATTCAGGCCGATAAGTTTATCCTCTGTAATGCTCAAAATTATGGAAAAGGTACTATGCGAGTACATAAATCACAAATTTATGAAAGCAATGCCTTTGTCAAAAACCAATTCGCTTATCAAAGTGGAAAATCTACGATCTCGGCACTACATACGGTAGTTCAAAAATCGAAAAACACTTAATGCAAAAGAAATTGCTCTTGTAGCATTTCTTGATATTGAGGGCGCATTCGATAACGCTTCTTATTCGTCTATAGGGTCAGCAATGTTGAGGAGAAAATTCGACCCATGCATTGTTACCTGGGTACATGCTATGCTAGCCAATCGGAAAATCTCCTCTGAGCTTAGCGGTTCATACATCACTGTTAAAGCAACAAGGGGGTGTCCGCAAGGCGGAGTGCTTTCTCCTTTGTTGTGGTCACTGGTGGTGGATGAGCTTCTAGACAGCTTAGAGAGAAGAGGCTTCGAAGTGGTTGGATATGCTGATGACGTTGTCATTATTGTACGAGGCAAATTCGAAAGTGTTATCGTGGAAAGAATGCAATCTGCCCTAAATCACACTTTTCCTGGTGTCAAAAGTATCAACTAGGCATAAATCCTACAAAAACTTCCATTATCCCTTTCACCAAACGGAGAAAGGTACAACTGAAACCCCTTTTCTTGAATCAAACACAATTAGTTTATTCAAGTGAAGTAAAATATCTAGGTGTCATACTCGACGCAAAGCTTAATTGGAACTCTCATCTCCAATCAGTTGTGCAGAAAGGTCTCAATACACTTTGGGTTTGTTCAAAAACCCTTGGTAAAAAGATGGGGCCTAAAACCAAGTATGATCATGTGGATATATAAAACCATTGTCCGTCCCAGGACAACTTACGCTTCCCTTGTCTGGTGGCCTAAAACTAATGAGGCTGCTGCAAGGGCTAAGTTCAACAAAATCCAACGCACCGCTTGCATAGCCATCACTGGTGCAGTTCGTAGTACACCCACTTTGGCCCTAGACGCAATGCTTCACCTGCCCCGGTTAGATCAATTCATAAAGCTGGAAGCGGAAAAAGTGCTCTAAGGTTAAAGAGAACAAAAACACTGCTGTCGGGAGACCTTACGGGTCACCTCAGCATATTAAATGAATTTGCCATAAATCCCGCAATAGGAATTTGTAGTGACTGGATGGAAACGGTAGTCAATTATGACTTACCTTACGATGTGTTCATTCCTTCCCGCCAGGAGTGGGAAGGAGGTGGACCCAGCGTTCCAACAGGCTCTATAAATTTCTTCACAGATGGTTCGAAAATGAATAATCTGACAGGATCCGGAATCTATGGCCCTACAACAAAAATTTCTGTCCACTTAGGACAGTGGCCCACAGTATTTCAGGCGGAAATATATGCAATATTAGAATGCGTGTTATTATGCCTGAGGAGAAAGTATAGATTTGCAAAAATATGTATTTTCTCTGACAGCCAAGCGGCACTAAAGTCGCTTAATAACTACACTTGTAACTCAAAGCTAGTGTGGGAATGCATTCTGGCTTTGAAAAACTTATCCATACGCAATCGAGTCTACCTATATTGGATCCCAGGACATACGGGTCTAGAGGGAAACGAGATTGCTGATGAGCTAGCCAGGAATGGATCTAATGAAAGGTTCATTGGCCCTGAGCCCTTCTGCGGGATCTCAGACTGCTCTGTAAAAATGGAACTGAACAAATATATGGTCAGTCAAATCACATCAAACTGGAATGCACTTCCCCATACGAGCCAATCCAAAAGGCTCGTAACGATTAACCCCAAGAAAACCCAACAACTATTAGGTCTCAACAAAAGGGATCTCAACATCTACACCGGTCTAATAACTGGACACTGCCCCTGCAGATACCATCTACAAAAGATCGGAGCAATCCAAACCTCAAATTGCCGCTTCTGTGACGAGGAGAGAGAAACATCAGAACACATCCTCTGCTATTGCAGTGCACTCACCCAACGTAGGTTCAAAGTTCTCAGCAAGCCCTTTTTAGGGCCTGCTGACATATGGATCTTATCCCCCAAGGACGTGGTTGGTTTCATAAAGCTAGTCTCGCCAGAATGGGGGAGTCACATACTGTAACTCAGGATCTCTATTCATCAATAATAGATGGTCTTGAGTTCAGTCGATACCAAGGTATCTCAGTGACAAACATGTTACTGAGATAACTTGCGTATTTCACAGTAAAAGGGTATATCACAATAGTCCTAAAATCTGGACGCAGTGATCTTCACCCGACAAACGAGGAGAAGTGTACGGATTTCGATGCCCCACCCCACGGTATCGTGCTAAGTCAAAATTAGGCAATGAATGCTTAGATTTTTTTTAGTGGGGTACTCAGTTATGTATCCACATCTGCTAAGCGTATACGCAGATAGAGAATTGATATTACTAGACCAACATTTGAATAGAGCGTAACAGCCAAAACTTATTCTTCTTCTTCTTCTTATTGGCATTACATCCCCACACTGGGACACTGCCGCCTCGCAGCTTAGTGTTCATTAAGCACTTCCACAGTTATTAACTGCGAGGCTTCTAAGCCAGGTTACCATTTTTGCATTCGTATATCATGAGACGAACACGATGATACTTTTATGCCCAGAGAAGTCGAGACAATTTCCAATCCGAAAATTGCCTAGACCGGCACCGGGAATCGAACCCAGCCACACTCTGCATGGTCTTGCTTTGTAGCCGCGCGTCTTACCGTATGGCTAAGGGATCAACAGCCAAAACTTATTCTTTCTTATTCTTCGTCTACATATATATAGCACCCATTTTTTTTACCAATCTGTTTATTTATGAGGCTCAGATGTTTAATAATAAACTCTACGGAGCCAAAACATTAGAAATAATAGAACTAATTATTCCGAAGAAGTTTCAGAAACATTTCTGCGTGAGGTCTTCTTTGGTGGGGATCGGTCCATTGATCCTTCAGTAACCAAACGATCCCGTCGCTGACTAGTAGACTGCGCTAATTGCTTTTTATCCTCTTCCTCTCTCATTTTTCTGTCCGGGCTACACATGATTCCTTTCTTCACGAACCAGATCCGATCTGTATTATTTTTGAATGTCAAAGCTTCTGCTAGTTTTTGCGCGTTCCACCATTAAATTGTGAATTTCAGTTGAATCGGTATCCAATCCAATCACTTCTTCCTGAGCCACTTCAATTACGTCGTTCTGCGCTGCATCCGATGATGTTTGACCTTTCTGCATCAAATCCGATAACGACACCGGAATATGATTTCCGTTTCCCACCTTGCGTTGCCATATTCGCTTTTTTCTTTCCGATTGATCGTTCATTTTTTTGCTTTATGGATACGCATCCTTCCGGTGATCTTCCGCTCGGCACATGAAACATTTGGTAGTCAAATCCTGTGCACCTTTCTAAAATGCATAAAGATATGTATTTCAGAATGAATTTCACAGATCTATATCTAACGCAAGATCAATGTACTTCGTTTGATAAACTTATACAACACGATAGATTTCGCACTAAATAATGTTGTCCTCTTCGGTGCAGACATTAGTTTTATCACTCCGCGTTCTCCATCACGATCGATTGCACACTGGTTAAACAAATTTTTTTCTCTCACTGCCGTCCCACGATCGATTCATATTGTGCAAATAGTAAAAAAATATCACAAAATTGAAATTTGAATCTTGAAAACACTGCAGACGTTTTATAGAAGAAAACTACATACGTATTTGTCGACCTAAAGTTTTGAAAACAACTTTACGAATTAATTTTTTCGGCGCAGCCAAAATTTTTGAGCATGAGCATGAGCATGAGCATGATTGACCGCCCACGGTTGCTACTCCGTTATTGCCAGGTCAGAGTAATTACACAAAGAACCAACAGATGATGTTTGGGACTAACATCATCCTCAATGTGTAAGAACTGGTGACCCAAATTTAAGCAATACCAACGCCGGCCGTATCAATTAAGGAATGTGTAGGAAAATGTTGACGTGATACTTGCTTTGATGGAAGCCGACGAATCATCTGCACTTCCACGAGAAATCACTGGGATGTTGGATATATGGGGTAGGGCGTGTGGCAGGGTTCATTTTGGTTCGTGTATAGCGTGTAGTTTGATTTAAAACAAAAACAATCGAACGAAAGCTAATAATTTTAATTATCGACCGCACTACACAGCTGGATACGAACTAAATTTTCACTTTCTGATTAATTTACTCCCCCGCACAATGCAGAACAAAATTTCGGTGACCGGCCGATCGCTCTGCTTACTGGAGAATCACGACTGGTCAAGAAACAAATTTACACTTTCTGATTAAATTTTCTGATAATCCGCACAATGCAGAACCAAATTTTGATGATCGGCCGATCGTTTTGCTTTCCGCACAAAGCAAAACTAAATTTCGACGACCGGCCGACCGCTCTGCTTACTGGAAAATATTGGCAAACGGTGTGTAAGGTGTAGCGAAGCAACAGGAAAACATTCAAACGCGCACTAATTATTTTAGTTTCCAACCGACTGCACAACATTCGGCAAGCTTAGCGAAAACACATTTATGTTCCGATCGACTACATAAAGCAGAAAAACGATCCGGCTTCTGTTAACATTTTGCATGCTTTACGAGTACACGAGCAAATGCGCTCCAATTAATTTGATTTTTGACCGACTGCACAAAGCAGATCAAAACGATCTGGTTTCCGCGAAAACCTGACATGCTTCCAGAAAGCATAGAGAGCACTGAATAATTTATGTTCCGATCGACTGAAGAAAGTAGAAAAACGATCCGACTTCCGCGAACGTTCTGCGTGCTGTACGAAAACACGATTCGCACTAATAAATTTAATTTGTGACCAACTGCACAAAGCAGAACAAACCGATCTGATAAAAAAATAAATAAAAAAATAAGCGCTCAAGGATTGTGATAAATTTGAAACATTTTTTTGCCACTATTCGACTTTGTTGATTTACTGACAGAACGAAAGATAAGTTCGGAATTACACCCAACCAGCGACTGTCAGACCCTCCAACAATTCTTTACAAGAACCCACAATCCTGTACAAGAACTACACTGAGGAAAATGGACGTATGATTTTCAATTAAACGCCTTATGAAAATTTGCCACAAGGAATCGGTATGAATTTCAATATGTTGCCTTATGAATGATGATTTTCATTTAAAAAAAAGTAAAGTGCGGCAGACTGGATTCGAACCATGGACGTTGGGGTTGGGAGGCCGGTATGTAGACCACACGCCCATCGACGCTTGAATAGCCGGGAAGGTAACTGCGTATAAGAAGCACTGCTGGTGAAATAATCGGTCGAAGATTCATAAGGCGCCAGTTATGAATTTCGATAGTCCAGTTCGCTGAGTGTAGGCATCTGCGAAACTGCTAGACTCTCACACAAAAAAATGTAAGCTCACAATCAATCATTGTAAGAAAAGCTTGCAAAACTGTAACGTCCCATACAATACTTGTATGGGAATCCAGCACCCTCGCATACGCCCAGGTCCCATACAGGCACCGACAGGCTTCTGCACAGAACTGCTAGAAAATCCAGCAATCACAGGATGAGTGTTAGTAACTACAGAAACTAGATCTCACTGACAATGTATCTATTAAACCTATGGACAGGAGCAGATAGAAATGGTATTAGCCAACGTAAAGTCGCATATGAAAGTGAACAAGTGTCCAAAGTGAAGACGATATAGGCGCATATCTCTATTTGACCACATGCAAAGTGTACTATATGGTATCCACTCCAGGCACGCATCAGTCTTGACATACGACCCTACGATGCAAATGTTTGGAAAAGACCGAATGAAAGAGAATGTAAATGGAAACGGCTCACCGGGTAAAGTCAGGCATCCGGTCAAATTCATCACAAACTTGATCGGATTGATTAATTCATTCCAATTACTTATATATCATTTTCTTCACTGAAAAAAACATGGAAATTTTGACAGAAAATTTTATACGCGAAAATAAACGTCTGCTTCTTATCACGGCTTACTATGGTCTCAGCGGCGCAGCCAAATAATTAAGAGCCAGTTCGCGAGAAGCGCGACCCCCTTTCCAAGGGAGGTTGCAACGATATTCTCCGATTTGGATGAAATTTTCAGGGTTTGTTCATATATGTAAGAGAAGGCATTTTGCAAATTTTCAGATTTTTTCATTGAGGGGAAGTGGGGTAAAACGGCCCTTCAAAAATTATTGTTCAAAAATCGCCAAAACCAAAAAATGCAATAACTTTGGCAATGAATGACCGATTTTGTTTAAATTTGGCACGTTTTTTTCTACTCAATCAGTACTTTATACCAAGTGTTAATAGGGTTATAAAGTTGTTTACTGTAGGAGAAAATTGACTTTTTCGATAAAAAATGGCCGTTTTTCCAAAGGGAATATTTTTCACCAACAGATCTAGGATAAAAAACTAAACCCGTAAGGCAATTAAGGAACTAAAGAGCTTCCATCTCATATATAATGTAGAAGCGCCAACTCAAGAATTTCTAAGAAAATCGCAATTTTCTGCAACACTGTTTATTCAAAAGAAAGTTCGCACAAATTTTGACCCTACTTAAGTTGATGTTTTCCGATCTGGTGAAAACTGTCCAAACTTTTTTGTCTAAGTTGAAATTAAAAATCAGAATTTTCCATTAGGGGAGTGTAGGGTATAATAGTCCTTTAAAAATAAATGTCAAAAAATTCATCATTTTTTTATGTGAGTTCTAGCAGAAAACACATAAGTTTAAAAAAAAACTATTTCTTCTTCCTTTCAATTCATCTATATTTTTCGTCTCAATAGATACGTATATTCTTCGCTGATCTATATTAGATTGCAAACTATTTGCAGAACAATTTTCAACAGAAGTAAAATAGGACTAAAATAAGTGCCTTAAGCATTAGCACGTCTTTCGCAAACTGAAACAAAAATTAACGAATTCGGCGAACGTGCTTGTTGATATTTTTTTTGAATAAGCTGCAATTAATGTGGGTACCGGTTGTTGCTGCACTTCCTGGCAACGCTGCACCAATCACTGGTTGTGTATGACGTACCAATACCTGAGCAATAAAGTGATAGGTAATACGGCTATATTAGAACTATATAATAAAGGTAAACAAACCGCTTGGAGAAACGGCAAAACGTGGATAGAGTTCAGCTTCCAAATAGTGAATTATTAGATTAGATTGCTTAAAACTACAAGAAATTATATTAATATTTGCTTGTACTACATTTATCTTTAATACTTCGTGAATTTCTACAATTATCAACGTAAGTTTGGAAATAATATTGAAAATCATCGAACTGAATCGTAACCTAAAATTGATCCCTATAGCTCTAAGAGATGATCAATATTTCGGAGTATCATAATTAGATCCTGTTGGCTAAATTAGTTGAGTGCAGCGTGAGTAAAATTGAAATACTATACAGTTTTAGAAAATCAATTGAATTTGCATGATTGCAGTTTGCATAATTTGGAGAATCCATAGCTAAAAATCTACTTGTGAGAAAAGAACCCTACACTAAATTGTAAGTATTCTTCCAACAACAAAGAGAGCTTTTCCTGATTAAGAAATATAATTTTAGCTTAAGCTGGTCACGAACTAAGAGTTTCTAACTGCTGAAAGAAAGTGTAACTACGTGGTATTCTCGAACAAACTTTAGAATTTACCTAATATGGCTCACAAACTCAACGCCAACCTGGAAGGGGTCGAACCCAACGACTCTGCCAGCGCCTGTCCGGAATGCAATCGTCCAGATTGGGCCGACGATATGGTGCAATGCGAAGAATGCGAGGAATGGTACCACTTTAGTTGCGCTGGAGTAAACAGATCCGTTGAGCATCGTACATGGACCTGCAACGAGTGTTCACCAATCAGCATCAGCAGTCGTTCATCAAGAGCGTCTTCCAGTAAAGTGCTGGAGATACAACGGCTGCGTGAAGAACAGGAAATCCGTCGTAAGCGTTTTCTGCAGGAGAAAGCCTTAGAGAAAAAGCGAATCGAGCAGGAACATCAACAAATATTAGACGAGGAAATGCTGGAGAGAACTTTTCTCAAAGAGAAGTTCGCTCTTTTGGAGATGCACGAATCGAGTGAAAGAGGGAGCATAGCAAGCAACAGGAGTCACAAGAGTAATCGCGAGAGCATTCTACAATGGATGATGGATGACGGAACAAGGGAGCCTACAGGCAGTACACCAATTGGTACTGCTACACAGGTACCAAATCTGGAAACCATTCAACGCAGAATCGGACATGAAGTAAGAAATCGAGTTTCTTCCTTTACCGAGGGTAATCCAGCAGAGCCACCTCCGCAGCCTGTTGCTTCGAGTAGTCATATCCTTCCCGCAAAAGAAATTAAGCATCGATCCAACAAGCAATCCATCGTTGCAAACACAGGACCAGTTCCCAAGCCACGAGTTGCAGCTCCTCAACCTCAACCTCGTATACGTCGTTCTGTACACCAAATCCCTCCTGCACCACCTGTCAGCGCTGTAACGGATGACGCCAGCATTGATATCCCTCCGCTGCCCTTCGAGTACACTCCTTCTGAGTCATCAGATGTTGGTGTCTTTCGAAATCATAGGAGTGGCGCCAGAGTCAAGCGAGTAGCTCCACCACTTCAGAACACTCATTTGCCGACGCTAGCAGACGAAGTGACATTCCAAATACCACGTAACGTACGACATATCGAAACAGCCCGCGCCGGTGTGAACACGAGAGACGATATTTCAGTAAGCCAGGGTCCAACAACCACCCAGATCGCCGCTCGTCGTGTAATGTCCCGCGATCTACCCGACTTCGATGGAAACCCGGAAGATTGGCCCATCTTTATTAGCCAGTATGACATAACTACGGAAAATTGTGGGTTTAGTAATGCTGAAAACTTGATAAGACTTCAGCGATGCTTGAGAGGCAAAGCTCGCGAATCTGTGCGCAGTCGGCTACTTTTACCTGTATCTGTGCCCCAAGTAATCGAAACGCTTCGGATGCTCTACGGACGACCTGGATTGCTCGTAACCTCTCTGTTGAACAGAGTACGCGCCACTCCTGCACCGAGAATGGAACGTCTTGAAACGGTAATAGAATTCGGAATGGAACTTCAGGGTCTTTGTGACCATCTGCAAGCTGCCGGAGAAACTGCTCATATGAATAACCCTGCACTACTGCAGGAACTAGAGGATAAGTTGCCTTCTCAAATGAGGCTGCAGTGGGCAATGCACAAGCAAACCATGCAAGACGTAACATTGCAAACTTTCGCAAGTTATATGTCGATCGTGGTAAAGGCGGCCAGTCAAGTCACCAAAATAGTAGATTGTTCCATCGATCGACGAGTAACGGAGCAGAGAAAAAAGGGTAAACAAAATTATCAACTACTTGCACATGCATCGCAGAGTTTACCAAATAGAAGTAACGGTAAGAACAACGACGATTCAACCACAGCACGAAAGTGTCCAGTTTGCAATACGGCAGACCATCGTGTCAAGGAATGTAAGCAGTTCTTAGACCTCAACGTGGAAGGTCGCTGGAAATGTATTCACAATTTGAAGTTGTGTCGGACTTGTCTAAACCAACACGGCAAAAATCGCTGTCGTTTATCGACTAAATGTGGAATTGATGGTTGTGAATTCAAGCACCACTCGCTACTCCACTCCAAGGTGGAAAATAAGGCTAGAACAATTACTGTCGAAAATCACTCGCATCGTGATCAAGACTCGAAAACGTTGTTCCGCGTTATTCCTGTAACACTGACCGGTAGAGCTGGTACTGTACACACGTATGCTTTCTTGGACGACGGATCGGATTTAACGCTAGTGGATAAATCGATAGCACAGCAGCTAGGGGAATCTGGACCAAGTCGAACACTGTATCTCAACTGGACCAGTAACGTGACCCGGTGTGAAGTGGATTCCGAGGAAGTGTCTTTCAAGATTTCGGGAGTAAATGGAAGAAAATCCTTCCAAATTCATTCCGCCAGAACCGTATCGGAACTAAAGCTTCCCGTACAATCGCTGGACGCTGAAAGAATGTCTCAGAAGTATGCTCATTTGAAAGATTTACCTCTTCGTGGGTATGAAAACGCTGTGCCGCGACTACTTATCGGTTTAGACCAACTAAATATCGCACTGCCACTTAAATGCAGAGAAGGACGCAACGGAGATCCAGTTGCTACCAAAACGCGGCTTGGGTGGTGCGTGTACGGTGGAACTAACACATCTAGAACAGTCGGAATTAGTTGTCACATTCTTGAATTGCGGCAGAGAAACGATCTTCACGAGGTAATAAAGCCGGAATTTCAATCAGGAAGATTGCGGAGCTAAACCAAAGCTATAATTGGAATCAAACGAAACCATGCGAGCAAGGAAAATTCTAGCTGAAACAACAGTTCGATTGCATAACAGATACGAGACAGGACTCCTTTGGAAATTCGACCAATTTGAACTCCCGGAAAGCTATCCAATGGCCCTACGACGCCTCCAATGCCTAGAAAACAGGATGACCCGAGAACCTTCATTAAAACTTACGGTACTCCAACAAATTCGGGAATACCTAGAGAAAGGTTACGCTCATCGAGCAACAGACGAAGAATTAGCAAAAGCAGATCCTCGCCGAACCTGGTACCTACCGATCGGCGTTGTAACCAATCCTAAAAAACCCGGCAAAGTTAGGTTAATATGGGATGCGGCTGCCAAAGTCGACGGCATCTCTCTTAATACTGTCCTTTTGAAAGGGCCTGATTTGTTGAATCCGCTTCCAGCTGTTCTATTCCGCTTCCGTGAAAAGCCAGTTGCTGTAAGTGGAGACATACGTGAAATGTTTCACCAGCTTCGCATACGCCCTGAAGATCGACACGCTCAAAGATTCCTGATGAGAGAAGATTCAAGTCATCCACCAACCGTCTACCTTATGGATGTGGCTACCTTTGGTTCTACCTGCTCTCCATGTAGTGCACAGTATATTAAAAATAAAAACGCTGAAGAATTTGCAAAAGACTATCCAAGAGCAGTAGAAGGAATTGTCAAGTGCCACTACGTGGATGACTATTTGGATAGTTTTGATACGCAGGAAGAAGCTCAACGAATAGCGACGGAGGTGAAAACAATCCACAAAAGAGGTGGGTTTGAAATTCGTGGTTGGCGCTCCAATTCTCCAGACGTACTTCAGCACCTGGGAGAAACGAATGTTCCGATTGCAAAAGATTTGCATTTGGACAAAATCGGCGGTCCAGAGAGAGTTCTCGGTATGCTGTGGCTGCCTACTAAATAGATGTACTGGGATTTTCAACACAAATGCGGTACGACATTGCAGAAATCATCGAGAAAAGTCGGCGGCCGACAAAGCGCCAAGTGTTACGATGTGTGATGTCATTATTTGACCCTCTTGGATTATTGGCCACGTATACTATACACGGGAAGATCATCATCCAAGCTATATGGCGATCAGGGATCAATTGGGATGAGCCGATTGGCGAAGAAGAATTTGATCGATGGTTAAAGTGGATAAACATCTTGAGTCAAATCGATAGTATGCAGATTCCACGATGCTACCTCTCGCAAAACTCTTTCGCGTCCGTTCGTTCCACACATCTTCATTTGTTTGTTGATGCAAGCGAAGAAGCCTACGCTGCTGCTGCATATTTCCGATTCATCCTTGCCGACGGAACTATTGTTTGTAATTTAATCTCGGCGAAGACAAAGGTGGCTCCACTAAAACCGCTCTCCATACCCCGGTTAGAGCTACAGACCGCCGTCCTCGGAGCTAGATTAGCTTCATTCGTTGCCGAAAATCACACTGTATCGATTGATAGACGGTTTTTCTGGTCGGATTCTAGCACAGTACTAGCTTGGATTCGTTCAGATGCCCGTAGATACCGTCAATATGTCGCATGCCGGGTCGGTGAAATTCTGACATCAACCAGAAACAGCGAATGGAAGTAGGTGCCTTTTAAAATGAATTCCGCAGACGAGGCCACAAAATGGGGCAAAGGGCCTAACATATGTTCTAATGGAACGTGGTTCCAAGGACCGGAGTTTTTGTACAATCCTGAACATCAATGGTCGTTTCAGAACATCAAACCGAATTTGAGTACAGCGGAAGAACTACGATCTTGTTTTGCACATGTAACTACCCAGCAAGAACCAATATTTTGTTTCGAACGGTTTTCCAGGTGGACGCGACTCGTTAGAGCAATTGCTTACGTGCTACGGTTCATCCACAATATTCGACAAGTTGAAAACCAACGAAATGTAGGACATTTAAACACCGAAGAAATGCGAGTGGCGGAGAACACTATATGGAAAGTCTGCCAGGAAGAATCGTTTCCGGATGAACTCTTATCATTAAGAGGGGAGAAGGGAGGAGTAGACAAATGCTCATCTATCTACAAACTATCTCCATACATTGATGAGTACGGAGTAATGAGGCAAAACGGACGTATTGGAGCTGCTTCAAACACTGGATTCAACATGAAGTTTCCGGTTATTCTGCCAAAGTCACACCATGTCACTGTTCTGCTCCTGAATCACTATCACTGCAGAAACCATCACGTGAATACGGAAACAGTGGTGAACGAGCTTAGACAAAATTTTGTATTTCGCATCTTCGAGCAGCTGTACGTAAAACGGCGAAAAGTTGTCAGAGGTGCAAAATCAATAAAGCACAGCCGGAAACACCAAAGATGGCACCTTTGCCTGCAGCTAGATTAGCATCATTCGAGCGTCCTTTCTCGTACGTCGGAGTTGACTTTTTTGGCCCGGTTCTAGTAAAAGTGGGGCGCAGTCAAGCTAAACGATGGGTGGCACTATTTACATGCTTGACAATTAGGGCGGTTCACCTTGAGGTAGCGCATAGCCTAAGCTCCGAGAGTTGCATCACTTGCTTTCGTCGTTTTGTTGCACGCCGAGGAGCACCCTTGGAGGTATACACTGATAATGGCACTAACTTCCAAGGTGCTGAAAAGGTACTCAGACAGCAAATCAGTAGCGGGCTAGCGGAAACCTTCACTAACTCGAATACAAAGTGGTTTTTCAATCCACCTTCCGCTCCGCACATGGGTGGCGCATGGGAGCGGATGGTACGCTCTGTTAAGGCAGCCATAATGAGTATCGATACCGGAAGGAAGCTGCACGACGAAGGTTTTTCAACGCTACTTACTGAAGCGGAAAGCATCGTCAACACTAGACCATTGACTTATTTACCACTAGAGTCGGAAGAACAAGAGGCTTTAACGCCGAACCATTTTTTGCTCGGGAGCAGCAGCGGAGTGAAGCAACCACCTGCGAATAAAACCGACGAACGCGAAGCTGTCCGTAACAATTGGAATCAACTTCGTCATCAGCTGGACATTTTCTGGTGCCGTTGGCTTCAAGAGTATTTGCCGACAATATGTAGACGTACCAAGTGGTTTAGCGATACCAAGCCTGTTGAAGTGGGTGATCTAGTCCTTATAGCGGAGGGTCCAAACGGAACAGTTGGCTGCGGGGACGTGTAGCAGAAACCCAAAGAGAACAGATGGACGGGTACGACGCGCAGCAATACAAACGAATTCAGGATTTATGAGAAGACCAGTTAGTAAGTTAGCCGTACTTAATGTTGATAGCCTGGGTAAAATTGTTCCGAGCATGCAGTATTACGGGATGGGAATGTTGCTGCACTTCCTGGCAACGCTGCACCAATCACTGGTTGTGTATGACGTACCAATACCTGAGCAATAAAGTGATAGGTAATACGGCTATATTAGAACTATATAATAAAGGTAAACAAACCGCTTGGAGAAACGGCAAAACGTGGATAGAGTTCAGCTTCCAAATAGTGAATTATTAGATTAGATTGCTTAAAACTACAAGAAATTATATTAATATTTGCTTGTACTACATTTATCTTTAATACTTCGTGAATTTCTACAATTATCAACGTAAGTTTGGAAATAATATTGAAAAATCATCGAACTGAATCGTAACCTAAAATTGATCCCTATAGCTCTAAGAGATGATCAATATTTCGGAGTATCATAATTAGATCCTGTTGGCTAAATTAGTTGAGTGCAGCGTGAGTAAAATTGAAATACTATACAGTTTTAGAAAATCAATTGAATTTGAATGATTGCAGTTTGCATAATTTGGAGAATCCATAGCTAAAAATCTACTTGTGAGAAAAGAACCCTACACTAAATTGTAAGTATTCTTCCAACAACAAAGAGAGCTTTTCCTGATTAAGAAATATAATTTTAGCTTAAGCTGGTCACGAACTAAGAGTTTCTAACTGCTGAAAGAAAGTGTAACTACGTGGTATTCTCGAACACCGGTAGTGATGTTGCTTTTACATCTATGCGAAAAAAAAACAATTATTCTTAACTGCAAATGAGCAATTTCGAAAATTGCTTAAATTCTCTTAAAATTTTGATAATATAAAGTATGGTTTAAGTTCAAATTTGTTTCGAAATTCCGCGGAATTCCGTTAAATTCCGTTAGAAGCTAGTTTTTTCTAGCGAATTTTTTGTAATTTTACGAAACGAAACGAAATCAAGAAATCAGATTTCGCCATGCTCAGATTCCGCGAAATTCCGCGGAATTTCGTTTCGAACCACCTGAAACGATTTTTTTCGAAATACCGCATATGCTTAGTGTCAAATGACCAGCCAAGGCAAAGTGCATAATAATAATCGATATGGCTGATGGCGCAAAGATGTTTTGGCATTTTTGTTACTCCAGTTGTCTCACTTCCAAATTACATTACTCTTTCTTTCATGTATGTTTTACAGTAAAAACTGAGACCTTGAAATGTATAAATAATAGATGAACCCCAATAAAGAGAGATTCTGATTCTAGAGCTCGACCCGACTGGTTCACCCCAGTTAGCTATCGACAACTTTAGTTCTTCAGTTGTTATTATTGAGACCCTAACTGGAACACACCAGTTAGACAATCTCGAGTGTAAAGAAAGTGTCCAAGAGTACGATATGATATTATAAGTAAAATAGGAAGAGCCGAAGGATCAAACAGCCACACACTTAGTTTTTATTTCTGCAGCTCGGCAAAAATCCGCACAGCCGTGCGCCAGCAAAATAAAAAAAATGATATTCCGGCAAAAATGATGCTTGTTAGCTGATTTTCGGCAAATTATTTGCTGATTTCCAGCAATTTTGACAGAAATTTTGGCAAAAAAAACATTTCTGCTGCGGCACGGTTGTGCGAATCTCGGTAAAAGTTGACCATTTTGCTGAGATCCCGGTAAAAAATTAAGTGTGCACGTCGCTATGAAAGCTTGGTAGTCACACGCCAGTTATCCCTGTGGTAACTTTTTTGACACCTCTTACTAGAAACTCGTGAGGATCGTGAGACCTAGCTTTTGCTGTCTCATTATATTTTGAACATCCAGATCAAGCCAGCTTTTGTCCTTATGCTCAGCGTGTGGTTTCTGTCCACACTGAGCTGACCTTTGGACACCCCCGTTATTGTTTTGGAGATGTACCGACCCAGTCAAATCTTCTTCCGTTCAAGTTTTTCCTCAGTTCGCACTACTCACTTCTCACTCCCTAGTTCTCATTCGATTTAATGACCTTCAGCCTAATGACCCAGCATCATACTAAATACATCAAATTGTAAAGCGTAACCTGTAACCTGTTGTTCAACCTATCTTTTTTTTTATTTTGCGAAATTACTGCATACAAAAGTGAAATACTTATTTCGTATTTCTATCACTAGATGATCTCTAGCCCATATGCTGTGCCCTTATCCTGTAATTGCTAGGATGGGCAGCACGTGGACTGCCAGGACAAAGGCCTCGGTAAGCTTGGCTAAGCAACGGCCTGCCGTGTGAGGATGGGTGCTTCAAATACCTCTTTTTTCGGCTAGCTGGGCCTGGAAAACCCCTTTGGTCTCAAGATCGGCTGGAGTGTTATCTACTATGCTAATCAGACCTCGGATATGTGGTAGTAATTAACAAAGCTCAGTGTTTCACAATATTGCAGTAAATTGCAGTATATTGCCCTAAATTGTACACGCTGTGTGGGTGTGTGTCAGAGTATTGTATTGTTATATATGAATCGTTATAACCAAGTACCTGGCCGGTAGACAATTTTATGCACTGGTACGATGAATGGTTGGGACTCGAGCCTCGTTCTCGTATGGTGGTTCTGTGAGCTGCTCTGGGTCGTCGGACGCGCAGGTCCAACAGCCATAGACGTTCGAGATCGTGTGGGTTAACTCGGGAGTAATAACCGGGCTACGTATGATAGCACGTGCCGTTTCTTGACGACAACTTCAGGCCCTGAAGGCTCTTCACCGTGGTGGTTTGCAGTTTGCACACTCTTTCAAACGGGCCCTGATTCTGGTTTAAATACTTGGACTCTAACGTAATTGGTATAGTTCACCACTTTCACACAATGGAAACTTTATTTTTATGGTTCGCGAAAAGCTCCGTCTGTGTCGATCAAAGTCTACTTTAGGAAAGAACTCTTTAGGCTACGAGTTTCTCTCATGTAGTAAAATAACGGGTGGCAACTAAAAAACAAAAAAGTACAGTTCAATTTGATATATGTTATAGCAAGAGTTGTCCTGTCTTCAAACTTAGACTAATGAATATTGGCATATGGTCCGTGGAGCATTTTTATTAGCATTATTATTCTGATAGAAAAGTATTGAAGTCATTCCAATTTTTTAGTTGCCACCCGTTATTAGTAACACAATAACCACGTTTACCAATCAGTTTCAACATTTCCAATTATATCAGTAACTACCGCATCATCCTGGCAACTCCGTGCAAGGCCTGGAACATATTTTCTTCTTCTTCTTCTACATCTTCTTCTACGATGGCTCTACATTTCAACTTTTCAATTTAGTATTCTATTAGCATTTCCTCAGTTATTAATTGATAGGTTCTCTATGCACACTGTCGTGACCCGGACGAGATATCTGTAGCGTGTAGCGTGTAGCGTGCTACACGCTTGAAAGAAATACACTACAAAGAGGTATATTGTAATTCTAAACTGAATGATTGCTAATAACACAAATGATTATTTTATTTCCAATACTTCGAAGACCTGATCTTATATACTACATTCTTCTCCTCCTCTACTCTGCAGGCATATAAGAAACAAAGATTGATTTTGTCGCTATGTCATGTTGATCTATTCA
The DNA here is from genome assembly GCF_024139115.2 of Armigeres subalbatus. Taxonomy (NCBI): domain Eukaryota; kingdom Metazoa; phylum Arthropoda; class Insecta; order Diptera; family Culicidae; genus Armigeres; species Armigeres subalbatus. The sequence continues at coordinate 146,375,770 of NC_085141.1, forward strand.
AAATCCTTTTCTAACTCAATTCAAATCCAAACCATCCAATCCAAATTCAAACTGAATCCGATCCAAATGTTATCCAAAATCCAAATCATATTCAAAACCCATTCGAATCCAATACAATTCCATATTCAAAACCAAAACAATACAAATCCAATCTAAATCCAATCCAAATTCAATCCATATCCAATCCAAATCGAGTGTAAGTAAAGTCCAAATCTAATCCAAATTCAATCCAAATCTATTCAAACTCAATCCAAATCCACAAATCCAATCCAAATCCAAACCAAATTCAATCCAAATCCAATTCAAACACAATCCAAATCCAATCCAGATTCAATCAGAATCCAGTCCAAAACCAATCAAAATCCAATCTATTCCAATCCAAATCCAATCCAAATCCAATCCAAATCCAATCCAAATCCAATCCAAATCCAATCCAAATCCAATCCAAATCCAATCCAAATCCAATCCAAATCCAATCCAAATCCAATCCAAATCCAATCCAAATCCAATCCAAAGCCAATCCAATCCAAACCAATCCAAATCCAATCCAAATCAATCCAAACCGATCCAAACCAATCCAAACCAATCCAAACCAATCCAAACCAATCCAAACCAATCCAAACCAATCCAAACCAATCCAAACCAATCCAAACCAATCCAAATCCAATCCAAACCAATCCAAACCAATCCAAACCAATCCAAACCAATCCAAACCAATCCAAACCAATCCAAACCAATCCAAACCAATCCAAACCAATCCAAACCAATCCAAACCAATCCAAATCCAATCCAAACCAATCAAACCAATCCAAACCAATCCAAACCAATCCAACCAACCAAACCAATCCAAACCAACCAAACCAATCCAAACCAATCCAAACCAATCCAAACCAATCCAAACCAATCCAAACCAATCCAAACCAATCCAAACCAATCCAAACCAATCCAAACCAACCAAACCAATCCAAACCAACCAAACCAATCCAAACCAATCCAAACCAATCCAAACCAATCCAAACCAATCCAAACCAATCCAAACCAATCCAAACCAATCCAAATCCAATCCAAATCCAATCCAAATCCAATCCAAATCCAATCCAAATCCAATCCAAATCCAATCCAAATCCAATCCAAATCCAATCCAAATCCAATCCAAATCCAATCCAAATCCAATCCAAATCCAATCCAAATCCAATCTAAATCCAATCTAAATCCAATCCAAATCCAATCCAAATCCAATCCAAATCCTATCCGATCCCAATTCAATTCAAATCCAATCGAAATCCATTTCAAATCCAATCCAAATCCAATACGAATCCAATCTAAATCCAATCCAACTCATATCGAAGCCAAATCCAATTCCAAATCTCATCAAAATCTAATCTAGTTCCAACCCATTTCCATCTTCTATGCAAAATCAATACAACTCCAATCCAGATCCTATCCAAATCCGATTCATATACAATTCAAATCCAATCCAAACCCAATCTAAATCCTATTCAAATCCAATCAAAATCCAAACCTAATCCAGTCATAATCCAATCCAAATCCTATTAAAATCCAATCCAAATCCAAATCCAAACCTATTTCAATCATAATCCAGTCCAAACCAAATTCAATCCAAATCCAATTCAAACCCAATCCAAATCCAATCCAGATTCAATCAGAATCTAATCCAAAACCAATCAAAATCCAATCTATATTCAATCCAAATCTAATCTAAATCAATTCCTATCCAAATGCCATCCAAAACCATCCAAGTCCAATCCAAATCCAGTCCAAATCCTATCAAAATCAAATCCAAATCCAATCCAAAACGAATCAAAATCTAATCTAAATCAAATCTAAACCAAATCTAATCCAAATTCAAATGCCATCCAGAACCAATCCGTCCCATTAAAGTTCAATCTAAATACAGTTCAAACCCATTTCAAATCTGATCCAAGTCCATTCAAAATTCAATCCAATCCCATCCAACTCATATCGAAGCCAAATCCAATTCCAAATCTCATCCAAATCTAATCTAGTTCCAACCTTTTTCATCTTCTATGCAAATTCAATTCAACTTCAATGCAGATCCTATCCAAATCCAATTCATATAGAATCCAAACCCAATCCCATTCAAATCCAATCCAAATCCAAACCTATTTCAATCATAATCCAGTCCAAACCAAATTCAATCCAAATCCAATTCAAACTCAATCCAAATCCAATTCAGATTCAATCAGAATCCAGTTCAAAACCAATCTAATCCAATCCAAATCTAATCTAAATCAATTCCTATCCAAATTTAAATGCCATCCAAAACCAATCCAAGTTCAATCAAAATCCAATCCAAATCCAGTTCAAACCAATCTATTTCCAATCCAAATCAATCTAGATTCAATCAGAACCAATCCAAACCAATCAAATCCAATCCAAACCAATCCAAACCAATCCAAACCAACCAAACCAATCCAAACCAATCCAAACCAATCCAAACCAATCCAAATCAATCAAACCAATCCAAACCAATCCAAACCAATCCAAATCAATCCAAACCAATCAAACCAATCCAAATCAATCCAAATCAATCCAAACCAATCCAAATCAATCCAAACCAATCCAAACCAATCCAAACCAATCCAAATCAATCCAAACCAACCAAACCAAATCCAAACCAATCCAAACCAATCCAAATCCAACCAAACCAATCCAAACCAATCAAACCAATCCAAACCAATCCAAACCAATCCAAATCAATCCAAACCAATCCAAACCAATCCAAACCAATCCAAACCAATCCAAACCAATCCAAACCAATCCAAACCAATCCAAATCAATCCAAACCAATCCAAATCCAATCCAAATCAATCAAACCAATCCAAACCAATCCAAACCAATCCAAACCAATCCAAACCAATCCAAACCAATCCAAATCAATCCAATCCAATCTAAATCCAATCTAAATCCAATCCAAATCCAATCCTAATCCAATCTAAATCCTATCCGATCCCAATTCAATTCAAATCCAATCGAAATCCATTCCAAATCCAATCCAAATCCAATACGAATCCAATCTAAATCCAATCCAACTCATATCGAAGCCAAATCCAATTCCAAATCTCATCCAAATCTAATCTAGTTCCAACCCATTTCCATCTTCTATGCAAAATCAATTCAACTCCAATCCAGATCCTATCCAAATCCGATTCATATACAATCCAAATCCAATCCAAACCCAATCTAAATCCTATTCAAATCCAATCAAAATCCAAACCTAATCCAGTCATAATCCAATCCAAATCCTATTAAAATCCAATCCAAATCCAAATTCAAACCTATTTCAATCATAATCCAGTCCAAACCAAATTCAATCCAAATCCAATTCAAACCCAATCCAAATCCAATCCAGATTCAATCAGAATCCAGTCCAAAACCAATCAAAATCCAATCTATTCCAATCCAAATCTAATCTAAATCAATTCCCATCCAAATTCAAATGCCATCCAAAACCTATCCAAGTCCAATCCAAATCCAGTTCAAATCCAATCTAAATCCAATCCAAATCCAATCCAAAACCAATCCAAATCCAATCCAAATTCAATCTAATCCAAATCCAATCCAAATTCAAATGCCATCCAAAACCAATCCGTGCAATTAAAATTCAATCTAAATCCAGCTCAACTCCAGTTCAAATCTGATCCAAGTCCATTCAAAATTCAATCCAATCCCATCCATTTCATATCGAAGCCAAATCCAATTCCAAATCTCATCCAAATCTAATCTAGTTCCAACCTTTTTCATCTTCTATGCAAATTCAATTCAACTTCAATGCAGATCCTATCCAAATCCAATTCATATAGAATCCAAATCCAATCCTATTCAAATCCAATCCAAATCCAAACCTATTTCAATCATAATCCAGTCCAAACCAAATTCAATCCAAATCCAATTCAAACTCAATCCAAATCCAATTCAGATTCAATCAGAATCCAGTTCAAAACCAATCTAATCCAATCCAAATCTAATCTAAATCAATTCCTATCCAAATTTAAATGCCATCCAAAACCAATCCAAGTTCAATCAAAATCCAAGCCAAATCCAGTTCAAATCCAATCTATTTCCAATCCAAATCCAATCTAGATTCAATCAGAATCCAATCCAAAACCAATCAAAATCCAATCTAAATCCATTCCAAAACTAATTTAAATCAAATTCTATCAAAATTCAAATGCCATCCAAAACCAATCCAAGTCCATTTTAAATCCAATCTAAGTCCATTTTAAATCCAATTCAAGTCCATTTCAAATTCAATCCAATTCGAATCCAAGACTAATCCAATTCCAAACCTCGTCCCAAAACTAATCCAGTTTCAATCCATTTCCATCTCTTATGCAAATTCAATTTACCTTCCATTTAAATCCAGCTCAAATACAATCTCCAAATCTTAATTTTAATTTCAATTCAATCTGAACTCTGTTTCCAAATAAACAACTCTAAATCTAACATCAAACCTTGCTTTTTTGCTATATATTCAATCTCAATGTTCAATATTTTGTTTATCTATTTTCTTCACTTTTTTCTGTCGCACACAACTCCACAACTGCCCGTCAAATCCACATCCAATTTGAATCCAGTCCAAATCAAATCCAAACCCATTTCAAATCCATGCTATATCCAATCCAAATCTAATCTAAATCCAATTCAGTTCCAATCTATGTAAATTAAATTAAAAACCAATCTAAATCTAGTCCAAGTCCAATCTCCAAATGTAATCTGCAAATTTTATTTTCGATTCAATCTGAATTCTGTTTCCATATAAACAACTTTAATTCCAACGGCAACTCCTATCTTAAATACGTGCTTGTCTTAATATACTTTCAAACTCATTACCAATATCAAATTTTTCGTTTATCTATTTTTCTCATTTTTCTGTGTTTCTGTGTTTTGTGTTTCCTCGGCCTACTCCACTGCCCTTCCGTCAGGGAGCCTACCGGAGACGCTAGCAATCTTTGTTTATTTCAATTCTTATTGTGCTCTCTTTTTTGCACTTTTCTGTCTCCCGGCCTACTCCACTGCCCTTCCGTCAGGGAGCCTACCGGAGACACTAGCATATTTCCACTTCTTTTTTAATGTTTAACATATGAATTTACCTATTTTATTTTCCTATTCTGCTTCAATCACAACACACACACAATCTACAGATAAAAAAAGCAATTTTAAAACTACCGGCTGCGTCATTGTCGTGACCCGGACGAGATATCTAGTCTCGACCGTTCGTCTTAACAATACTCAGCAAACTGAATATCACTCTGTTTTGACACTTTTATAGACGAATCCAAGTAAAAATAAGAAGAAGACACACGACGGTGTTAACTTTGACAGATCCTACAGGACAGCATAGGGAGATCATTTTAAAATGCTTATAATAAATTCTAGACAAAATGTAATTAAAATCTGATTGATGTACGGTACGGAAAAAGTTCTGAATTACATATCTGGAAGCTTATCTCAATTTTTCGAATATTTTCCAAAAATGTATCTATCATACAGTTCGGAACTTTTTCCGTACCATACATCAATCAGATTTTAATTAAATTTTGTCTAGAATTTATTATAAGCATTTTAAAATGATCTCCCTATGCTGTCCTGTAGGATCTGTCAAAGTTAACACCGTCGTTTGTCTTCTTCTTATTTTTACTTGGATTCGTCTATTCCGAACTGTTTCGATGGAGGCTATGAATCAAAATATATTGAAGTCTAAGGTAGCGTGCTACACGCTTGAAAGAAATACACTACAAAGAGGTATATTGTAATTCTAAATTGAATGATTGCTAATAACACAAATGATTATTTCATTTCCAATACTTCGAAGACCTGATCTTATATACTACACACACTATTACATGAGTATGTATCTTTTGTGTCAGTGGCGTAGCCAGAAAATTGGTCTGAAAGGGGTTTTCTGAACATTTTTTTTTCGAAAAAAAATTTTCTTACAAAAATGTTGTCTCTGGGGGGGGGTTTCATGCCCAAAACCACCCCCGTGGCTACGCCACTGTTTTGTGTCAAGTACAATGGATACACTATGCTCAGGGTGTCGAGAAAGTTTAAATAGAATCAAATAAATTGTCTTATTTTTTTTACAGTGCAGCTTTCCCATCCATATGTGATACCAAATCGCTGAGGTACTTTAACACTTGTTTGCTAGTACCGACATCGCAGCTTGTGTCGCAGGAGCTGCAGCAGTATTCTAAGCTCTGTCGGATGACAACCGAAAACTATAAATTTAATGTGCGGACGAAGAGAGAGCTACGGGAAGCTTCTCGACGTGTTCAAAAAGCCAAACCGAAAAAAAAACCACAGGCATTTTCCCAAAGAATGACAAACAGTTGCTGGGAAAATGGAGAAAAAAGAGCAGCTTCCAACGGGAGGCTTTGTGTTGTAGATGATATCGTGTCATGTTTACATTAAAATGTTAAATGGTGGTTGACTGTGTGGGGAGTTGTGATAATCTTACTTTTGTATTTGACACTTTCGAGATCGTTATGCAAGCTTACACAAGTGTGCTGCAGGTGCAAGAAGGAACAATTTGCCGGAAGCGCCGCTGTCACTCAGAAAATTTCATTAATTTCGTCGTTGGCAAATCCGCCGGAAGATTCGGTGAGGGTTGTTTGGTGGAAGATATCAATCTTCGATACCGATAATCCTTCGAGCAGTTGCTGACTGGAACGGAACAACCAAACCGTAAACGCTTTTCATTAATCACTGTCTGCAAACGTTGACTGACTCCGCTAAGAGGCCTCGTCCTCGTTTGCCGTTCCATTTCGCGATGATATCTCTTTTAGAGGAAAATTTTAATATTCATGAATCCTGTCGTTGGCTGGGTTGAAGTAGTTGATTTGCTTTCTTTCCGTTCTATCTCCGCAGAACTCTGGGAGTTCTCACATATCCCACAAACAATGATTCACAAACAAGGAAAAACAACCTTTTCCAGATTCATCGCATCTACACGCGTATCAGCATATTTTTAGGATTTCTGATTTATTCTGCGATCATCTTTCATCTCGGCCTCATTCGAATTAATCAGACTGGTGTAATCCGCAGTCCTTATGCTCGTCCGATTGAGGAATAATTTGTCCTTTACCGCCGATTGTGTTTGCTCACTCAATTCGCGCTATTCTCACACCATTGGTTTTATTCGCTATCTTCGATGAATCACAGTGGTGACAAACTGAGTGGAATTTGTTCTTAACTGTCATGCTCATATTTGAACGTCGCGAAATGGAACGGCAAACGAGATTTACACTAGGAATGATTAATTTATTTAATACTAGCAGACCCGACGAACTTCGTTTCGTCTACAATTGATTTATTCTCTGATTGGTTCTCGATTTATGAAGAAATGGATGTTTCATTTGTATGGGAGCCCCCCTTTCCGAAAGTGGGAGGGGTCTCAAACCATCTTAAGAACCTTCCCCGGCCCCAAAAACCTCTGCATACAAAATTTCACGCCGATCGGTTCAGTAATTTCCGAGTCCATAAAGGTCAGACAGACAGAAATTCATTTTTATGTATATAGATGATCCAGCACGCTTTTCGAACCTCCGTGCGAAGCAGCTATCCATAATAATGGTGCATTCAAGTTCCAAACAAGCTTGTTTTTTCGGCAAAAAATAGACATCTCCATCATTGGGGTTGATTTTCTGTTTGAGCGGTGATTTGATATTGGAATTCTGTAAATATTCTACCACTTGCGTATCGATTAAGTTACAACTCACCAAGGCGGAAAATTACATTAAACCATTTCCACCGGGCATAAAATCACGAAGATTTTAACGTGCTCGAAAAATTCTTTCGGTCTGCGTACAATCCTCTGCCACTGTGCGGCGCCGGCAGGATCAAAATGCGTGGCGTGACGCGGATGGCACTTTTCCATATTAGCTTCACGGCGGGGAATCGTCGTCGGTCGCACCCCGGCAGCCCAGGAAATTGATGGCGTCTTGATGCCGACGAACGCGACAGAGACAAATTTCTCTTTTATTCAATTCAATCCATCGCATCGCCTCGGTCTGGGATGTTCATCTCTTCATTCCGGACAAGACGACGCACGCTGAACGTTCTTTAGCTGCGGTATGTGGCAGTGGTGGCCAAGCGGCGGCTGGAATTGGGGATAGCAATGTCTGCCTTTCACTTTCGTTCAAGCGGAGATACACTAAATAGTTGGGAGAGGAAGTGCGAATTCTATGCATTTGTATACATTTGAATTTGGTATGAATATCTATTCAAACATCAGTTGGTTGTTGATTCTGGCGACTGCCTTTTATCCGATGAAGGTTTCTTTTTTCCGGAGCTAAAAGAGTGACAAGGTCACGCTCGGCTACTCCAGAATGAAGAAAGTGGTATGCATTAGTGTTACAGTGTTCTTATATGAAGATATGTATAGTCGTGGTTCTGCTAAACCGCACCAAGAGACTTTTTAACTTATTTGTGATATTTTGTTCGTAAGTTTCAATTCATACGTACATTTGTTGTACATTTAGAGTTGGGAGATATGCGGATTTGTGATCAATTAATCTGCTAAACGAAAACTTGGGCTGAAAAAAGAACAATTTTTTACTGGCGCTTGCAGAGCCCCTCCTACATGAACGTTGGAAAGAGTAAATACGTTTACAGGATAAGGTAAACGTGAACAAAATTTGGATCATCAGCAATTTGTTCAAACTTTCTTCTACCTCAATTGAATATCACGAATTTCACTGCCAGCTACCATAAACAACCACGAACGTACGGGCCACAATAATTACTGGCGAATAAAATTGAAGTGCTTCATGGAATATACGCATTTTTCATATATATAAATTCCAATAATAATCAATACAGAAATCAGAGTGACAGTGGAATTCTGCCGAATGTCTTCAAGAATTTCTTTCGTAATTCCTCCTAAAAATCTTACGAATTTCCACGGAATATTCTCCCATATTTCCACGGAGTTTACTGGGTATTCCGAGTTACCACGAAAAAACTTTCCCGAATCTTCTCGGATTTTTTTTTTCCATATTTCCTCGAGAAATGTCCACGGAAAGTTTTTTTTTATTTTCACGAGAAATTCTTCCGAATATCAAAGGAGATTTCTCTAAATTTCAAAATAAAAAAAACTCAAAGCTGTAACCCAATTTGTGTACAAACACAAAGGTGACGTAGGACTACGTACAAGTCTTTACATGTTATAATGACATTAGCAGTGAGTTTTGCGTAGCCAGTTAAAGTCTCGCAGCCTACAGACACGGACAAAACTAGCTCTGTACACATCGTTGATTCGTTCAGTCTCCCTGTACGGCTATGAAGCGTGGACGTTAAAAGATGCAGACTATCGAAATATTGTTATAGTTTTAATTGGCTTTTTTTTGGTGACAATTAAATCAAAACAGCAATTTAGCGTTACGCGTTTCGGCATACTACGCTTCAGTCATCATCAGACGCTACTAGCTGGCAACCTCCATGGTTTGTCTGACTGAACAGCTAGGAAGTTGCCAGCTAGTAGCGTCTGAGAATGGCTGAAGCGTAGTATGCCGAAACGCGTAACGCTAAATTGCTGTTTTGATTTAATTGTCACCGAAAAAAGCCAATTAAAACAACAAATAAGTTTCCACGGTGATTAAACCCCAGTCAGTATCGAAATATTGGACTGTTTGAGCGGAAAATACTGCGCATGGTGGAAAATGGAGAATAACGCAGACCCATCATAAATCACGATTTGTACAAAGTGTACAAAAATACCAAAGTAATAATTTAAATAGAATGTAGTTTGTCAACAAGTCTTGTCTTGGTATTCTAAAAGATGATACAAGTAATAATGATGCTTATAGCTTTTTTTTTAGATTACGAGATTTTCAAATTGATATTATATTAAACGACAACTTTGGCCTCAACTTATCATAGCTTTATCCTGATAAAGTTCATAAGCGGGATAGGCTCTCAAAATAGTGTTGGCTGTATTCTCAATATTTTGTAAGATACTTTGCCGTAATCTAAAAAAGTGACTTATACGCCAATTTTGAAAAATGTTATATTTTGATGCATACATCACTTTTTATATTACGGCAGTACTGTGAATTTTGTTCAGATTTTGGAACACATGTAATTGCAATGGTTCACTACACACTTAAAATAAATCGCAGATTTCTGTGAAATTTCACCGAAATCTCAACAGCAGAACTGTTCGGTTAATAATTTTAAAGATTTTCGGTGGTTTTGACAGTTGAACAAAGGAAAAATCGTCAAAAATTTGGTGAAATAATTACCGAACAAATCTGCTGTTGAGATTTCGGTGAATTGAAGCAAAATTCACCGAAATCTGTGAAATAATTTTAGTGTGTATGTTTGGCTTCTATTCTATCAAAAATGAACGCATTTGGGCTTCTGATTGATTACATGTTCACAATTTAGTTTCACCGGAGATAGCGAGTTTGACTCTCGGTCCGGTATAGAATGTTTTCGGGTTGGAAACTTCACGACGCCCTGGGCCCACGACACTGTGTATGCATTGTACCTGCGGGCATAGAAAAGCTTTCAAATTATAACTGAGGATATGCTAATAGAATACTAAGTTCCAAAGCAGGCCATGTTCCAGTGAGAATGAAGAGCCATTGAAAAAGAAGAAGAAAATTATTTTGAATTTTTTTTTCAATGGAAATACATCATTCCATAAAAGAATATGTACAAGATACGGTGTCAAGCTATTTGGCCGAATGTCGGTTTGCCGAATAGTTAAAAAAAATTACTTCAGATTACGAGTAGTGAAGAGGGGGGAGTGAGTAATGAGAAGTGAGAAGAAAAGAGTTGGAAGAGAAAACAGAACTAAGAACAGAGAACTCCCTTCTTCTTTCTTCTCAGTCTTACTCCTTCCTTTTTTCTTCTTCTTTATGACTTATTCCTTCTTTCTTCTTCCTTCTTCATATTTCCTTCTTCTATCTTTCTACACCCTTTCCCTTCTTACTTACTTACTTACTTACTTCTTTATTCCTTCTTCCTTTTTCCTTCTCCTTTCTTTTTTCTTCCTTCTACCTTCTTCCTTCTTCCTTTTCCCCTTTCTTTATTCCTTCTTCCTTTTTTCATGAATTTCTTCCATCTTTTTTCTTCCATCTCCCGTTTTTCTTCTTCCTTCGTTCTTCATTCTTTGTTGTTCATTCTGTTTCTTCGTCCTTCTTTCTCCCTTTTTACATTTTCTTTTTTTCATTCTTTCTTCTTCCTTCCTTCTTTCTCACTTTTATCCTTCTTCGTGATCTCCCAATTCTCTTAATTCTTCCTTTTCCTTTCATTTTTCTTTCTAATTCCTTCTTGCTTCGTTCTTCTTTCTTATTTCTTCTCGCTTTTTTTCTTCCTTCTTCCGTTTTCCTTCTTCCTTCCTGCTTGTTACCTTCTATCTAATTTCTTAGATCTTCATAATTCTTCCTTTTGCTTTCATTTTTATTTCGTACCCCTTCTTCTTTCTTTTTTCTTCCTTGTTCCTTCTTCCTTTCTCCTTTGGCCTTCTTCGTTCTTAATTCCTCCTTCTACCTTCTACCTTCTTTCTTCTTCCTTTGTCTCCCTTCCTTCTTCCATCTTCGTTTTTCTTTATTTCTTCTTAATTCTTCCTTCTTCCTACTTCCTTCCTATTTCTTCCTTTTTCTTCAATCTTCCTTCTTCTTTCTTCTTTCTTTCTTCTTTCTTTTCTTTACTTCTTTCTTCTTTTTCCTTCCTTCTTTTTCTTTCTTCCTACATCCTTCTTCCACTTCGTTCTTCCTTTTTTCTTCTTCCTTATTCTTTCTTCCTTCTTCCTTTTTTCCTTCTCCCCTCTTCCTTCTTCCTTTTGCTTTCTTCTTTCTTTTTTCTTCCTTGTACTATCTTCCTTCTCCCATTTTACCCCTTCCTGCTTCCTTCTTCGCTTTTTCTCATTCCTTCTTTTTTCCATCTCTCTTCATCCTTCTTCCATTATCTTTCTTTCTTCTCCCTTCTTTCTTCGTTCTTCGTTATTCATTCTTCCTTTTTCATTTTTATTTTTTCCCTCTTTCCTCTTCCCTCTCCCTATTTCCTTCTTCTTTCTTCCTTTGTCTTTTTTTTCTTTCTTCCTTTTTCCTACTTCCTTCTTTCCTCTTCCTCATCCCTTTTATTTCTTCCTTTTCTTTCTTCCTTCTTCTTTCTTTTTTTCTTCTATTTTCCTCTTTCTTCCTTCCCCCACTCTCTTCTTCGTTTTCCTTATTCTTCTTATATTATTTCTTCTTCCTTTTTCTTTTTTTTCTTTCTTTCTTCTTATTTCTTTCTTCCTTCTTCCTTCCTTATTTTTTCTTCTCCCTAAATTCTTAAGTCTTCTTAATTCTATCTTTCTCTTTCTTTTATCCTTTTTTCCCTTATTTTTTCTTCCTTCTTCCTTCTTTTTTCCCTTTTTCTTTATTCTTCCTTCCTTTTTTCCTTCTTCCTATTTCTCAAAAATTCTTCTTCCTTTTTACTCCATTTTTCTTGCTTTTTCGTTCTTCCTTCTCACTTCTTCCTTCTTTTTTTTCTTATGCCTTCTTCCTTCTTCCTTTCTTCCTTCTTCTTTCCTTTTTCCTTTTTTTTCTTCATTTTTCCTTCTTCTTTTTTTCTTTTTTTCTGTTTTTCCTTATTTTTCTTCTTTTTTACTTCTTTGTTTATTCTTCATTCATAGTTATTGCTTCGTATTGCTCACATCTCATTTCTTACCAAGAACTTCACACTACTCTTTTCTCATTTGTCACTTCTCACCAGTGGTGGAAATACTCACTTCACGAGCAAGAAAAGAATGTAATTGGACCTACCAAAAATGCCACACTCGCGCGAACCTACTGCCTGCATTTTTCTGGTGTTTGCTTTGCTCGCGAGTAGGGCAGAGCAAAGTAAAAAAAGCAAGGCAGTATTTTGTTCGCGAGTAAAAATCACGGTCGCGAGTATTTGTGGTTACTTCGAATACAATTTAGGGGCAGCAGGGACTATGTCCAAGGGCTTGACGATCCCTCCCCAGGCCTAGGCTAGGCTTCGCAGGTTGCAACAGGATAATCTACGATAAATTACATCCCCGCAACTTCGATGTCGTAGCGCTGCAGGAAATCTGCTGGACAGGGCAGAAAATGTGGAAAAGCGGGCATCGAGCGGCTACCTTCTACCAAAGCTGTGGCACCACCAACGAGCTGGGAACCGGCTTCATAGTGCTGGGAAAGATGCGCCAACGCGTGATTGGGTGGCAGCCAATCAACGCAAGGATGTGCAAGCTGAGGATAAAAGGCCGTTTCTTCAACTATAGCATCATTAACGTGCACTGCCCACACGAAGGGAGATCCGACGACGAGAAAGAAGCGTTCTATGCGCAGCTGGAGCAGACATACGATGGATGCCCAATGCGGGACGTCAAAATAGTCATCGGTGACATGAACGCTCAGGTAGGAAGGGAGGAAATGTATAGACCGGTCATCGGACCGGATAGTCTGCATACCGTATTGAACGACAACGGCCAACGATGCATAAACTTTGCAGCCTCCCGCGGAATGGTAGTCCGAAGCACTTTCTTCCCCCGCAAGAATATCCATAACGCCACATGGAAATCGCCTAATCAAGTAACGGAAGACCAAATCGACGGTAAATTCTTCTCCGACATCACGAACGTACGCACTTACCGCAGTGCGAATATTGAATCCGACCACTACCTCGTTGCAGTATGTCTGCGCTCAAAACTCTCGACGGTGATCAACACGCGTCGAAGTCGTCCGCCGCGGCTAAACATTGAGCGGCTACAAGACGGTAGACTAGCCCAAGACTACGCGCAGCAGCTGGAAGTGGCACTCCCAACGGAAGAGCAGCTAGGCGCAGCATCTCTTGAAGATGGCTGGAGAGGTATTCGATCCGCCATTGGAAGCACCGCAACCGCTGCACTAGGCACGGTGGCTCCGGATCAGAGAAACGACTGGTATGACGGCGAATGTGAGCAGTTAGTTGAGGAGAAGAATGCAGCATGGGCGAGATTGCTGCAACACCGCACGAGGGCGAACGAGGCACGATACAAACGGGCGCGGAACAGACAAAACTCGATTTTCCGGAGGAAAAAGCGCCAGCAGGAAGATCGAGACCGTGAAGAGACGGAGGAACTGTACCGCGCTAATAACGCACGAAAGTTCTATGAGAAGTTAAACCGTTCACGTAAGGGCCACGTGCCACAGCCCGATATGTGTAAGGACATAAACGGGAACCTTCTTACAAACGAGCGTGAGGTGATCCAAAGGTGGCAGCACTACGAAGAGCACCTGAATGGCGATATGGCAGACAACGGTGGCGGTATGGTAATGAACCTAGGAGCACGCGCGCAGGACATGCGACTTCCGGCTCCGAATCTCCAGGAAATCCAGGAGGAGATCGGCCGGCTGAAAACAACAAAGCCCCTGGAGTTGACCAACTACCAGGAGAGCTGTTCAAACACGGTGGTGAGGCACTGGCTAGAGCGCTGCACTGGGTGATTACCAAGGTTTGGGAGGATGAGGTTCTGCCGCAGGAGTGTATGGAAGGTGTCGTGTGTCCCATTTACAAAAAGGGCGATAAGCTGGATTGTAGCAACTACCGCGCAATCACATTGCTGAACGCCGCCTACAAGGTTCTCTCCCAAATTGTATGCCGCCGACTAACACCAATTGCAAGAGAGTTCGTGGGGCAGTACCAGGCGGGATTTATGGGTGAACGCTCTACCACAGACCAGGTGTTCGCCATAATGCCGCGTCAGGTATTGCAGAAATGCCGCGAATACAACGTGCCCACACATCATCTATTTATCGACTTCAAAGCCGCATATGATACAATCGATCGGGACCAGCTATGGCAGCTAATGCACGAAAACAGATTTCCTGATAAACTGATACGGTTGATCAAGGCGACGATGGATCGGGTGATGTGCGTAGTTCGAGTTTCAGGGGCATTCTCGAGTCCCTTCGAAACGCGTAGAGGGTTACGGCAAGGTGATGATCTCTCGTGTCTGCTATTCAACATCGCTTTGGAGGGAGTAATACGAAGGGCAGGGATTGACACGAGTGGTACGATTTTCACGAAGTCCGTCCAGTTATTTGGTTTCCCGACGACATTGATATCATGGCTTGAGAGGATGGAGGAAGCCTACATCAGACTGAAAACCGAAGCTAAACGGATTGGACTAGTCATCAACACGTCGAAGACGAAGTACATGATAGGAAGAGGCTCAAGGGAGGTCAATGTAAGCCACCCACCGCGAGTTTCTATCGAAATCGAGGTGACGAAATCGAGGTGACGAAATCGAGGTGGTTGAAGAATTCGTGTACTTGGGCTCACTGGTGACCGCCGATAACGATACCAGCAGAGAAATTCGGAGGCGCATAGTGGCTGGAAATCGTACGTACTTTGGACTCCGTAAGACGCTCCGATCGAATAGAGTTCGCCGCCGTACCAAACTGACTATCTACAAAACGCTTATAAGACCGGTAGTTCTCTACGGACACGAGACCTGGACGATGCTCGTGGAGGACCAACGCGCACTGGGAGTTTTTGAAAGGAAAGTGTTGCGTACCATCTATGGTGGGGTGCAGATGGCGGACGGTACGTGGAGGAGGCGAATGAACGACGAGTTGCATCAGCTGTTGGGAGAACCATCCATCGTTCACACCGCGAAAATCGGAAGATTGCGGTGGACCGGGCACGTAGCCAGAAAGTCGGACAGTAATCCGGTGAAAATGGTTCTTGACAACGATCCGACGGGAACAAGAAGGCGAGGTGCACAGCGGGCAAGGTGGATCGATCAGGTGGAGGACGATTTGCGGACCCTCCGCAGACTGCGTGGTTGGCGAAGTGCAGCCATGGACCGAGCTGAATGGAGAATACTTTTATGTGCAGCACAGACCACTCCGGCCTTTGTTTGATAATAAATAAATAAATCGAATACAATGGATAAATTTCACTAAGCATATGCGGTATTTCGAAAAATTTCGTTTCAGGTGGTTCGAAACGAAATTCGGCGGAATTTCGCGGAATTTCAGCATGGCGAAATCAGATTTCTTGATTTCGTTTCGTTTCGTAAAATAACAAAAATTTCGCTAGAAAAAACTAGCTTTTTACGAAATTTAACGGAATTCCGCGGAATTTCGATACAAATTTAGACTTAAACCATTCTGTCTCGTACAGTAGTGTATTATCAAAAATTTTGGCTGCGCCGCTGAACGAAAGCATACAGTTGTTTTCAACACTTAATGTTATACAAATTTTCATTCAACGCTTACCACATAATCCCATTCTGAGTCGACAAATACGTATTTAATTTTCATCTATAAAACGTCTTTAGTGTTTTGTTAGAAATGTCTATTCTATCCTATTTTTTCAAAAGAGATCCGACTCAATATTTAAGACGTCAGGCTCAGAGTATAAATATAATCTAGTGGAGAACTTTATTTAATTAAAAAATCACGATTATAAAGATATATAAAAAAATTAAATGTAATCAGATCCAAATTTGATCAGTACAACTTTGTCAAAGAGGCAAATCCGTGGCGTGGATTCCGGAGGCCCTTGTGAATTATTTTTAGAGCGCCTCTTTCTTATTAACGGCCGACTCCTTCATCTCTTATGTCTCAAACCAGTGGTAGCATTGCGTATCTCGACTCGAAATGAGCAAACCCTGCAAACTGTCATACGGAAGAGCTATCGAAAAAAGATGCACAATGAGGCCCCAGCACTATAGGATTTCGGGCGGTCATTAATCGAAAATGTCATGTCTTCCGAATTATTTTAAAATATTTTCTCTCCATTGTCAATACTCTAATTAAGAGAAATTCTGAATTTGAAGTCTCTAGGTGCACTAGTTCCAAAGATATAAGGTGGCAAAGTCAGAAATGGGTAAAAAAGTTAGCAAATTTTCTGAAAAAATATTTTATTTTCAACTATTTATTGAAATATTTTTTAAATGTTTTTTCTTCAATGTTAATACATCATTACAAAGGTTATTGTATAAGCTTTTATATTGTGTGCAAAATCTAATGGTTACACTGTGAAATAAAATTGAAAAAATGCGGAAGCAATATTTTTTCCAAAACGACGCTATTTTCAACTTTGATAGTGAAGAACTTTTTTCCTCAGGAATCCCAGGGTTCTTTTATGATACACATCAAGGACAAAGCTTCGACTAAAATGTCCTGAAAGAATTTCTTGCCAGTATTTGCAATTAACAGAGTTAAGTCACTCTGATTTTTTTCATTTGTTTTTTACCGTGTTTTGCCTCTCTCGTACTCCAAGGTTAATGCTCATTCCAAAAACGAATGTTTGATAGAAGGCCCGGAGACCACTAGTGATATATATCAACTAACTCAGCGCGAAGAATTGAGGTGATGTCTGTATGTGTGTGCATGCGCGTCTGTATGTATGTGCGCAAAAGAACGCAATCGCCATTTAGACACTTATTTGTGTCCGATTTTCTCGCAACAAGTTTCATTCGACGGAAATCTAGTCCCATCGTTTCCTATTGAAAATGGGTCAGACTGAACTATGCGCTCAAAGGGTATGGTCAAAATACATTTATTGGTAATAACTTCGACTTTATTTATAACCATTTGAGCTCATTTAATTAACTTTTCAAAGGAGTAAATGAATAAAACCCCAATGCAATGCAGCACAACGGTAACGGAAGGATTTAACAGTTCGCTCATATATTTCCTGTCAAATTTTACCGTTTCCGTCGCCATTCCGCTGAAATGCGTTTGGGGCTTGAGTGGTTTGAGTCATTCTCTAAACCTAATTTTCTGAGCTATTCATTAGCTACTGATGGAGAACTAAATATGAGATTTCATAATATGTAAATATTTATAAATCTCCTGGAATCAATAATTCCCGACATGTTTATTGCAAAAGTAAAGACGAACAATATCTTAGTTAGAACGGAGCGTATGAAATTCCTGCTAGTGTTCATGAATGTCTGGCTAATGGTAGGGAAATATTTATTCACTCATCTACACTTTGAGGTTCACTGGCTGAACAACCAGCGGAAAGTCAATATAAACAGTTGAAGAAATTTAGAACTCATAATGCAAGAAAATGATCAAGAGAGGCAAATGTTGACATTTTCCTTCGTGCCTTACATGAATCAGATCCATTTTAAGCGCGATTTGGATAACGAGGAGACGTTGGAAACAAATTTTCACTTAGTTATTCTTATGCCATGCGTAATTTTGTAATATTTGAAGATTTTCAAAAGTTCTTTATCTTCTAATACTTTAGATGAATTTATCTCATCTTCCATCGTTGATGGAATTGAAGAAAATATCATTGAAGACTTAAACCTTGACACAGAAAAGAATGATGCTGTATATAACTTGTAGAAATCATGAAAACAAATCAAAAGTAATTCAAATAGTGTTGTTATTTAAATTAAAATAATTTTGCTTTTCGGAAGAATGGAGCATTCTTACATTCCACAATGAATGTCCACATTTTTTGAGAATATATTAATCTCATTTTTGAATAACTTGTACACGTAAAAATGTCATGGGATTGCGATTTCTAATTTGCTAATACCCTTTTTCAAAAGTTATTTTCAATTCTGATTATTTGATTAACATTTAATGCTTTATGATCCTTCAGATCCTAGTACTTTGTCAAACAAATTGTTCTAAATACAAATTGTGAGGCATGAGAGTGAGAACAAAAAATATCACGGAATGTCATGAAATTAATGTCATTTAACATGATCGCCGCCATAATGTCCATAAATTGCTGAACTTAGTTTTTGTACAGCCCCCTTCCTTCTCCTTAAGAAAACGCACGAAATTTCAACTTCCCAAATAGGTTTGCTTTGTCACGTTAATCGAACCTATGAAAAAAATAATTACGTAATTCATAGACGATCCCCAAAGGGGGGGGGGGTGGAAATTGTATATTCATGCTATTTCGACCATACACAGCTAAAACTAAGTGGAAAATCACTTTAAAAGTCCAATTTTATTTTTGACCGCTCGCTTGTATGGGGATCCCCCATAGTGCCCAGGTTGAGGCGCATGACTAAGCACCGCTTAAGCGTTAAGTAGGCCCCAAGGAAAACATTATTAATAAACGAAGCACATTGATTAAACGAACTTGGATTGATTTGAAACACGGTTTTCGTCTTTGAGTTTTCATAATAACTTTTGTTTACTATAAATATTTAGTCGCCTACCAAGGTGGCTTCACATGAATTATCTTTTCAACAAACCAAAGATTCCTTTCTCGTGGCGGTCACGGGGATGCAGAGCATTCCTCGGTCTCTTATAATAATGAGTGTCAAACCAATTTTTGTCTCCTAATCCTAAATCTCACTAGATAGAAAATAAAATCTATGCCTTCATTTTGTGGTTTTGAGTTAGCTCACTGATTGTATGGCATTTGCCACAAAACCATTTGCCAGAATCAGTTTATCAGAATGATTTTTACCAGAAACACATTCCCCAGAATGGACCATATGCCAGAATAGACCATTCTCCGGGACGTAATTTTCGTAACGTAATGTACAATTGCCCAGAAATAGTAAAACTCTGAATTACGATTAT
This sequence comes from Armigeres subalbatus, assembly GCF_024139115.2. NCBI lineage: Eukaryota > Metazoa > Arthropoda > Insecta > Diptera > Culicidae > Armigeres > Armigeres subalbatus. Next base: position 146,395,323 of record NC_085141.1, read on the forward strand.
TATTGGTGGAAAGAAGTATAGAAAAAGTATTATATAAAGAAGGTAATTTTGTAAAACGTGAATTTGAAATTATTTACTAATAAAAGGATTTTCTGTATAAAGTAACCCCCCGCTTATTCGGAACTCGCTAATCCGACGACTCGTTAGTCCGGATCTCGTTAAGTCGGAATTCTCCGGATTAAAAATATCAACACCCATTTAAAGACATTATGCCGTCAGTTTTTAAATTTGTGCTGTGATTTTGTTTTGATTCATTTGATGGATTTGACAGTCGGATTAACGACAGAAACCTCGATAGTCCGGCAATACATTTGTCGAATCACCAGGGTATATTGTAATTATTTTCATAAAAGGGACTACCTAACATATTAGAAAATTTTGCGAAAGATGAATACTTTTATCAAAGAAATACATTCATATTTATCTAATACCAAACGAACTGTTTACGAATGGATATCATATTTCTTTGCCTCATTCCAGACGCAGACTTCATTTCAAAAATTGAATCATATCTTCAATTTGATAATATCACTTTAAGTCATACCAGACAGATTTCTGCTTTGATAAAAGACATGGTGTCTACAAGTCTAGGCAAAATGTCTGCTTCTAAAGAAGAAATCATATCCTAAATATGATTCATTTCATTTCATTTTCATTTATTTAGTTTACATCTAAACAGATAACACTGAATCAACAATTTGACGCCACAATACACGGTTCGAGGCCACATCTCTCCATCCTCGAATACGCCCCACGCTCGCCAAGTCGTTCTGCACCTGGTCTGCCCATCTCGTTCGCTGCGCTCCACGTCGTCTCGTACCTGCCGGATCGGAAGCGAACACCATCTTTGCAGGGTTGCTGTCCGGCATTCTTGCAACATGCCCTGCCCATCGTACCCTTCCGGCTTTAGCTACCTTCTGGATACTGGGTTCGCCGTAGAGTTGGGCGAGCTCATGGTTCATTCTTCGCCGCCACACACCGTCTTCTTGCACACCGCCAAAGATGGTCCTAAGCACCCGTCTCTCGAATACTCCGAGTGCTTGCAAGTCCTCCTCGAGCATTGTCCATGTTTCATGTCCGTAGAGGACAACCGGTCTTATAAGCGTCTTGTACATGACACATTTGGTGCGGTGACGAATCTTTTTCGACCGCAGTTTCTTCTGGAGCCCGTAGTAGGCCCAACTTCCACAGATGATGCGCCTCCGTATTTCACGACTAACGTTGTTGTCAGCCGTTAGCAAGGATCCGAGGTAGACGAATTCCTCGACCACCTCGAAGGTATCCCCGTCTATCGTAACATTGCTTCCCAGACGGGCCCTGTCGCGCTCGGTTCCGCCCACAAGCATGTACTTTGTCTTTGACGCATTCACCACCAGTCCAACTTTTGTTGCTTCACGTTTCAGGTGGGCGTACAGTTCTGCCACCTTTGCAAATGTTCGGTCGACAATGTCCATGTCATCCGCGAAGCAAATAAATTGACTGGATCTGTTGAAAATCGTACCCCGGCTGTTACACCCGGCTCTCCGCATGACACCTTCTAGCGCAAGGCACGAAAGTCCATCATCTTGTCTTAGTCCCCGGCGCTATTCGAACGAACTGGAGTGTTCGCCCGAAATCTTCACACAGTTTTGCACACCATCCACCGTTGCTTTGATCAGTCTGGTAAGCTTCCCAGGGAAGCTGTTCTCGTCCATAACTTTCCATAGCTCTACGCGGTCTATACTGTCGTATGCCGCCTTGAAATCAACGAACAGATGGTGCGTTGGGACCTGGTATTCACGGCATTTTTGAAGGATTTGCCGTACAGTAAAGATCTGGTCCGTTGTCGAGCGGCCGTCAACGAAGCCGGCTTGATAACTTCCCACGAACTCGTTCACTAATGGTGACAGACGACGGAAGATGATCTGGGATATCACTTTGTAGGCGGCATTAAGGATGGTGATCGCTCGAAAGTTCTCACACTCCAGTTTGTCACCTTTCTTGTAGATGGGGCCTATAACCCCTTCCTTCCACTCCTAGCTGTTCGGTTTCCCAGATTCTGACTATCAGTTTGTGCAGGCAAGTGACCAGCTTTTCCGGGGCCATCTTGATGAGCTCAGCTCCGATACCATCCTTACCAGCTGCTTTATTGGTCTTTAGCTGTTGAATGGCATCCTCAACTTCCCTCAAGGTGGGGGCTGGTTGGCTTCCATCGTCCGCTGAACTGACGTAGTCATCTCCTCCGCTGCCTTGGCTTTCACTGCCTGTACTCTCAGCGCCATTCAGACGTTCCTCGTAGTGCTGCTTCCACCTTTCGATCACCACACGTTCGTCCGTCAAGATGCTCCCATCCTTATCCCGGCACATTTCGGCTCGCGGCACGAAGACTTTGCGGGATGCGTTGAGCTTCTGATAGAACTTGCGTGTTTCTTGAGAATGGCACAGCTGTTCCATCTCCTCGCACTCCGCTTTTTCCAGGCGGCGTTTCTTCTCCTGAAAAAGACGGGTCTGCTGTCTCCGCTTCCGTCTATAACGTTCTGCGTTCTGCCGGGTACCTTTCTGCAGCGCGACCGCCCACGCTGCGTATTTCTCCTCCAGAATCTGTCTGCACTCTTCGTCGAACCAATCGTTCCGTCGACTAAATATGATAATAAAGAGAAATTTGGAACGGCACTAATGCTGGGGTATTGCCTTTTCGCCAATTGTAAACGGGAAAGCGGTGATTTATCACCGACTGCTTCTTTTGTTACTACAGTGACCTGCATAATATAAATCACACTTACAGTTTTTCATACAAAATGGTCAATTTTGGAGATATATATCTCGGTTGCGTGTGAACCAATTTTGTAAAATGTAAAATCAATTCAATAAAAATTCCGCGGAAAAAAAATTAAAATTTCGTTTCGTTTCGTAAAATTTCGAATTAAATGGACCTTGATTTCGTATCGTTTCGAAGTCTCGAAAGTAAATATATATTTCGTTTCGTTTCGTTTCGAGTCAACATACACATTTTAAATTTCGTTTCGTTTCGTTTCGTTATGAAAAAGTATCTTATCGCATACCCTTAAATTTCACTTGCGATAAACACAATAACGATAAACAAAGGTGTTCTTGCTCGAACACCCGTGATAAACATGTTCCGAGGTTGTTTTATGACATTTCGCAAATTAAGCCGAGGTTCACAAGGTTCACAGATTTCCACCACTGCTTCTCACTTCACACACTCATATCAAAACGTATTTCAACTATTCGGTCAAATGGAATTCAGCCAAAAGACCATTTCGGCCAAATGGCATTCGGCCCAATGGATTTAGGCAAATGGGGGAAGGGTCGTTTGGCCGAAAACCGTTCGGCTGAATACCATTTGACCGAGACTAGGCCGAAAAGGTCATCTGGCCGAACAGACCATTAGGGCGATAGACATTTGGTCGAAAGGGTCATATAACAGAATAGGTCATTTGGTCGGATAGGTCATTTGGCTGAATAGGCCATTCCTCACTTCTCACTGTGAAAAGTGAGTAGTACGAGGTGGGTAGTAAAACGTCTCGTTTCTCACTTCGCACTACTCACTTTTCACAGTGAGAAAGGGGAAAATAAGTAGTTAGAAGTAAGACGTCTCACTTTTCGGCATATAACATCATGGCATCATTGCAGTGAAATGTGGTCCTTCCAGGATTCTGAAACACTAGCGAATCTAGCGGTGGAAGTCAAGCTTTACTGAACAACGCGCATAAGATAGAGCAGCATCGAATGCTTGGTTGTCTCTTTCTTTCGCCTTGGATACACGGGAGAGCCGTTCGTCGATTGTTGATACTCGAAAAGTCTACTTTGAAACTTTGTTTGCAGTTTGTTCTATGATTCCTATCTGTTTTGTGGTTTCGGTATAGTGGTTTGTTTGGCGGGCTAGGGACAAAAGTTCGAAAAACAAAAGGTTGAAAGACAAAAGATCAAAAGACAAAAGGTTGAAGGGACTTATGGTCGGAAAGGACAAAAGGTCGAAAGGTACAAAAGGTCGAAAGGAACAACAGGTCGTAAGGACACAACTTCGAACGGGACAAAAGGTCGAAAGAGACAAAAGATCGAAAATAGCAGAAGATCGAAATAGACAAGAAAGTGAAACGAGAATAATCAATCTCACACAACAGAAGTTTTCAAAATCAACAATTATTTTTATCTCTGACAGAACTATCTCTATAATATTGTTTCATAGTAATTACTCCTGCTTTAAAAATTGCTCATTCTTCAACTTTGATGAGATGAGTGTATTACTTAATTTTGGTATTGCCTAATTTTGGGTCACCTCATTGAAGGTGATATTAGTTTGAAATATCATCCGTTGCACAATGGGGAAAATGTTGCATGTGTCGGGCAAAATTCAATAACTCAAAAGGCCGCTGGACGAAAATTGTGACCAAGAACTTTTCTTAAACAAAATATTCCCAGGAATCGAATGGGGCTCAGTTCGGGTTCGGCACGCCATTCCTAATAGGACTTTTTAGACGTTTTTCCCCAACTTCCCCCAGAACTTTGGTATTATGAACGGAATGCAGCCGTTATAAGCAGTTTACGACATATTTCTGATTGAATCTGAATGATTAGAATATTGTTGGGTAAGCGCAGTGTTATTTTATCTGGAAAGTATGTTAGTTTTAGGGGAATGTGGGGTAAAATAGTCTCATATATTATATACATACAAATGGATTTCTGTCGGTCTGTCTAATCATTAAAGACTCGGAAACTACTGAACCATTCGGCGTGAAATCTAGTATGCAGATGTATTTGGAGTCGAGAGGGATCTTATGATGTTTGAAGATCCCTCCCTCTTTTGAATGGGGGGCTTCCACATAAATGAAAAATTACAGCATAACTCGAGGACTATTCAAGCAAATGCAACCAAAGATGGCACGTTAAGGTTTTTGAAGTCAGGTAATGTTTCTGTGGTGGTTTGTGACCCCTCCCTTTTCTAGAAGGGGGGGCTCTCATACAAATGAAACATAAATTTCTGCATAATTCGGAAACTAATCAAGCAACCAAGGAACCAAATTTAGCATGTTGGATAAAATAGGCAAGAAATGTTTTCGTGTTAGTTCGTGAACCCTCTCCTCTCTGCTAGGAGTGGGGGGGGTCTCCCATACTTATGGAATCGAAATTTACACATAACTCATAAACTAATCAAGCAAATGGAACCAAATTTGGTATGTTAAGGTTTTAGAAGTTTGCAAATATTTCTGTGGTGGTTCGTGACCCCTCCCCCTTCTGGAAGGGGAGGCTCTTATATAAACTAAACAAAAATTTCTGCAAAATTCGGAAACTAATCAAGCAAATGGAACCAAATTTGGCATGTGGCGGATATAATAGGCAAGAAATGCTTCCATGGTAGTTCGTGACCCCTCCCCTCCATGGAAGAAAGGGGAGAGGCTGCCATACAAATGAAATTTCTACATAACTCAAAAACTAATCAAGTAAATGGAACCAAATTTGGTATGTTAAGGTTTTTGAAGTCTGGAAATATTTCTGTGGTGGTTTGTGACCCCTCCCCATGCTGGAAAGGGAGGCTCTCATTTCATACAAATGTTATTCATTGCGGCTAAAGACTTAGAAGATCCGATTGAACACTTGAATGCTGAGTTGCATTCTTCAAGTAGATGGTGGAAGTACAACCAGTTAAAATTGAAAGTATATGATTATTTCGCAAAATCGTTCAATTGATGATGTTTCGGTGAAAAGTGAGGATAAAACGTCGCATACGAGAAATTAAATATCTTAAATAAATATCTGTGCACCACCACAGAAACATTTCTTGCCTTCAAAAACTCTTACATACCAAATTTGGTTCCATTTGCTTGATTAGTTTTCGAATTATGCAGAAATTTGTGTTTCATTTGTATGAGAGCCCCCCCTTCCAGAAGGGGGAGGGGTCACGAACCACCACAGAAACATTTCCTGACTTCAAAAACCTTCACATACCAAATATGGTTCCATTTTCTTGATTAGTTTATAAGTTATGTGGAAACTTCGATTCCATTAGTATTGGAGCCCTCCCGCTTTCTTGCAGAGAGGGGAGGGCTCACGAACTACCACAGAAACATTTCTTGCCTATTATATAAACCACATGCCAAATTTCGTTCCATTTGCTTGATCAATTTCCGAATTATGGAGACATTCATGTTTCATTTATATGAGATCCTCCCCTTCTAGAAGGGGGAGGGGTCACGAATCACCACAGAAACATTTCTTGACTTCAAAAACCTTAACATGCTAACTTTGGTTGCATTTGCTTGATTAGTCCTCGAGTTATGCTGATTTTTTTTATTTATTTGGAAGCCCCCCATTCAGAAGAGGAAGGGGTCTCCAAAAATCATAAGAACCTTCTCGACTCCAAACACATCTGCATACTAGATTTGATGCCGAATGGTTCAGTAGTTTCCGAATCTATAATGATTAGACAGACAGACAGAAATCCATTTGTATGTATATAATATATGATACTATTTTACCCCACATTCCCCTAAAACTAGCATACTCTCCAGATAAAATAACACTACGCTTACCCAACAATATTCTAATCATTCAGATTCAATCAGAAATATGCCGTAAACTGCTTATAACGGCTGCATTCCGTTCATAATACCAAAGTTCTGGGGGAAGTTGGGGGAAAACGTCCAAAAAGTCCTATTAGGAATGGCGTGCCGTACCCGAAATGAGCCCCATTCGATTCCTGGGAAAATTTTTTTTAAGAAAGGTCTTGGTCACAATTTTTGTTCAGCGGCCTTTTGGGTTATCGAATTTTGCCCGAAACATGCAACATTTTCCCCATTGTGCGTTGGTTCTCTGTGTAGTTACAGCAGACCTGGAAATATCGAAGTAGCAACCGAGGGCATTCGATCATGCTCATGCTTGTGTTCCAACATCTAACGGTTTCATCTATTAAGTTTGATTATGTTAGTATACTCGATATGTATCCGTTCACTATACTATTCAATATTTTCGAGGTCTACGAAAATTTTCAAGAGTGAAGGAAGTTTTCTTTGGTCTGTGAGAAGAGGGAGTCAGATTGTCCAAAGAAATTAAAAAAATGTCAAAGTGGTCTACGAAAAAATGTCAAAGTGGCCTCTTATGGGACATTATATTGATTGGTAAGTAAACCAGTTGACGTTGGGTAGACTCAACATTTATTGGGTATTATGTAATTAGCCTATTGACCCGTAATTCCACCCAAGCGTAATTGCTTATAAGTTTCCAATAATTCCTCTTTTGCGATTATTTCATTATCAGTTTTTATAGTTCATTGTAATCAATAAGTTTTAACGAGCTAAACGTGACTTGAATTTATTTCCGATTCATACGCCAAAGTTCAACCTGTGGCGGTGAACAGTTTTGCAGCTTGCCATCATCATCTTCCACCAGAAGCCGAACCAACTACATCCATCGTACGCGCGTTCTCAAAAACCATGAGCCTACCCTTCTCCGATCCAGCCGAGAGACCGCATCGTAAGTTAAATGTCGACGAGGTGGGAATGGGAAACGGTGTTAATAAAAATTAAATTTTAACTTTTACGACTGTAAAATTTTCTTTCACTGCTACCACAGTTCGATCGCCACAAGTGCACTTGCTTAGAATGCGATTCTACAACTGGTCGGTCCGGAGGATGGTTCATTATGCGGACCAATTCGAGGCAGATGGAGTAGCACCGTTGGCTGGTCCAAATGATTCCGAGGAATTCGTCTGTTCGAACATCATAAACCTGTCATAACTTCATTGTGTTGCCTGGTGCCCCGGACATAAGCTTTCGAATTCCCCCGCGTCAATGATGCTCATTGCAAACAGGTCACGTCCTCCTCAGGTGGATTCGGGACTCAAAACATGGCTCGCTCATAATAAACTTCGCATCAGTTACTCCCTCCAGTGTGGAGAACAGACAATTTTCGTGTGTGTCATTTCACGGTTCTATGCAAATTTGCGTAACACATCAACACCTCCTCTTAGTGAACCTCGATCCAGGCCTCGGAGGATGGTATAAGAGCCTGCCAGTCGCAACACATGTAGGTAATTTATCTTCAGGCCATCCCTTTCTTGGGTTCGGTTTCGTTTAAGAAACGACTTCCTTATGTGTTTGATTGTTTTCCTGTGCAAATATACAAATGTTTGCAGGGCGGGATGAGGACGGGAGTGGATTAAATTGTAAGAGCCTTTTATCGTTTGCAAATTACCCATGGAGGATTTTTCTTGATTCGTAGTGGAACACAAACAAAAAAGCAGTCCAACAAACTGATAAGGCGATTACATATGAAGAAAAATGCCAATAAATTCTTCGAAACAAAACACAGCTTCTCCGGCAAAAAGTCAGGTGATATATGATTCCGAAGTCGTTTCATGTGGTCACCCCCCTAGGAAAAATCCTCCCTCACAAATCGTACGAGTTAACCCCGAACAAGAAAAGCCTTCCCTAAGGAAGGAAATCTCCGTTACGGAAAATTAATCCAATTTAAGGACTTTACTTTTTTCATCCCTTGCCAATGGCTGGGAGGACTTCTTCTTACCAACCGAAAAAAGGCAGTAAATTAAAAACCGGGCTGGGAAAAACTTTTGTGCAACCTTTTGAAGATTGTGGATCTTGCGTCTTGGAGCGCAAACAACGAACGGAGGGGACAATGTGATAACATGTTTATTATGGTAGTAAATTAAGCAAATGAACCGGTCGACGACAAACGGGTGATGTATGTGGAAGATTTGTGTTTGAGTCGGAAGAAAGTGAAGTCAGGTAAGAAGGATGGTACCAGTAGGAAGCTAGAGCCAGAGACTTTGTCGACGAAGAGGATTAAAATCCTGGTGCAGGCTGCCACGAGTTGACAATGTCTAGCGATTATTGCGGAGGAAAAAGTGCCACAGGAATGGGTTGGAACACATTCATTTTACACTTCAGTGGCAGAGGATTGTCGCTGCTTGAGGGACGGTTGAATAAATACACCATAAACAAATATTTATTGCTATCTGGGAAATTTAGTTTGCCCGAACTGTGTTGGAAAGACAGTGTGAATTTATGTAAGAAACGGAGAATGAGTATATGTATTATGGTTTGCACGTGTCCAGGGAACTGAATATTTGAGTAAAACGTTACTAACACTCAGGGCCCTCCTTAGCCGTGCGGTAAGACGCGCGGCTACAAAGCAAGACCATGCTGAGGGTGGCTGGGTTCGATTCCCGGTGCCGGTCTAGGCAATTTTCGGATTGGAAATTGTTTCGACTTCCCTGGTGGGCATACAAGTATCATCGTGTTGGCCTGATGATAAACGAATGCAAAAATGGCAACCTGGCGTAGAAACCTCGCAGTTAATAACTGTGGAAGTGCTAAATGAATACTAAGCTGCGAGGCGGCTCTGTCCCAGTGTGGGGATGTAATGCCAATAAGAAGAAGAAGAAGAAGTTACTAACACTCAACTTTTAAAGGAAAGTTTAGATTTTTCCGAGGACATAAAAATAAATTAAAGATAAAAAGATTAAAATTAAAATTAAAGAATTAAAGATAAACACATTTTGTTGTATTACTTGTAGATCAATTGTTTTCCATAAATATGCTAATCTTTGTTCAGGATGGGGAATGGACGTTTGGCCGAAACCCATCTGGCCGAAAGGATCGTTTGATCGAGAGGGTCATTTGGCCGAAAGGGTCATTTGACCGAATAAGACATTTGACCGAATAGGTCATTTGAAAAGTGAAAAATTAGGAGTGAGAAGAAAGACGTCTCACTTCTCATTTTTCACAGTGAGCAGTGAGAAATGAGAAGTGAATAGTGAGACGTCTCACTACTCACTTCGCGCTTCCTACCTGAGGAGTGAGTAGTGAGAAATGAGGAGTGAGAAGTTGGACGTCTCGCTTCTCACTCCTCATTTCTTACTACTCACTGTAAAAAGCAAGCAGTGTAAAGTGGGTAGTGAGACGTCTCACTTCTGTGGAATGTGAATTGAGAAGTCTCTCTTCTCACTCGTAATTTCTCACTTTTCAAATGAATTATTCGGTCAAATGTCCTATTCGGCAAAATGTCCAATTCGGCTAGATGACACATTCGGCCAAATGACCCTTTCGGCCTTTTTACCCCTTCCGGCCATATGACCCTTTCGGCCATACGACCCAATCGGCCAAATTACCCTTTTGGCCAAATGACCCTTCCAGCCATATGACCCTTTCGATCAAACGACCCTTCCAGCCAAATGACCCTTTCGGCCGAATTACTGTCTGCCTAATGGTCTGTTCGGCCAAACAACTTTCGACCTAGTGGCATTCGGCCAAATGACAATCGGCCGAACGGTATTCAACCAAACCTCCTATCGCCGTTCAGGATGTTGCTAAAATGGCTTAAAAATTCGATCTAAACATTAAATCATAAATAATTATAAACAAGTTAAATAGTTAGTTAATAGTCTTATTTTCTCAACCATCCCACCTCCTTAAATAGAAGCTTCACAGAAGGAAGGTCGATCGATTGATATTGTCACTAAAATTGACCTCCGCTTGCTTCAAAAATCCATTTCGTGTTTCAACGAAACTATCAAGTCGGTTTTTTGCCTGTAATTCTATCATGAAAACGTTTGGAAGTCTCAACTCATATACGTAAATCTTTAGAATTAAGTCTGTCTATGGTTACTTAAGATCAATGTTGAGAATTGTAGAACATCCTACAATCATCTGCATACCATTTGATTTTGCTTCCAATTTCGATTAATACCATCCGTTTCTGGCTCGAATCGGCGGATGAATTCTCGTAATTGATTCCTTATTGAATATTCAAAACAATAAACATCCAATTGCCGTCACGCCTGATCTCCCTCCTATCGTTCTCTTTTGCCACTTACCACTCGAGAAACGATAGGATATTGGATTCCAACAGTTGGCATTTTTAGCGCGAAGCAACAAACCGTCCGACTCCATCGAACACCGACCGACTGGTGACCGGAGGCTGACTGGCGATTGCGCTCGAGGGGAACCATTTCCTACAAATCATATCGAATTAATATCATCAATTCATTACTATCCACTTTTTTGCTTGTTTGCGACTTGGTTCCTGGCTGCCCCAATATCTTAAAGGGGATAGCGCTCAATAACTCACCAACTCGACGGCGTCGGAGCAACGAGGGAAAAACTTCGTCTAAATGGTCCTTCCTTGACCGAGAAGACGCACCAAGACAAGACGCATTATCATAACGATTGTATTAATAACAGAAAATCCTTAAAATCTTGTAGACAGATTGTTTACGAGAGTGCTAACGACAATGAAAAGTGTTTTTATTCTGCACCCACTTGAGTCGGGTTCGTTGTGCTGCATGGTGAGGCGAGGGGTGAGCGAATCCTCAAGACATAGTGCCTACTATAGGAGCCATATTCTGGGCCCGGGGAAGAAAATATTAGCTCTCTTTTGTTTCGGAAAGAACCCTCCGGCAGTTTGTTGAATAGGCAAGTTTCCATTGTCAGGGACGGAGGGCTACAGAAAGGCTACAGCTAGCTACCGTAATCCTCTTTGAATGCGTACTTGAGATGGTTGTTGTCTTTATGGGGAGTGACTTTCTGACATTGCATTTCTCACTTAAAAGTCGAAGTTTGACCTTCTGAAAGTTACTTCAAAATGTTTTTTTTTAAACAAGAATATATATCCAGACTTTTGTAAGCATTACCCTATTTCTTTGTTCAACCGAATACGATAAATAAATAATAATCTGCTTTGCGGTGATATCTTTCTGATACATTCAGAAACGCAATAAAAAGTGTACAATTGGCAAACAGATGCATCAGCTGGGAGATACGTCTAAAGACCAATTGCCAAATTATTTCACCATCTGGCACGCATGTTCCACGATGTGGCATACGAACAACGTACCTAGCCTACCGTAGTCTGTCGTATTGTATAAGCTTAAAAATATATAGCACTTTATACACCTGACATAACTCGTGATTTACGCCTTCTTCCATGTCGTCGCTCTAGATCGCCGGGAATGATATACTGACGGTGTCTCCGCGTTAGCTTTACGATGTCCCTCTGAAGGGCGGCCGATGAGCCATCGCCGACTTTAGCTTGGATTGAACAGTACGCCGCGATGAGCGCGATTGTGCCGACAGAAGTGGTGATTTCAACACTGATGGCCTCGATGACACTGAGCTGGAAGCTTGGAAGCAGACGACAGTTGATGTTGTAGCGAAGAGCGATGGCCACACCACCTCCCCTGGTCGGTCGGTCGAGTCGCACGATGCGGAAGTCCGGGATGTTGATGTACACCTCCGGTTTTAGGTGCGTTTCGGTGATGAACGCAACGTCTATTTCCTTCTCCTCAAGGAAATCCTTCAGCTCAATTATTTTGCTCTTGAGCGAGCAAGCATTCCAGTTGACCAGGCCCACCCTTGCAGCCATTTTCAATCATGAACATGCCAAAAGGGAAGACCTGGTCGTATCAGGTTTTGCAACCACGCAGCCGAGTGGCGAGCTGGGAAAAGATTGGCTACAATTGCTCCGGGGTGTAGAGCGGAGCAGATTCTTCCGGCGGGACAGTTTGATTCTCCGGCTGCCGACGGAATCCAGGAGCCATTTCGGGTGCCATGCCTGAAGTTGAAACATTTGATGCACTGCGTCACGTCACGGTGCACGGGCCGGTATCGCTCCCAGCCGACGATGGTGTAGTTTATTACTCGGATCAGCTTCAGGTCCTTGAAGGAGATAGAGCCATGCTCCAGATGGACCAGGTGAAGCTGATATCGGTACTTTCTAGCCTTGTCGTGGCGAGCAATTTTGTGCATGGCGATAGGCTTGAGTCCACTGCTTTCTAGCTCGGTGATAAGCTTCACCTCCTTCATGGAACCCTTGCAGTAAAGCCTTGAGCGGCTTCGTGCAGGGGAGGTCAAGAGTGTAAAACTCATACACTCACAAAAACGATCATATGAACTACATAACTGCCGTAATCTGGCAAAGTGATGTAAACGCCATTTTTCAAAAGTGGTGTTAACGAGTACTACTCATCGTACTCTTTAACAAAAAAATGGAAAACATGTATGTTGTAAATTGGCACATATGTCACTTTTTCAGATTACGGCAGATAAGTTATTCTTATGAAATGTCGACAAAAGAAAAACTTTTGGAATTCATAAGCGTTTCTCATAAACTTACTTACTTATGGATCCTGTACACCTCCGGTGGTGCAAAGGGCCGACTTGAAAGATCTCCATCCTGAGCGATGCCCGGCTATCGCTTTAACCTGTTGCCAGGTTAGATTTCGGTCGACTTCTTTTATTTCTTTATTGAGGCTTCGCCGCCATGAGCCTCTGGGTCTGCCTCTGCTGCGATGTCCCGCTGGGTTCCAGTCTAATGCTTGCTTACAGATTTCGTTTCCGCCCCTACGTAGAGTGTGGCCGACCCAGCCCCACTTCCGATCCTGAATTTCTGTTGCTATCGGCCTCTGGTGACAACGACGATGGAGCTCGTTGTTTGAGATCCAGTTGTGAGGCCACCAGGCCCGAATTATATACCGCAGGCATCTGTTAATGAACACCTGCAGCCGTTGAGTGTTCTCCACTGATACACACCATGTTTCGCTAGCGTATAACAGCACAGATTTCACGTTAGAGTTGAAAATTCGTATTTTGGTGCGTTCACTTATCTGCCTGTTTTTCCAGATATTTCTTAAACTCGCAAAGGCAGCCCTTGCTTTCTTGATCCGTGCGCCTATGTCGATCTTGGTACCGCCGTCTGACGCCATTTGGCTACCAAGATATTGGAAGCTTTCAACATTCTCCACTGGTTGCCCGGCTACTGTGAAACTGGAAGGAGTCACCGTGTTTACATCCAACGATTTGGTTTTGTTGACGTTGATGACTAAACCTGCCGAGGAGGAGCGATCGGCAAGGTCGTTGAGCTTACTCTGCATATCAGAGCGCCGTTGCGCGAGTAGTGCAACGTCATCCGCCAATTCGAAGTCGTTTAGGTGCTCCATGGTTATAGGCTGCCATAACAGCCCGCGGTTTGGTTCACGGTCAATCGCATCTACCAGAATCTCATCGATTACGATGAGGAACAGTAACGGTGATAGAATACATCCTTGCCTCACACCAGCTACGACCCGGATAGGGTCGGACAGGACAATTGTGCAGCACTCTACACGAAAAGGCCTCGTACTGTGCTTCGATGAGGCCGATGATTTTCTCAGGAACCCCTTGCGTCTCAGGGCGCCCCACATATTCTCGTGATTGAGACGGTCGAAAGCTTTTTCATAGTCAATGAATACCAAGTAAAGGGACTCTTGGAATTCGTTGACCTGCTCCAAAATGATGCGGAGCGTGACAATATGGTCCACACAGGATCTTCCGGCACGGAATCCGGCTTGCTGCCGCCGGAGAGTCGCATCGATCTTCTCCTGAATCCGGGCTAGGATAATTTTGCACAGAACTTTGAGAACGGTACACAGCAACATAATGCCTCGCCAGTTATCGCATACAGTCAGGTGACCCTTTTTGGGCACCTTCACTAAGATACCTTGCATCCAGTCGACCGGGAAAGTTGCGGTGTCCCAGATATTACGAAATAAACGATGCAGTAGTTGAGGGATGTCATGGGGTCAGCTTTGAGCATCTCGGCTGATATGCGGTCGACCCCTGGGGCTTTATTCGATTTCATGCTTTGGATGGCTGTTTGAATCTCTAGCAGTGATGGAGCTTCGGTATTGACACGTGTTATACGTCGGATCCTAGGCAGATCATGCCGAGGTGGTGATGGCCTGGTTGGCACTTGAAAAAGTTGTTCGAAGTGCTCGAACCAGCGTTTCAGCTGGTCAGTTGGGTCGGTCAATAACTGATCATTCGCGTCTTTCACAGGCATCGTTGCATTCATCTTCGCCCCGCTTAAGCGTCGTGAGATATCGTAGAGGAGGCGAAGTTTCTCATAAAGTTATGTCAATATTTTTTTTTTGTAAATTTCCATACTTTTTTTTATTCCTTTCTTTATTTGGTAGGCACTCTGTGTTACTTAACTGCTACTGTGCCGAGATCTACTGTTGCATTCTGCTGCCAGAATCCACACAGAATCTATTTTTAGATTTTTCCATTATCATTATTGTTGTCGTTGCTTGTCCATCTCATTGTGAGTCCATTGTGTCCGTTTGTCCATGTCGTCTATCCAATGATCGTTGCATTGTTCGGTTGCCATTTATCCGGGTAACGTTGGAAGAATGCCTCCGAGAAGAACAAGTTGTCAGTTGTCATCAGGCAGCTGTGACGGTAAGGCGCGTACCCCAGAACGCCACCGTATGGGCTGCGGATCCGGCGACTGACGAGGGTTTGGTGGAGGGGCTGGGAATCGAACCCTTGACCATTCGCTTGTAAGGTGAACGTGTAGCCAACTACGCTACGGGACCCCCCCTAAATTTCCATACTATTGGTTTCGAATTTCATAAGATTGATTATGGACAAATGTCAACAAATCCAATACGCAACTCTACACTACGAATATTGAATTGCATAAGAAACTATTATGGATTAAAATTAAACCGATCTTGCGAAATTCATAAGATACTCTATAAAACGATTGTCAGTGGTGAATGAGTTCAAAACAATTGGAATAAAACATTGAAAAATTCTATTTATTTCTGAACATGAATTTATCACAAATTTCGTTTATACTAAAGGATGGACCATCTATCGAATCCACATGTATTATACTTAAGGTATTCAGTCGTTCTATTGCTTCTGTTGCCAAATAATGTTCATTGAAAGAGCCTATATTCCAGTGTCTTACAACAATCTGTAAAGATCCTTGATACAGTATGAAATCTTCGTTCTAGTTCTAGTAGTGGTCAGTGTTACAAAATTTGAAATAGAATACGTATACGTATACGAATATCAGTTGAAGTAAATTCAATGAATCGCCTGCTTTGAGCTTGCTTACAGCGGCACACTAGGAGTTAACTTTCGGAAATCAGTATGGCGAAAACCATCTAAGGTTTAATATCTCGAAAATAATCACCTTAATCGAAAAAATATTTGGTAGGCGTAGTAGCGGACACCTTTCTACATAACCGGTACCAAATAGTTTTTCGTGAAAAGCTCCTGCTGTTGAGAAAACCTGCGTTAGATGTCTTTCGCCATACAAACTTCAGGTGGTTAACTCATGCTGGCTAATTTAACATATACGTTAGCGCCTGGATAGGGCAGCGGTGAGAAGGAAACCAACCACTGTATCTGATTCATTGGATCATTTTTATCGAAAATCAAATTGGCTATCTGCTTGTAATATGGTCGCGAGAAAAGAGTTCCAGATTTAAAACTACCTTGGGGAAGCGTTTCCTGAAAAGTGTTGATAAAGACATCGCTACTGAATTGCAAGCATGATTTCATACCTGATGTGTATGACACATTAGTTCTAGATTTAATCATATAAGCGTATTCTTTAAAAGCTTGATGCCTTGCTTCATTCCAGAAGCACATCGTTTGTGACACGGGCCCACATTCTGAAATTACCTTGGGGTAATACAATATGAAATGGTGCTTTGGCTTAAGTGTTGCTTTGAAAAGAGATTGGTACAGATAATGATGCTCACTTATTATACTTGGAGACGTTAAATCTTGATAAGTAAAATCTTTAGCAAGGATTTGATCGACCATTCTTATCAAAATTCTGCAATACTTCCAAACAGGATCGTCTGTTGGTACATAGGGTCCAGCGATGAAAGTGAAATTGTGACAAAATGCCCTCAATTCATTCGCATTTTAACAGTTTTACTTTGCTTACTAATATCATAAAAGTAATCTAAATCAGGAATTCTTCTCGAACCACCGTCCAATGATATTTGACTGACCATGGCTTCACGGGTGTTCAAATGGACAATGGTCAGATATTTCTTTTCAAACACAAAGTAATTCAAAGCTTCTGTGAATCCGTATTTACAAACGCCGTTACTAAAGATATCGTGCATGGCATTGACGCTTAAATTTTGAACTACGCGAAAAGAAGGAATTTGGTTAAAGATTTATTCACCAGATAAACACTTTAAAGAATGATCATTTAAGATAATGTCTTCATTATAATTTTCGATGGTTCGAAGATCACTACTGCAAACAGAACAATCCGTTTGCAAAAGATTTTTTTGTTTTCGGCAAAAGCGACAGTAGTATATGGAGTTAAAATTTTTGGAAAGAGATAAAAGGGAGTGTGCCCCAAGGTTATCTCCTTGATAAACTTAGAACGAAGCGGACTAGCACGTTATTTCTAGTTTGTATTTCTAGACCTTCCTCTTCTATCTTCTTAAACGGAGTAACTAACTCGTTCACCAGATTATCTACACCTGCTATATGGATCGCTGCTTTCCTGACAACCTCAGCCACCAATATGCTACTGAGTTTAGATATCATGTTGTCTGGAAGACAAGGACAATGAAAATAGGGCGTCATTAATCTCGAACTCGTCCGCATAGATCCATAATGATATAACGTTACTTTTTGTCTCGATTGCTGAATACTTGATCTTTATATCTTTCCACACTCGGCCATTGATAAAATAATTAATACTTTCTAACGCTTCAACTATTGCTTTTTGCATTAAAACTTTTCGTTTCGTCGTTGAATACAATGACATTTGTCTTCAGCGACTGTTTCCCCGATAGACCTTTTGTATATGTTTTCCACTCATACATGAATAATACTGTCAAAACTTGCATTTGACAATAGAAAATTCAGCTAAAAGCTCTATTTTTTTACTTCGGTGCACTCACACAAACAATCGACATTAATCGTCAAAAATCAGGGTTACCAACATTATAACTTTCGCCTTGTCGCCGAGTCTGGCGCTGAGTGCGCGGCGCGGAAACCCAAAGGTGGGAATAAAATTTTGGGATTTATGCGCAATATATCAATGTGATCTAGCACTTTTTTAAAATTGTTTCCGGCTTCGAATTTTGTGTTCACTTTGAACTGTATTGGGATAAGTACTAAACAGTTTCTTCGTCCTTCATAAGTTTCCAAACTATTGTTTAACGTTGGTATATCTTTCTCTAGAGTTATGAAAATTCTTAGGCTTTTTAAATGATTAAAAAATGTGTGCTCTGTGTTAATGAACTGGAATGCTGTTTTGCTGGTTTTTAATAAAGTTTCAAATTGGTTTTCTGATCTTCAGTTTTTAGGTTGAGGTCTTCTATTTTATTAAAAATCCCTGAGCAAAACTCACTTGTAGCATTTTGTAGGACTTGAACATCATTACGTGTGAAATTGTTTTTCTTATAAATACTTAAAGTAAACTTAATAGCTAGTTGTTGCGCATCGGTTAAATCTGGTACTACACATAAATCGCTTGGTTGATACGAACATTCCTCTATTCTCTGAATTTTTCTTGGGTTGTCATTTTCCTCGATTTTAAGATTTCTTTCTGGTTCTGGCTCATTATATTGTTGTGTGAATCGATGGTTTAACATGTGTTTTTTTTTTTTTTAAATTAGCCAATTTGCTAAAAATTTGTGGACATGCTGGAAATGTGCATTTCAGATTAAAGTGAGCAGGCGTTTTATGATAAACAGTTACATGGTTTAATAAGCTAAGAGCTGTTGAAAACCGCTCACTACAGTCTTTCATCGGGCATTCGACTTACATTGTGCCTCCTTACTCAAAAACTCCTGAAGTTCCACGATATTGATATAGGTATTCTTACTAGGAATACCGTAGATATGCTGATTGACAAAAATCCAGACTAGTTTGGATATTTTAGAAATTTGTAGTTTTAGCACAGCGGATAATTTGATGAGTACATCCACCCCTCTTGAAATACTGTTCAGCTTGTACTCCACATTTTTGAATACCACCAAACATTCGTTGCATGGAGACGAATAGTTTTCGGCAAAGACAATTAGCTTTGGGGGAGCTGGTGTTCCAGATTCATCGGCATCGTCGATTATCTGCTTATAATGATCGCGGGTCTAGTCAATGCTGTTGGAAAATATAACGGTGTCTGTCTGTGCTGTAGCTATTGTTGGCTTTAAACCTGAGCCAGCCTTGACGGGGGTCAAGAAGGTGTCAATCGCAAGAAGAACAGGTGGAATCCGAGAATCTAGAAGAATTAAAACATAGTTTATTTTGCCAATAAATTTGGATGGAGCATAAAAAGTACCGGCAGTTAAACTATCATTTAGGATGGCTTTCAGGAGTTCTTTCATAGATGGATCCTTTGCATATTTAGAAATGTACTTGTGCATAGGTGTTATCAGTTTTTCCCACTTTTGGGCCACTTCTTCCACACTATCTACGGAACCAAGTTTAAGCAAACGGTAATCAACATCGATCTAAAAAAAATAATAAAAAGTTGGGTACATATAGAGAAGTTTGTGTAAACACCCAATATTTGTTTACGCGGCTGGTATTTATTAATTTCTCGGTTAACCTGAACTTTCACAGCTTTTGAAATAGCTCATAGCTTTCCATTATTTTTTTCTGATTTTTTTCGACCATAGCTTCATTGACGCTAAAGGTCAAAATCGACAAATCCCAACCGTGTAAAAAAAGAACGGAGTGTATTACATTTTTGGCGTAATTATTCAGTGTTTCACAACATATAATTTACACTTACCAATTGATATCCGTGTTCAGCCCTTACATGAGGGAATGTCCTTGCTGCTGAGTTTTTCTTATGCTCCTGCCTAGCTGGAGAAGAAGTTTCCCACTGCTGCAGTACCGTGATCCAGGGTGCGTCATTGAGTTCTAGCCATGCCAATGCGTGATAAGCTTCATCGGAAATTATTTCATGGGTTACTGATGCTTCGCACTGCAATCGGTGATCCACTTCTGCTTTTTGTCTGCGACGGTCAGATTGGATCAGATAATTAATTCGATTGAATAATTTACCGCCCGGATTTCCCTTGTCGCGTCGAACAAAATACGGATCCTTCAAATAAAAAAACATGTTATTAAAATCTGTTATTTTTGTTGGAATGAAATGTCTTTGCAGGTCTAAAGGGTGAGTATTTCATATATCATTTGAATTCATCACTTTATTGTGTGTTTTAATAGATACGGATCACATAAAAATTAATAACAATAAAATGTCATTAACCGAAATTAATTTATTGGCTTTTTTCGGTGATAATTATACTACTCAAAGCGAAAGGGAGTAGATGAAAGTAATGAAGATACAGATTCGATTGACACCGCAAGCGAGCGGCAAGTGTGAAATGAATAGAAACTGAAGATTAGCAGAGGGCCATATGAGAGAACAAGCATTGTTGAAATCGCTGTTATTCTGCCTAACGTCACCAGGAACAGCTTGGATAGTGACGTGGTGATCACTGTACCAAGACAGGCCTGTCTTGGTACAGTGTCTATCACCGTCAAATGAACTAATTAGATAAATCAGGTGATCAAAGCTTTCCTAATTATAAAATGTCATTAAGGCGGTAGTGTGTACATAGTATAATGTATAATGGATCTGGAAAAATCAATGTTTTACGCAATTGTTTTATCATATAATACCTTTTTTCTTTGATTCCGATTCCACAATCTAAGTATTATTTTAACATTCAATTAAAATACATTGATTTACCCCTGAATTTGTTTAAAATTGGAGAAGAAATCGGCAAGTCTAACAGCAAATCTTTATCGGTAGCCATGTTGATTTCTAGATGTGCACACGTCACAATATTTTTACACACTAAGTAACATAAGTTTTTCATAAGAGCGCTTATGAAAAAGAAGAGAGCTGGTAATGGAAATTTGTCAATATTTTATGAAATACAAAATTGTCTTATGAAATCATTAAAAATCGTTTCATAAGTGGTTTATTATGAAAATCACTATTGTTGTTTACCTGAGTGTACTTGTGGACCTGTTGGAACTCCACGAAAGATTTGTGGTGATCTTGATTAGCAGGTATCACCTTGACTCCCTCGCTGCAAAGCCGGATCGTGCACTTGAGGCCCGTTGCAATAAGTTGGCGGATTTTTGGCCGCAAATCCAGTGGATCGCCCTTACCGAAAACAGACGGGCACTTCTCCATCTCAGTTTGCACCTGCGGCAGCTGCGATTGCTGCTTCCTTTCTCTGTTTCGGCGGATTGCCGGCGTCATCAAGTGGCAACGGCGAGAACACGTTGCTCTGCAAAAACTGCTTGGAGGGGTTACCCGCCTCCAAAAGCAGTGCGCTTAGGGGCCGTACACATATTACGTAAGCACTTATGGGGGGAGGGGGGTCTGTGATTTTCTTACGCACCATATAAATAAAAAATCATTTGTATGAAAAAAATCTTACATGGGGGGAGGGAGGGTCGAAAAACCGCGAAAAATTGCTTACGTAATATGTGTACGACCAGGTACTTTTTTCGCGACCGAATCGGCCATCAAGTCTCCCATGACGGGTCCGGGAGAAAATAACGCCAACGAGACGAAGCGAAAACGTGAACAGCGAACGAATGAGAAAAAACACTTGGAAAAATGCGCGAGCAAAAAGCACGTTCGTACGCGCTGCTGTCACGAACTGGAATGAAACGAATCAATTTTTTTGAAAACTTCAAAAATTGGCTTCAATGTCATCGTCGTTGACTGGACTGTCGATTTGTACTGTTTACTCCTTGCGTGTATGCCTAGACTTTTTTTAATGGCGTGGTGATTCATTCACTTATTTAGTCTACATCTGAACAGATAACACTGAATCAACAATTTGACGCAACAATACACGGTTCGAGGCCGCATCCCACCATCCTCGAATACGCCCTACGCTCGCCAAGTCGTTTTGCACCTGGTCTGCCCATCTCGCTCGCTGCGCTCCACGTCGTCTCGTACCTGTCGGATCGAAAGCGATCACCATCTTTGTAGGGTTGCTGTCCGGCATTCTTGCAACATGCTTTGCCCATCGTACTCTTCCGGCTTTAGCTTTCTGGATACTGGGTTCGCCGTAGAGTTGGGCTAGCTCGTGATTTATTCTTCGCCGCCACACACCGTCTTCTTGCACACCGCCAAAGATGGTCCTAAGCACCCGTCTCTCGAATACTCCGAGTGCTTGCAAGTCCTCCTCGAGCATTGTCCATGTTTCATGTCCGTAGAGGACTACCGGTCTTATTAGCGTCTTGTACATGACACATTTGGTGCGGTGGCGAATCTTTTTTGATCGCAGTTTCTTCTGGAGCCCGTAGTAGGCCCGACTTCCACAGCTGATGTGTCTTCGTATTTCACGACTAACATTGTTATCAGCAGTTAGCAAGGATCCGAGGTAGACGAATTCCTCGACCACCTCGAAAGTATCCCCGTCTATCGTAACACTGCTTCCCAGGCGGGCCCTGTCGCGCTCGGTTCCGCCCACAAGCATGTACTTTGTCTTTGACGCATTCACCATCAGTCCAACTTTTGTTGCTTCACGTTTCAGGCGGGTGTACAGTTTTGCCACCTTTGCAAATGTTCGCTCGACAATGACCATGTCATCCGCGAAACAAATAAATTTACTGGATCTGTTGAAAATCATACCCCGGCTGTTACACCCGGCTCTCCGCATGACACTTTCTAGCGCAATGATGAACAACGGGCACAAAAGTCCATCACCTTGTCTTAGTCCCCGGCGCGATTCGAACGAACTGGAGTATTCGCCCGTAAGCATATGCGGTATTTCGAAAAATTTCGTTTCAGGTGGTTCGAAACGAAATTCCGCGGAATTTCGCGGAATTTGAGCATGGCGAAATCTGATTTCTTGATTTCGTTTCGTTTCGTAAAATTACAAAAATTTCGAAAGAAAAAACTAGCTTCTAACGAAATTGAACGGAATTCCGCGGAATTTCGCAACAAATTTAAACATAAACCATAGTTTATATTATCAAAAATTTTGGCTGCGCCGCTGAACTATACCGTAAAGTTGTTTTCAAAACTTTTGGTTATACAAATCTTTCTATTAACGCTTACTACATAACCCCATTCTTAGTTGACAAATACGTATGTAGTTTTCTTCTATAAAACGTCTGCAGTGTTTCCAAGATTCAAATTTCAAATTTGTGATATTTTTTTACTAATTGCACAATATGAATGCGGAATCGATCGTGGAACGGCAGTGAGTGAAAAAAATCTACCTCGCGTAGCAGAAATTTGTTTAACCCACGGTGCCCCCTGAAGCGAATATTATCGCTCTTTCATGAACCTTGATTTACCTTATTCATTGGGTTGATTTATCTGTCCGTGTAGGTTTTTGTAACCAGTGATTTGTTTTTATTATAATCATTCAATTTTACATCTTTGTGCTCAGACAATTACTGATGCATTAGGAAAGCGAATATTTTATGCTTGTTTTAATTTATTATGTTTACATGTCACACTTTACTTAGAATCCCTTTTATCCCATAAAAGTCGTTGAATTTATCGTGATAATGCAATAGTGAATTGGCATTTACACACATCTTTTATTAGGATTTCCTTTCCAAACACAGAACGCAAACTAGGTTGCGATGCTTTTCGTGATCGATGTTGTTCCATGAGATTTATAGTTCGACAGGTGGGTGGCGCGACGCCATGTTATTGCAGCCAACATCTCAATGTAAGATTTAAGGTTGTATTTGTGTTGTTTACCATTATCCCATTTGATTCCCATTGGGATCCAGTAATGATCCAATAATAATGTGGGAACCAGTCACGTGATGTTGGCTGCAAAACAAACCCATTGTGCGAGATATGGATGACACCCACCTGTAGTTCGACCAATCTTAATGTATGACAGACCTACTAGGGCTAGACACATTACCCGAATGTCGAAGAACATTGGAAGATTTCGTATTGCTACTGGCATTTCAACAATAGTTGATTTAATTACTATTGAAAAGGTAGGCACTATATAGTTATATTTTGCAGCTAACATGTATGTATATGGAAAAAACCATACAATTTTAAAATAGGGCGTATTCAAAATTTCACCGATGAAAGATTTTAAAACACCTCGCATCCTTTTCCTGGTGCTCTAAGCTTTCTTTTCGTGAGAAAACCACGGAGGTTCATGAAAGTGCTATAATATTCGCGTCTGGGGGCACCGTGAACCAGTGTGCAATCGATCGTGTTGATGCTGATCACGCCAGCTAGTGTGGGAGAACGCGAAGTGATAAAACTAATGTCTGCACCGAAGAGCACAAAATTATTTAGTGCGGAATCGATTGTGTTCAGTCAAGGTCAAGGCATTGTCATACCCATGATTCTGTTGAGAACATATCATTTAGGCAAATATTTCAGTTGCCATACTGTCTGATAATACTAGTTTTACAAAAATATAATCAAATTTTAGGGAGTTCAATGTTGAATTCGTTTAAATAGAATGATAGAAGTCTGCGGGATTTTTATTATAGAAACATGAAAGAACTCATCTAAGACATCACAAAAATCCTCAAGCCCGCATGAAATCTGGTCCACAAGATGTTCTGGTTCTGTTCCCCAAAGGATTGATTGACTATCATTCGATTTCCTGGGAGTGGATCCGTATAATTTTCTTAAAGTTTCTGAGAGAGAATGGACAACAGTTCAAATGAACAAAATTTAAAAAATCTTTTATTTTATATACATGATGACTGAAACACAGTAGTTTTAGAAACATATTTCTAAAAAAAATATAGTTTAGTCTTTCTCCTTCTTTATTTCAAGGGCAGTTCTATAACCAATATACTGAGAATATTCAGCGCCCACCGGGCGAGTAATGTGTGGGTTATTTTTTCCCTAGACACGTGACAGTAAAGTTTATGGGTCGTGCACTTCTAGAACGCATCATTTCTGTCGAAAAAAGGGTGATTCTTTACAAGCTGTTGGAGCGTTAAGTTAAAGTTGCGTAAAAAACGCGTAATTCCCAAAAACCGCGTATAAAAACGACTTAATCGATTTTTCTCTGTTTCCACGTGTTCCCAGATCCTTTTGATAGACCGCGTTAAAAACTTGGTGAAAAACCCGCGTAAATCCCGAAATCCGGCTAGAACGTAAAAAGCAACCCAGTGTACGCGATGGAGTGTGCTTTCGTTTATGAAGTGAAACACTTTGACCGCACGCGTTATCGTTTTATAATACGCATTGATAGCGCGTTTGAATTAAAATTGTTTTCATCTTTGCGTCTTGAAGTAGCGTCGTAAAAAGAAATATTTAGTTAATTTTCAAGGCTTATATGTTACCATCCCTCTTGTAGAAAAGATTGGCGAATTAATTTTTATATTTAGAATTGTTTATATGTAGAATGGGCATCGATTTCTCAACACCAGGACTGTCATCTAAATCAACATTTCTCCTGTTTGTTCCACCCACGTTTTGGAACATGGGTGCGCCTCTGATCGTGTTGTAGAAGTTTATTAAACGAAGCACATTGATCTTGCGTTAGATATGGGTCTGTGAAATTCATTCTGAAATACATATCTTTATGCGTTTTAGAAAGGTGCACATGATTCTTCTAGTGAGCCAATGTTTGCTATATGGACAGGAAAGGTATTCTACCAGGATTTGCGTAACAAATGTTTCATGTGCCGAGCGGAAGATCACCAGAAGGATGCGTATCCATAAAGGAAAACATGAACGAACAATCAGAAAGAAAGAGACGAATGTGGCAACGCAAGATGGGCAACGGAAATCGTATTCCGGTGTCGTTATCGGATTTGATGCAGCAACCCGTCAAACATCATCGGATGCAGCGCAGAACGACGTAATTGAAGTGGCTCAGGAAGAAGTGATTGGATTGGATACCGATTCAACTGAACGGATGGAACCATTTGAAATTTCCTATTTAATGGTGGAACGCAAAACACTAGCAGAAACTATGACATTCAAGAATAATACAGATCGGATCTGGTTCGTGAAGAAAGGAATCATGGGCTACACGGACTCCTACAGAAAATGAGAGAGGAAGAGGATAAAAAGCAACCAGCGCAGTCTACGAGTCAGCGACGGGATCGTTTGATTATTGAAACATCAATGGACCGATCCTCACCAATGAAGACCTCACGCAGAAATGTTTCTGAAACTTCTTCAGAATAATTAGTTCTATTATTTCTAATGTTTTCGGCTCCGTAGAGTTTATTATTAAACATCTGAGCCTCATAAATAAACAGATTGGTAAAAAAATGTGTGCTATATATATGTAGACGAAGAATAAGAAGGAATAAGTTTTGGCTGTTACGCTCTGGTAATATCAATTTTCTATCTGCGTATACACGCTTGGCAGATGTGAATACATAACTGAGTATCCCACTAAAAAAATCTAAGCATTCATTTCCTAATTTTGACTTAGCACGATAACGTGGGGCATCGAAATCCGTACACTTAAGCACCTCAGTATGTGAAAAAGGGTCTGGAAAATTAAAAACGAATGCAAATGAAACGTTTATCGTTAATACAGGAGCACGAAGGCCACTATTTTCAAACTGTTGCGCATTTACACATTAGAAATTTAAAGAAATATAATAAAATAATGAATTTTAGCTACGCCTCTTGAACCGAAATCCGTGCACCGTGGAAGGATTTCGAATCAAAGGATCAAAATCCGTACAGCTATTTATTTACTAAATATATAAATTGGGGCCCTCCTTAGTCGTGCGGTAAGACGCGCGGCTACAAAGCAAGACCATGCTGAGGGTGGCTGGGTTCGATTCCCGGTGCCGGTCTAGGCAATTTTCGGATTGGAAATTGTCTCGACTTCCCTGGGCATAAAAGTATCATCGTGTTAGCCTCATGATTAGGGTGGCTCAAAAAACACTTTTTCAAATTGTTTGATGGGCCGCCCTCTTATTCGGTTCTATTTGATGCCCTGATGCTCTGGACAAAATTTCAGCCAAATCGGTCAACGTTTGGGCAGTGCTAAACTCGTTGGAAGTTTATATGAAAAAATGTATGCAGAAACATCTCAAAACGGCACAATTTACGATCAATAACCATGATACTTATTCAATTCTTGTAGAATTAAATACAGAATGTTATGCTGAAAACCGCGAGAAGATTATAGTTTATTAGGCAAAGATATTAGCATTTTACTGGAGTGTTGTAGGGGTGAATTTATTTCTTTTCAAAGGTAAAAGAAACGGGGCCCTCCTTAGCCGTGCGGTAAGACGCGCGGCTACAAAGCAAGACCATGCTGAGGGTGGCTGGGTTCGATTCCCGGTGCCGGTCTAGGCAATTTCCTGGTTGGAAATTGTCTCGACTTCCCTGGGCATAAAAGTATCATCGTGTTAGCCTCATGATATACGAATGCACAAATGGTAACCTGGCTTAGAAACCTCGCAGTTAATAACTGTGGAAGTGCTTAATGAACACTAAGCTGCGAGGCGGCTCTGTCCCAGTGTGGGGATGTAATGCCAATAAGAAGAAGAAGAAGAAACGAAATTTGCTCAAATCCCACTTCAGGGAAATGCTAATAACTTAGCCGGGCGAACTCTAATCTTCCCGCGGTTTTCTGCATAACATTCTGTATTAAATTCTTCAAGATCTGAATGAGTATCATAGTTCTTCATTGTAAGTTGTGCCGTCCAACTGTAATTCACTGTTTTTGGATGTTTCTGCATACATTTTTGCATATAAACTTCCAACGAGTTTAGCACCGCCCAAACGTTGACCGATTTGGCTGAAATTTTGTCCAGAGCATCAGGGCATCAAATAGAACCGAATCAGCAGACACGCGAACAGGAGCACAGCACGCCGCAGAGCGGAACGGCATCTCATTCCAGTTCGAGACAGCAACACGTACGGACGTGTTTTTTGCTCGCGCATTTTTTCGAAGTGTTTTTTTTTTTCTCGTTCTTTCGCTGTTTACGTTTTCGCTTGTCGCGTTGGCTTTATTTTCTCCCGGACCCGTCATGGGAGACTCGGTGGCCGATTCGGTCGTGGGAAAGGTGCCTAAGCACATTGCTCTTGGATGCGCAGGTAACCCCTCCAAGCAGCTTTTGCAGAGCAACGTGTTCTCGCCGTTGCCGCTTGATGACGCCGGCAATCCGCCGAAAAAGAGGAAGAAGCAGCAATCGCAGCTGCCGCAGGTGCAACCGGAGCGGAAGGAGAAGTGCCCGCCCGTGTTTGTGAAGGGCGATCCGCCGGATTTACGCCCAAAAATTCGCCAGCTGATCTCTAAGGGGTTGAAATGTACTTTTCGGCTCTGCAGCGAGGGCGTGAAAGTGATGCCGGCCAACAGGGACCATCATCAATCCGTCGTGGAGTTCCTCGAGGTCCACAAGTATGAGTACTACACTCATGACCACCCCGGCACGAAGCCGCTCAAGGCTTTGCTGCGAGGACTTCACGACATGAAGGAGGAAGAGCTCCAAGCAGAGCTTGAAAGTTGCGGACTGAAGCCAGTAGCCGTCCACAAGATCGCTCGTCACGACAAGGCGAGGAAATATCGCGACCAGCTTTACCTGATCCATCTGGAGCACGGCTCCACTACCTGGAAGGACCTGAAGCTGGTTGGCGTTATAAATTACACCGTCGTTGACTGGGAGCGATATCGGCCAGTGCACCGCGATGTCACGCAATGCACCAACTGCTTCAATTTCGGGCACGGCACCAGGAACTGCCGCATGAAGCCGCGCTGCAACAAGTGTGGCGAACCCCATCCGACTGACGCGTGCGACAAAATGGAGGTGGCCGATCCCAAGTGCGCCAACTGTGGCGACAAACATCGGGCCACCACAAAGGGCTGCCCAAAGCGAGCCGAGTTCCTGGAAATCCGGAAGAAGGCTTCCACCAGGACCATTCCGAAGAAGAACCGTGTTCCTGTAATCAACGAGGTGAACTTTCCAGCCATCCCGGCTCCCCGTCGTGTGATTCCAATACTCCCACCGCTACAGCCGCACAAGCGACTGGCAGCGGCAGCTGCATCGGTCCAAGCTCCAGCATCGTCGGCACCATCCACCAGCGAATGGCCCCCGCTTCCTCCTCCTGGGTTCCGTCGGCAGTCGGAGAACGAAGCCGTCCCACCGGAAGAATCTGCCCCGCTGTACACTCCGGAGCAACTGATGTCGATCTTCGCGCAGCTCGCCACTCGACTGCGCGGCTGCAAAACCCGATTCGACCAGGTCTTCACACTTGGCATGTTCATCATTGAAAATGGCTGCTAGGGTGGGCCTGGTCAACTGGAACGCTTGCTCGCTAAAGAGCAAAACAATCGAGCTGAAGGATTTCCTTGAGGAGAAGGAAATAGACGTGGCGTTCATCACCGAAACGCACCTAAAACCGGTGGTGAACATCAACATCACGGACTTCCGCATCGTGCGACTCGACCGGCCGACCAGGGGAGGTGGGGTCGCTACAACATCAACTGTCGTCTGCTTCCAAGCTTCCAGCTCAGTGTCATCGAGGCCATCGGTGTCGAAATCACCACTTCGGTCGGCACAATCGCGCTCATCGCGGCGTACTGTCCAACGCAAGCCAAAGCCGGCGATGGATCATCGGCTGCCCTTCGGAGGGACATCGTCAAGCTGACGCGGAGGCAAGGCCAGTATATCATTGTCGGCGACTTGAATGCCAAACATCAAGCCTGGGGCAACAGTCGCGGCAATCGAAACGGCACCATCTGGAGCAGCGACATGGAGGAAGGCCACTACACGATCCTGAGCCCGGATTCCCCCACTCGGCTGAGTCGGTCCGGTGCCCACGCAACGCTCGACCTCTACGTAACAAACCTGAGTGACCACGTCTCGCAGCCGGTTGTATACCAGGAGCTCAGTTCGGATCACTATCCGGTGGTGGCGGAACTGGGCTCCTCGGTCAATCGGCACCAGCAGTTACGGCGGAACTACCACCGAGTGAACTGGCAGCGTTTCCAGCAGTGCGTCGATAACACCGTCGACTACGAGGTGCGTCCGGAGACGCCGGAAAGTATCGACCGCCAGCTGTGCGCTATCGAGGAGGCGATCACGGCGGCCCGAGAGCAACACGTACCGACGGCTCGGCAGGTAAGCAACACCCCAAAAATCGATACACTTACCAAAGATTTGATTCGATTGCGGAATGTCACTCGCAGGCAGTTTCAGCGTACTGAACACGCTGCAATCGAATCACAAAAATTATCAAGGCCAGAATGGTTGACTTCAAAAATAACGATTTTTCGAATAAGATACGCACTTTCCCAGATTATGCTAAGCCGTTCTGGAAAATGACCAAAATTCTAAAATCCAAGCCTCGGCCCATTCCACCTTTGATCCCACTAGACAATAATGGCTCTAAGGATCGCTTGATAACTCCTGCAGAGAAGGTCGCTGAAATAGGTCGTCACTTCGTCAGCTCACACAATCTTGGGCAGAACATCGTCAGTCCACACGAAGCAGCCGTCAACGAGCATGCTAACAACATCGATTTGATTCCCAACGACTTCTCGGAGGAGTTGGAGATCTCAGCTGACGAATTGACGGCCTATATCAAATCGTCGAAGAACATGAAGGCCCCAGGCTTCGACAGCATCCTGAATCTCGAGCTCAAACACATGAGTGCTCCGTTCTTTGAGCACCTCTCGCTGATCTTTAATCAGTGTCTCCGGCTTAGCTACTTCTCATCGTCCTGGAAGTCAGCGAAAGTCATCCCCATCCGGATCCTTCCTCCCCCAAAAGTTATCGACCCATCAGCCTTCTCTCAGGGTTATCCAAGCTATTCGAAAAAGCTATTCATCATCGGTTACTTGAGTCTGCCGGAAATCTCAACATCTTGCTCGAGGAACAGTTTGGTTTCCGACGCGGTCGGTCAACTGTACACCAACTGACCCGAGTTACCAACGTCCCAGACGGAACAAGTTTGTCTCGAAAACATCCGCCATAGCCTTACTCGATGTCGAGAAGGCATTTGACAATATATGGCATGATGGCCTGGTGTACAAACTACAACGCTACAATCTTCCCAGCTACCTGGTGAAAATCATCAACAATTACCTGTCGGCAAGGACATTCCGGGTCTCAATCAGCGGAGCGAGTTCCAATGCGCACAACATCGTCGCAGGCGTCCCCCAGGGCAGTATCCTCGGGCCCCTGCTTTTCAATCTGTTCACCTCCGACATGCCAGAACCTCCAGAAGGCGGCATTCTGTCTCTGTTCGCAGATGACACATCCATCGTCTACAACGGTAGAGTGATCAGAGCGCTAGTGGCAAAACTCCAACGAGGCCTGGATGCCCTGACAGAGTACCTCACCAGCTGGAAGATCTGTATCAACGCGGCGAAGACCCAGGTCATCATTTTGCCCCACTCCAAATCCCCTAAACTTGTTCCGCCTGGGGACTGTAAAATCATCCTCAATGGCACGACCGTGGAATGGGCCAATGAGGCCGGCTACCTTGGCTTGACCCTCGACAGCAAGCTTATTTTCAGGCAACAGGTTGACAAAACGGTGACAAAGTGTAACGTCTTGTTGAAACTACTGTACCCTTTGATCAACCGCCGGTCGTCATTGTCCCTGAAAAATAAGCTTGCTGTCTACAAGCAAATCATCCTCCCTGTGATCGAATATGGCATGCCGGTCTGGGAGAGCTGCGCTAAAACCCACCACCTCAAACTTCAACGGGTCCAAAACAAATTCCTGAGGATGATCCTCAACACCCCTTCCAGGACAAGAACATCCGAGGTCCACCGTCTGGCCGGAATAAAAACCATACATGAACGCTTTGGTGAGTGTAAAGAAAAGTTTAGGGTCCGTTGCTTGCATTCGGATCAGGCTCCAATTAGGGCGCTAGTTCCAATCTAGGTTATCAAATTTCTTATTGTAAATATTAGTGTACATAGTAGTTAGGTTATCAAATTTAAAAAACACACCAGCGCCCCCTAAAGGCCGTCATGATATATCATATTAACACTTAAATAACAATGTAAACATAAAAATTTAAAATTGAAGTTGGAGGGCCAAGCCGGCCGAGCACTGTACATGTAAAAAATAATTGTAGAACAGAAAATGAAACAATAAAGAAGAATTTTACTACTACTACTACTAATAGAACCGAATAAGAGGGCGGCCCATCAAAAAAGTTGAAAAAAGTTTTTCCCATACTAATCTGAGCCACCCTACTCATGATATACGAATGCAAAAATGGTAACTTGGCTAAGAAACCTCGCAATTAATAACTGTGGAAGTGCTTAATGAACACTGAGCTGCGCGGCGGCTCTGTCCCAGTGTGGAGGTGTAATGCCAATAAGAAGAAGAAGAAGATATAAATTGTAGTAGACTAGTTGAGTAAACTACCAATAGAAATAGCTAAATACGAACCTTGAGAAGCAATCCCTTTTGGTTTGTATTCCACTCACCTTACTTTATTAGTCACAATTTGCAATTAAACCGCACTTAATTTTGATGCAGTTATGTTCTACACGCATGAAAATGGCGCCAGAAACTATGCGTTCGGTGGGTAACGATTTGTTTTTAATTTATATTGTTTTAATTTCAAAAGCTACTTTCCATCTCCATGGCCAAAAAGCTTACTGTCAAGTATATGAACAGGATAAGATAAATTATTAGTAAATTAATTACTTGAAATCCCCTACAATTTATTGATATCTCTTGGAGTGGATGGATTTCGGTGCTGTACGGATTTTAGTGCCCCACGGTACTATAAAGCCAGGCTGACAAGAGAATATGAAGTATGCTTCAGCATATTACATAATTCTTAAGTGAACTAAGGTTTTAAACGAATTTTGAATCCGTATATGAAAAATCCAACAATTTCTATATGTTTATGTACTGACTGATATAAAATTGATATAAAATTGATATCAAAAATACAAAAATACAAAAATACAGATTCAGGAGCACACGCTTCACGATGAATTCCTTTGAAAGCGGAACAAATGCTGGGGTATTGCCTTATCGCCAATGTTATATGCGGCGAGAATGCGGCGATTTATCACAGACTACCTCTTCTGTTATTATAACTCTAAAAACAGTTATTTGACTTCGAAAAAGTGAAATCAGAATTGCGTAAAACCATTTTAAAAAAAAATCCGCGGAAAAAAAATTAAAATTTCGTTTCGTTTCGAAAAATTTCGAAATAAATTAGCCTTGATTTCGTATCGTTTCGAAGCTTCGAAAGTAAATCTATATTTCGTTTCGTTTCGATCCGAATCAACATACACATTTTAAATTTCGTTTCGTTTCGTTTCGTTAGGAAAAAGTGTGTTATCGCATACCCTTATTCGCCCGAAATCTTCACACAGTTTTACACACCATCCACCGTCGCTTTGATCAGTCTGGTAAGCTTCCCAGGGAAGCTGTTCTCGTCCATAATTTCCCATAGCTCTACGTGGTCTATACTGTCGTATGCCGCCTTGAAATCAACGAACAGATGGTTCGTTGGGACCTGGTATTCACGGCATTTTTGAAGGATTTGCCGTATAGTAAAGATCTGGTCCATTGTCGGACCGGCCGTCAACGAAGCCGGCTTGATAACTTCCCACGAACTCATTCACTAATAATGGCAGACGACGGAAGATGATTTGGGATATCACTTTGTAGGCGGCATTAAGGATGGTGATCGCTCGAAAGTTCTCACACTCCAGTTTGTCGCCTTTCTTGTAGATGGGGCATATAACCCCTTCCTTCCACTTCTCCGGTAGCTGTTCAGTTTCCCAGATTCTGACTATCAATTTGTGCAGGCAAGTGGCTAGCTTTTCCGGGCCCATCTTGATGAGCTCAGCTCCGATACCATCTTTACCAGCTGCTTTATTGGTGTTAAGCTGTTAGATGGCATCCTTAACTTCCCTCACGGTGGGGGCTGGTTGGCTTCCATCGTCCGCTGAACTGACGTGGTCATCTCCTCCGCTGCCTTGACTTTCACTGCCTGTACTCTCAGCGCCATTCAAATGTTCCTTGTAGTGCTGCTTCCACCTTTCGATCATCACACGTTCATCGGTCAAGATGCTCCCATACTTATCCCTGTACATTTCGGCTCGCGGCACGAAGCCTTTGCGGGATGCGTTGAGCTTCTGATAGAACTTGCGTGTTTCTTGAGAACGGCACAGCTGTTCCATCTCCTCGCACTCCGCTTCTTCCAGGCGGCGTTTCTTCTCCTGAAAAAGGCGGGTCTGCTGTCTCCGCTTCCGTCTATAACGTTCCACGTTCTGCCGGGTACCTTGCTGCAGCGCAACCGCCCGCGCTGCGTCCTTCTCCTCCAGAATCTGTCTGCACTCTTCGTCGAACCAATCGTTCCGTCGACTTCGACTCACGTTGTTCTTGTCAGAGTCGATGTTAGCGCCACGATATGTCCTAACGTCGATAATGCCGTCCATCAATCAGAACGTGGTCGATTTGTGATTCTGTCTGCAGTGGTGATTTCCAGGTGTACCGATACGGGAAGCTGTGTTGGAAGTAGGTGCTGCGAATGGCCATATTCTTGGAGGCAGCGAAATCAATTAGTCGTAGGCCGTCAGCCTGTGAGCGCTGAGCTTCCCAATAGTCGGTCTAAACTCCTCCTCTTGGCCAACCTGAGCGTTCAAATCTCCTATGATGATTTTGACGTCGTGGCTTGGGCAGCTGTCGTATTCACGTTCCAGCTGCGCGTAGAAAGCGTCCTTATCATCATCAGTGCTTCCGGAGTGTGGGCTATGGACGTTGATTATGCTAAAGTGGAAGAACCGGCCTTTGATCCTCAACCTGCACATTCTCTCGTTGATCAGCCACCACGCGCCTTTGCATATCGCCCATTACTACGAAAGCTGTTCCCAGCTCGTGTGTGTTGCTGCAGCTCTGGTAGATGGTATTATTAACTCTAAACGTTCGCACCATTGATCCCTTCCAACAAACCTCCTGCAGCGCTACGATGCCGAATCCACGGTCCTTGAGCACATAGGCGAGTATGCGTGTGCTCCCGATGAAGTAGAGAGATTTGCAGTTCCACGAACCGAGTTTCCAATCGCTAGTCCCTTTTCGTCGCGGTGGTCTTCGCCGATGGTTCCGGTCCGTACTATCTTGTTGATTGTTCGTAGCTAATGTTTTTTTTAAAGGCTGGCTTGCAAGGCCTGACACCAAACCCCCTAAATTTCCGGAGGACAATTCGTCCTTATTTCCGCTTGATCATGCTGCACAATTTCATTCAGAGTCCCTCGCTGACACTCGGACGATGATCAGCTGCCCCTAACATGGGGAACAGACGCTGTTGTGAGCCTATCCTGACACTAGAACAGACGCTAATTAAGATTTGCACCTCCGGAGAGGAGCAAACCCCCCTTCCCTGTCAGCATACGACCATAGTTCCCACCGGGGTTGGTTACCCGATCTTCCCTAAGGTTGCTCGTATTCCGGCCAGCACCATGTGGAGGTAGGGATAGGAGTTGCTGGGTAAGAGGCTAAGGACTGCGAGATGGGGTCTATTTTATTCCTTCAGGTACGCGAAGTACCAATGGTACGCTTTACCCAAAATTTGGCGTGATGATGCAAACTAAAACAGACGATGTGGGGCAAGGATTGACAAAAGTTTGGACTTGGGAGCCAATATTCTCGCGGTTGCATGAGATTAGTAAGGGCAAAAGTTTAGTAGACCCTCTACATAGTCCAAATCCTCCCATTTTCTACAGGTTTCATAGATTCTTCAGACTTTACAAACTCATCATGGAATACGGGACGTTTTCCGGGACACCTGGCAATGCGGGGCAAGCAGGTTGAATCCGGGACTGTCTCGCATAACCCGGGACGTCTTTACGCTACATGAAAGTAGAGGGTTTTCCTCTTTCACATAAGTCCTTTCCCTGTGTCATTTCCCCATACACTTTGGGAGAGTCAAAATGGTTCTCATTCAACCACCAAAGATATATTTCTTGCCTTCAAAAATCTCCGCATGCTAAATTTGGTTCCATTTGCTTGAACAGTACTCGATTTATGTAGAAATTTGTGTTTATGGCGGGCACACAAATACGTCACAAGAACAATACCGGCCCAAAAAACCCTTGCATACAAATGTTTACCCTGATTGGTTAAATGTTTCCGAGTCAAACAGACCGAAATTCAGTTTTATGTATATAGAAGAAATAAGAAGAAGAAGAGGCCCTCCTTAGCCGTGCGGTAAGACGCGCGGCTACAAAGCAAGACCATGCTGAGGGTGGCTGGGTTCGATTCCCGGTGCCAGTCTAGGCAATTTTCGGATTGTAAATTGTCTCGACTTCCCTGGGCATAAAAGTATCATCGTGCTAGCCTCATGATATACGAATGCACAAATGGTAACCTAGCTTAGAAACCTCGCAGTTAATAACTGTGGAAGTGCTTAATGAACACTAAGCTGCGAGGCGGCTCTGTCCCACTGTGGGGATGTAATGCCAATAAGAAGAAGAAGAAGAAGAAGATATGTAGATAGAAAATGATAGCACATAATAAAGCTCATAATCTAAACAGGCTGTTGGAGTAAATTTCACATCAAAAGCGCCAGTTTATCTTGCATCCGAAGAAGCTGAAAACCACTATATGGAAACAACGTCCAGCTTAATCATGGTGGGAAAATCTCTTTTCGTCGAAATAACTCCACTGTCTGGTAAACTTTCCATCGAAAAGGCGTTAACAGGATCCCTTTCCAAAGCAAACGAATAGAATCTGCAAACAAATCATTCGAAGAAGCAGAAAACTTTTCTACGGAATTCTCACTGGCAACAAAAAAAAGACCAACAGTCGAACAAAAGAGATGTAAAACTTTCTCTATTAGAACTTGATTCCGAAGACTTGGTTCACAGTGTCGATCTGATTTGACGCCAAATTATAGGGTGCCATCACCATTAACCCCAACCGCTTACACTTCGCTAGGAACTTCGGTGAAAGATTCATCGCTGCCAATTTCGGTGTTTGTTGATCTGTATCTCGTTTCGGGACCAAGTTGATTGTGTTTATTTGCTCTCCGAATAACTTTTTAAACTGTTTTATTGACTTGAGATGGAATTTTTATTGCGGCATGATGACGCTGCCGTTTTTGCTCCTCGGGATGAGCCAACCGGGATCTTCGAAAGGGGTTCTATTGAATGACTTGTGGCTTTGTAACACTTTACTGCACGGGTAGGCATCCATCGGAAGTATGTAATTACTGCTCAACTGGACCGGAAGTGTCATCACTTTCACCGTTTCTCCTTTCGCGTCATTTGCTGTGAGGACAATTTCACGAAAGATCTCGTTTCAAAAAATGGCTAATTGTATGCGATAATAACGTCTCACTAACCAGCCATAACCGCAATGTACAATAAAAAAATCCGCATCGATTGATGGGGACCGCCGGCCAAGAAAACCGCTGAAGCGCCGGGTCATAGCTTTGCACCACATTCTGACCGTGTCCGGGCAACCGCAACATCTCAACAGTGCGTTGCGAAAATTCTTCAGCTTCGAACGCAGCACATGAACGACGGCGAGAAAAAGGCGAAATCATTTTCAATTAAATTCTAATTAAAAAATTCCTACACCAACTGATGGTGCGTTTTTGTTCGCAATCACACGCCCGTGATGGCGTTGACAGCCGCGAAGCAAGTGAAGCAGGGGATCTTCCAATTTATGCGTCGGTTGGTTAAGCGCCTGGGCTTCCGTTGCTTATACTTTCTATGAGACGCTTCATGAGGGGAAAAGGAAGACCGATTGCAGTCATGCGTGTATCGATTTCCGCCGTTCACACCTTAGAAATTTGGTTCGCCAATGTTTAAAAGTAAACTAGATTGCAATAGTATTTAGACTCAAATCCCAAACACTGGCGTTTTAGCGCCACAAAACTAAAAATTCCAAAGGTTTTCAACTCTGAGAATCAATATTCAAATAAATTCAAGATCTTATGGAAAGAATTACACGAATAAAGCCAGAATGGCCATTTAAAAGCGCGTGTTCGGAATATGAGTCATGTTCGGAGTTTGAGTCTAAACGGTACACCCTTTAGCCCTTTGCGTTTTTTTGTAAATTTTCAAAAACAACGTTTTGAATTTTTGACACTATAATTAAACATCTTTATTTTTTTCTCGGGTTCACATATTTTTGAGTTTGTGTTGATACAAATAAATTAGTTATACTTGCTCTAGGCTTTGTGCACAAATTATGTAAAGCAAAAAACGGGATTGAGGCCCCTCCTACCTCATTTATGTATAAGTGTGTGTGTCCGTTTATCCCGATCGGGCATTACATTTCGGAATAATTGAAAAAACATTGTTTTCTCCAAAGGACCCCTCCCTTTGGAAAAAAAAACCAAAATCGATTTTTTTTTCTACAACGGCGGGAATGTAAATGTAAATGTAAATTGATATTTCCATCAATTTTGATGATGACAAATTTTGATCTCTTTTCTTAAAATGTCAAGTGTTATTGCCTTTTTAATGGGAATTTATGAAGCCTTTTCTAGTGCACGAGAAAGTCATTATCACCACTAGATAAATAAATCTGTTTTTTTTTTTCAATTTGTTATTTTTATTTTAGCATTTAAGCCCCCCCACCCCTTTGTCACAATAAATAAGCTCAACTGCACTTCCGTCCTTATGCGTTAAATAATTTATTCACAAAGCCTCTCGTAGGGGCACGGCAGGTATTTCTGTCCATCGTCGTAGGGGCTAAAAGCAACGAAAGCAACGTCCATTTGCTAGAAGTTTACTATAGAAGTACGTTTTTTTCAGAGCTAACGATTTGGTACGGATTAGTTTGTTAAAAAAAAGTGTCTCTTTTATTTGTTTTTGAGACTATGATAAAAAGACGAAAATGCCTGTCTTAACCCTAATCATTCCAAAACATCTCACATGATCAAATCCAATGTGTTATCTTCTTTGAGTTGTGCATAATGTAAAGGATAAGCAGCTTATGAACAAGAAATCAAAACCACTAATCCAATTTTGGGTTCTGTTCCAATTATGAACGGTCTGCGCGATTGGCAGATATCATTTCCCACTGCAACAAAAAAAACCTCGCCTAAGTTGTCAAAAGAACCAGAACCAGTATGATTGAACTTTCTTCGAAGTAGAAATCTTTAGAGCTTTAACAACAATGCTTTTATCGTAATGTTTTAGCTGAAACGATGTATTTACAATCTGTATTAAATAATCATAATTAAATATTAACTGATAGCCATAGGTTACATGGGAATAAAATTTAGACCAAACGAAACAAAACAAAGACACTGCTCTTTGATAGAACCTTGTGAAATGTTAAGTAAGATCGAATTGCCTACAGAAAAATTTGCCCACGGGGTGCGCTTTTCTGCAAAGCAACGACTAGCCGATGATTAAATTATTGCATTTTCGGTGGAAGTGCTACCGGAGTTACTTAGGCAGCAGGCCACCGCCCATCGAATCAGACGCGAGAGACAGAAGATCATCTTCGCCCGGAGACTCTTCCATCCCGATAATTATACGGTACGGGTCGTCATTTAGAATCATTATAAAGTCATTTCGCCCGGTTTCTGCGTCTCCCGGCTCTGGCATTGAGTCGCGTTGAACCGTATTTGGTGATGTGATCTCACAGCGCGATCTTCGTCGACGTCGTCCAACCATTACCAGGTGAATGTGAGTTTGTGATTACTGTTGGTTACACATGGCGCGGCGCGGCGGCTGACCGACTGATGATGGCGATCTGCCCCGAGAGTCCCTTTACCGGGCTAATGGGTTGACAATGTTGTGTCACTGTGTGGCAAGGACCTTCTCACCACATCGAAGTCTGATGGCCATCAGCAGTCTGGAAGTCACCTCCTGGGAGTCTTGGGGGCGCGCAATTGGAAACCTTTGCTTATAATTATTTATAAACTCGTTCAATTTCATCACTCAGCCAGCAGTCGAAAGCCACGACAACAGACCTTCGGATGATGATGATGAGCTTCATCAGCAGCAGCCAGCAGACGACGGTTGATCAGCCAAAGTGCGCGATTCGGGAGCCCTTCTGTGGTTCGGTGGATCTCGGCAAGGTGTCGGCAGAAGATCAAACGAATTAGCTACGATTGTCGGCACGTATTGGCTTCTGTTCCGGACCGTGCCCGTGGACCAAAATTGAAGCCACCGACCAGAGGTGGACTGGAGCGCACCGCGACAAAGGAGGCTGCTGGAAGGCGCAGGCAGCGAAACAGATCAAATAAATTCGCTGGGAAATCATCATCAAAAATCGAGCGGACCCTCGCATTCTTCAGCGATCGGAAATATTTTCTAGCTCTTGTGCGCAGGCGGCCTTCCTGGGCCTGGCGAGTCGTTTCTAATCGGGAGCACCTTCTCGGAGGGGACAACCTTGACATTGTTTTGTCGGTTGTGCGCGCGGTACGGTTGTTTTCTGATATTTGATGTGGTTGGGCGCAGATTGATGGATTTGAGGGTAATCAGGGCTGAAACTTCGGAGGAGTTAGAGCTAACAAAATATTCAACATCGGAATTTGTTGTTAATTAAATTTTTCGAGAGTCATATCAACTATAGTAAGTTGATATGAGAATCTATAAAATTTTGAAAGTTATCATGAGACTGTGACGATCGTGAAATTAGTTTTGCATGTTTTTACATTCCATTTTGTCTGCTTCAACGAATATCACACGAAATTTCTCTTAAGCAGGATTTTTTTTTTCATGGGAGGTTCTACATTCAGAAGTGGATTTTGTATAAATAAAATAATTTGCGACAGGAAGAATAAATTAAAACAATTATGATACAACAAATTTCCATAAAGAATTATACACATATACGTCTTCTTCGTCTTCTTATACATACACTTATGAGAATTTTCCAAAAGCTAAGAAAAAAAGCAACATTCCATTAAAATACAAGTTTTCCATAGAAAAAAATATACAAAATTTCCACAAAAATACCTATAAAAATGTCACATGTAAAAATGGAAGAAAGGTCGTTTTGCCGAAACCCATTCGGCCGAATGCCACTAGACCGAGCAAACCATTAGGCCGAATAGGACTTACTTGATACTTGATACTTGATGGGCTACAGCTCTTCGATGAACCTACGCCGAATGGAGTATCCTTCTCCACTGGACTCGATCCTGGGCCAATCGCTTCCAGTCGCCCTGAACATTGAGCGCCCTCAGGTCCTCTTCAACTGCAAAAAGCCATCGTGTACGTGGCCTTCCACGAAGCCTGCGGCCTCTTCCGGGTTCTCTACTAAATATTATCTTCGCTTGACGTTCTTCCGGCATACAAACAACGTGACCAGCCCACCGTAGTCTGCCGTGTTGTATAAGCTTAATAATATCCAGCCCTTTATACACCTGGTACAATTCGTGATTCATGCGACGCCGCCAGATACCGTTCTCCTGTTTACCGCCGAGTATTGTCCGCAGCACCTTACGCTCAAACACTCCGAGAGCTCTCCGATCAGCCTCCTTTAACGTCCATGTCTCATGGCCGTATAAAGCCACCAGAAGAATCAGAGTAGTATACAGCGCGAGTTTTGTTTTCGTTTGCAGACTACGGGACTTAAGCTGGTTACGAAGTCCGTAATAAGCCCTATTTGCAGCTGCAATACGCCTTTTCACCTCGCGGGTAACATTATTATCGCACGTCACTAATGTTCCAAGATGCACAAATTCTTCTACCACTTCAAATTTTTCACCATCCAGCACTATTTCGCTACCACCACCACTAATGAACCCACGTTGATTGCCAGCGACCATGTACTTCGTTTTGCTGGTATTGATCGTGAGTCCAATCCTCGCTGTCTCCCTCTTAAAATTCCGATAATATCGATATCGTCCGCAAATCCCAGGAGCATATGCGATTTTGTGATAATAGTACCGCTTCTTTGCACACCAGCTCTCCTAGTCGCTCCCTCGAGCGCTATATTGAACAGTAGGTTCGAGAGTGCATCACCCTGCTTTAATCCATCTAAGGTAACAAATGACGTCGATATTTCATCCGCAACCCTTACACTTGATTTCGATCCGTCCAACGTTATACGAATCAGCCGTATCAGTTTCGCCGAATAGGACATTTGGCCAAATAAGACATCTGACCGAATAGTACATTTGGCCGAATAGGTTATTTGGCGTACAGATTTGGCTGAATAGGTCATTCGACCGAACATGTCATTTGGCTGAATTGGTCATTGGGCCGAATTGGTTATTTGAAAAGTGGGAAATGATGGGTGAAAAGTGAGACCTCTTACTTCTCACTACTTATTTCTCACTTCTCACTGTGAAAAGTGAGTAGTGCGAAGTGAGAGGTGAGAAGTCTCACTTTTCACACCTCATTTCTTACTTCTCACAGTAATGAGAAGCGAGAAGCGCGAAGTGAGTAATGAGACGACTCACTACTCACATCGCACTACTCGCTTTTCACAGTGAGAAGTAAGAAATAAGGAGTGAGAAGTTAGACATCGGCTCACTTCTCACTCTTCATTTTTTACTTCTAACTGTGAAAAGTGAGTAGTGCGATATGGGTAGTGAGTCGTCTCATTACTCACTTCGCGCTTCTCGCTTCTCCTTACTGTGAGAAGTACAATATGAGGAGTGAGAAGTGAGACGTCTCATTTCTCATTTCTCACTTATCACTACTCACTGCGTAAAGTTAGTAGAGCAAAGTGAGTCGGAAGACGCCTCTCTTCTCACTCATCACTACTAATATCTTTTCTCTCACTTTTCACAGTGAGAAGTGAGATGTGAGATGGCAAATGACACATTCGGCCAAATGACCTGTTCGGCCAAATAACCTTCTTCTTCTTCTTCTTCATTGGCATTACATCC
This sequence comes from Armigeres subalbatus, assembly GCF_024139115.2. NCBI lineage: Eukaryota > Metazoa > Arthropoda > Insecta > Diptera > Culicidae > Armigeres > Armigeres subalbatus. Next base: position 146,437,848 of record NC_085141.1, read on the forward strand.
CTCCCTGGGACATTGCTGTCTCGCAGCTTTCATTAAGCAGTGTTCTTTAAGCACTTCCACAGTTATCAACTGCGAGGTTTCTAAGCCAAGTTCCCATTTCTGCATTCGTATATCATGAGGCTAACACGATGATACTTTTATGCCCAGGGAAATCGAGACAATTTCCAATCCGAAAATTGTCGGTCAAATGACCTATTCGGTCAAATGGCCTATTCAGCCAAATGACTTATTCGGCAAAATTACGTATTTTACCAAATTATCTATTCGTCCAAATGACCCATTTGTCTAAATAACCTTTTCGGCCAAATGACCTTTTCGGCAAAATGGCTATTCGAAACACGTTTGCTCACTTAAGAGCAAAACATTAGAGCTGAAGGCTTTCCTTAAAGAGATGAAAATAGACGTGGCGTTCATCGACGAAACGCACCTGAATCCGGATGTGAACGACAATATTCCGGACTTCCTATTCATGAGACTCGACCGCCTGACGAGATCAAGCCTTGTTCTTTGGTACAATATCAACTGTCGCGTGGTACAAACCTTCCAGCTGAGTGTCATCGGTGTCAAAGTTATCACTTCTGTCGGCACAATCACGCGGCCCTTCAGAGGGACATTGTCAAGCTAACGCGGAGGGAAGGTCAGTACATTACTGCCGGCTACTTGAATGTCAAGCATCAAGCCTGAGACAATAGTTGCTACATTCAAAACGGCACGATCTGGAACAATGACATGGAGGTAAGCTGCTACACGACCCTAATCCCGAAATCTTCAACTAGGCTGAATCCACGCAACAATCGACTTGTACATCAGCAACATGAACGACAACAGCTCGCAGCCGGTTGCCTACCAAGAGCTTACCCGGGATCACTATCCAGTGGTTGTGGCAGTTGGCTTCGCGATTAATCGGCATCAGCAGTCATCCCAGTCCCAGTCCCAGACGAATGAACTAGCAGGTTTCGACAGTGTTTTGATTCCAACGTCGACTACGAAACGCACCCGGAAACACCTGGAGCAATCGACCAACAGCTGAGTGCCATCGAAAAGGCGATCTCGGTGGCCCGGGAACAACATGTACCAACGGCTCGACAGGTAAGCAACACTCTAATAATTGATACATTCACCAAAGATTTAATTCTTCTGCGAAATGTTACTTACAGGCAGTAACAACGTTCTGGGCTGCCTGTGCTTAAGGTTATTTCCAATCGCATAACAAAAACCAGATTAATCCACCTAGCGTTGGTGATACCTTTCTCGCAATTAGTTGAGACACCAACCTTATATGGGGCCTATATGGTTCGGTGTACCATTTTCTTCATAACTTTTAAACGCAATGACCGATCGTTATCAAATTCAATAGTGATCAACAAGGCTTTGTCCTCTGTCGAATAAAACTTGTTGCGAGAAAATCGGTTAAGGATTACTATACGAAAAGTTGTCTAATGTTTTCTTTAGATTTTGTGCACACACATACACACACATACACACATACATACACACGGACAGACAGACATGTGCTCAGTTCGTCGAGCTGAGTCGATTGGTATATAACACTATGGGTCTCAGAGGCTTCTATAAAAAGTGCGTTTTCGGAGTGAAATGATAGCCTTTCGGTACAACTTTGTTGTACGAGAAAGGCAAAAAGGTCCAGGCCACTGGCCAGAATGGTGGTCGGTACACCTCCAAAAAAGTATTGGTGAAAACTAAAATTTTCAAATCGTCAAATTTCACGACATAAATCGATAACTCCAAAACCATCACTGCTAGAGTTTTGATGTCTTCAAAAGAAATGACCTACAAGAAGAGATCTATTTTTGGTGTAAATTGTCATTAGGGTGGCCCTTCGGTGAATTTTTTTTGGAAATGTATTTTTTTATCCTTTCGAGATAGGTATTCATTTAAATCTACAAAGTTGTAGAGAATTTAATTCTAAGCATTTTTGCTTAATAAACATTTATTTTATCTCATATAGGTGATGTTTTATGACGAAATTTCTAAATTTAGATAGGGTGGTCCCGAAAAAAATAGTTTTAGTTTCCACTTTTATCAATTCAGATTATTTTCAAAAACTGTCTTAGCATCGCTTCACGGTCTTTGGATGGCGCATCTTTTGATTACATAAGATGGTTGATAGCTTTATTTTCAAGCATATTATAAGCGTTTTTTCATGAAAAAGTGATATTCTTCTGAGCATTCTACTGCAGCTAGTAGCAAATATTAGCAAAAATTTCAATCGTAATCTGAAAGTATACATACAGGCCCATCAAATCCATGGTATTTCATTTGTCCATGTTTGTCCACTTTTGTTTGATAATCATATTAGTTTTTGTATGAAAAATCAGCTATTCCATGGAAAACACATATACCATATCTCTGATTTTCGCAATATTTGGTAGAATCATTCTTTTTCGAAAATAAATAAACTCACTTTTTAATTTTGTCCGATTTCGATTCAGGGTGGTCGAAAAAATCAACATTTTTGAAAAAAATATTTTTTTAAAACATAATTTTTTAACTACTGGACCAATTATCAATGTTCATGGAATCACATGTAGTTATTGGCGACCCTCATTTAGAAACTGTGAAAATGAAATTATTCAGCGAATTTGCCATGGAAAACCAATTTGATTTTTATGATTTTGTATTTCGCCACAAAAGTAGCGCTCTTAAGCATTTATTTCATAACACCTTGAAAATCGTTCCAGTAGTTAAAATGTCAAAATGATTTTTTCGACTTCTTTTTTACACGAGTTGATTTAAATATTTTTGATAAAGAACGATTCTTTGTGGGCTTTGTGGCCGTGCGGTTAGCGCCGTCAATCGTCTAGAGGCATGGACTATGGGGCGTGGGCTCGATTCCCGCTTCGGTAAAAAGGAAACTTGTCGTGATCGAAAAATTCTACGCCGGTCCACTGAGTATGATGTGTCCTGTCAGTTGTCTGAGTGTTAAGTGTTCAGTCTGTATGACCTCTGGTCGAAGACGGTGTTCTTGAATTTTATTCTACCAAATATTGTGAAAATCCCAAAGATGATATATGTGTTTCACCCTAATTTTTCGTACAAAAATAATACTATCGTCAAACAAAAGTGGACAAAGATGGACAAATGAAATACCATGGATTTGATGGGCCTGCATGTATACTTTCAGATTACGATTGAAATTTTTGCTAATATTTGCTACTAGCTGCAGTAGAATGCTCAGAAAAATATCACTTTTTCATGAAAAAACGCTTATAATATGCTTGAAAATGAAGCTATCAACCATCTTATGTAACCAAAAGATGCGCCATCCAAAGACCGTGAAGCGATGCTAAGACAGTTTTTGAAAATATTCTGAATTGATGAAAGTGGAAGCTAAAAACTATTTTTTTCGGGACCACCCTATCTAAATTTAGAAATTTTGTCATAAAACATCACCTATATGAGATAAAATAAATGTTTATTAAGCAAAAATGCTTAGAATTAAATTCTCTACAACTTTGTAGAATTAAATGAACACCTAACTCGAAAGGGTAAAAAAATACATTTCCAAAAATTTTCACCGAAGAACCACCCTAACGACAATTTACACCAAAAATAGATCTCTTCTTGTAGATCATTTCTTCTGAAGACGTCAAAACATTAGCACTTAGCGAGTTATCGATTTATGTCGTGAAATTTGACGAATCCGACCATTGTGGGGTGATTCAATTCACACGTTATTTAAATCCCACTAGACTCAGAAAATTTAGAAGTGAGTTTTGAGAAGTAAGGAGTTAGTAGTAGGGAGTAACGCTGAGGAAAAAAACAAGAAGGAATAACAGAGAATTAATTTTATATCTCAATCCTCGTTCCTCACTTTTTACTGATTATTTCTTCTTACCTTTCACTACAAACTTCTCACTTTTTACTTTTCGCTTTTCACTTTTTACTCACTTCTAACTTCCTACTTTTCACTTTTCACATTTCACTTTTCATTTCTTACTTCTAAATAATTTCTCACTTTTTTTTCTCATTCCTTATTTCTCACTTATCACTGCTTACTTTTTATTTCTATTCACTTTACTTTATATTTCTCACTTTACACTTCACACTTTTCAGAACTTTTCTTTTACTTCTCACTTCTCAATTGTCACTTCTGACTTCTTATTGTTTATTTGGAAATTAGGAAATGAGAAATATATCTTTCCTGATTTCTCACTCCACACTTCACAATTATCACTATTTACTTTCTACTACTCACAAAGAGACGAATTTTTTTTTAACTATCCGGCCATTCGGATCGCATCTCGATTCTTTGACAATTCATTCTTCGCTGCCAGTTGAGGGTTCAATGATGTTCCACACTATAAACAACGAAAACAGATTCTAACCGGGCCCTAAAAACGCTTGCTTTTGTCTCATCGAAATGAAAAGTCGAAACCCTGGTAGGTAAATAAACACAAAGAATTCCAAGCAAGGATGTTATCGATCATTTAGTATTCTGCGTACGATCATTTAGTAGTTTGTCAATAACTCATTCCAGAGGTCTAATTTCAACATGTGTTGTATGGTGGACTTCTAGTGCGAAGGTTTTTCTTCAACTCTCCTTAACAGGTCGATGTTCGAATTCCACTATTAAAGGAGTTATGGTGCTAGTTGCTATACTTATACTAAATGATAACAAAATACGCAATCATTTAGTATAAGTTACTGCTACTAGCGCTATTGCTCCGTTATTAGTGGAATTCAAACAACGAACTGTTAGGCAGAGTTGTAGATAAACCTTTGCACTAGAAGTCCACAATACAACACATTTTAAAATTTAGCCTCTGGAATGAGTTATTGACAAACTACTAAATGATCGAAGGCAGATTACTAAATGATCGATAACATCCTTGATTCCAAGACGAATCTATTATTGAGAAAATGTTGCGAAACCATCAACTCGTTCGTGAGTTATAATGCTTCAAAAGAAAAGCAAACTAGTTGCGCCATTCGTGAAATGAGTAGAAGAGCAACGAGCGTTCAACATTCCGTAGACTACTACGCGGAGGGGTCCGGATACCCGGGCAGAAGCCATGAACAGAATAACAAAACATGATATCGACTTGATTGATAGAAGAGATAAAGGAACAGGCAACAATATCAGAACTTTGCACCGAAATACCATTTAAATATCAAGATATGTTATGGATAAGAACAAACTAATGACACATGATGTTGATCACTTATTACAAATAGCATAACTTGATCTCCTCATGATACTTTAGTGCAAAATATTGATATTGTCGTCTGATCTTCTATCTCCTATATCAATCATGTCCATATCTCATTTTGCTATCTTATCAACATTTGATATTATTGAGCTATTTTTGTCTACTCAGGTAGCGAGAAGTGCGAGACAGGGTTGCTCTGGATGCACCATTACGTGGAGTTTCCCCATAGTCGGCCAATGGCAGAACCAAGATGAATACACAACTAGGTGTTTCAATCTGAAATATTCACGATTCAGCCATCTTGGATTTTAGTATGGGAGAGCCAGCCGGTTTGTTGTCGTTTTACACTGAAAATGAATTTTCACCCACCTTCTTCTCTTCCATAAACTTGGCAGTTTGGAGCACCTAGTAGTGTATTCATCTTGAGCAGAATGACGCTTCAAGTGTTTGGAAAAGCGGTTGGTTCGAAATCCAGAACTTCACGACAGTGTTCGTCGACAAATAGCTGAATGAGGCAACAAAGGCTTTTGCCAATTGGGGTTGTCGTCAACGGAATTTCGGTAAATTTCATGCTTCCAATATCAGGAACTGGATGACAATTGATGAACGCATTCTACGTCTATAAGAATTGGATGAACCGAGCATCAAACCATCAAAAGCACTGTTACCGCAGCAGCAAGTGAGAACCAAGCGAGTTTTGGGGATGGCATAGACGCAAGAAGAATACCGTGGGGCCGAAATCCATAAAGCACCGAAATCCGTTCACCTCATGAGAATTAATTTTTAATTAATTTATCTTACCTACCTGGATACCTGGTTGGCTACAGCGTCGATTCACCTATGTCTGGCGTATTGTAGAGCTCCATAATCGTGGTTCTTGGTCTTGATCGATGTTCCTCCAGTTTCCCCGAACGTTCAGGCGTTATTTTAATGTCCATGCTTCATGTCCATAAAGGGCCACTGGTAGAATCAGAGTTTTGTATAGAGCAAATTTCGTTCCCGTCTGCATGTTGCGGGATCTAAGCTGGTTACGTAATCCATAAAAGGCCCTATTCGCAGCAGCAATACATCTTTTCACTTGACGGGAAACGTTATTGTCACATGTCACAAGCGTTTCATGGTAAACAAATTCTTCAACAACTTCATACACATCCCCATCAAGCACTACCTCAGCACCAACACCACTGGGCCTTCCTCTATCTCTAACTGCCACCATGTACTTTGTCTTGGTAGAGTTAATGGTTAAGCCTATCCTCGCCGTCTCCCTCTTCAGTGGGACAAAAGCCTCCACTACTGCTCTGCGATCGATTCCAATAAGATCGATATCGTCCGCAAAGCCCAGGAGCATTTGCGACCGTGTGATGATAGTGCCGTTCCTCTGCACGCCAGATCTTCTAATAGCGCCTTCGAGTGCAAGTGCATCACCCTGCTTCAATCCGTCTAAGGTCACAAACGAGGTTGACACTTCATCTGCAATCCGAATGCTTCATTTCGAGCCATCCAGTGTTTCACGTATCGGTCTAATCAGTTTCGCCGGAAACCATGTTCGGACATCATCCGCCACAGCTCATTTCTTTTCACTGAATCGTACGCTGCTTTGAATTCAATGAACAGATGGTGAGTCTGCAAGTTGTACTCCCGGAATTTATCAAGGATCATCCGCAGGCTAAACATCTGATCCGTCGTTGATCGGCCTTCACAAAAACCTGCCTGGTATTCGCCGACGAAGGACTCATAGGTGATTTCTCTATTATTGGCACACTCTAGTCTGTTTCCTTTCTTATAGATTGGGCATATGAGGCCATCCATCCAGCCGGCAGGCAGTTCTTCATCCTCCCATATTTTATGGATGATGTGGTGGATTAATCGATGCAGCAGCTCACTTCCGTGTTTGAGAAGCTCGACCGGGATCTCGTCCTTCCCAACAGCTTTACTGTTTTTCAGCTCGTTTAGAGCCTTCTTAACCTCGTCCAGCGTTGGTGGTTCCACAGCTTGACCATCGCCGACTATGTCCATCCTACTCCTTAATATACCTTCATTTTCACCGTTCAACAAATCTTCGAAGTGCTCCTTCCACCTGGCTGCCACCATAGTCTTCTCTATCAGCAAATTCCCCTTTCGGTCATTGCACATGGCGGGCACTGGCGCAGTCTTATGCCGCGCGCTATTGACAGTTGCGTATAACCTCCGAATTTCACACTGTCTTCGTGTTACTTTTTTTACTGCGGTGGGTAATAATTTATCTTTTCCTGGTTATAATAGTAAGCTTTTTGATCATTGAAATGGAAAGTAGGCTTTGAAATTAAAATAACAAAAATCAAAAACAAATCGCTTCCCAGCAAACGCCCAGTTTCGTGTGTCATTTGTTCGCGATTTGCCCTTAATTCCATAAAAAGTGTATTTGTTCAAATTTCAAAACGCAATGAAAAAGTAAGATCAGTGGAATAAATACTAAAGGGATCGCTTCTCAAGGTGCGTATTGAACTATTTGAAGTAGTAGTTTAGTCGATCGATCTGCTTCAATTTGAATATTTAGACCAAAGTAGCTGTACGGATTTTGATCCTATGATTATAAATCCAGCCAAGTGTACGGATTTCGATGCCCACGGTACGTGTTTACATTTTCGCGGCAATACTACCAAAAGGTCCGTCCTCTTGTAATGAGTATTAACGACCCCGTGGGATTGATAGCATTTTTAAACGTTGACCGATTTGGCTGAAACTTTGTCCAGAGCATCAGGGCATCAAATAGAACCGAATAAGAGGGCGGTGCGGCACGGTAAATGCTGGGTAAAGCGTACCATTGGTACTTCGCGTACCTGAAGGAATAAAATAGACCCCATCTCGCGGTCCTTAGCCTCTTACCCAGCAACTCCTATCCCTACCTCCCCGCGGTGCTGGCCGGGATACGAGCAACCTTAGGGAAGATCGAGTAACCAACCCCGGTGGGAACTATGGTCGTATGCTGACAGGGAAGGGGGGGGTTGTTCCTCTCCGGAGGTGCAAATCTTATTGAACGTCTGTTCTCCATGTCAGGATCGGCTCACAACAGCGTCTGTTCTCCATGTTAGGGGCGGCTGATCATCGTCCGAGTGCCAGCGAGGGACTCTAAGTGAAACTGTGCACCATGGTCCACCGGAAATTAGGAGGAATGGTCCTCCGAAAATTTAGGGGGTTTGGTGTCAGGCCCTGCAAGCCAGCCTTTAAAAAATCATAAGCAAGGAACAATCAACAAGAGAGTACGGACCGGAACCATCGGCGAAGACCACTGCGACGAAAACGGACTAGCGATTGGAAACTCGGTTCGTGGAACTGCAAATCTCTCAACTTCATCGGGAGCACACGCATACTCGCCGATGTGCTCAAGGACCGTGGATTCGGCATCGTAGCGCTGCAGGAGGTTTGTTGGAAGGGATCAATGGTGCGAACGTTTAGAGGTAATCATACCATCTACCAGAGCTGCGGCAACACACACGAGCTGGGAACTGCTTTCATAGTGATGGGCGATATGCAAAGGCGCGTGATCGGGTGGTGGCCGATCAATGAAAGAATGTGCAATTTGAGAATCAAAGGCCGGTTCTTCAACTTCAGCATAATCAACGTCCATAGCCCACACTCCGGAAGCACTGATGATGATAAGGACGCATTCTACGCGCAGCTGGAACGTGAGTACGACAGCTGCCCAAGCCACGACGTCAAAATCATCATAGGAGATTTGAACGCTCAGGTTGGCCAAGAGGAGGAGTTTAAACCGACTATTGGAAAGTTCAGCGCTCACCGGCTGACGAACGAAAACGGCCTACGACTAATTGATTTCGCCGCCTCCAAGAATATGGCCATTCGCAGCACCTACTTCCAACACAGCCTCCCGTATCGGTACACCTGGAGATCACCACTGCAGACAAAATCACAAATCGACCACGTTCTGATTGATGGACGGCACTTCTCCGACATTATCGACGTCAGGACATATCGTGGCGCTAACATCGACTCTGACCACTATCTGGTGATGGTTAAACTGCGCCCAAAACTATCCGTCATCAACAATGTTCGGTACCGACGACCGCCGCGGTACGACCTAGAGCGACTGAAGCAACCTGATGTCGCCACTGCATACGCGCTGCATCTCGAGGCAGCGTTGCCGGAAGAGGGTGAGCTCGATGGGGCCCCTCTTGAGGACTGCTGGAATACAGTCAAAGCAGCCATTAACGACGCAGCGGAGAACAACGTCGGGTATATGGGTCGAAGTCGACGGAACGATTGGTTCGACGAAGACTGCAGACAGATTCTGGAGGAGAAGGACGCAGCGCGGGCGGTCGCGCTGCAGCAAGGTACCCGGCAGAACGTGGAACGTTATAGACGGAAGCGTTATAGACAGACCCGCCTTTTTCAGGAGAAGAAACGCCGCCTGGAAGAAGCGGAGTGCGAGGAGATGGAACAGCTGTGCCGTTCTCAAGAAACACGCAAGTTCTATCAGAAGCTCAACGCATCCCGCAAAGGCTTCGTGCCGCGAGCCGAAATGTGCCGGGATAAGGATGGGGCATCTTGACGGACGAACGTGTGGTGATCGAAAGGTGGAAGCAGCACTACGAGGAACATTTGAATGGCGCTGAGAGTACAGGCAGTGAAAGTCAAGGCAGCGGAGGAGATGACTACGTCAGTTCAGCGGACGATGGAAGCCAACCAGCCCTTACTTTGAGGGAAGTTAAGGATGCCATTCAACAGCTAAAGACCAATAAAGCAGCTGGTAAGGATGGCATCGGAGCTGAGCTCATCAAGATGGGCCCGGAAAAGCTGGCCACTTGCCTGCACAAACTGATAGTCAGAATCTGGGAAACCGAACAGCTACCGGAGGAGTGGAAGGAAGGGGTTATATGCCCCATCTACAAGAAAGACGACAAACTGGAGTGTGAGAACTTTCGAGCGATCACCATCCTTAATGCCGCCTACAAAGTGATATCCCAGATCATCTTCCGTCGTCTGTCACCATTAGTGAACGAGTTCGTGGGACGTTATCAAGCCGGCTTCGTTGACGGCCGCTCGACAACGGACCAGATCTTTACTGTACGGCAAATCCTTCAAAAATGCCGTGAATACCAGGTCCCAACGCACCACCTGTTCGTTGATTTCAAGGCGGCATACGACAGTATAGACCGCGTACACACTAAAAAAATATGAAATTCACATGTGATCTAATCTTTATTTGACGTAAATGTTCTGTGACCTAAACATGAAAATGCAATAATTTTATGTACCTTCTCATGTATATTTGAAATCGAATTCTCAGCTCACATTGAACTGCATTCAACCTAACTTCATATCCCAGAATACGTAAATTTACATGATTCATGATGGTTTTTCAGTTTTAGTTTTAGTACCTTGAATGCTGCTGACGTTTCAGTCAGTTTTTTTTTCAAGCAGTGCGGCGCGGTTGTATTTTTGTGGCGTAAAAAGGAAATTTTCACGGAGAAAATAATTGCTTTCGACATTTCGCGACGAAATTGTCATCTAATTCTGTTTATAGATTAGATTGGTGTTCATTTCGTGATAAAAACCGGTCCGCTCGGCCTTCTCGCAAAGGCTGTTGAAGAAAAAATATTTCTGGCGTTCCAACTTCTTGAGCGCTAACAATGAACAAAATGCAATATATTGATGCTAGAATTGAAGCAAATGTTTGATCGCTTCAAGTAACGTGATCAAGAACTGTTGGATGCAGGGTTGTAAATTTTCGGCAGCACTGGATGAAGGTGATGTTTTTTTATATCATGTTTTTATTTTCTTCCTGCTTTGAAATCAACCTCACATTCCCGGAGAGGCAGAAAAGTAAACAACAGAATTCACATCACCCACTGCGCCGCGAAGATGAAATCTACCACAGCAAAATGTACACATTCACCCAGCAAATTGAAAAAAATCACCACGCGTTTAAATGGGCCACTCACAGTCATATGGTAAGGAGCGAACTGAGCAGCATGTCAGAGTGACTTGTGAGTGGCTGAATGCGAAATTGAAAGGTCGGTGTTGGAAATGATTTTTCGGCTGCACCCAGTCGCACTCACCACGGCGGCGAAGAAGGCGACTGCAGATTATACTGAGATCCATGTTTTTCACTGCATTGACTGTGAAATATTTCTACCCTGGTTGGATGTGTATAAAAAAGTTTTAACAGGTGTTATTGGAAGCATTTTGCCCCCCGTGTGATTTCCGACGGGGATGTGTTTTTCTACTTTTAAATGCAGGGTGCGTAAATTATGTAAGTTACATATTGTGTCTGTGGAAGTGGTGTTTTCGGTGCTTTTACGAAGGTATGGAAATCGTATATCAAAATTATTTTTTATTTGAGGACACGCATAATATCGTGACGATAATGGAAACGACTTAACAACGTCAGCACAAGGTATGTTCGATCAATTACCTAATGATAACAATGAAAATTTATTACATTATTACACGTCATGAAGTGAAAGTGAGCTGTGCTTGCTTTTACGTCATGACGTGTATTTTTTTTGGAATCTGATGTCATGTAAATTTAAAGGCTGACGTAATTTCACGACATATTTGCCGCTCCATTTATGTGCATGTTCCAAGCCATAAATTTACACGATATTTTCTAAGTGTGTAGAGCATTGGAAATTATGGACGAGAACAGCTTCCCTGGGAAGCTTACCAGACTGATCAAAGCAACGGTGGATGGTGTGCAAAATTGTGTGAAGATTTCGGGCGAACACTCCAGTTCGTTCGAATCGCGCTGGGGACTAAGACAAGGTGATGGACTTTCGTGCCTGTTGTTCAACATTGCGCTAGAAGGTGTCATGCGGAGAGCCGGGTGTAACAGCCGGGGTACGATTTTCAACAGATCCAGTCAATTTATTTGCTTCGCGGATGACATGGACATTGTCGGCCGAACATTTGCAAAGGTGGCAGAACTGTACACCCACCTGAAACGTGAAGCAACAAAAGTTGGACTGGTGGTGAATGCGTCCAAGACAAAGTACATGCTTGTGGGTGGAACCGAGCGCGACAGGGCCCGCCTGGGAAGCAGTACTACGATAGACGGGGATACCTTCGAGGTGGTCGAGGAATTCGTCTACCTCGGATCCTTACTAACGGCTGACAACAACGTTAGTCGTGAAATACGAAGGCGCATCATCTGTGGAAGTCGGGCCTACTACGGGCTCCAGAAGAAACTGCGGTCGAAAAAGATTCGCCACCGCACCAAATGTGTCATGTACAAGACGCTAATAAGACCGGTTGTCCTCTACGGACATGAAACATGGACAATGCTCGAGGAGGACTTGCAAGCACTCGGAGTATTCGAGAGACGGGTGCTTAGGACTATCTTTGGCGGTGTGCCAGAAGACGGTGTGTGGCGGCGAAGAATGAACCATGAGCTCGCCCAACTCTACGGCGAACCCAGTATCCAGAAGGTAGCTAAAGCCGGAAGGGTACAATGGGCAGGGCATGTTGCAAGAATGCCGGACAGCAACCCTGCAAAGATGGTGTTCGCTTCCGATCCGGCAGGTACGAGACGGCGTGGAGCGCAGCGAGCGAGATGGGCAGACCAGGTGCAAAACGACTTGGCGAGCGTGGGGCGTATCCGAGGATGGAGAGATGCGACCTCCAACCGTGCATTGTGGCGTCAAATTGTTGATTCAGTGTTATCTGTTTAGATGTTAACTAAATAAATGAAATGAATGAATGAAGAGGGCGGTGCATCCAAAAAATTGAAAAAGTGTTTTTTGAGCCACCTTAATGTGTGTGTTTGTGTATGTGTACACAATTTTGTAGACACCCTTTTTGAAACTTAGCATAGGCATTTACTCGCAACAAGTTCCATTCGACAGTGAATCATGTCCCATTGTTTGCTATTGAAAATTGGGCAGATTGAACTATGAGACCAGAAGTTATAACCAAAATACTATTTTTATACAAAACACGCTAAAAACACTTACTCATATTTTTAGATATTTTTTTGCACGAGAAAGGCACCAACACCGCTAGCTGGATTAGGGTAAGACACCCAGAAATAAATCTTCATTTCTCGAAACCTAGTTGTTGAAAGCAATTAAAGTTCAGTTTTTTTCCCTTAGCGTTTGCTATCATGGCTAAATTTATTCATATTATTCATGAAATATATCAAACAGAAGTGATTTTGAAAGTTTCCAAGTTATCTGATAACTGTAATTACCTATTTTGAAAGCCATATCCCTGATCTAAGAAGTATGGTCATATTATTTAAAATCTGATCACGAAATAAACCAAATTGTGCCAGACAGGAGGGAAAATCACAAAAAAACTGAAGACATAAATGTAATCAGTTTTATGTGTTGAAGATACTATTTTGGGACATTCCAGTTCATACAAAATATTCGTGAGTTCTGGTCTTGAAAGCGAATGGTGATGTACACATTGAAATACTCAGAGTACATCCTACTCAGTTCAAAGATACCAAATAACTCATGGGAATCGTAAGACGTACGCAACAAGGTATATTTTCTTTTTTTCATTTGGTGGAGGTCACCGTAAAACTTTATATTTTCTGGTTTGCTGATTTTTATCGGTGATGAAAAATACACGATTTCCGTTTTTTAATTGTAACGTTTCGGCTTACTCCATTCAGCCATCATCAGATCTGTGATCAAATTTTATGAATTAGTTTAAAATATTCAAACTACTTACAATTTTCTTTTCTCCCACTTACATTGAAAAACGTACACTTGCCACCAGTGTGGTTTAATAACTAACCCCCTTGAGTCTAATACTATCGAATCCCTTCTATGTGTTGTACCATGTGCGTCATCGTGTCTACCGAGTTGCTGTTCGTTTGTGTAACGATCGGATTTTGCACACTAGTGCGTTGTACGCTGAGTCAATTCCACCGCATTCTCGTTGTAGGTTCACCGTTGCATCGTTTCATATCATCTTTATGTGGAAGGCCTCTGCGATGATCCTGCTCTCCTGGTTTTCTATCCGTTCGAAAATTTCCGTGTTTCCAAAATCAAAATTGTGTCCTTCTGTCATATAATGTTGTGCCAGGCCAGTCTTTGCTTCCCTTTTCCTTATGCTTATCCTTTTCCTTATTATTTCCAAAATTAGGTCAAAATGTGAGAGGACTCCTCAAATGGCAAATGTGATCGTTTAAGTATAAGGAAGCGAAAACATCAATATTTTAATCACTCTACTGGACAGCGCCTCAATTTTTTTCAACTAGATTTATTTATTTATTACCAGACTGAGGCCTGTGCAATACACAAAAGTCTTCTCCATTCGACTCGGTCCATGGCTGCACGTCTCCAACAACGCAATCTGCGGAGGGTCCGCCTGATCGATCCACCTTGACCGCTGTGCACCTCGCCTTCTTGTTCCCGTCGGATAGTTGTCGAGTACCATTCTAAGTGCCCAGCCAAACGCAGTCTTCCGATTTTCGCGGTGTGAACGATGGATGGTTCTCCCAACAGCTGATGCAAAATTGCAAAATGTGGTTCATTCGCCTCCTCCGCGTACCGTCCGCCATCTGCCCCTCACCATAGATGGTACGCAGCACTTTCCTTTCGAAAACTCCAAGTGTGCGTTGGTCCTCCACGAGCATCGTCCAGGTCTCGTGTCCGTAGAGGACTACCGATCTAAAGAGCGTTTTGTAGATTGTCAGTTTGATACGGCGGACGAACTCTATTAGATCGGAGCGTCTTGCGGAGTCCAAAGTACGTACGATTTCCTGCCATGACGCGTCTCCGAATTTCTCTGATGGTATCGTTATCGGAGGTCACCAGTGATCCGAAGTGCACGAATTTTTTAACCACCTCGATTTCGTCACCACCAATACAAACTCGTGGTGGGTGGCTTACGTTGTCCTCTCTTGAGCCTCTTTCTATCACGTATTTCGTCTTCGACGTGTTGATGACTAGTCCAATCCGTTTAGCTTCGCTTTTCAGTCTGATGTAGGCTTCCTCCATCCTCTCAAATTTACATGCCATGATATCAATGTCGTCGGGAAACCAAATAACTGGACGGACTTAGTGAAAATCGTACCACTCGTGTTAATCCCTGCCCTTCGTATTACTCCCTCCAAAACGATGTTGAATAGCAGACACGAAAGACCATCACCTTGCCGTAACCCGTAACCTGCGCGTTTCGGAGGGACTCGAGAATGTTCCTGAAACTCCAACTACGCACATCACCCGATCCATTTTCGCCTTGATCAACCGTATCAGTTTATCCGGAAATCTGTTATCAATTAAAGTTAACTTTATTTCGAGATTTTGTTTCAGAAATAGAAAGGTGGGTACATTTTGCCCCGAATATTAACAATCGAGAGAAACGAAAAAAGAGTTCACCCCTGCGGCCAAACACCGACTACAAGGCAATAAAAAATCAAATGTCCAAATTAATCAGCTACTGTTTTTCACGCAGCACGACAGAAGTTACCGCCAGCACTGAAGCGAGTTGCCACCACAACGTCATCCATCGTCGTTTGATCCTACCAAAAAAAAGCGATGAAAAAAGAAGCCCTGTGGACACAGCTATTTAGGAGCTGCCCACGAAAATCCACCGAATCGTTTGACGGAATTGACTGACTTTGATGAATTTGGCTCAAAACGTTATGGTCCTGATAGATCGATGGCACTGCGTCGCCGTTGTCGTTCATGTTACCGCGACGATCATGAAGGTCGGCTGCTGCTTAGACTGGCATCAAAGGAAAATTCGGTTTTTGATTTAGAATTTTTGCGCAGCGCATTATTGTCGACAGAAAAAAAAACCAGATTTTAGCGTTTTGGTTCATTTTTACCTCATTGCAGACGGTGACGAATGAATTCACGGGACGCATTCCGAGGAAAGGAAAGTGGCAAAAGGCGGCGGACAAATATGCACTGGAATTCTAGTAGCGTTTTCTGCGATGGAATCGATTTTTGTTACTTTCGATTGCAATCAGGGGTTCTCGACTGTTGACTTTTGTTAATAAGAATTTTTGCTGTAAAAATAATATTTATAATTTTTCTGTACAGGCTCCAAAATCTAAGGAGCGGTTTTAGCATTTAACTCTTAGCTAATTTTCGTTTCTCATCTACTACGTTTCCATGTGTGAAAACTTAAAATTATTATTTATTATTTAATGCGACCAACCACTGAATCCTTAATTTATAAAGAATTGTCTCGATCATAATATGGCAAATCTCCACCAATCCATTGCTGTGATTCGCTAGTTGAGAATCTTTTCTTATTCACTGCTCGCTGGACCCACTGCAACAGCAGCGCGGACACAGATCATCCGAGCATTAACAGTAAATATCGAGTCCTGCAATTTTGGGCCCAGCCAGACAGAAAAACGCCATCCGCGCGCGTGATGGTTTCTTTTTGCACTGTGTGTGCTTAAATTCTCATCAACATTTGGGTTCGTTCTTCTGTTTCGGTGCCCCTGCGCGCAGCAGCACCGTTTGATGGACAGAAGCATTTCGATGATGCAGGAGTAGCTTCCAGACAGCATTAATGACCGAGTCCCGGCTGGAGAGCCATTAGTAGTCAGACTGTTTGCCGAAGGATCGATCGATGCACGGACGGATTGCTGAAAACTGTGCAGCAAAGTACCGTTGGTTTTCGCCGCTTTTGAGTTTGGGGATTGGTTTGGGGCATCATTATGAACGGGGAATGGTTAGAAGCACTTTACCAGTCTCATCATCAATTCAACTTTCTCTCCCGGGGAACAGCCTCACCAAGGATCTAAATATTCGAACGTGGTGGCTATTATGAATAGCGGTTTTGGGGCAAAGATATTGCGTGCATGTGTTATCGTTTGAAAGGCGATTTGCATATAAGACTCTAATCAGATCTTTTTATCTGGCAGCTTTGAGCTTGGAGTTTGGATGAAATGCAACGATACGGGGACCCGGACGAAGACAGTGGTAGGCAAATTAGAGAGTTTGACTAAATGCTTGAATCCAAACAACAGGTTTCTATTCTGTAGAAGAATTGGAAGAGATATTGCATACGTAAGCTGCGTGCTCTTTAATTATGGGAAATATTGGTTTTTGGGAGCATTGTTGCTAAATTATGGTAATAAGATTTGGCCGGTTCTCATAATTCAACGTTTTGAATATGTCTTGAGCGACTTAGCGCAACAACTCAAAACTATAAGGTTTGCTAATTTTCTTCCATCAGCCTCTACTTTTGTTATCGACCAGTCGATAACAGAGCCCTGGAAAAGATCTACGCATGCCGACTTTACACAATTGAAACGAGATGCGGTGTTCCAATTCTAGCCATGTAAATCTATCAGAAAAACGTAATCAGCTTCTCACAATACAAATATGATGTGCTTCGAAGTAAACGGTTTACGTTATTTTTCCCCGGAAAAGTCAATCCAAAGCAATCAATTGAAGAATTGCATCTCATTTAAGCAATCACCGAGTTTAATGCTATCCTTTGATCAAAAGGTTGGACATGCACTCGAGGTGCACCGGAATCCATCACCGAATAGCAGATGTGCACGAACGAAACTTGTGAATCACCTTGTCCGCGTCATTGCTGCAGAATTGACATTTCGTTTCACCTGGGTTGACCCTCTGTCTCCCGCACCCTTATTTGCCAGTAATTGAAAAACAGTCCACTCGTAATATAATAAAAATTCCACTGCTTTTTACTGCAATTGGTTATTGGAAATATTTTAAGTTATGATAACAAAATGCAAGAATATGCGCGGGCTACCGTCGAACGACACAGCAAGCTCCGTGAACCAACAGACAGTGAAGCAGGCGCCGAGCTACACAAACATTGACGAGCGCTTCCACGTCCACCCCGTAGTGGTTGAAGTAGGTACATATTCAGTTCCTAGCGTTGTTGTTTCTCCGTTGCGGGAAAGGACATCGAGGAAATGACCAACCCTTCCATCACGTGTCAGCTTGGACGTTCGGAAATGCGTGTAGATTGCCTCCTGGAGGCCCGCATCCGATGAGGATGGGGCAACGAGCAAGAAGGCGGAGTACATGCGTTTGTTTGCTCAGCGGTCACCGGCACCGAGCTGTGGTCAATTGGCCACGGATAATGAGGGCGGTGTGGGATCATCCTGGTAGGTATATAATCTGCCGGTTCGTTGTGGATCGTTGATTTATTATTCATTTATGCGTCGTTCATGGAAATTAAGTCATCAGGTGTACTGATATGTTCAGAAAATGTAATTCAAAAGAGAGCCTGGTCCAGCTCAGCTCTGTAGGTGGGCTACAGATTGTTGCTATCAATTGGACTGAAAAAGCATAACCCAATGAATAA
Organism: Armigeres subalbatus; assembly: GCF_024139115.2. Classification (NCBI taxonomy): domain Eukaryota; kingdom Metazoa; phylum Arthropoda; class Insecta; order Diptera; family Culicidae; genus Armigeres; species Armigeres subalbatus. Next base: position 146,456,282 of record NC_085141.1, read on the forward strand.
TATCTTAAACTGAACGTTATCAAAAAAATAGTTTAGGATATGGATAATAGGGTGGTTCAAAACATCAGTTTTGCTCCACAGTGCTCATCTGATTTACTATGTTCTGAGTGTTCTCTGAAAATTTGAGCTCATTTGGATCAAAACTGATTTAGCACAAGCCGTTTCAAGTTTGCATGCAAATTAGTCTGGGGAAATTTATTTTTTCATTATACTGTTAATGACGTTTCCCCATTAAGCGCAGGTTAAAAGAAAACCTACATACCTAAAAGGGATACTCAACAGCTTTCACCCAACGAAAACCGCATGTTGATTAATCGTCCCAATAAAGTAGTATTAGTTAGTAATTATTGAAGGAATTCCTTCAGAATTCTCGAATGAATTTCTTCCGAAATCCCGACGGAATTGCTTACAAATTCCTGAAGGAGTTTATTTTGAATTACCAAAAAAATTCTTCCGATTTTCCGAAGGAATTCCTTCCCAATTCCCTAAGATTTTTTTTTTCCGAATTTCCAAAGAAATTCCTGCGGAAATTCCTTCCGAATTCAACAAAGAATTTTCTTCTGAATTCCCGAAGGATTTTTTTTCCGATTTCTCGAGAAAGTTCTTTCAGGGTTCTCGAAGGAGTTCTCTCCGAATTCCTGAAGGAATTTCTTTCAAATTATCAAAGTTATCTTTAGTCCCTAAAGAATTGCTCCCGATTTTCCGGAGGATATTTCAACAAATTTCCGAAGAAATTCTATCCAAATTATTGAAGGAAATAATTCTGAATAGGGGCAGCAGGGACTATGTCCAAGGGCTTGACGATCCCTCCCCAGGCCATCTGCGAGTTGTGGCGTCTGCCTAGGATGTGGTGGGGTTTGGCAGTGGGCCCTGTTAAACCTCTATAAAAATCTGCATGTATCCGCAAGTAGGCTCCGCCAAAGCGACCGTGTGCCGCTCAAAGCGCACAAGCCCAAGTCCTGGTGTTAGGTGGGACGCTAAACAGCCCTGACACGACGGCCCTCCGGCGAGACAGGAGGTTTGCGCAGGCCCAATAAGCCGCCTGGAAAACCAATAATTACGAACAATTTAAGAGATAATGCGACTGGATATAATCGGCAATGACCTAGGCGACGAATAAAGGATCACGATTGGTAGCTTGGAGCATGGAACTACAAGTCGCTAGGTTTCGCAGGTTGCGACAGGATGATCTACGATGAATTACATCCCCGCAACAGGAGACCCGACGACGAGAAAGAAGCGTTCTATAATGGAATTTATTTCTATTTCCTGAAGGTCCTTTAGAATTCCTTTTAAATTCATAAAGTAGTTCCTTCTGAACTCCCGATGCAATTCCTCCCGAATTTCTTCCGAATTATCAAAGGAATTACTTCCAAATTCCCGAAGGAATTACTTCCGATTTTCCGAAGGATTTTTTTCAAATTTCCGAAAAAAAATTCTTTCCGAATACATTTGCTGTGAGAAATGTGGGAAAAAATGGGGTAGAGTGATATCCGTTATGATTCACGATCAGCTAAATATGCTAAACGAAAACTTGGGCCGAAAAATGGGTAATTTTTGTTGGCGCTTGGTGCGATTTGGCCGAACCCCAACCAATTCTCCTCGATATGGGAATCAAGTCTCACGCAAGTTTAGAAATTGAAAAATTTTCTATCTCTCGGAAAAGGTGATATTTTTATATCTTTCATGAAAAAATAATCGCTTCCAATGATGTTTTTAAATAACCACGTGTTTTCTTCAGTCAATTTTCAAGAGCACGAATTGAGAGAACCGAAACGCACATAGTGATGATACAACCGTAGAATCATTTATTACTTACGCTATACAATCGACTTAAATTTCAGCACTGTATGGAAAAACATGTGCTGAATTTAAACTTCACCACGGGACTGATTGTATAATCACCTTAAGTCTACTTGAAACCATATAGACTGTTATTTCGAGAAATATCCGAAACAAGAAGTGAGGATCATGTGTGTCCACTTTCCCCTACTAACATTCAGACATGTTTCTCCGGTTTTGTTCGTACAATTTTGGAAGGTATCCTGTCGTAAAAACGTTGTGTAAAAAATCGTCGAGTACGAGACATTGAAAACGGCCTGACAGTTGAAATCGAAATATTATTTATTTATTTTGTCAACCGACATAGACTAGCACATATAATTTTTTTTCCTTAATGCTACACGGTAAAAAATCAACACGCTCAATTTAACTGTTCCATCTATTGAATGATCAACTTTAAAATCACTATTATTGAAAATGATATTCTTTTGATTTTGAAGTGGTGTCACACCTTTCACAAGTGTGTTGAATGCAGACAATTCCATAACATCAACAGTGTTGATCAAAGTGCTACTCACTGGATGTTGAAATGATTAGCACTGCGATCAGCACCAATAATGTCTCCACTAGAATTGAAAGTGCTATGCTATTGAATTCACAGGTTCAATGCTATTGATTTAAGAGTGAAGCGATATTGGTGTTGTTCTAAAAATAGATGACAGTTCTTTCATCTGTTCTGCTTATTTCAAGAGGTATTTCGAAGTGTGAGATGGAGTCATGGTAAGACGAAAGACTTTCAAGCAAAGGTATGTTATTCAAATCTGAGCTGAGGTAATTCTATTTTTTTATTTTGTTCTTTTATAATCAAAACATTGTGCACGTCAAATGGAAGTGGTGGTATTTGAATGCGACGAGTTCAGTTGTTGATATTGATTTGATTCCAAAGTAGTGCATATTCAAATGCAGAACAGTTCGCATGGACGTGTATATTTTTTACCGTGTAGAAATATGATAAAATGATGTAAAAAAATAGAAATAGATTGGTAAAGTAGTATATAATTTTAAAATATAATTTAATTTTTAATTGTGCAGGCTTCTGTTTGTGAGAAAATATTTTTTTAGATTCGACCTAGATATTGTGAAGTCAATAGTTTCGCAGTGTTGTTTATAGATAGATGACCATCATCTGATTAAGAGGTCCAAACTTGGCATAATTTGTGAGGCAGTGATTGATAAGAAATATATGACGATGACGAAGTTGTAGAGATGGTATGTAGAAATTTAATTTCGATAAAATGCTTGTTAAATCAATACGCTGCGAAACTATATTTCACGACGCTCTTTCAAAGTTTGAATGTTTATGAGCTTGCAGATTTGAAAATGGGTTTCAGAAATGAGTTTTTCCATATATTTGAGAATTTTCCTGATTCTAGTGACAACCAAGCCAAAACAATTGAGCGGTTAGTTCCATTGCTAGGATTTTCATAAAAAGAAAATAGATTCTGTCAGGACCAGGACCTTTCGAGGCGTCTAAACTTCTTAGGGCCTGCAAAACATCCTCAACTTGAAGTTGATTCACTCCAATATCACCCGAAAAGTCTGGTTAAAATGCAAAATAGTCGCGGTCGCGATCATTTTCAGAAAATGTAGTAGATTTCTTGAAAAAAAAAATTGCAAAAATATTACAGTTTTTTTCCGAGCTACCCCCAACATTTTCGTCAAGATGCATAATTGATGGAAAGTTACTAGACTTCAGTTTAGTTTTAGCGCAATTAAAGAAGTTCTTAGGGCAGGACTTTATTTCGCTCTCAGTTTTTGAATTATACAAAGGATTACCGGTAGCGTAATTCAATTGATCGCATAAGTCATTTTTCCACAAAGAATTTTGAGATTCTGTTACACAAAAATCTTTATAAATATGTGTCATCAAAAAGTCCAAATAGCAATTTTGCTTATTTTTTATACGATTGATTTGGTTAAAACTTGTCAAACTTGTAGACTTGTCGAAAATTAATTGCAAAGTTTCGTTTTCCCCTATGACTGGCAATAAGATACATTCATCTTCAAAGTCTAGAATAAAGTCAGCGTCACTGTTGGTTAAAGTCCCCATAGATGTGTAAAGATTATGTGTAAGGATTACAACGTGGTGGAATAAAATAAAAAGTGCCAAAATCGTCTTATGGCAGGGGAAAAAATAGTGTCAAATATAATTTTAATCAGATGGAAAGCCAAGAGGGGGAGTTTGTGACGACTATTGGAAAGTTCAACGACCAGCAACTGACGAACGAAAACAGCTTCCGACTTATTGATTTCGCCACCTCCAAGAATATGGCCATTCGCAGTACCTACTTACAACACAGCTTTCCGTGTGGGTACATTTGGAGATCACCACTGCAGACAGAATCACAAATCGATCACGTTCTGATTGATGGACGGTACTTCTCTGACGTTAATATCGACTCTGACCACTATCTGAGCATTGTTAAACTGCGCCTAAGACTATATGTCATCAACCATATACGGTATCGACGACCACTCCTGTCCCAACATACTATCTGTTTATGATACGATAGTATAGACCGCGTAGAGCTATGTAAATTCATGGACGAGAACAGCTTTCCCTGGAAGTTTAGCAGACTGATCAAAGCAACGATGGATGGTGAGCAAAGTTGTGTGAAGGTCTCGGGCGAACATTCCAGAACATTCCGATGCACTTTTTGCCCCCTCAATATTTATCCAAGAGGGGGGCAAAGTATCGTTTCGCCCCCTCAATATATTTTGCCTTCAAAAGTTCATTTTCAAAGATTATCTATACATTCATATTATTGCAAAGGTTAATTCAAATAGTTAACAGACTATGTTTTTTACATTGACAGTCTATTTCTGCGTCGCTGTGTGCGTTCATGACCGTAAAAATCCTTGATAACGGAAAGAGAGCTTTATTTGTTCATTTTTTGGCTCAATTCTTAAACATGGTTGCATGGGACACCATCAAGACTATTTCTGCCTGTAGGGGTTAATTAACCATGGTTAACCCTTTTGTTACCGACAGGGTACCCGGGTACCTTTTTCGTTTTCAAGTGAAATTTTTTTAGGGTTCTGATCATCGCAGGAAATTGAAACTCCGTGACATCTTCAAACTCGGCAAAATTAAGGTTTGGGTGGTACGAAAATGAAAATCCAGTAAGGGGGGGCTTGGGGAGGGGCTTCTGAATATTTTTACCCCGTAACGTACCGACAGGGTACCCGGGTACCCACGTTTTGGTATGACCATAACTTCGTCAGTTTTCAACCGATTTAGACGATTCCGTTTGCTATGGATTAAGAAATTCATCCTCTATCCGTTCCATGTCACATGGGACCGATCCGGATTACCTGGTTACCGGAGTTCCGGATTTGCTAGACCATGTCTCAAAAATGGAGAAGTTGATCTTATAGAATCCAAATGATGATTTCTTGTACCCTGAGCTACCAGTTTCGCAGAAAATTCAAGGATTATGACTTCCCAACGTATTAGGACCACGTGATCATATGGACTCGGAACGGACATCCCCGAATAGGTTCCCGTGGGCCCTATAGTGGCCGCAAATTCATTCCTGGAAATATGGGTATCAAAATTCTTGAAATTGTTTCGGGAACATGTTATTCACATAGTTGAAACCATAGGATGGATATGAACCGGAACGGTCATTCTGGAACAGGTTCCCGGAGGGCCCGTAGTGGCCAAAAACTCATTTTGAATATACCCTAGTAATATGGATATCAAAATTCTTGGAATTGTTCCGGAAACATGTTTTCCATGTAGTTGAGACCATAGGATGGATATGATCCGGAACGGTCATTCTGGAACAGGTTTCCGTAGGGTCCGTAGGGGCCAAAAATTCATTTAGAATGAACCCTAGCAATATGGGTATCAAAATTCTTGGAATTGTTCCGGAAACATGTTTTCCATGTAGTTGAGGCCATAGGATGCATATGATCCGGAAAGGTCATTCTGGAACAGGTTCCCGGAGGGCCCGAAGGGCCCGTAGTGGCCAAAAACTCATTGAGAATAAACCTTAGCTATATGGGCATCAACATTCTTGGAATTGTTCCGGAAACATATTTTCCATGTAGTTGAGACCATAGGATGGATATCAACCGGAACGGTCATTTCGGAACAGGTTCCCGGAGGGCCTAAAGTGACCATTAATTCATTTGGTAGAAACCCTGGCGCCCTGAATGCTTTGCGACCAACCGATGAACCAGAAGTCGTTAAAATAGTTCCGCGATGGAGTAATCTGGACGATCTGCGTTACATTTCATTCAAAGTTGGTGTAAATTGGAAAGATAAGGAAAAAGCTTTGGAGAAATCAACGTGGCCAACAGGATTGTTATTCAGGGAATTCGTGAATCGTGAACATAATTATTGGGAACCGTGAAACAACATATTTTATACAACTATTGTAAAATGTATTTTGTAAATGTATTTTTGTAAATGTGTAAATGTTCTGCCTTCATGGATACAAATGTGAAAATGTTTTGTTTGCTGTTAGTTTTTTTTATTAGAATTAGTAAACAATCATTGGGGCTGTCGTAGCCTGTTGATTAAGAGCAAATAAATAAATAAATATGGGTACACAATATTCTTGGAATTGTTCCGGAAACATGTTTTCCATGTAGTTGAGACCATAGGATCCCGACTAGAAGAGCATAACAGAAACTGAACACAATATTAACATATTGTGATATTTATAACTTATTTTGATACAATTTTGTTCTTAGTAGTCATTATCTTTCAAATGTTGTAACAGAATTTTATCATAATATGATTTAAAAATGCTCAACACCGAATTGCCCAACAGTAGGCAATTAAAATAGATGAAGCAAAGTCTCCCAGCCATATAGATATCATAACGCTGATATAATTTGAAAAGATTGCCTTATTTGTAATCTTGTTAGTTTCAATTTCTCGAAAAATATTCTTGTTCAGACAAAACCAAAAATTTCTGATTGTTGATCACAATCTGGAGACCTATCACGAACCATAAAAATTTGCAACTGCACAGAAACAATATATTTTGTATCTAATTCTGCTATAAATTTTTAACAAAATATGTTATTTTTATGATAAAATTGTAACAAAATTTGATAGTTTTTTGTTTCCAGTAGTGTATTTTTTGATAGAAATTTAGATATTTTAACAACATCCTGCACCATGTTTCTAACAAATTGTGTTATAAAAATTGAGTATAACATGATAACATAGGTTGATATAATTTTGATATGACCTTCTAGTCGGGATGGATATGAACCGGAACGGTCATTCTGCAACAAGTTCCCGGAATGCCAGTAGTGGCCAAAAACTTATTTAGTATAAACCCTGGCAATATGGGTATCAAAATTCTTGAAATTTTTCCGGAAACATGTTATTCATGTAGTTGAGACCATAGGATGGATATGAACCGGAACGGTCATTCTGGAACAGGTTCCCGGAGGGCTCGTAGGGGCCAAAAACTCATTTGAAATAAACCCTGGCAATATGGGTATCAAAACTCTTGGAATTGTTTCGGAAATATGTTATCCATAAAGTTGAAACCATAGGATGGATATCTACCAGAACAGTCATCCTAGAACAAGTTCCCGAAAGGCCTTTAGTGGCCACAAAAGACACCCTGACACCCACATTTAAAAGACACCCTGGCATCAAAATTCTTGGAATATTTTCGGAAACATGTTTTTCCAAGAAGATGGGACTGATGTTGGCTGAATGGCTGTTAGGCCGAATGGTTATTGGGTCGAATGAGAAGTGAGCAGTGAGAAGTGGAAAGTAAAAAGTGAAAAGTGAAATGAGAAAAGTTACACAGTGTTGACCCGATTTTATCTACCTCCAACTTTATCACATTTTCGACCCGACTTTATCACGTCCCGCTTTTGTCACGTTTTTGACCCATATTGTCACCACAAAACATTTTGAAAATTTTAGTCGTTTTTTTATTTTTGTAAATTATTCAGCAAACACCAATGATACTTACAGCGCCTGTGGTTCATTATAAATCATCTCTGAGTACCTGTCAAGAATTTTTAAGTCTTTTTGACAAGAAATAACGGAAAAAGATGATAGCAAGTGTTTCTTCTAAATGAGGGTCCCCTCGGAAACCTGTTAGAGAATTACCGGTCCATTGTCAAACCATCTTATGGCCTAATAACCCAAAAGATCATGCTTCCGAGACAATTTCATGAATTTTGATACCCATCCATTGTCAAAACATCCAATGGTCCAATTACTTATCAGATCATGCTTCCGAAATAATTTCCTGAATTTTGATACCCATATTGCCAGAGTTTCTTCAGAATGAGTTTGTGGCCACTTTAGGCCCCACGGAAACCTATTCCAGGATGACAGGTCCGTTGTCAAACCATCCAATGGTTTACAATGTTATGAAAACTCATATGTGAATATGTACGTTATGTGGAAGATATTGATTTGGAAAATGTATTGGAGGTAACCACTTTCCCTTCGATGGGACTCGAACCCATGACCCTACAGTACGCTAGACTGGTGCTTTAACCAACTAAGCTACGAAGGACCTCCGTCGGCCTTCGCAACCTACCGGCTACTGAACGAGCTCGAGATTCCCAAATTGGACGCATAGTCAAATCACTCGCAGTCCATTTTCTCAAGCCAATACTTCCACATGTGTATAGTACACGTCCACATTAGAGGAGCGTGAGTATTTAGAATGTCTGGCGGCTATACACATTCTTCATCAGCAACGGTACTGATCAAGTGAGGTGGTTTAATCCCCGGATATAGGCAATTACCTTTGATTGAACCCATCCAATGGTCCAATTACTTATCAAACCATGCTTCCGAAACAATTTCATGAATTTTGATACCCATATTGCCAGGGTTTCTTCAGAATGAGTTTGTGGCCACTTTAGGCCCCACGGGAACCTGTTCCAGGATGACCGGTCCGTTGTCAAACCATCCAATGGTCCAAATACTTATCGGATCATGCATCCGAAACAATTTCATGAATGTTGATACCCATATTGCCAGGGTTCCTTCAAAATGAGTTTGTGGCCACTTTAGGCCCCACGGGAACCTGTTCCAGGATGACCAGTCCGTTGTCAAACCATCCAATGGTCCAATTACTTATCAGATCATGCTTCCGAAACAATTTCATGAATTTTGATACCCATATTGCCAGGGTTTCTTCAGAATAAGTTTGTGGCCACTTAAGGCCCCACGGGAACCTGTTTCCGGAATAACCGTTCCGGGATTAATTCATAAGATGGTCCTGTGACGTAGTTAAGTTATATTCTTTAAATTTCCAACGAAGTTTATTAGTCAGGACGCAAGAAATCTTCATTTGGTTGAATATATATCTTCAGTTTACACATACTTTGGGACTTGGCCCAGTTAATCCGAAATTCCGGTTACCAGGTAATCCGAATCGGTTCTCTGTAACATATATCGAATGGCGGGTAAGTTCCTGAATCCGTAGCAACCAAAATCGTCAAAATCGGTGGGAAACTGACAATGTTATGATCATTTTAAGTCCGTGGGTACCCGGGTACCCTGTCGGTAACGTAAGGGTGTTTTTTTTGTCGGTAACAAAAGGGTTAATAATAATAATAACAAATTTGTCAAGTCTGCCTGATACCCATGTCGATAATTTGATAGATGTCTGAAGGAAGTTGACAAATATTTGGCATTGTGATAAAGAGTGGGCCTTTAATTCCTAATGCATCTTTCTGTTTGAAAACTTAATTTTCGCAAGTAGAAAAAATAAGACTGCAAACCAATTAACTGATTGATCAGCAGCGATTTATTTTTCCTCAAAAATTGGAATCTGAAGCAAAATATATGTAATACAAAAACACTGGCGTCTTTAAATTTTGTTTAAATAAATAAAATAATTATTTATCTTGCTGCTCAGAAATGCCGCGTAATTGCAAAGTGCATTGCTTCGTAAGCGTAATTTGTGCATTTATTCGAATTCCGAACGTAAAATTTGGAATTCGTGATTCAATCTGCAGAAAAAACATAGCTGTGCACTAGTTTTGAGCTTTAGAATCTGAACTTAAATTAATCTAGGGCAGCTGCTGGGATGCATGTTTCAGATTCATATTAAAATCAAATGCAGCAGAACAATTGGAATCACTACTAATCTGATTTAATTCTTAGGTTACTTAGGATTCATAAGATTAACTCATAATCGACAAAAATTCAAATGTAACACATTTGCGACATGGGCAGTATAGTTAGGTTTCTCGTCAGCTAAAAGAACTTTTTTCCGGTGCATGATCATTCGCAGCTCGATAGTTATTATTTTTAATCTCCTGACTTTTACGCTAAGTCCATTATGCTTCAAAAAAGTATTATTCTGTCAACACACAAATGGTCCTTTAAAGCAAAATTTTATCCACAATGGGACATCCACTTCCAGTTGGATCAGTAGTGTTTCATAAAACACCTGTCCATGACACGTAATAGGATTTTTATTGCACAGTTCTGTTTTCTCATTGCGTCAATTCGACTAAATGCTGATGTCATATTAGAAATTTGGAGACAGTACTCGTCGATAGCAAATCCTTCCGCACGCGATGGCATATGAGCAGGTCAAACCACCTTCCTTTTGCCAGTGGAGATATATCAGCTTCCACACTGATATTCTTCCCTCCCCCTTCATACGGGAGCTTGGCAGAAGGAAGGTCGTGTGATATGTGCCATCACAAATATTGCCCTCCGCTTGCTTTCAAATCGACTTCTATAAAAACATTCTTCATGCCTGCCGTATCCTAACGGAACTATCAATTCTATACTTTCGCCTCTAATTCTATCATGAACATGTACGTCCAAGTTTGGAAGATGATATTAGCATTTCCATATCATTGTAAATCGTTTAACTTCACGTTAGAAGTAACACACACGAAATCATTAATTTAGTAAATATTAAATTTCCAGTTCAGGCATCCCTAAATTGTCAAAATCGGATGACAATTGACAGAGTTACAATATAGGCTAGGTGTACCAGTTGTGGCTATAGCACCAGTTGTCGCACTAGTGCTTTATATGTCAAATGACCAATCAAATCACTGCAAACCAAGTTCATATCGATAAAGCTTATTTCCGATAACACCTTTGATTTCCTCCAAAATAAAGCAAAGCATTATTGTAAAAATTGATTTTGCTCAATTTTTAACGTCCTTTGCACCAGTTGTCGCACTAGTGGTCCCAATTTGGCCAGTCCCATAAGAAAACAATGGGATTTGCCTAATAAGGAACCAAAATTAGGAATAGTGCCACAACTGGTGCATGCGTTCCTATTATGGATTAATTAATTTTGAGGATAATAACAAATTTTATTGTGGTTTTCACAACCTTTCGCTTGATATATAAAGTCCACCCACATGCCTTTTATTTATTTAAAAAAAAATAGTTGTAAAATAGTATGGCGACAATTGGAACACCGACCCAATTTAATCAAAATTTGCCTAATCCAGTTAATTTGGTCATGTACAGCATTTTACGAGCGCTAATGACCGCCTCAATCGAACTCAATTTTAGGGCTGTGAACCATTCCACCGATTCGTTTAACTTTTAGTTAAAATTCGACATTTCGATGGTGATTTTCTCATCGTGGTTAAATTTTTAGCCCGAAACCGACCCATTTGAGTATTGACAGATTGATAGTTATTTGGAACAAAATGGATTTGGTGTCAATTTTCTCACGACCAAAGTTTAACAATCGAACTGTCAAATCTTACCATGCTCCAGAGCAGGGTTACTTTTAATCAAAGAAAAATAACTATCGAACTGTCAAATTTTAACTAAAAGTTAAACGAATCGGTGGAATGGTTCACAGCCTTAGTTGAATATCTAGAAGTAATTTGATTAAAAACGGAAAGCAGTACAAAAGCAGTATCAAGTGTGATATCACAAAATAAAATTTGAAATCGATTTTGCAGTAGAAGCTCCGTACTGCTAACCGTTTTTAATTAAATTGCTCCTAATTTTTTTTTTAAAAAGAGTTTAAAAAAATTTCTCGTGTGTTTCCTTATGCATTTTTTTCATATATTATCCTTCGACTTCTTCTTCTTCATGCAATCTTTATTCGCCAATAATGATAAATTTATGAGGATGATGATAATTGCTACGATGACAAACGACACAAGACAAACGTCAAATAAATTGCACCTTACCAGAACATGTTAAATTGTGGCTATCGAAATTAATTTATTGGCTTCCTTCGGTGATGATTTAGGCTGATTTTGATGATTGATTACCCAAGCAACTAAAAGTTCAGATTTTACTTAAATTTGTTCCTAAACGAACCAATTGGTTCACTTTTGGTTCACATTGAGTTCCAAGCACCTTAATTGAACTTCAAAGTTTACTTTTGCGCTCTCACCATTCAAAAAATTACTTAAAAATGCGAGCAGATTACGCCAAAACATCCCCTCTTATACGAACTTTTGGTTGCTTGGGTATTATAAATATTGTGGTGGCTATTATCGCACGTAAAATGCTGGACAAATGACGAAAACAGAACAATATAACTTAAGTTATTTAAATTAAATTTTCCACGATCGAAAATCATTTTGCGATACATAATTGAATACCCGCGCGAAATGTAATCGGTGCAATATGAACGGAGCTTTAAACTTCAAGAACAGCACTAGCGCCACACCAACAAACGGTGGCTTCAAGAACTTGCACTTGTTTCACGGGGTTGGTCAAATTGCACTGTCGCCTCGCATCGCACCTCGCGTTTACTCTGGCTTACCCCTGATTGTCGCCATTGCAAAACATAGTGTGTGCAACTCACGACCAAGCTCGTTTTTCAGCACTCGTAGTATTTATTCAACTCTGCACACCTCGTTTGATAAATGTACAACTCGTGCTGAAAAAATCATCTTTTTGCAACTAGTTGCAAAAATTACTATTGTAGATGTCCCTGCATCGTTCATTCTTCGGCAAAGTCTTTCGGTAACCAATTTTCATACAGATTTCATACGCGATACGGAAAGCAGGGACGCAACCAATAGAGCTCATATTTTTTTGGGGTCCCAAAACAATTCAGAAAAACCTTGATCTCACCTTGTTGAAGTTGGCATTTTTATACAACTGCGCCGTACTCTAACTACCATGCACTATGGGTCCACAGGTCTCAAAAAAAAGTTTTTTTAGCCTTACGTATACTTAGTGTACAGGAAAGATAAAAAAGAAACCACGAGGTAGGAGATTCAACTGCAACTCCGAAAATAAAAAGTTTGGAAGGCATTCATCAAGCGCATGGCCTTGAAGGGTCATTGACTATCAGTGTTAAGAATAGCACTCAATAAAAATGTAATTGTTCTTCATTAGTGAAATGAATAATATTAACTGCAGACAACGACCATCAATAACATGTTCCGAGTGTGAACACCTCTGCTAAGTTGTAAAAATGTTTAATTATCCACCGCTTCCAACTTCTACCAGAAGAAATTCACGCAGCACTAGAGCAGGGAGCTGCACAGACCTTGATCCAGAATCGAGTGAAACAAAACATTTCATGCAGCGGATCAAGAAGAGTCCGAACTCGAACCGCTTCCCATATAAAACAAATTTATAAAATAAATATGTACATTTAATTTTAAATTTCCCTGACGAACGATCGGTCCTAGCAGCAGTTCTCCGCTTTGAAAAACGTCGAAGGATTTTTCATCTGCATCAGAATGCACCGACGATGCATTATTGTCGGCACCGTACCTGCTGCTGCTGGAAAATGAGGAAATAACGAAAGGTGTCCAACGGCAATACGACGGGGCTTCAACTGCAAATAGGAGACGCTAAAATGATAAATTACGATGCGATGCCTCAATTTAACGTTAATATTTCATTTATGCCACTGGAATTATATGCCTGCGGGGCTCGCCATATCCATTTCTTCTACAACCGGGGAGCACGGGATATGGTCGGTGAACTGTTGGAACTTGAGCTTTTTTGTAAGGTGGCACTTCTGCCGCAATGAATCGCCTGCTTTGAGCGTGCTTACAGCGGCACACTAGGAGTTAACTTTTGGAAATCAGTATGGCGAAAGGCATCTAAGGTTCAATTTCTCAAAATTAAGCACCTTCATCGAAAAAATATTTGGTAGGCGTAGTAGCGGACAGCTTCCTACATAACCGGTACGAAATAGTTTTTCCTGAAATGTTTCTAATTTTGAGAAAACCCGTGTTAGATGCCTTTCGCCATACAAATTTCTTGCGGTTAACTCCTGCTGGCTATTTGCGCATATACCATAGCGCATGGATGTGACAGCGGCGGGTAGAAAATCAGCCACTGCCAATAATTCATTCAATGCGGTTGGGATCGCTACCGAACATGTGCATCATGGGAGCTTTGAAGTATGAATGCAGACTAGGTGGCTTACATTTTTTCTTCTCTTCTGGAATCACATCCCTCAACAGAGACATTTTGCGCCTCCCGGTTGAATGATCATTAAACACTTTACAGTTATTAATGGCAGTGTTTGAATTTGTGTATCATATGACAAAAAAAGGAGGTCTCCAGTTAGCCTTGCGAGCAGACGTAAGATAGCCAATTCCAGTTCGGTTTTTGGTGTCCATTATGATCGCCAGAAAATATAAATTCACGCAGAAAAGCTTTCAGGTAATAACTGTGAAAATGCTAATAGAACACCAAATTGAAAAGCATCTTCATCTCATGAAATTCAACGTGATAGAGGAGGTAATATAACTTGGACTGCAACACTTTGGTTTCCTTAGCCGCTGAATTCTATATTCGTCTATCGTTTTTTTTTCCATAGCTTTGTGCAAGAAACGTGAGTTAGGTGTTATCGTATTTAGTTTAAAAACTAATGCATGTAGGAAATAAACGATCCTACTAAATAAAATTCTTTACTTGCAACTATGTTGGAAGAACTTGTCATGTCCTAATAAAAGCAGCATACTTCTTACTTTCAATATTCGCATTAAGAATTAATAATGTAATTGGTTGTTTGACTGCTGGTCGGTTTTTGTTCGTTAACGCAGTTCCTCGCCCCGAGAACGTATTTTTTTAGTTTTCACTACTAGAATGGAGATTGTGCACCAATGCTATGGGGCAGCCCTTACATTGTTCAATTAAATGTGCAAAAACGATTCATAAACAATTTAAAAATGATCCACAAATAATACTTGCACGTTGCAAATAATACTTGCACGAGCACTAATTAAGAACAATTTTAAGATCCTTAGATAATCTAAAATTCAGTAATTATTTGGACAATATGTTCCGCCCAGATATGACCAAGAAAAACAGAAAAATATCTTTGCTAAATGATCTCAAAAAACCCAGATTAATCCACCTAGCGGTAATGGTGCCTTTCTCGTGCAAAAAGGTAATAAATGTAGCCTTTACGCTTACACCTAGATGATGTACAAGAAAGGAAAAACAATTACACCGTCTAATGTTATGATAGAAAATTTACACTAGTAGACGACAGATGGCGCTGCCAAAAGTTTCTTGAATTTCCTATGTTCGAATTTTGACTTTCGGACAATTTCGTAGTACTATGAAACTGAACGAAGAGCATGCTTGCGCCTAAATGCGCGCAACACGAGCATCTTTATAGTACGATGAAACTCGTAATGGGAGCAAGCCACGGATAAACACGGAGCAAGGAAACGGATAAAAAATATTCATAGATGCAAGGCATTTTTCATAACACATTATCCGGTGTTGAACTTAATCTAGAATTAAAAAAACACCTAAATAAAGATTAAATAAAAAAAAATAAAAAAAAAACATAACACATTATTGTTCTATGTGATTATGTCTCATCACTATTTTAATATTATCTATTTTTTACAATTCGCCATTATTATGAAATTCAATAGTGATCAACAGCGTTTTAGTCTCTGCCGGATGCAACTTGTTACAAGAAAATCGGTTAAGAGCTTCTATGTGAAAATTTGGCTAATGTTTTTTATGGCATTTTGTGCACACACACACACATACACACACACACACACGCACACACGGATAGACAGACATTTGTTCAGCTCATCGAGCTGAGTCGAATGGTATACATATAACACTATGGATCTCCGGGACTTCTATCAAAAGTACGAATTTGGAGTGAAATGATAGCCTTTCGGTACAACTTAGTTGTACGAGAAAGGCAAAAATATGTTTTGATCAATTTGATTTTGAGTTTGAATTCAAATTTGGGTTAATTATTAACGTGATGATGGTCCAATGATCCACTGATTTGGAAATGTGATCAAAATTGTGGCCGTCTACGCTAAAACTATATCAATTGATCCAAAATATCAAAAACATATGGATAATATGACCAAATTTATCAATCATATCATCTTACTTATGGATCACATCCCATGTAATATTTGTTACTTGCCGCTTGATTTTATGTGAATTTTATCAAGGTAAGTAAGGTAAAGTGACCAGATATATTTTGTGCCAGCGCGGGACAAAATTTTTTAAATCCTTGTTTTTATTCAAAAACGTGCTTAAGTCAAAACTTTAAAATTTGATAAACCCCTCTGGGACTCGCTTGGCCCTGGATCAATCACGCAATCCCACCTCTGTTATGAATGAATCTGTTCAACTTTTTACAACGGTGCGAATTCCTGAAGGTTAAACTTATTTGTATTGGTTACATGATTCATTTTGCTAACATTCAAAGTGATCGTATTATTCGATTTATACAATTAGGTAGGGCGCTCAAATTTACTTAAAATTATTACATCTTACTCAGGTTTTTTTTTATTATAAAATCAGCTAAGCTGAGCTATTTCGAGTTTTATTTCATGTCAATGTGTGGGGAAAAATCCGCGGGCCAAATTCCCGAGGTGTAAGGTAGCCTTAAAGGCCACCTTACACCTCGGGAAAATTTTCCGCCGGATTTTGGTCCCCGTGCATTTTAAATGGGGCCGGGATTTTGATTTTCCGTGCACAAATCCCGAAAACATCGCATATGCAAAAATACATGGGGAAAAAATCCGCGAACCAAATTCCCGAGGTGTGAGGCTACCTTTAAAGGCTGATTTTCCGTGCCCAAATCCCGAAAACATCGCATATGTAAAAATACATGGGAAAAATTCGCAGAACAAATTCCCGAGGTGTGAGGCTACCTTAACAAACAGAGTAAAGGCTACTTCACACCTCGGCAAAATTTTCCGCCGGATTTTGATCCCCGTGCATTTAAAATAGGACCGGGATTTTGATTTTCCGTGCCCCAATCCCGAAAACATCGCATATGTAAAAACACTAAATTCCCGAGGTATGAGGATACCTTAAGGCTACTTTACACGTGTATTTTAAAGGGGGCCGGGATTTTGATTTTCCGTGTCTAAATTCCGAAAACATCGCATATGTAAAAATGCATGGGGAAAAATCCGCGAACCAAATTCCCGAGGTGTGAGGCCAATGAGCTAGACTTTACTAAGGTGGTGCAGATCAGCGGTGCGTGCCACTATTTGTCTCTATCACTCTCCCGGTGATCTTATGCAATGCAAATAGTGACGTCACTATTTACGTTGCATAAGATCAGCGGGAGACTAAACGAGACAACTAGTGGCACGCAACGCTGATCTGTGCCACCTTAGTAAAGTCTAGTTCCTTGGTGTGAGGCTACCTCTTGTTTTGCGACGCACAAGCTGGGGTTTGATGATGCTCATTGTTGTGTGTTTTGATGCTAATATCTGCTTATCAAAAGAACTCTGACGTGTCTTCTTATTTCAACGTTTCTGCTACCCATCCAGGATATAGCATTACAAAATGCATGCCATTAATCAATATGATGAATTTTCAAAATCTTATAAGTTCTTGAAGAACGTTTACTAAATTACTGCAATTTTTTTCAATATTTCTTTATTTCGCGGGACATTATATTGAAATAAGTGAAACGCGGAACATTTCGCGGGACACTTTTCAGCGCGGGACAAATGGCGAAAATGCGGGACTGTCCCGCGAAACGCGGGACGTCTGGTCACCTTATTTTATTGTGAAAATAGTTAAAACTTATTGCTTTATGATGGCCATATACATAGACTGCTAAAGAAGGAAAGTTTTATATCACTCAAAAATTATTTATATAGAAGTTTGTGCAGCAAGTTGCAAAAAGATGATTTTTTCAGCACGAGTTGTACGTTTATCCAACGAGGCTTGTCGAAATATATCCTGGCGCTCCATAATCGTCGGTCTTAGGCGATGTTCCTCCAGTTTCCCCGAGCGTACAGGGTCCCTAGGTCCGATTTCACCGCGTGCAACTAGCGTGTTCGTGGCCTTCTATGAAATCGCCGGCCTCCATCCGTTTCTCTATTGAAAATTGCTTTCGCTATGCTTTCTTCCGGCACTCGCACTAAGTGACCAGCCCACTGAAGTCTGCCGTATTTTATATGACTCATAATAATTTCTTCTTTGTATACTTGATTCAGCTCATGATTCATGCGTCTGCGCCACACACCATTTTCTAGTTTCCCTCCGAGTATTGTACGCAACACTCGAAAACCCCGATCTCCGGTCCGCCTCTTTGAACGACCATGCTTCATGTCCATAAAGAGCCACTGGTAGAATCAGAGTTTTATATAGAGAACATTTCGTTTCCATCTGCATATTGCGGGACCTAAGCTGGTTACGTAATCAAAGCTGCTCCATATCATCATCACTACAGCCAGATGCAGAATTTTGATAGCGGTGTTAGCAGCTAGATCATTTCTTCATCATAGCAGTCAATGGTCTCTCAAAACTCTATCAATGAATCGCCTACTTTGAGAGTGCTTACAGCGAAGTTAACTTTCGGAAATCAGTATGGCGAAAGGCATCTAAGGTTCAATATCTCCAAAATAATCTGCTTAATCGAACAAATATTTGGTAGGCGTAGTGGCGGACACCTTCCTACATAAGTAGTACCAAATAGATTTTCATGAAAAGTTTGTGCTGTTAAGAAAACCTGCATTAGATGTCTTTCATCTTACAAACTTCAGGTGGTTAACTCATTCTGGCTATTTTTACATATACTTTAGCGCCGGGATACGGCAGCGGCGAGTAGGAAACCAACCGCTGTATGTGGTTTATTCCTTGGTGACATTGATAGGACACCACATGATAGGAAATGGCTGTCACTAACAGCGAGCAAATCAGAACATTTTACACAAATTCGCCGGTGTTCTGCTAACCCGCATCAAATGCCAACCGAATCGAACATTCCCCAATTCAGTAATTGAGGATATTATTGAAAAATGCATCACCCTGCTTTAATCTGTTTTAGATCACAAACGAGATAGACACTTTGTCGGCAATTTTCGTCTGATTTCGAGCCATCCAGCGTTGCACGTATCAGTCTCATCAGTTTCGCCGGAAAACCATGTTCGGACATTATACATACAATACAGGTGATGTCTGTGTGTGTGTGTGTTTTTTGTTGTTTTTTTTTTCTAAGCAATGGAGGGGGAATCTGCTCAACAGACATCCTGGGTTGTCCAGGAAGTGCGGGGTTAGGGACCACCTCCAACAGCAAACGAGGGAGGCAGGACTACATCCCCGACCCGCTAAACCGTTTCCATTGCCACCAAGCCCATCGTCCCTTCGGTACAACCAGAAAGTAATGCTTCAAAGGGGGCCAGTGCACAACGCACCCTCGAGGTTAGCTGCGTGTCCTTGCAGCACCGAACATCGTGACTCGCTTTTTTAGAAGAACACCATGGTATCGTGCCAGCGCATTGCCGGCTTTACAGGTGGCCTTACCACGCCCTATGTCCTCGGAAGGTGGAAAGGGTCGACTTCACGCCTGCTTCCCTCTGCACAACTGGTATCAAGAATGATGATGCCGCGTGCACCCCAAATTGACCTTTCTGCGATAGGGCCTATTCGCCAGCACACAGAGAGACTTGCCGACGTGGTGCCTACGCCTGTCCCAGCCTTAACGAGCACCTCTTTCCGTCCTCGGGCTCGGAACCCGCCCGGTTAGCCGACGCCGCGAAAGCGACGATACCATGTTGTTTTTCGCGTGGTCACTTGTTCGATAAAAGGATCGAGTTCGACCATAGGGCGTGACCACCGGTATGACCCATGAAGCCGACTCCGAACCCTTGGACCACCTCTTATTTGCGCCTGAACTAGCCATCCTTAAATCCACGCGCCACCTTCTGTGTAGCTCCGAGACTATTTGGGCGATAGCCGATAAAACGGCGTTCCAGCCAACTTCATATTTACACATCCTCCGAACTAGGTTGTCCGGGGTAGTGTCCAGACCGCATGTGGCAAGCATGTGGTCACGCATTGCGCGAAAACGTGAGCACACAAACAACACGTGTTCCGCCGTTTCCTTCAAACCTTCGCATACCAAACAGTCGGGCGAGGCCGAGCAAGTCAACTGCGTTACCTGCACTGTGATTTTGCAGCACGCTTAAACGCTGGGCACTTCGAACCCCCCATGGGGTGTTTGCTGTTCACAGCTTTGCTGGAACAAATCAAACAATTGGGAGGGTTCGTGCAGCATTGTGTCTTATATCCCTCCAATCCACAGCGTCGGCAGTGGCCTTTGCAGTCCCATTGCTTGTGGCCCGGTTCCAGGCACTTGAAACAAACTTCGGGTTGCTCGTATATGCCCACAGGGCACACCGACCATCCACCTTGACGCTCCTTAACTCGACTACCTTGGAGGCGTCCGCTGCAGATAGCCGAACCAATGCTACCTGCGTCCCTGCCGGACCTTTCCGTAGCCGAACGGCTACGGTGGGCGTCTCCACTTCACACTGTCGCCGCAGTGCCGTGACGAGCTCTTCGACTTCGGTGATCTCGTCCAGGTCTTTAACCCTTAGATTCGCCTCCGTCGTGAGTGCCCTCACCTTGACCGTCTCGCCTAGGACTTTCTCCGCCAACTTCTTGTAGGCGGCGCCCTTTTGCGAGACGCCCCGCTTCAGCTCGAGGATCATCTCGCCCATCCGGGTACGTCGGCGCCGAGTTCACCGAGCTTGACGTCACTCCTCATCGCCTTCAAGACATCCGAGTACTTAGCATCGTCCGTCTTGATGACTAGGGCATCGCCCCTGGAGCGATTGGCGCCTATCCAAGACTCCTTTGACGGCCCTCGACGTCTTCGGTTTCCTCTTGTTCTTGACCAGGGTCCAGAAGGCGTCATCCCCCTCTATTTCCCTGGTCTGGTGCGACTGAGAGCTCTCAGCCTGCCGTAACCCCTTACCACCGTCTTTTCTGGGTGGACGGACCTGTCCAGGTCCTTCCTCCCCCGGTTTTGGAGGTACCTTGCCGGGGTTCAGCTGCCCAGCCCCACCACCTTTGTCCGCGGTAGTAACCCTCCGCGTTTTGGAGCGGCCCCCAGGGAGATCATCCCCTGGAGACTGCCTTCCCCGTTTTTGTGTCTGCTCCGTTGGAGCAGTCACCCCCGACGTGCCCGCGAATACTTGAGCCTCAGTCTGGGTAGACTTTGGCACCACCGTCTTCGCTGGCACGCCCTCGGTCGATTCGACCTTGCCCGAGTCCGCGAATCCTTGGGCCTCAGTCTGGGTAGACTTCGACTCCACATATTTCACAGGTTTACACTTGGCCGTCCCGACCGCCCTCTCCAGCTTGGCGTCCAACATCGACTTTCGAAGTTTCAGCAAGCTCCTCTTGAGGTCCTTACTGATATTATGCTTCGATGACGCAAAGTCGATGATGGCGTCCAGCTGTTCCGTCGCCCCCTCGAAAGCCGAAAGCCCATCGCATTTGCGGTTCATCGCCCCCACAAGCCATGGGCCGTCCATAACCTCTATCGGCGTAGCCGAGGAGAAGGTTAAGTGACCCACGCTGGCGCTGCGCACCGAGCTGCCAACTATTGATTCTGGCCTCTTAGGCGGAGACCTGAACAACCCACCTCTTACGAAGGGGTTGTCGCCTACACTACTACCACTGATTGAAGAATTGACTTGGTTTTCCATATTGGTCCCACGGAAAAACTCGGGAAAAGAGGTCCACCACGCTAGAGCCCAGCATGTCGCGGTAAGGGACAATTACTGTTAAGGGTGCCCAGGTACCCCACAGGCTCCGTTAAAGGCCTAGCTCATTATTTCACCCCCCCTGGCCATGCATCCCCTCGGCATGGGTCGATTAACGCCTTGGGATTAGGGGTTAGGGACGATGGTCCCCTTGGTCGCACCCACTCACTCTAGCTGATGTCAGAAGGACAACAGTGCCCAGGCTGCACTACCAGCTAAGTACAAAACCCTTTGCTGGCGGTCGAATGTCATCGGAAGACCCGTGGAAGCGTGAGATTGGAACTTGTGAGGACCAGAGCTGTGTAGGTC
The DNA here is from genome assembly GCF_024139115.2 of Armigeres subalbatus. NCBI lineage: Eukaryota > Metazoa > Arthropoda > Insecta > Diptera > Culicidae > Armigeres > Armigeres subalbatus. Next base: position 146,478,365 of record NC_085141.1, read on the forward strand.
GCTCCTTCCCAGATGTCAATCCACCGTTTCGCAGCCATGTCTGTGTGTGCGTGTGTATGTGTGTGTATGTGTGTGCGCAAAATAATCTCGCTCATTTTTCAGGCACTTATCTCTAACCGATTTGCTTGCAACAAGTTGCATTCGACGCGGAATCTTGTCCCATTGTATCGTATTGAAAATTGGTCCAATTGGTGTATGGGCTTCGGAATTATGACCAAAATATACTTTTTTATAAGAAAAAAAATCACTCACTTTTTAGACACTTGCACTTAGCTGATTTACTCGCAACAAGTTTTATTCGACGTAGAATTGTTTAGTATTGAAAATTGGCAGAATTGGACTATGGGATTCGGAGTCATGACCAAAATACTTTTTTTTCACCAAAAGTGCGTTTAAATTACTCACTCGAAACACAACGAGAAAGGCACCATCACCGCTAGGTAGATTAATCTGGGTTTTTCTGCTGTAAATTCGTTTCTCTTCTGCCCTTGCCACACTATACCGCTCCTGTTTGAATGGGTACGAGCCACTAACATTCGACTCCTAGCAGAATTTTTCTCGTCCGTCACTCGCTGGCACTCCTGGCAGTGCCTAATACTTGCTGCGTTGTTGTAGTCACAGCTTCCTGGATATTCTTTCACAATCTGTTGACGTCGCCAGATCCACTGGCATATCTTGTCCGTTCGTAAAGCTTCTGGTGGTACTGGATAGTCACGCTCGAATTCCAAAAAAGTGATCCAAATCAATGTTCATGTATCTGAAGAAGCTTTCATTTATAACATTCGAGAAAAGCCGTCCGTAGGTCAGCACGTGGACTATCTGTGAGAAATTATCGCAACTCGGATGTTGCCAGACGTGTATTCGCGGAATCATTGTGTTAACTATTGAGTTATTTTTCCCAATGAATCGCCTGCTTTGAGCGTAATTACAGCGGCACACTAGGAGTTAACTTTCTGAAATCAGTATGGCGAAAGGCATCTAAGGTTCGATTTCTCAAAATTAAGCACTTTAATCGAAAAAATATTTGGTAGGCGTAGTAGCGGACATCATCCCTCATAACCGATACCAAATAGTTTTTCATGAAAAGTTCCTAATTTTGAGAAAATCAGCGTTAGATGTCTTTCGCCATACAAATTTCTGGCGGTTAACTCTTGCTGGCTATTTTGTGCATATACTATAGCGCCTGGATGTGGCTGCGGCGAGTAGAAAATCAGCCACTGCCAATAATTCATTGCTAGAGATCATCACTTCTTCTTCTTCTTCTTCTTCTTCTTCTTCTTCTTATTGGCATTACATCCCCACACTGGGACAGGGCCGCCTCACAGCTTAGTGTTCATTCAGCACTTCCACAGTTATTAACTGCGAGGTTTCTAAGCCAAGTTACCATTTTTGCATTCGTATATAATGATGCTAACACGATGATACTTTTATGCCCAGGGAAGTCGAGACAATTTCCAATCCGAAAATTGTCTAGACCGGCACCGGGAATCGAACCCAGCAACCCTCAGCATGGTCTTGCTTTGTAGCCGCGCATCTTACCGCACGGCTAAGGAGGGCCCCTCCATCACTAAGAGACCATAATCGTTGGTAGCGGAATGAAGGCTTTCCCTACCAATGACAGCGTGAAAAGAACATTTTTTCTCGATCTGGGCGTTTGCATACCCGATGGCAATCTTTACATCGTGGTTGGATACTCTCTGTAGGCCCTATCAAGGCTCTCGTAGAACGCATCCTTCACACCATCTGGCTTATCGTTCGTTGGGGTATAGATGCTGATCAGATTATACTTGAATAATTTGCCCTTCATTCTCAACACTCAAATTCGGTCGCTTATCGATATTCACCGGATAACTCGCTTAATCTGATTTCGTGACTCCAACTCCACGCTCCTAACATGGGGAGCATACGCTGTTATAAGCCGCTTCTAACATGGAGAATATACTCTAGATCAGATTTGAAAACAAAACTACAACCCCCTTCCCCTTCCCAGTCAGCGTACGACCATAGTTCCAACCGCGATTGGTTACCCGATCTTCCATTAGGTTGTTTATACCACGGCCAACATCACTGGGAGGACCGCAATATAGAGTCTGTTATATCCCTTAAGGTACGCGAAGTACCAATGATACGCTTTATCCAGCATTTGCCATGCCATCATTTAATGAAGTTATGGATCTTGAAATTATGCTTTCGGGGGGCTCTCGAATTATTATAAGAATTTACGGTTTCGCTTTACGAACAATCAGGATCGTTTTTAATTTTTTCTATGGATCTTTCGTAATTGTTTATATGCAAACATATGTTTTGCCATTCTATGGCAGTCCCAAGCCGAAGCCAACCTGCAGCATTCAAATGGTTTCTGTTCATTTCACCAGTGAGTGGATAACAGTTTTATCTTCCCATTTGAATCTTTAGCAAATACTATTAGAGTGCTGCACTGCATTTATGCCGAAGTTACACTCGTTCTAATGGTGGATGAGCAATACCGTTAGGTTTTTTGTCCCATTTGGATTGAATTATAAAAGCTTTCGCTTTAAGGGCGTTGTTTATCTCTTATGCATTAACAACCGCACTGGATGATGATGATATTTCCACGATTAGAGATCTAAATTTACTAGTGGCGTGATTTTCCCCATTACGCAAATGAAATGTTTGAAAATGGTTTTATTAGCGCTTCGGCGAGTTTTGTGCAACTTTGTTGCATTTGGAATATGTGTTTAGAGACAGTTCGCATTGATAAATGCTGCAAAATGAATCTGAATAAAATATTCAAAGAGTTTGTACAATTTAATTTACCTTCACTAGTTTATTCTGTATTCAGAGAACACAGATACTGCGGAGGCATTATATAGGGTATATAGTGCGTCTTGTGAAGATATTGCAGTAAATTAACTTCAAGGAATTGGATCGACCCCTCATTTCGACATTATTCATCGATTATAATTATATTTATAATTTTAATTATTCATCAAATTTAGCATTATGGAATACAGTTCCGAACATTTCATTTATCATGTCAAAGATTTCTTATATTTTGATATCACTAGAAGAATCTCCCATTTGGTGCGATGAAGGCGACTAGCTTACTTTCAAAATGCGATCAAATTTCCACAAGAACAACGAAGGACAACAACTAGACATGCTTTTTCAATCTATTCCACCCACTTATTTTTCATCGTATTGCAATTTCACAGTCATTTTTGAAGTTTTTGTACTAATGCTTCTATAGCAGTTTTCCCTATAGAAGTAGGTGCCCTTTTAAATTACATCGAATATATGCTCTATGAAGATATGTAAATGGTACTGGTAGAAAAAGCGTTCCAAGTTCGACAGTTGCTTGACTCATGCATGGACAGGAAAGTTTAAATTGAATAATTGAAATTGGTTACCGCGTCTCATAAGTATTCGATACGTCTTAGACGATGTTGTTAATTTAAATATAAGATCATCGAAGAAAAACGTTTCAGGCTAATTTATAGATAATTCAAAGATATATTTAAAAATAATTTCAAATTTTCTGAGCTCTATCGAATCACCCATGAGCTTTGGAAACAAATTAGCGCCAGTCAAGCAGTCAAGATTGCGGCCACCCAGCCACTGATAACGTCCATCAGTCTGACGATCAATCGATCGACCGTCGTCGTCGCGTTGGTTATCGCCTCCGATGCAACCGCCAAAACAGCCCGCGTGTGAAATAATTCGAATGAAATAGTCATTCGGGGGTCTCTCGACCAGGCAACAGCGCGCGGGCGCGTTCATCTTCGCGCTTGTCCACGTTGGGCAGGTGACGTGCCAAGTCATCACCCATCCGAGCGGGGTTCTTTGTCAGGTCGTCGTCGGTCCGGTGAAGACTTCCCAGTGACGACAAGTGAAGCGCGTCAAATCAATTCCTTTGTTGTCGAGGACCGACCCGCGGTGCTCATCAATGGAACTGACCCGCGTGCTAAATTCGACCTGGTTTTAAATAGCCTCAAACGGACGGTGGCGGCGGCGACGGTTATATGTTTCCTTGTCCTATGGCGTAATTTGAACGGTAGCAATCGTTTCCACTCATTGAACGGTGCTGAGTTGCCTCTTGGGTGATGATAGCCAATAGTGGCATTGACGTAGTTAAGTGTTTTCGGCTGAAAGAAAATATTTCGAAGCATTTTATTGTGATATAACGCAAACATATTGTAATCATTTTGTCTTGGACATAAGGCGAAATGATTATAACTTGTATTCGTTGTACCACAATAAAATGTTTTGCATCATTATTCAATAGACTTATATAGTATTTCCTTACGTAAGCAACATATATTGAAATGAGTTGGAGGACTTTAAGTGAATCGAGCTAAATAAATAGAATTCACATTTTGATTTCCTAACTAAAGTAAAACGGCAAGCCAAACGACGATATGTTCAAACAGGCAATTTAATTCTCTACTAAACAAAATATACTCATTCCTCCTGTCCACGAAATTAAACACGATTATTTTTTTAGTAGGACATGTACATTTTTATTAAAATAATAAAATAAGTAAAGTAGATTTATCAAAAATTTAATTTTTGACCGTAAGAATTCTTTAGGAATAAAATAATTCTGAGTAAGTGGTAAGTTCATTTTTGTAGAGATGTTATAGCCTTTCGGTACAACTTTGTTGTACGAAAAAGGGACAAAATATACAACAAGCTTTGTTAAAAATTTGGCTGATTAGTTGTTAAAATAACAAAAAGTATAACAAAGGTTGATCTTTTACATCAATATTGTAACAAACGTTGATATGACTATTTGGTCCCAAACGCTATATCATTGCCTATACTTTATGGAAAAAATCCAGCATGCTACAACGACGGGTTTTCATCCATAATATAGGCAATTAACTCTGTTCTATCTATATTGATCTTGAGTTCAAGTTATACTGAAGATAGTTAGATTCGATTTTTGTCCTATATCTAGGTATACCTACACAAAAATTTAGGCAATTTTAATAAAAATGTAAATATCCAATGTTGTTATAAATTTGGTATGAAATAAAATTGACTGACACATTATCATAGAATTATCGTTGCTTCAAATAACAACCATTGATATGTTCGAGTTATATGTTTGGTATGCCTTGATGATCGAAGGGCTCTATTCATCGTTCTAATGATTTGGTTATATCCCGGATCTATCGTTTGCCACAGTGTCTGTGGGCAGCTTGAATAAAGCTGCACACCGATAATATTTTAGATAGGACTAGTGAGTTGAATACATTGAGCATCATTTGACGGTCTGCTTCTTTGTATCGCCCTCCTATTGTATTTATTATGTTACATCTTTCTGCGATGTCTTTCTTTAGATTTAGCAAGTGTTGTTTGCTGTTTCATCTGTTATCAATGGTTACTCCATGTGATTTTTCGCTTTTGATTTGCGGTAACTCTAGGTCATTTTTTTAACTTCTGATACTTTGCTGTGTTTGTTTTGAGATCAGATATATAGCCCTCTGAATTTGTGAGAGGCTTGTGAGTTTGAACTTCACCTTTCCTATGCGTACGATAAGGATATCGTCTGCATAGACCAGGATTTTTATATTTCTCCGTTGGATACATTTTCCTGCGATGGATTTCATCGCTATAAGGGCTTCTCGAAGAATGCCGTGTCCTATTCATATTTCAGATTAAGGATGATTGACTCCCTTGTTTTCATTTCCGACTGGAAGTCGACCGGATATTGGGTAGTCGTTCTGTGATTTGTTTGGATTCGTCTATTATGGACGTATCTTCTACAATCGTTATATCTTTGGACTATCCGCCGAAGGAGTCGATCCTACTCCAAATTTCTTTGGTATTAGTATTAGATACCTCTTTGCTTATGGAGCTAAGAAAATCGTTCAAGCTTTCTTTTTTGGCTACAAATAGTTTGCTCTCGGCTTCTCGCATTAGGTAGGCTAGTTTGTATTTGGATGCTATTTTTGGGGGCATCTTCTGAACTTTAGGATGTATTTCCTCCTCATCTTTATATCACTCGTTGCTTCTTTGATCCAACATCCAAAAGTTTCTGATGTTTAATGGTGGTTATTTTTGAAATGCTGGCTTCTGCTGCATTTTGTATAATTACCGTGATTGATTCTTTTGATTGTTGGAATTTATTTGGCACGTGTGATGGTAGCATACGACCAACAAAATTATAATAAGGGCAGATTATTCCACCAAGCGTTGGTTGGTGATGTTCTTTCAACTCAATTCTTTGCATCACCGGGGGTGTACAGGACCCATATGTAAGTAGTAAGTTAATGATGCCTCTCTGGCGCATTATGAAACTGGGAAAGTCACATTAGCAGGGTTCGTGATGCTCACTCAATATCAGGAGCACAGGATGCTCCCTTAAAAAAAAATTTCGGGGAAAAATCGCTTTTCGGGAAAGAGTGACTATAGAGTGACAATCATTACCAATGTAAATGGTGGTAGCCAGGGTTTGAATCCAAAAGAGAATTAAAAAGTCTCTCACTTATCGTCTCTGTATACATATGCGATATGTAGCATACCACGAGAGACTTTTTTCGCAAGCTGTCATGATAAAAAACTGATTCGGGAGGCTATACCTCATTATAAATTTCTCTTAAAAAGTTCCAAACGCGGGGAGCACTGGTTCTGATGATGCAACACAAAATAAGCGAAAATTATCACTTCTGTGTGGGGGCTGCCTATCCGATTCTGTTTTCTCGCACTTGTATACAAGTTTGATAAATTTGTTATCATGGCTTGTATGATTCGGAACAGTTTTTGCCTTTCTTTTATCGTTTTTCGTGATCTACTGAAAGCGAATTCTGCAAACCCTGGTAGTAGCTTATGTGAAACAAATAACCTATTGAAGACAGAGTGATGACGTGGCTGAGAAGGCGCATCCATATGGCTACTGTTATTAATATTCTGGGTTCAAATCCCGTCACAAATAATACTAAATACCAAAAAGTATGTCTCACATTTTTGTACACATAAACACACATACAGACATCACCTCAATTCGTCGAGCTGAGCCGATTGGTGCATAACATTATGAATCTCCGAGCCTTCGGTTTTGAAGTGATCCTATACTGCCGCTATCCGCAAGTCGAGCACATCTGTATATGGGGCTCCATATACAGATGTGCTCGACTTGCGGTTAGCGGCAGTATAGCCTTTACGTACACTTAGTAGTATACGAGAAAGGAAAAAATAAAACCACAAACTTTGTTATAAATTTGGCGGATTAGTTGTTAAAATAGCAGCGTGCATATAACAAAAATCCCTCTCGACCTAACACAATTGAGGGAGTTAGAAGCAGAGGAGTGTAAGTGACATTTTGGTCAAATTTGAGTTGGCTACAGAGAAAAAAGCTTTTGTTTCATAGAGAGTAGTTTATAGCTATATGGTTTGTATGTTGTTTATAATAAATGTGAAAATTCACGGAAAATTTATATTTTTTGAATTTCTCAAAGCTAAGTTTTTGTCAAGGGGTGTAGCGTTTGACCCCCTCAATTATAACAGAGATTGATACAATTATTCGTTACAAAAATCATTTAATAATGTAATTGCCTAAATTACGGATACAAACCCAGCATTCTACAAACGACGGATTTTTATCCATAATACAGGCAATTAACTTTGTTCCAGCTAGGGTATCTGTTCTATTATTCTTAAGGTCACTCCTGACAGAATCCAAGTTTCAAAGTGCTCGCGTTTTCGGGGGCACACCACTCGATACGGAGGCGGCGGACAACTGTTATTTTTGTTGATTCAACTTTGCTGCGTCGCAGCATGCGTGAAAAAATAAAAATTACAGTTGTGCGTTGCTTTCGTATCGAGTGGTGTGCCCCCGGAAACGTGAGCACTTTGAAACTTGGATTCTGTCAGGAGTGACCTTAACATGCTCATACATCAATACTATTCACAAAACAGGCAATTTTAGGCTCAATTTGTGTCTTTGTTTTCGAATGGTGGGGTTAGGGGAGGTATTTTGGACCACATTAGGAGATGGCCGAATAATTTTTCGAATAAAAGTTAAATTTTGTAGTAATGCTTGATCAATTCCCTATGCGTCTAAAAAGTGGCGAATGCTAGTTAGGATTTGTAGGTAAAAATGTTGTAAATCCCACTGAAAGAACCAAACTATCATAAATTCTGAAGATATGTAAGATTTAATTTTGGACCACCTATGAACATATTTTGGACCACTCGAATAATTGTGTATTGCTTGCAAAGTTATGTTACTAGATTAAATTAGTGATCTCCAGCATTTTCGGCGTTTTTATCCCGAAAGTCCTGGTTAAGCAATATATTTTCATAAGCACTCAAAAGTTCAGAACAATATTTACCAGCTAAGGGTATTGAAACTAATATCAATTTCAGTACCACTCGGTGCAGCATAATCAAAGCAAAACAAACGTGCGGCCCATGGCCATGATGTAGGCACCTCCTACCCTGCCATATTTTTTATGTACAGATCTATTCCATTTACGCCATTGATGGCATTGGGTTGCCCGGTTCTTCCTTGCTCCTTGCACATTCGTTTTCAAAACGAAACATACTTAATCGTAGAACGCGGAACTCTGTTGCACTGACAAGCAGCACGGACGGAGAGCTCTAGCAAAGATTGGTTCTTGCCATGGAGGTTTCTTGACTATTCTGCCCACATTCGCATATCGTAAGCAGTATTTTCGTATGGAAATAATAAAAACAGTTACATGTTAGGTTAATAGACATTTTTCTAGGGGTGAGCCCCGGTAATTTACAAATGCGGTATGAATAGTAATTTATGAATGGTTTGTTACTAGAGAAACAAATAGTTGGTAAAAACAAAAGTTTGAGAGATTTATTATTTATTTATTCAGACTAAGGCCGAAGTGGCCTGTGCGGTATATTAGAGTCTTCTCCATTCGGCTCGGTCCATGGCTACACGTCGCCAACCACGCAGTCTACGGAGGGTCCGCAAGTCATCTTCCACCTGATCGATCCACCTTGCCCGCTGCGCACCTCGCCTTCTTGTGCCCGTCGGATCGTTGTCGAGAACCATTTTCACCGGGTTACTGTCCGACATTCTGGCTACGTGCCCGGCCCACCGCAGTCGTCCGATTTTCGCGGTGTGAACAATGGATGGTTCTCCCAACAGCTGATGCAACTCGTGGTTCATTCGCCTCCTCCACGTACCGTCCGCCTTCTGTACCCCACCATAGATGGTACGCAGCACTTTCCTTTCGAAAACTCCAAGTGCGCGTTGGTCCTCCACGAGCATCGTCCAGGTCTCGTGTCCGTAGAGGACTACCGGTCTAATGAGCGTTTTGTAGATTGTCAGTTTGGTACGGCGGCGAACTCTATTCGATCGGAGCGTCTTGCGGAGTCCAAAGTACGTACGATTTCCAGCCACTATGCGTCTCCGAATTTCTCTGCTGGTATCATTTTCGGCAGTCACTAGTGAGCCCAAGTACACAAATTCTTCTACCATCTCGATTTCGTCACCACCGATGCAAACTCGCGGTGGGTGGTTCACGTTGTCTTCTCTTGAACCTCTTCCTATCATGTACTTTGTCTTCGACGTGTTAATGACTAGTTCGATCCGCTTGGCTTCGGACTAATTGAAAATTGTGCCACTCGTGTTAATCCCTGCTCTTCGTATTACCCCTTCCAAAGCGATGTTGAATAGCAGACACGAAAGACCATTATCTTGCCGTTGCCCTCTGCGCGTTTCGAAGGGACTCGAGAATGCCCCTGAAACTCGAACTACGCACATCACCCGATCCATCGTCGCTTTGATCAACCGTGTCAGTTTATCCGGAAATCCGTGTTCGTGCATTAGCTGCCATAGCTGGTCTCGAGCGATTGTATCATATGCGGCTTTGAAGTCGATGAATAGATGATGTGTGGGCACGTTGTATTCGCGGCATTTCTGCAGTACTTGGCGAATGGCGAACACCTGGTCTGTGGTGGAGCGTTCGCCCATAAAACCCGCCTGGTACTTCCCCTACGAACTCCCTTGCAATTGGTGCTAGTCGACGGGATAAAATTTGGGAGAGTACCTTGTAGGCGGCATTCAGCAATGTGATTGCGCGGTAGTTGCTACAATCCAGCTTATTGCCCTTGGAACACACGACACTTTCCATCCACTCCTGCGGCAAAACTTCCTCCTCCCAAATCTTGGTAATGACCCAGTGCAGCGCTCTAGCCAGTGCCTCACCACCGTGTTTAAATAGCTCTCCTGGTAGTTGGTCAACCCAAGGGGCTTTGCTGTTCTTCAGCCGGCCAATCTCCTCCTGGATTTCCTGGAGATCCGGAGCCGGTAGAATTATGTCCTGCGCGTGTTCTCCCAGGTCCATCACCATACCGCCATCTTCGTCTGCCACATTGACATTCAGGTGTTCTTCGTAGTGCTGCCGCCACCTTTGGATCACCTCACGCTCGTTCGTAAGAAGGTTCCCGTTTATGTCCTTACACATATCAGGCTGTGGCACGTGGCCCTTACATGAACGGTTTAACTTCTCATAGAACTTTCGTGTGTTATTAGCGCGGTACAGTTGCTTCGTCTCTTCACGGTTTCGATCTTCCTGCTGGCGCTTTTTCCTCCTTTCCTCCGGCGCTTTTCATTTTGTGTATTGGCATTGAAATTCTAATTCTAAAACATTCTATCTTTGAAGTGATGCAAAATTCTATAACTTTGAGCGACAATAAAACGAGAAAAAGGTTTTGACGAAATGGGTCAGTTAAACACATGTATTTTATTAGTAAGTATCAGTTGTGGGCCCTTCTTAGCCGTGCGGTAAGACGCGCGGCTACAAAGCAAGACCATGCTGAGGGTGGCTGGGTTCGATTCCCGGTGCCGGTCTAGGCAATTTTCGGATTGAAAATTGTCTCGACTTCCCTGGGCATAAAAGTATCATCGTGCTAGCCTCATGATATACGAATGCAAAAATGGTAACCTGGCTTAGAATCCTCGCAGTTAATAACTGTGGAAGTGCTTAATGAACACTAAGCTGCGAGGCGGCTCTGTCCCAGTGTGGGGATGTAATGCCAAGAAGAAGAATATCAGTTCATATACACTCGCTCTTCTCAATACTAGCAAATAAGATCAGTACCTCTATGTATTACAATGAAAAATATTTGTAAATTTGGTCATTATATTGGATGGTAAATGTCGCCACTACATACGTGCAGCATCTCGAGGCAGCGTTGCCGGAAGAGGGTGAGCTCGATGGGGCCCCTCTTGAGGACTGCTGAAATACAGTCAAAGCAGCCATTAATGACGCAGCGGAGAACAACGTCGGGTATATGGGACGAAGTCGACGGAACGATTGGTTCGACGAAGAGTGCAAACAGGTTCTGGAGGGGAAGGACGCAGCGCGGGCGGTCGCAAGGTACCCGGCAGAACGGAAGCGGAGACAGCAGACCCGCCTTTTTCAGGAGAAGAAACGACGCCTGGAAGAAGCGGAGTGCGAGGAGATGGAACAGCTGTGCCGTACTCAAGATACACGCAAGTTCTATCAGAAGCTCAACGCATCCCGCAAAGGCTTCGTGCCGCGAGCCGAAATGTGCCGGGATAAGGATGGGAGTATCTTGACGGACGAACGTGTGGTGATCGAAAGGTGGAAGCATCATTACGAGGAACATCTGAATGGCGCTGAGAGTACAGGCAGTGAAAATCAAGGCAGCGGAGGAGATGGCTACGTCAGTTCAGCGGACGATGGAAGCCAACCAGCCCCCACCTTGTGGGAAGTTAAGGATGCCATTCAACAGCTAAAGACCAATAAAGCAGCTGGTAAGGATGGTATCGGAGCTGAGCTCATCAAGATGGGCCCGGAAAAGCTGGCCACTTGCCTGCACAAACTGATAGTCAGAATCTGGGAAACCGAACAGCTACCGGAGGAGTGGAAGGAAGGGGTTATATGCCCCATCTACAAGAAAGGCGACAAACTGGAGTGTGATATCCACAAAGTGATATCCCAGATCATCTTCCGTCGTCTGTCACCATTAGTGAACGAGTTCGTGGGAAGTTATCAAGCCGGCTTCGTTGACGGTCGCTCGACAACGGACCAGATCTTTACTGTACGGCAAATCCTTCAAAAATGCCGTGAATATCAGGTTCCAACGCACCATCTGTTCGTTGATTTCAAGGCGACATACGACAGTATAGACCGCGTAGAGCTATGGAAAATTATGGACGAGAACAGCTTCTCTGGGAAGCTTACCAGACTGATCAAAGCAACGGTGGATGGTGTGCAAAACTGTGTGAAGATTTCGGGCGAACACTCCAGTTCGTTCGAATCGCGCCGGGGACTAAGATAAGGTGATGGACTTTCGTGCCTGTTGTTCAACATTGCGCTAGAAGGTGTCATGCGGAGAGCCGGGTGTAACAGCCGGGGTACGATTTTCAACAGATCCAGTCAATTTATTTGCTTCGCGGATGACATGGACATTGTCGGCCGAACATTTGCAAAGGTGGCAGAACTGTACACCCGCCTGAAACGTGAAGCAACAAAAGTTGGACTGGTGGTGAATGCGTCAAAGACAAAGTACATGCTTGTGGGCGGAACCGAGCGCGACAGGGCCCGCCTGGGAAGCAGTGTTACGATAGACGGGGATACCTTCGAGGTGGTCGAGGAATTCGTCTACCTCGGATCCTTGCTAACGGCTGACAACAACGTTAGTCGTGAAATACGGAGGCGCATCATCTGTGGAAGTTGGGCCTACTACGGGCTCCAGAAGAAACTGCGGTCGAAAAAGATTCGTCACCGCACCAAATGTGTCATGTACAAGACGCTTATAAGACCGGTTGTCCTCTACGGACATGAAACATGGACAATGCTCGAGGAGGACTTGCAAGCACTCGGAGTATTTGAGAGACGGGTGCTTAGGACCATCTTTGGCGGTGTGCAAGAAGACGGTGTGTGGCGGCGAAGAATGAACCATGAGCTCGCCCAACTCTACGGCGAACCCAGTATCCAGAAGGTATCTAAAGCCGGAAGGGTACGATGGACAGGACATGTTGCAAGAATGCCGGACAGCAACCCTGCAAAGATGGTGTTCGCTTCCGATCCGGCAGGTACGAGACGGCGTGGAGCGCAGCGAGCGAGATGGGCAGACCAGGTGCAAAACGACTTGGCGAGCGTGGGGCGTATCCGAGGATGGAGAGATGCGGCCTTGAACCGTGCATTGTGGCGTCAAATTGTTGATTCAGTGTTATCTGTTTAGATGTTAACTAAATAAATGAAATGAAAATGAATGGTCTATTGAATCTACCAAGGCTTTCATGATGCCTCCAGCCGCGGTATTAACTCAATTATGTCCGCCGAGTATTTATCTTTAACTTGCGTCGCAAATCCAGGCATTTGAGTTGTTGTAAGATCTCCAAATTGTCCTGGGGTTTGAGTAAAATGGTCTATCGAGTCAACCCAGGCTTCCATGATGTCCTCTGCCGCGGTATCACCCCAATCATGTACTTCGGGTATTTGCCTTTTACTTCCGTTTCAAATCCAGGCATATGAGATGTTTAAAATCTCCTAATTGTCTTGAAGTTTGAATCAAATGGTCTAACGAATCAAACAAATTTTTCATCAAGTCCCCAGCCGCGGCATCAACCCAATTATGTCCTCTGAATGTTTGTTTTTCACTAGCGTCGCAGTTTTCTTTAGTTTGAATCAAATGGTCTATCGAATCAATCAAAGCTTTCATGATGTCCCCAGCCGCGCTACCAACCCAATTATGACTTCCGAGTATTTGTCTTTTACTTGCATTACAAATCCAGGCATATGAGATGTTGTACTTTATTTATGATGTTTATTGTTTATTATTATTATTATAATCATCCGATAGTGTATGTTTGTCTTAATGAAACTTTACTCTAAAAAGTTTTAAGAACATTACTTTGTCAGTCGAAGTCGAATTTCGGGCAAGTCTCGTTAAATCCGAACATCGTTGATCAAATTGGTACAATCAGGTCCTAGTAATGGCGTCCTCGAGGTAAACGGAAGAAGACACTAGAATGGAACGTATAGGCAAGCACAATGATGTCCATTATCGCCAAAAAATAAGGGGAGGGGGGTTATTACCCGATACACCAACAAGAACTTTGGTAAGTCTGCAAATTGTTCTCACGGAATTCATCAATGATCATCCGCAGGCTAAACATCTGATCCGTTGTTGATCGACCCTCACGAAAACCTGCCTGGTATTCGCTGACGAAGGACTCTTCTAGCGGTCTCAGTCTGTTAAACAGAATAGGCGACAGAATTGTGTACGTCGAGTTCAGAAGAGTGATCCCTCTGTAATTGGCACACTCTAGTCGACGGTTATTGCTTTCAAAAGTTATGAAGAGAATGGTGAAACAATAAAAAAAGGTTGGTGTCTTGGTTAAAATCAAGAGAGGAAGGATCACTTACTACCTGGTTTATTTCGGTTTTTTCTCTTTGAATCGAGAAAATTAGGAAATCGAAAACATTTCAGAGAGGCATCGTAAAGCGATAGACTTGAATCGATAGACCATTTTACTCAAAATCCAGGACAATTTGGAGATCTTACAACATCTCAAATGCCTGGATTTGAGACGCAAGTGAAAAATAAAAAAAGGGAGGGACTTAATTTGGTTAATACCGCGGCAAAGAACATCATGGAAGCCTTGGTTGATTCGAAAGACCATTTTATTCAAACTCCAGGACAATTTGGAGATCTTATACCATCTCATATGCCTGGATTTGAGGCGCAAGTGAAATGCAAATACTCGGAGGACATAAAAAAGTTGATACCGCGGCTGGAGACATCATGAAAGCCATGGTTGATTCGATAGACCATTTTACTCAAACTTCAGGACAATTTGGAGATCTTACAACATCTCAAATTCCTGGATTTGAGGATGCTCAAAATGTGTTCTTCCAGGTGATGTTTTTTATTTGGTATTTTATCATTTCCATCATCACTATATGAATAGATATCATTTTTGGTAATGAAATATAAGTATATCTCCAAAATCGCATTTTTCTAAATCCGTTGCTTTACTCCCACAGCTCTAGTGAAAAAATGAAAACCCCTAGATACAATATTTTGCAATGTCCACAAACTAGAAGAGATGGCTAAGAGGTTGGTGAAAAACTGAGAAAATCGGTTGAAAAACCACTGAGATATAGCCATTTTAAAATTTAGTTACAACGATTTTCGGAACGAATGAATCCTAGTGTTAACTAGCTGACCCGACGAATTTTGTCTCGCCAAAAATTGATCACTTTCCTGATACATTTTTTGCGTCTACAATTTTTCTAGAAAACAAATCGGTTCTTCAAAAAAGTGATTACTAAAAAGCATTGAATGTATGTCATCATCGAATATGAAAACTCTGGACCGATTCTCTTGTTTCATATATGTAAAAAGCTATAGGGTAACCGTACCCTTAGTGGAGGTAGCACCAATAGTGGAGGTAGTGGGGTTTAAATGAAATTTATCATATTCATACACTTTACGATGGTTTCAGTTGATGCGTCGTGCTTTAAATATCCTGTCAAATGCAACTTATCTTAAGATTTCGCTTGAAAAACTATTGAAAACAATGATTTTCCTTAACAAAAGTGACTCCCTTGCACCTATAGTGGCGCAACTGTACCAATAGTGGCGAGTCTCATAAGAAATCAATGGATAGTACCACTATGGGAACCAAAATTAATTTTTACCGCCACTAAAGGAACAGTGTACCCATAGTGGTGCAAGCAATATTTGGTAAATATTGATGTTAAATGACATCTATCTCATTTTTGTTAGCAAATTTATTAGTTTATCTATTGATTAAGATATTAAAGCTGTAAATTTCCCATAATTATCAATTTTTAAAAAATATTTTCTTTTGTAGATCTACTAATACCTCCACTATTGGTACCGTTACCCTAATGAAGTTTTTTTGTCTTTATTATCGAGACTTTCAGAAATGGAGTTCTAACACAACCCACTCACGTCGATAAAATTTTATTACTTTTTGTATGTTCATCGAAAACACTTTTGTGCTACTACATGAGGTACTCAACTTAAGCATGATTTAAATTAAGTACAAATATTCGCAAGAGAATGTTTTATTGTTAAACGACCATTCAACAGAACAGATAGTTGGATCTCGTGTACGATCATCATCTGTAAAGTGATTGCACAGCGTATAATTTTAAACTCTAGTTAACAATAAGAAATTTGTCCGTTAAGAAAACCGATCCATCCATCTTTTCACCTTGATTCATTTCCTTCTACCAATTCGTGCCTATATTCGGTTCATTCATCAACCAAACCCGGCGGCTTCAGCTTTGACCTGGAACGCGTTCCACGGGGGCAATTTCATTCATTCATTATTAAATCAATCTCGCCGATGAGATTGAATGGATACCGGCGAACACCACCACCGCATCACTGCACCGGTTTGATCAATTGAGCAGCCCAGAAGTCAGCAACGGAGGTCATTCAATAAGAGGCGCGAAGAAAGCCACTGAATGGCCAGACCCGCTATGCATCATCTCCTCACCCGACGGACAGTAGGCCAAAGTAAACATCCAAGCCGGAGGACTAACAACTAGTATGTAGCGGAATCCGTGAGGGAAGGGGGGTCAGTATTACGCTTGATTAATTCCGATAATAGCAAAACGGTAGCTCCGTACAATAAAAACAATAATCCAATCGATCAAGTGTAGCAAATTTCTTTCCGCCGCCGCGGCCGACCATACAAATAGGTGTGGATAGAAAGGTGCATGTCAGCGTCGATGTACGTTCAAGATAGGTTCAATGGGTTCATCTTTGTTGGGCGATTGGGGCGTCACCGATTCGATGCGCTAAACGATGACTTGAGCCGATCGGACGGATGTTCTCTAGGCTCAGCGCGGCATTGATTTCGGAACTTTGGAGTCGTAATTGGGTGATGAAGTTGTTTGAAGTTGAAAGTTGAGTGCTTTCTCTTTGGCTCAATCAGTTCAATTTGATGTTAGTAAAAATTAAGAGTTGAGAAAAACATCACCAACCTTAATTTTCGAGCAAATTGAAATTCCAAGAATAATTTTATTAGACTAAAATTCTAAACTACAACAAAACTGATAAAACCCAATCAAAAGAAATAGCAAACCATACGAACAACCGCAAAACATAATCGATTTGAGGAACTACATTCTAGTTTGGATCTGTTCACCTCCCGAGTGTGGATTAATTCGTTGGTAATCTGACAAATGGCATGTGTACTATTGCTGGCCTTACTTTGGCCGAATAGAGAATGATGGCGGCTTTGCCATAGAGCGAAACATGTCCGGCTTGACTACGAAGACGATGACGACGACGACAACGAGAACGATGGCGATGATAACGATGATGCTGTTGGGTGATTTTACCAGACCAAACACCCAAGAGGTCGAATCGGATCTTGATTAGTGTTGGGTGCCTCCTTGCTTACACTGCTCTTGTACACAGCTGCAATCGTTACAGCACAAGGAGAAAAGCGGCGGGAAAACAAATATATCTTATCGCCGACATCTATCAACCGACAGAAAGCCACCAACAAAAGAGCATTCTGTACTGCGGGCAGACCAGAGATGGTGCTGCATCGATGTGTCCCGAGAGAAAGGATGATACAAGGCAATGTAGTAGAACCATGAATTCCTCCTGAACCCACTCACTGCCATTGCCCCCAGTATGGGAACATAAGAATTGTCGTTCCGTCCTGGTTGCTTGTTGGTGGCTGATCTGAAGTAAGACACAAGTTGCTTCTACTACAAACATGCTGAATCGCCTGGTTCATCTCTTTCTCAGTTTGTTGATGTTTTTTTGCATATTCAATTCATTTACACGAGCCAAACAGAAGCAGTGTGGCTTGGGATCGGAACATGCATTCGGATCAATAACATGCTCGATTATGCGATCATGTCCGTTTTGCGTGTAAGTGGTAATCTAAGATCTGTCGGTGAGCTTTTTGTGCCTGGTGGAATTTGTTTGGATGTTATTGGGATGTAATTACAATGACTGAATAATTTATTACCAGAACAAAAATGAAACGACCCATGGAAAAAAAAGTCTTGTAAAATTTAAAAAGTGACTATGGTGCGTAAGCAACAACTGAAAATATTATTAGAAAGAAAAAACTTCGTGAAGAAATATGGACAATATGACCGTTTTGAACAACTTTTTCATGGCGCTGCCGCAAAAACTATGTACTATTGTTATTAAATTTATCTATTTTATGTTAGATAATTTAAATATATATTTTTTTAATTATTTAAATACAAATTTATTGTTTTTCAAAAATAATTTAATAATTAGGGGTATTGTTATTGAAAAATAATGTGTTTAGGGCAACGGTTCTCAACCTGGGGTACATATAACCCTGGGGGTACCTCGGACAAAAATGCGTTATGGCGGACTTGTTACAATAATTGGAATTATTTCAATATAAACTTGTTGATAAAATTTTGATAATTATGTATTTCTTTATTCCAAAACTTTGCTTTGTACATAATATGCATGGTGATTAATTGAATCCTGCCCTCCACAATCAGCACAGTGTATGAAGGGCTGCGGAACAAAAGATCAAAAGAACAAAACGTCGAATGAACATATTTTAAAAATCTACATTGCAATCTACCTGAGGTTCGGAAAACTCCATTTGAAAGGTATGAAGGCTTTTTTTTAGAAAACCTCTGTTGCTTCGATGCAAGATGATTGGAAGCAGTGGCGCCGGGAGTGGGTGGGACAGGTAGGACATGTCCTACGCATGAATTTTTCTGGGTGGGACAGTCAAAGCATTGTCCTACCCATGATTGTGGTAAAAACATATGAAGTCATTGGATGGCAAAAATTTGTGTGTTAGCAGAAGGTGATTTTAAAGTTAATCAGAGTCCAAACAATAATCATAGATGTTTTTGGGATCCTAAAGCAATAGACTACTGATTGTTGTTTAGACTTCAGGCACTTTAAAATCCCTAAAGCGTTCAAAGTTGTCTAGGTTTTACAGAGGTGAAATAGAAGTTGTTGAAATCTGCAAATGCGATTAATTAAATATTTTAGATGTTATGATAAGGCCGTTACAAATATTTAATTAACTTTTTGTCCTACTGGTCTCCGAAAGGTCAAGGGGATAAATATTAAAATGAAAAAAATCAAAAAACTTCTCGGATTTGTTAAAGAATGTTTTGAAAATCCTCAAAATTATTTTGTTGCCCCCCCCCCCCTCTGTTTTATTTTGTTGCCCCCTTAAAATATTATTTTTTGGCAAAAAAATCCGAGGGGGGGAGACAAAATAGATTTTAAATATTTGATTGAATGGATTATTAAAAGCCTACGGAAAAAGTTTTCTTCAAACCTCAAAAGATCTATTGAAATCTGAGGAACCAGAAACATACCGAAGACCGCTCTTAAAAGGTTCTGAGCTCCGAAAACAGATTCTTTGACAATCCTGCGATTTTTTGGTAGTTTGTTTGGATCGCTAAATCCTGGAGGTAATATGGAATCCTAGCAGTTAGAAAAGCAGTTAGTTAGCAGTTAGGAGGTCATGGGTTCGATCTCTGGCTCGCATTTTCCTATTATGTATGCCTTAGTTCTTTCCGTGTTTCACGTTCTACCTAAACGATTCCTACCGTTACAGCTTTCACACTAACAGTTCCAAAACGTCCCGTGGCACCGATGGGAGGACGTAGAGTTCTCTGCTCCTTTACAAAATATAGGTGTCCCAACTAACCATTCTTTTCCCTCCAGCATTCACAAGAACGGGGCCAGGACAGATCTCGACTGTTGAAGAGTGCCTTGCTTCCAGTGATCAGTCCAAAATTATTATTTGTGTACATCCGTTAAAGTGACGAAATAGTCTTGTAACGCCTGCGAATCGCTTAATGCTACTGTTAATACCAGAACTGTTGCCTAAATCGGCATTTCCTATTTGTCCTACCCACGACTCGGAACGTGGATGCGCCTCTGATTGGAAGTATCCTTTTACGCTTCAAAGAAGCCTTCTTTCAACCAACTCGGAAGTCTCCTTTCAAGACGCTCAGAAACTTCCTTTAAAGAGGTTTGGAGGACTCCTTTTCAAAGATTCGGCAGCCTTCTTTTAACAGGTTCAGAAGCCTCATTCCAAGAGGCTTGGAAGCCTCTTTTCAGGACGGTCGGAAGCTTTCTTTTAAGAGAGCCGGCAGCCTTCTTTCAAAAGGCTTAGAATGTTTCCTTCAAGAGGCTCAGAATGCTCCTTTCAAAAGGCTCGAAACCCTCCTTCTAAGAGCTTCAGAAGCTTACTTTCAAGTGGATCGGAAGGGACACTTCAAGATGCTCGGAAGTACGCTCCCAAGAGGCTTGGGAGCGTACTTCCGAAAGGCTCAGAGGCGTCCTTCGAAGATGCTCAGAAGCCTTCTTTTGAGTGGCTAGACACCCGCCCTTCAAGAGGATCGAAAGCCTGCCTTCTCTTAAGTGATTCTGAAGCCTCCCTTCTAGAGGCGCGGAAGCCTACTTGAAAGAGGCTCAGAAACCTTCAATAGTCATAGTAGTCCTGTAGGAAGCTTGGTGTGTAAACTTAATTTGAATTGGAAAGTTTCATGGAACAATGAAAATTTCAGCCCACTTTATTGAGATCCATATATCTCGTTGGCTTTCAGGTCAATTTTTCATATATCTTATGAGTTACGCTTTTATTCATTTACAGCAAAAAATAGGGGGACCTCGATTGAGCATGAGCATGGGCATTATGACCGCACAATTCGTAGTTGCTACTCCGTGATTGACTACTGACTAGAACTTGCGAAATTGTACAGAGAACACATTAAATGGGGCTTGGGATTAGCTACCCATTATCAATGTACACGTAAATTTTTAAAGTCAATAACTGCGCCGGCCACGTCCTTATGGTAATATAGGAAGGTAAGGATTTTTAGTTAGACTCTCGTTGCTACTAGAGACAGAGAACACCTCTACATCTCCACGACTGTCTCGGAATGTGGTATTGTGTCAGTTGTATAGGATATTTTATCTGGATTCACTTTGGTGAGATGGGAAATAACACTAATTTGCTGTCTCGCCACGAGAAAAAAGTTAAACCGTGCACGCCCGGTGGCATATGAAAACTGAGGAGAATCGCAACAGCAAATTATATAAGGTCGCGTTTGTTTCGACCGGAGCAAAGCGCAATACATGCGCATGAGCCACCTCCATTAAATAGATATTTTATTATTTTTCCGACGAATAAAACACGCACTGCACTTACTTGCTCGATGACTACTGCAAACTATCAAAAAATAGGGGGACCTCAATTAATGCAAAAGTTAGAAGGGGTACCTCTCAAGGAAAAGGTTGAGAACCGCTGGTTTAGGGGAAAGAATAATTTGTTAAATTTTATATTGATATTGTTATTGGAATTATTTATTTAATGTATTGAAGGTATATTTTTTAAAACGCTGAGTATCAAGTATCGTGGAGATGATGATGATGATGATGATGGTCCCGCCAGATACCCCTACAAAGGAGCTAGACGAGTTATCCCAAGTAACAAAAATGAAAAATTTAAGCTATAATATGGACAAGCAATACCTTCTTTGTTATAATAAAGGTTTAATAATGTTTGATACATACATTTCTTAGCGAAATTATTCTGTGTTATATTTCTGTCAACAAGAAATATATATGACTACATTATAACATTAACTTTAACTAACATTGTGAATGTTTTATTAGTGTTATATAAATGCGACGGCACACATAATATGCAATCATTGACGAATATATAACAAGTTAATTATTATATCCATTTTCACGAGAGTAAAGATTGTCATCTCAACAAAAAATGATGAAATAAACATAGTAATTATTCAATAACCTAAAAATGCTTTGGGGATCAATATGCTCGATATTTAAGGAAGAGTGCAGACTACAATGGACCAATTACAAAGAGAATAACCTTCTGAACTCGGCGTACATAATCATAACATTTGTTCAGTTTAACAGACTGAGTCCGCTTGAGCATTTCTTCGTGGGCGAATGGCAGGCTTATTTCATCTTTGATGGCCCAATGGCTTTGATTGCTCGATTGCTCATCCTCTGCAGTTTGTGGCTATCTGAGAACAACATTTTGAAGCTACTAAAAACGGTTATAACTATGTTAAAATAACTCTCGTATAACAATTATAGCGCACGATTTTAGTGTGTTATAAAGCTGCATCGGTGATTGATCTTAAACATAGTTACAACATCCTTGTATAACAAGGCAATGATTAGAATTCGAAGAAAAAAAAATACAGTGTCGGCTGAAAAATAAAGATACTTTACTAATGAATATTTTGGATTTGAAATTAGTTCAGTAAAAAAATTCTTCTACCCTTTTTCGTACAAAAAACAGGATCATTCCAAATTGATTTTTCGATAGTGGTGTTTAACCAATCAATTAAGCTCTCCAAACACAGCATGTCATTTTTTTTAAAGTCAACTGTTTGTTGATTTGAATCAGGATAGAAATGATGATGATTTTCGTGCTTTCCGTATTACAATTTAATTATTTGCTATTGGAAATTAACGACTGGTCCTTGCGTTCCGAAATTGTGACCAAAAACACGAGAAATATGTGTTTGTGTACAAATAATAAGATTACCAAAGGAACTATATTATTGCTTATGAGATTTTTAATTTCAGTTGATGCTATGTTATGAGTCTATATAAAAGTAAAATATCCACATATAAAACCCATAATAATTGGAAATTTTCAAATTTTTCAGGAGCTAAACTTTTTACCACTAGGAACAAACACATTGACTGGTTTGACTGTTTCCCAAAACACTCCATTGCCATGTTTCCGAATGATCTACTGAATATATATATATATATATATATATATATATATATATATATATATATATATATATATATATATATATATATATATATATATATATATATATATATATATATATATATATATATATATATATATATATATATATATATATATATATATATATATATTTTTTTTTTATTTTCTTCCTAAACAATGGAGGGGGAATCTGTTCAACAGACATCCTGGGTTGACCAGGAAGTGCTGGGTTAGGGGCCACCTCCAATGAGGGAGGCAGGACTGCATCCCCGACCAGCTAAACCGTTTCCATTGCCGCCAAGCCCATCGTCCCTTCGGTACAGCCAGAAAGTAATGCTTCAAAGGGGGCCAGTGCATAACGCACCCTCGAGGTTAGCTGCGTGTCCTTGCAGCATCGAACATCGTGACTCGCTTTTTTAGAAGAACACCATGGTATCGTGCCAGCGCATTGCCGGCTTTCCAGGTGGCCTTACCACGCCTTATGTCCTCGGAAGGTGGGCAGGGTCGACTTCGCGCCTGCTTCCCTCTGCACGACTGGTATCAAGAATGATGATGCCGCGTGCACCCCAAATTGACCTTTCTGCGATAGTGCCTATTCGCCAGCACACAGAGGGACTTGCCGACGCGGTGCCTACGCCTGCCCCAGCCTTGACGAGGACCCCTTTCCGTCCTCGGGCTCGGAACCCGCCCGGTTGACCGACGCCGCGAAAGCGACGATAACATGTTGTTCTTCACGCGGCCACTTGTTCGATAAAAGGATCGAGTTCGACCACAGGGCACCGGTATGACCCATGAAGCCGACTCCGAACCCTTGGACCACCTCTTATTTGCGCCTGAACTAGCCATTCCTTGAGTCCACGCGCCACCTTCTGTGTAGCTCCGAGACGATTTGGACGATAGCCGATAAAACGGCGTTCCAGCCAACTTCATCTTTACACATCCTCCGGACTAGGTTGTCCGGGGTAGTGTCCAGACCACATGTGGCAAGCATGTGGTCACGCATTGTGCGAAAACGCGGGCACACGAACAACACGTGTTCCGATGTTTCCTCTAAACCTACGCACACCGGACACTCGGGCGAGGCCGAGTGTCCGAACCGGTGTAGGTACTGTCTGAAGCAACCATGGCCTGTAAGGACCTGGGTCAGGTGGAAAGTGATTTCCCCATGGCGCCTCTTGACCCACGTATCTATCTCCGGTATCAACCTATGTGTCCATCTACCCTTAGTGGAACTGTCCCACGCACGCTGCCATTTGACCATTGAGGCCAACCTGACAGTCCTGCGGATGCCTCTCGTGCCGCGCATTTCAAAGCACTCTATGTCTTCACCGATAACGATGTCAATAGGCATCATACCGGTGATGACGCAAAGTGCATCGTGCGACACGGTACGGTACGCGCTCGCAACTCTTAGGCACATGAGCCTATACGTACTTTCTAACTTCGTTCTGTAGCAGTTAATACGCAGGGCCGTGCCCCAAGCTGGTCCCCATACCTCAGTATGGACAGAGCAACGCTAGCCAGAAGCTTGCGCTTGCTGGCATAAACCGCAGAGCTATTGGACATCATCCGGGACAATGCCGCTATAGCTGTGGAGGCACGCTTGCAGGCGTAATTGACGTGGCTACCAAAGGTGAGCTTATCGTCGATCATTACCCCCAAAGAGTTTGATGGAGCGTTCAGAGGTGACCGTGCAGTTGCCTGCCCTTATCACCGCTTGTTGCTCCGACTTTCGGTTGTTAACAACAACCACCTCAGTCTTGTGGTGAGCCAGTTCTAACTTCCTGGAACTCATCCACTCCTCCACAATTGCGATCGAGTGGGCTGCAGTCAATTCCACCTCTTCGATCGATTCGCCGTAGACCTCCAGCGTAATATCGTCAGCGAAGCCGACGATTGCCACGCCCACCGGAACTTCAACCTCAAGACACCGTCGTACATGACGTTCCATAACACCGGACCCAGTATGGAACCTTGTGGAACCCCTGAGGTTATGTCAACTCACTTCCGACCCGCCTCCGTGTCGTATACCAGTACTCGATTCTGGAAGTAGCTTCCGAGAATCTTGTACAGGTTCTCGGGAATTCCAAGACGTAGGAGCGCATCTGCTATAGCTGCCCAACTGGCACTATTGAAAGCATTCCTCACGTCGAGAGTCACTACTGCACAATAGCGAACTCCCTCCTCTTACGCTGGATAGCTATCTCCGCGGATTTGGTAACCGACAAGATAGCGACTACGGTCGACTTACCCTTTCGGGAGCCAAACTGGTTACTCGATAGACCATCCGCACCCTCCGTGCGTATCAACAACCTGTTGAGGATGATCTTCTCGAGCACCTTCCCCGCCGTATCAAGCAGGCATATTGGTCTATATGCCGACGGATCGGTGGTTTTCCCGCTTTTGGCAATAGGACCAAGCTCTGCCTTTTCCATGCTTCAGGGAAGACTCCCTCGTCCAGGCATCTCTGCATAACAGATCTGAACATCTCGGGAGCCTCGGAAATGGCCGCTTTGATGGCCAGGTTCGGATTACCATCCGGTCCTGGCGCCTTACCTACACTAAGGGACTGTGCAATCCCCGCAAGTTCCGCCACCGTTACTCTTCCCTCGTCGGCCACCCTGGCCCCTAGCAGCTCCACAAAGGGAGGCCAGGGACTTGGGTCGTGACGTGGGAAGAGTCCCGCGATGATCCTCTCCAGCATCTCTGGAGACCGCTCTGTAGGGGCCATCGCCCCACGTGTCTTGGCCATTACGACCTTATAGGCGTCACCCCATGGATTCGCGTTGGCACTTTGACACAGGCCCTCGAAGCAGGCTTTTTGCTTGATCTAATCTCAGTCTTCAGAGCGGCTCTAGCAGCCACGAACGCCACCCGTCGTTCAACACGCTCCTCTTCTGTGCGTGCTCGCTGCATCCGCCTCCTTGCCCGTAGGCAGGCGCGGCGCAGGTTCGCAATTGCTTGAGTCCACCAGTAAGCCGGTGGTCTCCCATTCCTAGGGTGGACTTTCCTAGGCATGGTGGCATCGCATGCACGCGAGAGTACTGTTACCAGCTGCTCGCCACTCAGACCGAGAGTATTGTGCTAGTGGCGGAGCGCTTCCTTAAACACCTCGTCATCGAAGTATGATGTCTTCCACATACGAGGACTAGGCCTCGCCCCTTCTTCCGTCCGCTGAATGCTGGTCGTATAGTCGATACTGTAGCGAACCGCCAGGTGGTCGCTGTGAGTGTAGCCATCATCTACCCTCCAGTTCGAACTACTCGTTTGGCCAGGGCTCCAGAACGTAACGTCGATAATCGACTCGGCGCCGTTCCAGCTGTAGGTACTTTTGGTACCGACATTAGCCAAGTCCACATCCAACATGGCCAGTGATTCCAGCAGGATCTGCCCCCGTTGATTCGTGGATCGGCTTCCCCATTCCACGACCCAAGCGTTGAAGTCCACCGCTATCACCACCGGCTTACGCCCCATCAAGTTAGCCGTCAAACAATCTAGCATTCGACCGAACTGCTCGATCGACCATCGAGGAGGCGCATAGCAGCTGCAGAAGAAGACCCCGTTGATTTTGGCAATGACGAAGCCCTCGTGTGTCGAAGACACCAACTCTTGAACTGGGTATTTCCCCGTTGTCCATATCGCTGCCATTTGAGACCCATCGGTGACCCAATTACCGTTCCTGGCGGGTACCCGGTAAGGATCTGCTATGATGGCGATATCCGTCCCCATTCAGCAACTGTCTGACACAGCAGTTGCTGGGCTGCATCACAGTGGTTCAGGTTTAGCTGCGTTACCTGCACTGTGATTTTGCAACACGCTTAAACGCCGGGCACTTCGAACCCCCCATGGGGTGCTTGCTGTTCGCAGCTTTGCTGGAACAGATCAAACAGTTGGGAGGGTTCGTGCAGCATTGTGCCTTATGTCCCTCCAATCCGCAGCGTCGACAGAGCTTGCTTCTGTCAGGGCCTTTGCAGTTCCATTGCTTGTGCCCCGGTTCCAGGCACTTGAAGCAAACTTCGGGTTGTTCATATATGCCCACAGGACATACCGACCACCCCACCTTGACGCTCCCTAACTTGACTACCTTGGAGGCGTCCGCTGCAGGTAGCCGAACCAATGCTACCTGTGTCCTTGCCGGACCTTTCCGTAGCCGGACGGCTGCGGTGGACACCTCCACTTCGCACTGTCGCCGCAGTGCCGTGACGAGCTCTTCGACTTCGGTGATCTCGTCCAGGTCTTTAACCCTTAGATTCACCTCCGTAGTGAGTGCCCTCACCTTGACCGTCTCGCCTAGGACTTCCTCCGCCAACTTCTTGTAGGCGGCGCCCTTTTGCGAGACGCCCCGCTTTAGCTCGAGGATCATCTCGCCCATCCGGGTACGTCTTATTCGACGTACATCGGCGCCGAGTTCACCGAGCTTGACGTCACTCCTCATCGCCTTCAAGACGTCCGAGTACTTAGCCTCGTCCGTTTTGATGACTAGGGCATCGCCCCTGGAGTAATTGGCGCCTACCCTAGATTTCTTGCTACTCTCATTCGCCTGGGCCTTCTTTTCGGCCCTTGACGTCTTCGGTTTCCTCTTGTTCTTGACCAGGGTCCAGGATGCGTCATCCCCCTCTATTTCCCTGGTCTGGGGCGGCTGAGAGCTCTCAGCCTGCCGTAACCCCTTACCACCGTCTTTCCTGGATGGACGGACCTTTCCAGGTCCTTCCTCCCCCGGTTTTGGAGGTACCTGGCCGGGGTTCAGCTTCCCAGCCCCACTACCTTTGTTCGGGGTAGTAACCCTCCGCGTTTTGGGGCGGCCCCCAGGGAGCTCATCCCCTGGAGACTGTCTCCCCCGTTTTTGTGTCTGCTCCGTTGGAGCAGCCACCCCCGACGTTCCTGCGAATACTTGAGCCTCAGTCTGGGTAGACTTTGGCACCACCGTCTTCGCTGGCACGCCCTCGGTCGATTCGACCTTGCCCAAATCCGCGAATTCTTGGGCCTCAGACTGGGTAGACCTCGACTCCATGGATCTCACGGGTTCGCACTTGGCCGTCCCGACCGCCGTTTCCTGCTTGGCGTCCAACATCGACTTTCGAAGTTTCAGCAAGCTCCTCTTGAGGTCCTTACTGATATTATGCTTCGATGACGCAAAGTCGATGATGGCGTCCAGCTGTTCCGTCGCCACCTCGAAGGCCGAAAGCCCATCGCGTTTGCGGTTCATCGCCTCCACAAGCCATGGGCCGTCAATAACCTCTACCGGCGTTTTTTTAGCCGAGAGGAAGGTTAAGTGACCCACGCTGGCGCTGCGCACTGAGCTGCCGACCTAGGCGGAGACCTGAACAACCCACCTCTTGCGAAGGGGTTGTTCATATATATCAATAAATGATAATTGATAATTGATAATTGATAATTGCTGAATACTTAATTTACCTTTTCAAATGGCGCAAGAATTTGTTGCAAGTATAATGGAAAGTTACACAAAAAATCTTGCATGGCAAGGAAAAACGACATTTTCCTACTAAGTGCAAATTTATTTCAGTCTATAATTTAAATAAAGTTTATGTAACTTCATGTGCATTATGGATGGCCAACTTGAGTTATCGAATCATAAATAAGTAAACGAAATAAAATGTCATTTTTCTTCTGTCATATACAGTGAACGTTCGCTAATTGGGTTTTTTCTAGTTGGGGTGCTTTTTAGTTGGGGTTCGCTAATTGGCGATCACTGTACAAATATTGCGTGGCTCAATATATACTTGTGAATGAGCACATATTTAAAACTTTTGTATAACTCATTAACAACTTGTTACCGGCGGGTAACATTTGTTACTTTTGTTCATTCGAGCGTAAAGATGTAAAGTTACATTGTGCGTAGGAAAGATTTGTAAACGGTGATTTCAAACCGTGCGGTGGGTGGCTGAAACGCAAGCGGCAAAATGAGCTACATCGCCCAGTGAGCGATAATATAGATAAAAGAGGGAAAGGCGGATACATAAAACGCGTCTTTTCTGTGAAGAGATGAGTGCCCTAGCAAGAGGCTGAAGAGACAGCGAAAAAAAGAAGTGATAGTAGTCAGCGTTGTGGAATCAACGAGGAGAGTGCTTTCCTTCTCGGAAAATTGGAAGACTTGGCATAGTGAGTTGGTGCAAAGGATTCCCGCAATAAGGACGCCGGAGATTTTCGAGGCCAACCAGCCCGCATCATTGTTCGGCCATCCCGTCGCATAGCAGTTCGTAGACTGCCTCCGTGCTCGGCCTCCCACTGGTGGCTCTATAGTCGCTTGCTACCCGTATCACCAGCTGACTTTCCGTCAGACACCTCACCATCCAAGCCACTGCCGACCGAAACGTCGCCCAGTCGTCTGTCGGCGGCATCTTCGCCCGGCTGCATCGCCGCCTAGTGGGTATATCATTGTCCGGCCGCGTGTCAGCCGCTTTTTCGTTAGGCCGTCCGTCAGCACCATCATTCGGCCTCCAGCCGACCGCCCGTGGCCGTATCATCGTCCAGCCGCTGTTTCGTTAGGCCGACCGTTAGCACCATTATTCGGCCTCCAGCCGACCGCCCGTGGCCGTATCATCGTCCAGCCGCGTGCCAGCCGCTGCTTCGTTAGACCGTCCGGTAGCACCATTATTCGGCCTCCAGCCGACTGCCAGTGGCCGTATTATCACGCGGCCGCGTGTCAGCCGCTTTTCCATCCGGCCGACTTCCAACCGACCGCCTTGGACTGAACCACTGTCTTGCCACCATTGAACGACACCGAAGTCCGCTTCCCTACGAGGCCTGCAGGGGTCATAACCGTCTGATACTGTCGACTGCATCATTGGCCGGATTCCTTCTGGCATCATTTTCGTTCGGCAGCCCGCCGACTACCTCACCGCGTGCTCTATGTTGGGCAGCACAATCGCCCGATCAACCCAGTCGTCACCTTATCGCCACCCACCTGTAAGTTTTTTTGTTGTGTAATAAAAGCCTCCAAATCCATTTTTCAGTTTTCTGGTTAGGTCCTTTGCGCTCTCGAAAACCTCCCCACACCAGTGACCCTGAGACCCGGAACAAAAGAGGCCTTCTGAGTCCACCCTAGACGGCTGCCGTGGCTAGACCAGCAGCTAGGGGTTTAGGCCAGTTCCCTTCTGGAACTGAGCGGTTCCGGGGCCACAAAATTAGAGTCTTACAAACTTGTTAGTATTAATAGTAAAAATAATAACCAATATACAACATATAAATATGTACTATAAGAGCATTTCATAACGTTTTCATTACTTCATTTGGTATTGCATGTTATATAATGCTCATATAAGATATATATATATATATATTAGTTATACAGATGTAATTAAAAACATGTTTTAGGACATAATTGATGTTTTATAAGACGCCATTTTTTGCGCTTTTTTGGGTTTATAAGCGTATGAAAAATGGTAATGTATTCATAAAGAAATACATGATACTATGTATTATATGTGCATTATCAACTTATATAAAACAAGTTGTGTTGCTTGGGATCTTTTAGATAATTAATTAAGATCAATTTAATAAGATTTGCCAATAACAAAAAAACGATCTGATTATTTTACAGATATAAATTCTAATACTGTCCATCGCTATACAGCAAAAAACTAAATTTAAAACAATGAACTGCAGTTTTGATTCATCACTTAGCAAAAACCGGTAGTGATACCTCGAGGTCTACAGAAATGCAAAACTTGTGATACCTCTCGCACAGATTTCAAAAGCAACAAAACCGCATTCTACATCTCGAAAGTATCTTTCAGCATCTATTTTGATTTTCGACAACAAAACGCCTGTGATACCTCTCTGTCGATATCAAAGGCTCGTCTTCTATCGCGTACAAAGACAATCTACCAGGTAGCCAAGGCCAATCCTCTATTTCCACTCATTACTAGTTATTCAAAATTCACTTTCATCAATCACGCAAACAACTCAAAAATGTCGATGATTGTAATAAATTATGAACAACTTATATTTGTATTGCGCGCGCGAGGCTCAAACTTTTGTAGACTACACAAAAAAGATTCAATTTAGAATTACGTCAACAATGCCTCAATAAATAAGAAATAATTCAGATTACACCTAAACATCCGATGGTCACAACTTCGTCAAGATTTAAAGTTAGTCAATTATAAAAACTTGTAGAGCAGCCGTTCAAAAAGCAGCTTTGATGTGTGAAATACATTGTCTCTTAAACTGTGTTAGTGTTGCTGCACGTTTGATCTGTGTAGGCATCGAATTGAATAGCCACATGTATACCCTTGAAAACAATGAATTTTGTGAAGCACCATGTAAAAAGAAAGGCGTTCTTCCTTCATCCGCGTGTCTTGAATTTTATCTACGTATGTCACTTCCTCTTTCAATTCGATCACACAAATATCGAGGCAGCAGCTTGTTTCGAATATTTCCTCCAGCACTTTAAATTTATTACATTACTATAATTACTACTATTGTAATCAACGTTAATCACTAGTGTTTCATGATCGGTTTTCTTTAATTCACAATTTTTTACTATACTAATAGAATCAAAATTAGAATAAACATGGTCAATTAATGTCCTACTGTGCCGGGAAATACGCGTATCTTCAACAACTTTTTGCTTTAAATTGAAAAAATCTGCTAATCGTTTCAAATGATTCGAATCATGGATGTCACACCAATTCATATTAAAATCACCAGCGAGTACATTCAATTTACTAGGGTCAATGAACATCTCCAAATTTCAGAGTTTCTTGCTTTGCTAATAAAAAGCCTGTCATTGTTAAATTTAATTTTATCCACCTCCGTATCGAATCAGGAAAAAGGAGCACAAAAGTAACACTAGCATTTTATTTCGTGGAAGAAAGTACTTCACATGATAAAATAAATATGCAACCCTAACTAGAATATGAATCTGAAATGCCGTATTTTTAAGTACAAGAGTAACAAAATAACTTTCACAATGAAAGTTGACAGCTGCACAATAAAAATCAAATTCGAATATATTTTCATTTTTCATTTCATTTATTTAGTCTACATCTAAACAGATAACACTGAATCAACAATTTGACGCCACAATACACGGTTCGAGGCCGCATCTCTCCATCCTTGAATACGCCCCACGCTCGCCAAGTCGTTCTGCACCTGGACTGCCCATCTCGCTCGCTGCGCTCCACGTCGTCTCGTACCTGCCGGATCGGAAGCGAACACCATCTTTGCAGGGTTGCTGTCCGGCATTCTTGCAACATGCCCTGCCCATCGTACCCTTCCGGCTTGGGCGTAGAGTTGGGCGAGCTCATGGTTCATTCTTCGCCGCCACACACCGTCTTCTTGCACACCGTAAAGATGGTCCTAAGCACCCATCTCTCGAATACTCCGAGTGCTTGCAAGTCCTCCTCGAGCATTGTCCATGTTTTATGTCCGTAGAGGACAACCGGTCTTATTAGCGTCTTGTACATGACACATTTGGTGCGGTGGCAAATCTTTTTTGACCGCAGTTTCTTCTGGAGCCCGTAGTAGGCCCGACTTTCACAGATGATGCGCCTTCGTATTTCACGACTGACATTGTTATCAGCCGTTAGCAAGGATCCGAGGTAGACGAATTCCTCGACCACCTCGTAGGTATCCCCGTCTATCGTAACACTGCTTC
Organism: Armigeres subalbatus; assembly: GCF_024139115.2. Taxonomy (NCBI): domain Eukaryota; kingdom Metazoa; phylum Arthropoda; class Insecta; order Diptera; family Culicidae; genus Armigeres; species Armigeres subalbatus. The sequence goes on from NC_085141.1 coordinate 146,510,758, forward strand.
CCAGGCGGGCCCTGTCGCGCTCGGTTCCGCCCACAAGCATGTACTTTGTCTTTGACGCATTCACCACCAGTCCAACTTTTGTTGCTTCACGTTTCAGGTGGGTGTACAGTTCTGCCACCTTTGCAAATGTTCGGCCGACAATGTCCATGTCATCCGCGAAACAAATAAATTGACTGGATCTGTTGAAAATCGTACCCCGGCTGTTACACCCGGCTCTCCGCATGACATCTTCTAGCACAATGTTGAACAACAGGCACGAAAGTCCATCACCTTGTCTTAGTCCCCGGCGCGATTCGAACGAACTGGAGTGTTCGCCCGAAATCTTCACACAGTTTTGCACACCATCCACCGTTGCTTTGATCAGTCTGGTAAGCTTCCCAGGGAAGCGGTTCTCGTCCATAATTTTCCATAGCTCTACGCGGTCTATACTGTCGTACGCCGCCTTGAAATCAGCCAACAGATGGTGCGTTGGGACCTGGTATTCACGGCATTTTCTTGAGGATTTGCCGTACAGTAAAGATCTGGTGCGTTGTCGAGCAGCCGTCAACGAAGCCGGCTTGGGATATCACTTTGTAGACGGCATTAACGATAGTGATCGCTCGAAAGTTCTCAAACTCCAGCTTGTCGCCTTTCTTGTAGATGGGGCATATAACCTTTTCCTTCCACTCTTCTGGTAGCTGTTCAGTTTCCCAGATTCTGACTATCAATTTGTGCAGGCAAGTGGATAGCTTTTCCGGGCCCATCTTGATGAGCTCAGCTCCGATACCATCCTTACCAGCTGCTTTATTGGTCTGTTGGATGGCATCCTTAACTTCCCTCAAGGTGGGGACTGGTTGGCTTCCATCGTCCGCTGAACTGACGTAGTCATCTCCTCCGCTGCCTTGACTTTCACTGCCTGTACTCTCAGCGCCATTCAAATGTTCCTCGTAGTGCTGCTACCACCTTTCGATCACCACACGTTCCTCCGTCAAGATGCTCCTATCCTTATCCCTGCATTTTTCGGCTCGCGGCACGAAGCCTTTGCGGGATGCGTTGAGATTCTGGTAGAACTTGCGTGTTTCTTGAGAACGGCACAGCTGTTCCATCTCCTCGCACTCCGCTTCTTCCAGGCGGCGTTTCTTCTCCTGAAAAGGCGGGTCTGCTGTCTCCGCTTCCGTCTATAACGTTCCACGTTCTGCCGGGTACCTTGCTGCAACGCGACCGCCCGCGCTGCGTCCTTCTCCTCCAGAATCTGTCTGCACTCTTCGTCGAACCAATCGTTCCGTCGACTTCGTCCCACATATCCGACGTTGTTCTCCGCTACGTCGTTAATGACTGCTCTGACTGTATTTCAGCAGTCCTCAAGAGGGGCCCCATCGAACTCACCCTCTTCCGGCAACGTTGCCTCGAGATGCTGCGCGTATGCAGTGGCGACATCAGGTTGCTTCAGCAGTCGCTCTAGGTCGTACCGCGGCGGTCGTCGGTACCGAACATTGTTGATGACGGATAGTTTTGGGCGCAGTTTAACCATCACCAGATAGTGGTCAGAGTCGTTGTTAGCACCACGATATGTCCTGACGTCGATAATGTCGGAGAAGCGCTCGGACGATGATCAGCTGTCCCTAACATGGAGAACAGACGCTCAATAAGATTTGCACCTTCGGAGAGGAGCAACCCCCCTTCCCTGTCAGCATACGACCATAGTTCCCACCGGAGTTGGTTACCCGATCTTCCCTAAGGTTGCTCGTAGCCCGGCCAGCACCGTGGGGAGGTAGAGATGGGAGTTGCTGGGTAAGAGGATAAGGACCGCGAGATGGGGTCTATTTTATTCCTTCAGGTACGCGAAGTACCAATGGTACGCTTTACCCAGCATTTGCCGTGCAAATTCGAATATATACTGATATCATATTAGAAACTCAGAGCCAGTACTCGTCGATAGAAACTTTTTCCGCACGCGATGGTATATGAGCAAATCAAAAAACCTTCCTTTTTCTTCCAGTGAAGAAAATATCATATACCATACTGATACTCTTTCTTTTCCCTTAATACGGAAGTTTGACAGAAGGAAGGTCACAAATGTTGCCCTCCACTCGCTTTCAATTCCACCTCTATAAATTTTTCATGCCAGCTGTATCCTAACGGAACTACCAAATCTGTACTTTCGCCTCTAATTCTATCATGAACATGTACGTCTGAATTCGAAAGATGATATTGGTATCCTGGTCCTGGTCCATGTCGATTAACTTGAAGTCTATGTTTGAAGGATACAGCAGACATTTTGAAGTGTCGAAGAATGAATTTCCCATGGAAATTTAAGTGAGTTTTCTCTGAGAATTTTAAAGAATTCTGATTTTCTCTTAGAAATTCGAAATTTTCTTTGAAAACATAAAAAAAACTTTCGTGGAAAATCTTAAATTTTCTATTGAAAAGTATCAAAATAATTTCCCGTAACAAATCAGTAGAGAATGGCAATTCCGAATAATTGTCAGACAAAACATTTCTCGCGTATTTTCAGCGATTTTTTCGAAAATTGAGTAGCTTTTTCAAAGAATTTCATACAGGTGGAGATCAGTGATGTATAACTTCTGAGCCCTTCTACCGAATTCCACTAAATTTGGAACCCATAATCTAGTGCAATAATGAGTATTACAAGACTAAAATATTCTCCGAGAAACAGAACTCTATGAGGACGTCGGAATGGTGTTTTCTAATGACTCTATTGTGCTTCGCTTATGTACGCCAAATGATTTCGTTTCTGTATAAAGGTGCGATGATGGATGTTTCAAGTAATCACCTCAACAGAAGAGCAGCAGCTACGAAAGCGTAACGCATAAAAAGTTATAAATCAATTATTTAATTTGCCGCATAGAACATAAAAAACAGCCTATGAAAGCTAAAGATTCATCACTGAAGCTAGGAAGTTGATTTGGCGTGAAAATTGGTTAAGAATCTTTCACGCTTCTGAAACTGTGTTGCGGGAAACACCATTCCAAATTTAAAGCCAAGAATGACTGTGATTGGGGCTACACAGAATTGCTTATGGTTTCAAACTGCATTTTCTTCTCAGTAAACTTCTCGTTGTTGTTTTAGCATTTTAATGGTAAAAATATGGTAATTGCCCCACGAAAAATCAATAATCTTCGTCAGACAGCTACTGCATCGAACATCCCCCAGTCTGACACCGAGAATGTACTTTGAAAAGTCGACGACACTCTGCCGATGGGCAGCTCTCTCGCTACTAAATACTGCCTCGAGGAGTGAAGTATTTATGATAATGAGCATCGATCGGCTAGCAGTGACACTTTTCGATGGAAATCTCCGGATTCCTTACCATATTTTCGCCGGATGACCATCGCGCTACGACGCGTAATGATGACCATATCTCGATTTGATTCCTATCGGATCGCACGCACGTCGCAGGACGATAAGCAACCCGACGAAAAACTCATCTCCGGAGCTGATTTAAATATGGGTCCGTTTTCGATCACATCGCGGATCGATTCCGCGATGAAGGTGATGCGAAATTTAATTAGCCTTTCGATATCAGTTATATTATCGGTAGTTGGAGGCGCAATTCCGATCGGACGAGCCAAACAAATCAGGAAATGGGGGAGATTCTTTACGATTTAATTGTGTTCCACATTCCGTTGGTAAGTTTGCGGAGCTGTCAATTTACGCAGGACAACCGGAAAATTGATCTTCGGGAAGAGATAACGATTGTGCGCGGAAAGAATGGAAGATGACATCGTCGTTGCTGCGAGGACGTGATGGGAATAGAGTTGTCGAGGGACGGCATTTTCCTGATTTGGTATAAGCGTAACCCTGATTGCGTGATAAAATTTGTCACACCAGCTGAGTGAATAGAACTCTGGGGAATCACTTTGCTGTTCTTTTTCGCAGCTCTACGTTGCTACTGAAACATGGCCAGCTTTTCAACATTGTGTTTTAGATGAGCAAATGGCATAGACAACTTCCTGTGCCGATTTTGCTGTAGGCAAATCAGATGAACTAAACACCTTTGCTCTGACCGATTATACGAAACCGATGTAAAAAAAGCGTTGTTTTGAATCCGAACCGATCCAAAAAGAAACTGCTGTGAGCTTTCTGTAGAAATTTGATAACTTTAAATTTATGTGCACGGAGGTCTATGACTTTTTTCTAAAGGTGATAGTAAACCAAATTTTCCTCCAGTATGATTTGCTTTGAGCTGCGCATCATAACGGAAAGTCTATGAACCATGGGAAGCAGCATAAAAAATAAATGCATAAACTAATTCAAAAATTTCATCTTGTGATCTTTATTCATATTAATTAGTTCGGTCTTATCTAAAACAGTAAACGAGGCGTGGTCACGTCGACCCTTTGCTCTGTATTGGGACCGTATAGCAAATTTCCGCATCATTCTAGCGTGAATAAACATGGCCATAAAATTAAAGAAAACGCATTGGACTTCTCGTGCTGAACCGCAACGCAAAAGTGCAAAGTGATATGCACTAACCGCTGCTGTTGTCTTCCACCTGAGTTGAAGGGTTGGTGCGGTGGTAGACATCTTGCTATTTTTTATTGTCCCTCAATCGCGGTTTTTATGGCCGTTAAGGTGGGTTGAAACAGTTCAACAAAACGGCGCTTGACGCGATGGTATCCAGCTGCACCGGGTTTTTTTTTGTAGGGGGAGGAGAAATTGAATGTGGAATAATTTTGAATTATTTTATTGGCCTAATGGTCATAAACCGACGCAACGCAATGGCTCTCCATACGACAGACCACGCGCAACAAAACAACGAGGGACGCAATTTGCTGCACTCTACGGTGCACATGAATTGCAATGGCTCTGTGCCGCATTAAAGGGGCTCGCTTCTGATGATGGAGGAGTTACCAACGGGTACATTTGCGAAAAATCAGCCAGGAGTTGACGAGTCATAACATATCTCGATTGTATTTGAGCACTTTTTAGCACAATCGTTGAAGGTTTTCAGGCTTTGGGATATTTTTGACAGAATTAATCGATCAAACATTTAAATGATTTTATATTGAAAATTCTCTTTCAATTATTTTCATTTTGTTCATGTAATTGGTAATAAGTCGTTTTTCATACAGAATGCACAAATGAATCTTTGTCAAAGTACTTGGAAGGTGGTCACGTCTGTACCCCACTTCTCTCATATTTTATTGCCCTTGGTCTACATATTGTCGCTTTCCAAATGGATCAGAACCGATCGTATTTTCCTCGCAATTTCTTTAGAGTCTTCATATTAAAAGATAAGGTGGCATGAATCTTACGTTACGTTATGCCAAACACTTCTACGTGAATCCTATCTGCGATTTAAATTTACATTTGCGAATTGGTTTGATGTTCAATATGATTCGTATGATGATTTAAGCAATATAAGGACGTGCCATTTCAATCCATTCGTAGTATCTATAGACTATAGTCTAGTTTCAGGGAGTAAAACCACACGACCACAGAATTCCGCTTCTGTCTGATTATCTTGACCGATATTTTTCTCATTGCATATTTATCTCGCTAAAACAAGACAAAAGTTCGGTGAGACAAATTCATAAATATTTACAACTGAGCAAAATTTTAAATTTATTCTTCCTCATCCCACCCCCGATCCATGCCATCAGCTAACCAACGAGGGATGTAAACGAAACCACATTATCGCATAGTGCAAATCATGGACGCACGGCATATCTTCTGTAACGAACGAACAGCCGCCATTTACGCGGTCCATTTGGTTCCTATTTGAGCCAAATAAATCATCAAATTAGAAATGCAAAGCAAACAACTATATCAGCGGGATAAAATCTTTCGCCTTTCTGTATGGGCTAGAGAATGAATTTTCTTCGGAGACTCCACTGCTTTACTGGACAGACGAAGGTAAGCGCCATATTCTCTAGCAACGACAAAAAGGGTTAAGAAAGCGAACAGCTGGTAAACATCTCTGAATCATTCACTCTTCGATGGGTACAATCGCCCTAATATGAATTGTAATTCGTTTTATAGAGCTCCACTTGCCGAAGTATGGACTTCCTGCTGTTTGATTTGCAGATTTTCTCCCGAGAAATATGACTGCTACCTGAATTGAGAGTGTCACGCTGCTGAAGAAATTAGAAATTTAAATATTCCAAATCTTAGACCGCTTCCGGAGTTATTCCGTATTTAAACAGAGTGTAAGGAATTGACCGGGTTCAAGACCGTATACTACCGAAATGATATTTTAGATGTTTTGAATGAAGATGATACATAAACTATGTCACACTTGATCAGGAATCTAATTGGTCCAAAATATGGCCTGTAATCCAGGTTTTAGGACCAAATTCGGGAAATAAGTAAACACCATCAATCATCATGTTGCAAATCAAACTTCCTGATCTGTAAGTTATAACAATATAACATTCGGTAGTAGTACATGGCCCGATTGGAACCGATATAATGGTAATGTCTGAAACTCGATTTGTGCAAATATTTATTTATTTATTTTCAGACTAAGACCGAAGTGGCCTGTGCAGTGCATAGAAATCTTCTCCATTCAGCTCGGTCCATGGCTGCACGTCACCAACCTCGTAGTCTGCGAAAACCATTTCCACCGGGTTACCGTCCGACATTCTGGCTACGTGCCCGGCCCACCACAGTCTTCCGATTTTTGCGGTGTGAACGATGGATGGTTCTCCCAACAGCTGATGCAACTCGTGGTTCATTCGCCTCCTCCACATACCGTCCGCCATCTGCACCCCACCATAGATGGCACGCAGCACTTTCCTTTCAAAAACTTCCAGTGCGCGTTGGTACTCCACGAGAATCGTCCAGGTCTCGTGTCCGTAGAGAACTACCGGTGTAATACGCGTTTCGTACTCTATTCAATCGGAGCGTTTGCAGAGTCAAAAGTACGTACGCCAAAAGTAAAGTACGCCACCAGTGAGCCCAAGTACACGAATTCTTCAACCACGTCGATTTTGTCACCACCAATACAAACTCATGGTGGGTGGCTTACGTTTACCTCTGATGAGCCTCTTCTTATCATGTACTTCGTCTTTGACGTGTTGATGACTAGTCCAATCCGTTTAGCTTCCGTTATCAGTCTAACGAAGGCTTCTTTCATCTTCTCAAAGTTACGTACCATAATATCAATGTCGTCGGCGAATTCAAATAACTGGACGGACTTCGTGAAAATCGTACCACTCGTGTCGATCCCTGACCTTCCAGAGCGATGTTGAATAGCTGACGAGAAAGAACATCACCTTGCCGTAACCCTCTGCGCGTATGAAGAGACTCGAGAATGCCCCTGAAACTCAAACTACGCACATCATCCGATCAACTGTGTCAGTTTATCCGAAAATCCGTGTTCGTGCATTAGCTGCCATAGCTGATCTCGATCGATTGTATCATATGCGGCTTTGAAGTCGATAAATATATGATGTGGTGGTTGTGGGTATTTCTGCAATATCGGGCGTAAGGCGAACACCTGCTCTGCATTGGCGTAAATAAGGAAGGCCAGGGGGGGCCTGGCCCACTTCAGACCCACTTGTGGACCCCCTCAGAAAAATTGAAAAGGAAACTCCAATATAGTCAAATTCATTTACTGTATACATACTTCTGCATTCAGATTTGGAATGTTGTTATAATTTTATGACTGAAATGTGAAGTCTAAGTTACAGTCAACTCTTTACATCTCGATATCTCTCCCTATGTCGATGGTTTTCTCGGCCTCTTCAATCTACATATGTACATTTGGGCTTTCTACATCTCAAATAACCTCCCTTTCTCGATATCTCCCTATGTCGATATATTCAAATTTGCAGGCTGCTGTACCATCTTTGGACAATTATACATTTCTGTTCTATTGAGAGCCGATGACAACGTAGCGTTTTTTCAACGCCAAATGCACGCACGCCGATGCAGAACTGTTTAAATAACGTAGCTCTGCATCGGCGTGGCTACGCTGCGTAACCGATTTTTCCCTTTTTACACTTGCGCCCTTTAACGCAGCGTGCCCGCAGCTGTGGAAAGACGAGCCTAAGGGAACCGAGCCTAGGTTGCCAACTGCAGTCGAGTTTAAATGAAGCTGGAACACTTTTCGACCACACACAAATGAATGAAAATCGAGGGCGACAACTGACTCCATATAGTTATTGTTGGCCCCAGACTTGCATGCACATAATTCCGGCTGATGATAGCTCAAACGATAAAAATTGTTTTAAAATTCATATGAAGATATTTAGTGAAATGTCTTTACAAGCTAAAAAGACAAGTTTTCCCTTTTCAATATAATTCGGTCCATGTGCTTTAAACTCGAACAACATGTACTGATTTTAGTCATATTGTAGAATAAGAAGAATAGTCATTGTTAACCAGTTCAATTATTCCACGATTTGTTCATTTCATGATCCCTTTGAATTTTCAGTATAAGTAGTAAAATTATTCTTTATTTAAACATTTTTGTTCTACGACTAATAAGTTGCATAAAAAGTGGTCTACCGACTTAGCCTTCCAACTTCGATTTTTAAATGTTTTCAATGTTCATTGACAATTTTTTTTAATTATAATTTCAATATATCATGACGGCCTTTAGGAGGCGCTAGTGTATTATTAAAATTTGATAACCTAACTACTATGTACACTAATATTTACAATAAAATTTGATAACCAAGATTGGAACTAGCGCCCTAATTGGAGCCTGGTCCGAATGCAAGCAAAGGCCCCTAAACTTTTCTTTACACTCACCAAAGCGTTCATGTAAGGTTATTATTCCGGCCAGATGGTGGACCTCGGATGTTCTTGTCCTGGGAGGGGTTTTAAGGATCATCCTCAGGAATTTGTTTTGCACCCGTTGAAGTTTGAGGTGGTGGGTTTTAGCGCAGCTCTCCCAGACCGGTATGCCCGAGGCGGAACATGTTTGGAGGATTTAAAGTGGGGGAAAATGATGACCTTGGTCTTCGCCGCGTTGATACAGATCTTCCAGCTGGTGAGGTACTCTGTCAGGGCATCCAGGCATCGTTGGAGTTTTGCCACTAGCGCGCTGATCACTCTACCGTTGTAGACGATGGAGGTGTCATCTAAGAACAGAGACAGAATGCCGCCTTCTGGAGGTTCTGGCATGTCGGAGGTGAACAGGTTGAAAAGCAGGGGCCCGAGAATACTGCCCTGGGGAACGCCTGCGAGGATGTTATGCGCATTGGAACTCGCTCCGCTGATTGAGAATTCCGGGTCCTTGCCGACAGGTAATTGTTGATGGTTTTCACCAGGTAGCTGGGAAGATCGTAGCGTTGTAGTTTGTACACCAGGCCACCATGCCGTACATTGTCAAATGCCTTCTCGACATCGAGTAAGGCCATGGCGGATGTTTTTGAGACTAACTTGATCCGTCTGAGGACGTTGGTAACTCGAGTCAGTTGGTGTACAGTTGACCGACCGCGTCGGAAACCAAACTGTTCCTCGAGCAAGATGTTGAGATTTTCGGCAGACTTAAGAAACCGGTGATGAATAGTTTTTTCGAATAGCTTGGATAATCCTGAGAGAAGGCGATAACTTTTGGGGGAGGAAGGATCCTTCCTAGGCTTTCGGATGGGGATGACTTTCGCTGACTTCCAGGACGATGGGAAGTAGCTGAGCCGGAGACACTGATTAAATATCAGCAAGAGAGGCTCAAAGAACGGAGCACTCATGTGTTTGAGTTCGAGATTTCGAGTGTGTTTTCGTTCTCCAGCTGCCGACGGAACCTCGGAGGAGGAAGTGGGGGCCATTCGCTGGTAGATGGTGCTGATGGTGCTGGAGCTTGAATCGACGCAGCTGCCACTGCCAGTCGCTTGTGCGGTTGTAACGGTGGGAGGACTGAGATCGCTCGACGGGGAGCCATAATGGCCGGATAATTCACCTCGTTGACTACAGGAACACGGTTCTTCTTCGGAAGGTTCCTGGTGGAAGCCTTCTTCCGGATTTCCAGGAACTCGGCTCGCTTTGGGCAGCCCTTTGTGGTGGCCCGATGTTTGTCGCCACAGTTGGCGCACTTGGGATCGGCCACCTCCATTTTGTCGCACTCGTCAGTTGGGTGGGGTTCGCCACACTTGTTGCAGCGCGGCTTCATGCGGCAGTTTCTGGTTCCGTGCCCGAAGTTGAAGCAGTTGGTGCACTGCGTAACGTCGCGGTGCACTGGGCGATATCGCTCCCAGTCAACGACGGTATGGTTGATTATCTCAACCAGCTTCAGGTCCTTGAAGGTGGTGGAGCCATGCTCCAGGTGGACCAGATAAAGCTGGTCGCGATTCGCGATACCTTCTGTCTTGTCGTGACGAGCAATTTTGTGCACCGCGACTGGCTTGAGTCCGCTGCCTTCCAACTCCTGGATGAGCTCATTTTCCTCCATGTCATGGAGCCCTCGCAGCAAAGCCTTGAACGGCTTCGTGCCGGGGAGGTCATGAGAGTAGAACTCATATCTGTGGACCTTGAGGAACTCCATGACTGAATTGTGATGGTCCGTGTTGGTGGGCATCACCTTAATGCCATTACTGCAAAGCCGGAATGTGCAGTTAGGCCTTTCGCGATCAATTCCCGGAGCTTTTGTCGCAGTTCCGGCGGGTCGCCTCTAATGAAAACCAGCGTGCACTTCTCCTTCCGCACTGGTTGAGTTTGTGGCAGCTGCAACTGCTGCTTCTTGCGCTTCAACGGCGAGAACATGTTGCTCTGCAAACGCTGCTTGGAGGGGTTACCCGCGCCTCCAAGAGCAGTGCGCTTAGGCACTTTTCCCGCGACCGAATCGGCCACCGAGTCTCCCACGACAGGCCCGGGAGAAAATAATGCCAACGCGACGAAGCGAGAACGTAAACGAATAAATGAGAAAAAATACTTGGCAAAAATGCGCGAGCAAAAAACACGTCCGTACGTGCTGCTATCTTGAACTGGAATGATTTGAATTTCCACTTTGCCAAATCACATAAATTTAAAACTCTGACAATGAAAATATCTCTGATTCTCCCACGACACCACAAAATTCTCTTTTAAATCCCTGGAACTCATGCGTTTCTTATTTGTTGCTTTAATATCCCTTTCGGATCTCTAAAATAGCTCAAAAATGTTATTTCGTTAACCTTTTATTGTGTAACAGGAACAGTCTCTTCCAGAATTGTAAATGTTTTCCCAAAACTCTTCAAATTAACAAATTTCGAATGTCTAGAAAGGCATCTTATTTCATAACACTCTGCAACAGCTGAACGTCTTATCGTAAGCCACAGAGAACACACGATGTCTAAAAAAATCATCAAATTCTGTTGGGAACTTTACTTAAAAAAATAACGTCTAACGATTCAAGTTTCTTTCTTCAAAAGTCGAGCTTCGTAACACAAGTTGTATTATAAATGTTAAGAAATCCACGGATCAATTATACTAAACATAACGAAATTTATTCCACCTCCCAAGATTCAAAATAAGAACATAGCTGATTAGAAGTCACTGAGCATAGCTTTTTTTTAAACGTTCAAGGAATCTCAGAAATACAATAAAATACACTCAAACCAGATTCGATTAATAGACAACGCAATTAAGAATCTTCAATCTGGAGCACGCATTCGCACCAGAGTCGCTTTTAACGCTTTTTACATACAAAGAAATTTGTCGTCTAAGAAAAATCTACTTTTCCAGCTGAGGCCATGCCCCCCCCCCCTAGACCGTGACTCTAGTTACGCCTATGCTGCTCTAGGTTGAATCGTTCGCCTGGTACTGCCCAACGAACTCTTTTGCAATTGGTGTTAGTCGGCGGTATAAAATTTAGAAGAGTACCTTGTAGACGGCGTTTAATCATCTAACATTGAAAAATATGCGATTCAGTTTATGTCATGTGGTTTTGTGATACATTTTATATGACATTCACATACGTCACCTGTAGTATTCATAATTTTATGGTGTGTGGGACATACGACACTTCCATCCACTCCTGCGCCAGAACCTCATCCTCCCAAACCTTGATAGTTAACCAATGCAGCGCTCTACCCAGTGCCTCACCACCGTGTTTAAACAGCTCTCAGTCCTGGTAGATGGTCAACCACACTTACTTACTTACTTATGGATCCTGTACACCTCCGGTGGTGCAAAGGGCCGACTTGAAAGATCTCCATCCTGAGCGTTGCCCGGCTTTCGCTTTAACCTGTTGCCAGGTTAGATTTCGGTCGACTTCTTTTATTTCTTTATTGAGGCTTCTCCGCCATGAGCCTCTGGGTCTGCCTCTGCTGCGATGTCCCGCTGGGTTCCAGTCTAATGCTTGCTTACAGATTTCGTTTCCGCCCCTACGTAGAGTGTGGCCGACCCAGCCCCACTTCCGATCCCGAATTTCTGTTGTTATCGGCCTCTGGTGACAACGACGATGGAGCTCGTTGTTTGAGATCCAGTTGTGAGGCCACCAGGCCTGAATTATATACCGCAGGCATCTGTTAATGAACACCTGCAGCCGTTGAGTGTTCTCCACTGATACACACCATGTTTCGCTAGCGTATAACAGCACAGATTTCACGTTAGAGTTGAAAATTCGTATTTTGGTGCGTTCACTTATCTGCCTGTTTTTCCAGATATTTCTTAAACTCGCAAAGGCAGCCCTTGCTTTCTTGATCCGTGCGCCTATGTCGATCTTGGTACCGCCGTCTGACGCCATTTGGCTACCAAGATATTGGAAGCTTTCAACATTCTCCACTGGTTGCCCGGCTACTGTGAAACTGGAAGGAGTCACCGTGTTTACATCCAACGATTTGGTTTTGTTGACGTTGTTGACTAAACCTGCCGAGGAGGAGCGATCAGCAAGGTCGTTGAGCTTACTCTGCATATCAGAGCGCCGTTGCGCGAGTAGTGCAACGTCATCCGCCAATTCGAAGTCGTTTAGGTGCTCCATGGTTATAGGCTGCCATAACAGCCCGCGGTTTGGTTCACGGTCAATCGCATCTACCAGAATCTCATCGATTACGATGAGGAACAGTAACGGTGATAGAATACATCCTTGCCTCACACCAGCTACGACCCGGATAGGGTCAGACAGGACCCCATTGTGCAGCACTCTACACGAAAAGGCCTCGTACTGTGCTTCGATGAGGCCGATGATTTTCTCAGGAACCCCCTTGCGTCTCAGGGCGCCCCACATATTCTCGTGATTGAGACGGTCAAAAGCTTTTTCGTAGTCAATGAATACCAAGTAAAGGGACTCTTGGAATTCGTTGACCTGCTCCAGAATTATGCGGAGCGTGACAATATGGTTCACACAAGATCTTCCTGCACGGAATCCGGCTTGCTGCCGCCGGAGAGTCACATCGATTTTCTCCTGAATCCGGGCTAGGATAATTTTGCACAGAACTTTGAGAACGGTACACAGCAACATAATGCCTCGCCAGTTATCGCATACAGTCAGGTCACCCTTTTTGGGCACCTTCACTAAGATACCTTGCATCCAGTCGACCGGGAAAGTTGCGGTGTCCCAGATATTACGAAATAAACGATGCAGTAGTTGAGCGGATGTCATGGGGTCAGCTTTGAGCATCTCGGCTGATATGCGGTCGACCCTGGGGCTTTATTCGATTTCATGCTTTGGATGGCTGTTTGAATCTCTAGCAGTGATGGAGCTTCGGTATTGACACGTGTTATACGTCGGATCCTAGGCAGATCATGCCGAGGTGGTGATGGCCTGGTTGACACTTGAAAAAGTGCTCGAACCAGCGTTTCAGCTGGTCAGTTGGGTCGGTCAATAACTGATCATTCGCGTCTTTCACAGGCATCGTTGCATTCATCTTCGCCCCGCTTAAGCGTCGTGAGATATCGTAGAGGAGGCGAATGTCCCCGGTTGCGGCGGCTCTCTCTCCTTCGTCGGCCAGAGAGTCTGCCCACGCTCGATTGTCCCGTCGACATGAGCGTTTTACTTCCTTCTCAAGAGCCGTGTATCGTTGACGGGCTAAGACTTTGGCTCCTCTGGTTTTCGATCGCTCTATCGCGGCTTTGGCTTCTCTTCGCTCCTCTACCTTCCTCCAGGTCTCATCGGTGATCCATTGTTTTCTCTGGGTGCGTAGTTCGCCCAGATTGTTCTCGCTGGTGGCGATGAAGGCATTCTTGATGGCGGTCCATTGGTCTTCCACGCTGCCACCTTCCGGAATATCTGCAGCACGCGTCTCCAGTTCTTCAACGAAGGACCGTTTCACCGTGGCATCTTCCAGTCGGCGTGTGTTGAATCGTCGTCCAACTCTTTCCTCCTGCCGACGAATCCGCGCAATGCGCAGGCGTATTTCGCCGATGAGGAGGTGATGATCAGACGCGATATCGGCACTACGTTTATTCCGTACATCAAGAAGGCTCCGTTTCCATTTCGGCTGATGCAGATGTGGTCGATTTGATTTTCTGTAAAGCCGTCACGGAAGACCCACGTGACCTTGTGAACCGGTCGATGAGGGAAGAGCGATCCCCCGATCACCATGTCGTTATTACCACAAAATTCTGCGAACAGCTCTCCTCTGGTCAACCACAGGCGCACGATTTTAGCCACTATGCATCGTGGAAGTTTTTAGTGATTGTAAAGGAGAAATCTATTCCGAAAGGCTTCTCAGAGTCTATGAAGAATTCTTTTCATTCCAAAAAGTGCTCAACGATGTATTGAGATTTTCCAAGAAGTCTTGAAGTATTGATTAGTATGTGATCTTCCATAAAATTGTTGAAAACTTTCTGGAAGTACGTAATTGTTTCTGCTAGCTCAGGGAGGCTCAGAGAATTTCTGAAATTTTATAAGAATTGACAGGCTGACTGTGAAGTAATCAAAAGTTGAATATCTAAACAAGGATATAGCTTAGGTTAACTTAGCTGAGACTGACTGTACTCTTGTCAATGGTTGCTTCTCCGTGACTGGTTAGAACTGATGTAAATTGCGCTACGATCCAAATGAATAAAGGTTGGTATTTACTACCTACGGCTCAGTTGGGAAAGAAGAGGAATGTTGGTTTGTAGTTATTGTTGCTACTAAAGACCGAGAAAACCTCTGCATCCCCAGAATACCACGGAAAGGAGAGTTCGTTAACTCGGTAAGGTAGATGAACAGAAATATAAATCAAAAATTCACTTAGAAAAGTGATGTAGTCTATGCCAGACATCCTGTTTATAAGGCAGATGCGTTAGTATCTAGACTGCTGAACTCATCATCAAAAGTTGAGAAACTAGACAAGGATATGAGGGAACAGCAGTTTATTGTATTGTGATTGTAGTACTTCCGGATGTCTAGTAGCAGGACAACTCTGAAACCTTCTAAAGTTTATTGAAATCTGTAGGAATCACAAATATACCTACGTTGGCAAGAAATTTCAGAAGTTAAAAAGAAAAACTTCGGAGTAACATTACTATTTCTTCAGATTTCTGAAAACTCGTAAACAGTACTAAACACTTTTAAAGGTTCTTGGACAATCATAAGCTTCACTGGTAGATCAGAGTGAAATTTCTGAAAATTTTAAAAGTTCGAATTCCTAGAAGTTAGTGAGAATTGCTTGAAAACATCCAATCTATATAAATAAAAATGAGTTTAAATTCCCTTCCTGACGATTTAACTCAAGAACAGGTTAATCGATTGGCGAATTTTCCTCCCTAATCGATTCGTTTTTGGTTCCGTAAGGTTTGTACGTACAAAAGCTGATGAATTTGACGCGAGAAGGTAAAAAATCGGTGGAATAAAACTTTGGGTCACTGGTTGAGGAAAAAGAAACAATAGCTCGGAAATTGATTTAGAGTGCGATGCTGCAATTAGTTCAGAATATGACATTTGCATCACAAACACCCAGCCAAAGCTGGGTATTTTTCGCCTGTATTTTATAAAATTTGAAGGAATCAATAATCATTTCTGGAAATTCGTAAAAATGTTTGAATACATGTTCTATAAACCCTGGAAATATAATGATTGTCATAATAGTCATAGGGAGGTTTATAACTTATCTGTGGATGTCCGAAAAAATCTCTTGAAATCTCTCTTGAAAATATTCTATTGATTTGATAATCCAGTTTATGTCCTACCCACGTCTTGCAACGTTGCCGCGCCTCTGAATGGAATAGTACTAACTTGGACTCACTATTTTTATGGCGAATGAGATCGTCTTTGTTGCGAAACGATTTGTTTTCAAAAACAGAATTTGGCAGTAAAATGAAAGTGGGGTAACCGTACCCTTAGTGGAGGTAGCACCAATAGTGGAGGTAGTGGGGTTTTAATGAGATTTATCATAATTATACACTTTGTGATGGTTTCAGTTGATGCATCGTGCTTTAAATATCATGTTAAATGCAACTTATCTTAAGATTTCGCTTGAAAAAACTATTGAAAACAATGATTTTCCTTAACAAAATTGACTCCCTTGCACCTATAGTGGTGCAACTGTACCAATAGTGGTGAGTCTCATAAGAAATCAATGTATAGCACCACTATAGGAACCAACATTATTTTTTACCGCCACTAAAGGAACAGTGTACCCATAGTGGTGCAAGCAATTTTTGGTAATTGTTGATGTTATATGACATTTATCTCATTTTTGTTAGCAAGTTTATTAGTTTATCATACTAATACTACGATATTAAAGCAGTAAATTTCCCATAATTATCAATTTAAAAAAAAAAACTCTTTTGTTGATCTACTAATACCTCCACTATTGGTACCGTTACCCTATACAAATTTACTATTCACAGATATGCCGAAAAACGGCTGTATATTGAAAAAGTAGTACTTCCAACTCCCACGATCAAATCTGTATGTGATAAAAAGCACCAAAATGCCGTAATACAGACTTGTAACCTATTGTTAGGGCCATGTTAAGGTTTTGGACAATCTTCGTTCCGGAGGGTATTACTTATAAATTTGGTCAACGTTCGTGTGGTGGTCATGGAAAACTGATATAAGGAAATGATGGGAGAAAATTCAAAATTCAGTATTTTTATTCTAGGTGTTATTAACGAATAAGAATAATAATATCCATCTCGCTCTTACAACATTTAATACTCATTTGTATACTGGAAGCGACGAGACGATTCAAGGTTATCTGGCGAAGTTATTATTATGCATTCTGTATGCATTATAAATCCAATGAATTCGTTTACTAAATTGTCTCGAAACTATTAATTTGAATGGTGTGGAATCACTCATTGCTATTACTCTAAAGCTACACCTGATTTTTAGAAATCAAATCCCATTCATCACCTCCGGATCCCGTAAAAAGTAGAATACATTCGCTCCGACATTTTATTGGACGCTGAAAAAGCATGAAGTTTGCACTACGCCTCTCAGCTGCAAACAAACTGAAATCGAAACCGAAAGTATATCGCTACTCGCCACAATGCAACGCTTTTTACCGCAAGAACGAAACATTCTTTTAAAGGTATCAATTCCACAAATGTCCACGAGCCACCGCTCCGTCAGCCGCACTGAATATCGATTCCTCGCAGACAGATCTTGAAGTCTCGGGGAGTCGCACTGAAGCGACTCAATGGCGTTCGTTTCGGTTTCTTCCCTGCCCCGGGTGATGATGTCTCTTATCGCCTTCCTCACCACACCACCGACCGACCGGCTCGTCGCTCGATGTGTGTGACAGTGCCATTCGGGAGCGCTGCTTCAGTCAGAATGATTAATTATTGAATCCAGTCCTACACAACGTATCTTTTTTTTATTTGTTTCGTTGCAGCTCATTTCTCCAAGATTGTCCCGCAACGGTGCCAGTCACTGGGTTCCGGGGCCGCCTCTCAATCGATATCCGATGACAATGGCTCAAGTCGACGGAGACGACCACGACGACGATGACGCGGAAAAGGGAAAATGATGATGATAATGATGATGAGGGCAACATATTCCACAGCGCACCCTTGAACACTAGATTATCTTTTGCAAGACATCGCCTCCGACGTTCTTCTTTAAGGCTTTTTAAGGATCTTGAAAATCCGTTGGATCGCTCGTTCGGTCTCTTTTGCTCCCAGGAGGGATGAACCACTCCTATCGGACGGCAACGAGGTCCGTCTTATCAATCAATCGCACGGGTTCGCCTTTTGTTGTCACTCAGTGGGAAGATTTGCCATTTTGAAACTGACGAACCACGAAAATAAATTCAATCCAACGATGTCTGCCGGAGTTGGTTGTTGGTTCAACCGTTCGATAGACTGACATTGAATTTAAAGATTTATCGTACGGGCGTTTTAAAATGAAAATACCCTTTTATGGCTGACCATGGCAGCACCGATCGGGTTTCGGCAGTGTACGTTGATTTCCTCTACCTTGTTCACCATTGTAATGGTTCGGAATCAAGGGCTTACTGTCGAACGCAGGCATGGCTGAGATGATGTGGGATGGTGATTCTTAAAGTTTGGGTGTTTTGGAACAAATCTCAAAATTCATCCATTTATCAATCAATCAGGACGGCAGTCTGCAAGTTTTGAGGGTGCTACTTGAAATTCAAAGCACGTCTGCTCGTCGAACTCAGTTTCCATTTTTTGGCGATAAGCTTCTTCTTCTTCTTATTTGCATTACATCCCCCACTGGGATATTGCCACCTTAGTTCAGCACTTCCACAATTATGAATCACGAAGTTTCTAAGCCGTTACCATATCATGATTTTTACTTTTTATTTTTATTATCAGCGATTTTTACTTTTGAAATCTAAGATAATTATTTTTGTGATGACATGATTTTTAAGCAGTTTTGGGACGTGTTGCGAACATTTTTTTTGCAATGGGCCCTAATATGACAATTGGGGATCAAAATAATCCTGTCTGATTTACTTCACATCATCGTTTCTACCAAAAGATCTCGTTGACGCAAAAAAATCCGTTTTCAAATTATCTAACACACTAGTTGAACAGTCACCTAAGCTATTTAAGAAAAGTGTAACCATGTTATTGCTGAGTTTATTGTTTAAGAAATTTTCCACCGTGAGGAAAACTCTTATGGAAAAGGCACGGTAGTCGTATTTTAGCTGAAAAGCTGCAGAAATACAATTGGCTGAATTCCACTTATCTGAATAACACGTTATGCCAAAAGTCATCTAGCCGTATTAAGTATATCCGTATTGAACGATTTGAAAACATTAAATATGGCCAAATGGAAATAAATTTTGTGTATAATGTATTATTCGGTCAAATGGTTTTCGGTCGACTGACTTTTAGCCAAGAAACCCTTCCCCGTTTTCTGGCCTTAGTATTTTATTTATTTATTTATTTATCTACATAATCTTTATAATCGCATATATAACCACTTAACAGTTTTCAAAGCTTACGCAAATATGTACTATTTTCTAACACAATAAAATAAGTAATTTCATACCAAAATACTATTGGGAATTGAAGTGAATGCTCATATTTCGTTTGAAAGAGACAAATGTCGTTTCGCTTCTATGATTACGAGGTAATTCGTTCCAAATTTTGACAGCACGGGCACGAAAAGAATCGCTCAAATTATTAGAAAGGGCTTTTGGAACAATAAGTAGTAACCCAGACAACCACACATCGCATAAGAATGTACGATTAAAATCGTTTACCGATCCAAATTTCATCAAAATCGCATTGTGGTGCGAAGCTCATCAGTTTATTTATAAACTTTCCCGCACAGTAGGCTATTTTGTGAGTTTATTCCAGCTTCATATGTTGACATCGCATATTCCTGCAAACAAACTCAAACGAAATCGGATTATCTGTCAAACAGAGTTTGTTATCACAAACTACATCGCAATGTATAACGAACAAACTCGCATAAAAATCGTGCATATCGCATACACTGCCGTTCAACGTCGGATAAGAAATACACATATATCGCCTCCACTTTTGTACGCAAAAAGCGTTTTCGCGGCTGGTAAGCGATGAAATTTGTGTGCATAGGCATCGCATAACAGAAAAACAATTCTATTATGCATGCATTCTGGTTGTCTGGGAATGCTCGAGAAGAGCAGGCAACCTTGAAGAAGTTTCGGAGGTAAATAGGGGGGTTATTTATAATTTTATATGTTTGGATGCATGTTCTTAGCTTAAGATGATTCACAAAATCACAACCAGATAAAGACTTCTTATAGGCAGATATATGGTGATATTTTTTTAGATTGTATGCGTATCTTACGACTGCATTGAAAGCCTGGTTTAGTTTTTTGAGATTTGCCTTTGATACAAGACCAAACAATATGTCTCCATAATCGAATAGTGGTACTAAAAGTGACCTGGCAAGTTAAATCCTGATGTGTTGAGGAGTACAATGCCGCAGCAAAAGTAGGGAGTGCAAGGCGTTGTAGATTTTACTGGAAACAGTGTTTGTCTGGTTTGTCCAATTTAAATTTGAATCCATTAGAATGCCAAGATTTTTAACCACATTAGAAAACGTGATGAAATCGTTTCCAACTTTAATTGGAGGAACAAAAGGTAAGGTTGCACGTTTAGTGTGAAAAATTATAGTCTGTGTTTTAACATTTTTTTCATGAATTAATTTGAGTACTGCAATCAAAAGCCTTCACGTTGTTCTGTTGATTCGCTATTCAAATTATTTCATGAAAAAAATGTTACTCAGGTCCTTTTGAAAAGTTAAGCGAGAATTAGCGGTGGAAATTTTTTTTCGGTTTGACCGAAAATGTGATTTGGGACATAAGACTTAAAATGTTATTCAGCTGTTCGAAAAAGTCGTTTGGACGAACGGTCATATGGCGGAAAATTCCAATTATTTGGTTATTTGGTCAAAATTCTGAGTTTGCCGTTTGGCTAAAAATGACATTTGACCAGCCGACAATATCGTTTGGCTATTGTTCGAGTGAATGTAGAAGAGCTGTATGATTATTGAGAAGTACAAAGTCAGAAAGGAGAGGCGAGAAATGAGGAGAGAGAAATAAGAAGTGGGACGTCTCGCCCCTATCTTCTCAATCCCTTCTCACTTTTCATTTTTCACTGTGACCAGTGAGTACTGAGACATAAGTAGTAAGCAGTTAGATGTAAAACGTCTTAGTTCTCATTTCTTTTTTAAAATTTCTTACTTCTTCTCACCAGTTGCTTCTCATTTCTCTACTGAGAGAAGTCGTGTCTCACTTTTTACTTCTCGTTTTTCAGTTCTCACTTCTTCTTCTTCTTATTGGCATTACATCCCCACACTGGGACAGAGCCGCCTCGCAGCTTAGTGTTCATTAAGCACTTCCACAGTTATTAACTGCGAGGTTTCTAAGCCAAGTTACCATTTTTGCATTCGTATATCATGAGGCTAACACGATGATATTTTATGCCCAGGGAAGTCGAGAAAATTTCCAATCCGAAAATTGCCTAGACCGGCACCGGGAATCGAACCCAGCCACCCTCAGCATGGTCTTGCTTTGTCGCCGCGCGTCTTTCCGCACGGCTAAGGAGGGCCCAGTTCTCACTTGTCACTTCTAATAGTGTCGAGTGAGAAAGAGCAGTGAGAAGTGAGAAGTAACAAGTGAGAAATGGGAAGTACTAAGTGGGACGTATCTCCACTTATTTTTTCACATTGAAAAGTAACAAGTGAAAAATGAGATGTGAGAAATAAGAAGTGAAACAACTCATTTTGCAATTACCACTTTATTAGACGTCTCACTTCATTCACAGTAAGAAGTGAGTAGTGAAAAATTGGCTATTGATGGACAATTAAACCAGTAGGTAAATGGATTTTGCACGTTTTGTTAAAAACAAACAGTTTTACTGGTAAGGTTATCCTATCGGAAATACATATTTTTTAGTAAAGTTCATATTACATTGTAGAGATTTCGTTCATCTCAATCTGATAAAACCATTAAACGATTAGCGTTTTACTCTGCCCGACATTTCGACCACTGGATGTGGTCTTTTTCAATACCACATCCAATGGTCGAAACGTCGGGCAGAGTAAAACGTTAATCGTTTAATGGTTTTATCAGACTGAGATAGCCGAAATCTACAAAAAAAACTACTTCCAGTACTTTCGAATGATCAACTGTTTATTGTTATTTTAACTTAAAACGGCTACGCAGTTGGACAAATAAAAATCTTGTTTTAATCCTTAAAGACTGCGTAGCCGGTTTAAGTTAAAAAAAAACTATTTCCAGTTGTATCCAATACCATACCAAGTTCATATTACATTTATCTACTTCCAAGTATGCAGAAACTAGCATTAAGGTCACTCCTGACATAATCCAAGTTTTAAAGTGCTCGCGTTTTCGAGGGCACACCTCTCGATACGGAAGCAACGCACAACTGTCATTTTTATTTTTTCACGCATGCTGCGACGCAGCAAAGCTGAATCAACAAAAATTACAGTTGTCTGCCGCCTCCGTATTAAATGGTGTGCCCCCGAAAACGCGAGCACTTTGAAACTTGGATTCTGTCAGGAGTGACCTTAAGCTGATCTTGCTATACAAATATGCTCTGGCAAACATATGCATATTTTTTCTGATGCTGCTAAGGCGAATTAAACTCAAAATGAATTTAAAAATAATAGATGAATGACTTCCGAGCTACTCACCCAGCGAGATTACTTTTGACAGACACTGAGCTGTTTTTGACAGACGTTTTATGAGTCTTATTAGTGTCCTTGGTATCTTAATTTCTCATAAATTTATGGAGGAATTCTTGGAGGAACTTCCGGAGGAATTCCTGGATAAACTTCCGGAGGAATTCCTGGAGGAAATTCCGGAGAAATTCCTGGAGGAATTCCTGGAGGAACTTCCGGAGGTATTCCTGGAGGAACTTCCGGAGGAATTCCTTGAGGAACTTCCGGAGGAATGTGAGAAGTGACAAATGAGAACTGAAAAACGAGAAGTGAAAAGTTTTACATCTAACTGTTTACTACTCATGTCTCAGTACTCACTGGTCACGCAGTGAAAAATGGAAAGTGGAAAGGGATTGAGGAGTAAGAGGTGAGACGTCCTACTTCTTATTTCTCATTTTCTTACTCCTCATTTATCGCCTCCCGTTTCTGACTTTTTACTTCTCAATTATCATACGGCTCTTCCACTTTTTAGATTCACTCTAGCAATAGCCAAACGACATTTTCAGACTTATAACCCGTTCAGAAAATGACTCTTACGGTTGTATCATGTGTATAGGTCAAATGCCATTTCCGCACATATGATTTGTTCGACCAAATGACATTGTCGGCCGGTCAAATATCATCTTTAGCCAAAGGGCCCTGTAGAGAATAAGGCTTGATCAATAAATACTACATTCTTCAAATTGAAACATCATTTCGTTCAACAATGAAAAATATCAGCACATTTAAAGTTAATTGCCTATATGCCGGGTATTAAGCCACCCGGTGTGGAAATTAATTACTATGTCTGAAACTTGATTATGCATATGTACAACATGTGATAGATTTAGTTCGGAAAAGGTATTGGAGGGTAACCGCCCCTTCGGTGGGGTCGTGGGATCAAACCCCACCGAAGGGGCGGTTACCCTCCAATACCTTTTTCGAACTAAATCTATCACATGTTGTAGGGACACGGCAGGTATTTTCGTCTGTTCGTCATAGTCTCGAAAACCAATAAAAGAGATGCTTTTTTGTAAAACTCATACTTACCAAATCGTAAGCTCAGGAGAAACGTTCTGCTATAGTGAAGTTCTAGCAAATGTACGTTGCTTTCGTTGGTTTTAGCCCCTACGACGATGGACGGAAATACCTGCCGAAACCCTACATATGCATAATCAAGTTTCAGACATAGTAATGAACTGAGAGAGAGAAGCCAGCTCACTGACAGATCGTTTATTTACTTCGTCTTCTTCTTCTTTATTTGTGTGGAAACCGTGGAAACTCACCAAATCAAAGTAACATTTCATAACGTCGGAAGCAACATTTTTCACTCCAATAAAAACTTGTTCGAATTGGCTGATTTGAATGGTTATGAACTTCCTAACGTGGAACAAAACCGATATCGCATAATACGGGATCATTCACATGCACAATTACGGGTTCAATTCACTGTAGCAAATCTAAGAAAAGTTGCGAACATAAATTGCCAAATAAATAATTTTGGTTACGACCATTTGAAGTTGCATCGCAGTGTTTATTTTTTCGGTTCGCAGTGACTGGATCGCGGTGACATTAGGATGAAGGTAAATAAAGCGAGCTGTCTTCTCTCTCTCAGGTAATGAAAAATATGTTAAACCGCCACTCTATAATGTATTCGGTGCACGGTATACAGGATCAAGGTAGGCTCGTAAAGAAAATGACAATTCAAAATTGTGATTGCTATCGCAGTATGGACGAGTGCAAAAGAAGGCCTTCTAAATCGTAGAACGTTGGCTTGCTTCACGGGGATGATAAGCTACGCCATCTTTGTCACATCTTTTCTGAATCACCAATACGAGTGCACTGCGAATGCAACATAAACAATTCCGAGGGTGAAAATGATATAAAACGAACAAAGGCATAGACAGTACCTTGTGCAACTAGCATTCTGAATAATTGAGCAAATAAGTTGAACATTCTTAAGTTTGAAGCATGGAATAGAGTGTAAAATTGTTTTAATTGATAATAAGTTTTAATAAGAATTTTTCTCTATTTTCTCAAGATTGTATCATGTTGCATTATTGAGTGGTATGGGCGTTTTGTATCATATTCTCCCGTAAAAACGTAAACATTCAAAATTCACGCACATACTTTTGCAAAATCAATCAGTATTGGGGTAATTTGACACTGGGGGATAAATTTATCCCCCAAAAAAGAACGAACAGGCAAACCTGTCAAAATCCATAGTAAAAACATTGGATGTCGCTCCTCTGGCTTGCTTCGTCATGAGCAGCGATAGCAGTGACGTTAATTGTTTACATTGAAAATTGATGTTTACACACGTGTCGATAGTGCCTTGTTTTTGTATGCCGTGATTCGGTGTTTGCATCACAATTTCCAGAAGTTTGACTAGCTAGCGTGGTATTGTACGTGGATTTCCCTATTGGACACGACCGTTCCAAATAGTTGTTCCTAGAACGGTCGTTGAAATCGCCGTTTTCACCTTCACACCCGTCTTCATAGTAAAATCTGTCAAAACTGACAAGTCTACCACGTGGTTTTTGCTGTTTCCCTCGAACTTCTCTTTCTTTTTCCGATGTTTTGACATCTGTTTTGATAGACAAGCAGCAAAAAACAAGGTAATCTACCAAACATTTATTGAGATTGGCAAACCTTGCAGGAAAAGGGAACGTTTGAAATAGGCAAGTGAACCGACCTTCGAATCCATTGGTCAAGTAAATCCACAATAATGTATAACAAACAACACATCACCGTTGCCAACGCCAAACTGGGAGATCGGATCTTCCTCCTCTCCACTCAAATGGCGTGAAAAAAATTAAAGAAGGGTGGAAGCTTGGGCCCGCAGCAATTGTCGACTTGCCTCCATGTACCTATCACAAGGCACAAGCATACGGTTCATGCAGGCACCCGATGAATTAAGGGCCAAAATCACGACAGGCCGTTTCTGTAAAACGGCAAACTCAGAATTTTGACCAAATAACCTATCCAGCCAAACGATTTTGGAATTTTCGGCCATATGACCGTTCGTCCAAACGACTTTTTCGAACAAATGACAGCTGGAAAACATGTTAAGTTTAATGTCCCAAATCACATTTTCGGTCAAACCGAAATTTTTTTTCCACCTGTTGTTATGGTATTCTTCGAATGAATTGGATGCTCATAGAAGATCATGAATTATTAAATAATGAACAGACCAGAACTCAGCTTTCTAAAAGAAAGTTTTTTTGTTCATAGTTGTTCAAGAAATTGTTGCTTTTATTTTAAAGCGGAGCAACAAGCAACAACAATGCCATCTTAATTTTTGGTTTTAATGAAGCTAATGCTTCAGCATTCCTCCAACATTTCCAATTAAAAATCAATCGCATAGGATTCGAAATCAAACCCTGTCGTAAATAACAATTACGGTTTATGACGCTTCTGAAGACAACGATTTTTTCCTGAGAGTTCTTGAGAGCCGATAAGATGTTAAGCATGCGGATGATCCTTGATAAATTCCGGGAGTGCAATATGCAAAACACCGTATACGTTTCAGTAAAAAGTCTACGCATGCTTTTCCGGCTGATGCGTAAAACTCGACGAAGTGTGACCTTAGATGGGTTGAATTTATTGTTCAACTAGCTGACCCGTCGAATTTCGCCTCGCCCAACATTTATTAGTCCAAGGTTCTTTTTTCCCATATTTCAAATTTAATCCCATTTGCTTGATTAGTTGCCGAGTTATGCAGAATTTTGTGTTTTATTTGTATTATAAAGTTGGAGGCTTCTCGAACCGTCTTGAGAACCTTCCCCGGCCCCGAAAACCCCTGCATACAATTTTTTTCATGCCTATCGCTTCAGTAGTTTCCGAATCTATGAGGGTCAGATAGACAGAAATTCTGAGAGAATCTGGTGAAATCGATCGTATCAGGTATCAGTAAGTTGGCTCGGGCGGCACGTTCCCCTGCAAAAGGAAGATTTGTGCCTCGCCTTCATCGCCTTTATCATCATTTACCCGACGAAAAAAGGGATGAAATGGGAAAGGATATGGGAATGGGAATAGGAAAGGGAAATATAGAGAAAGATTAGAGAAGGCCCATGTCCCCCCTCAAAAAGACGAAAGTTATAGTACGAATACTAAGAACTAGCCGTCTTCGGTTTAGCAGAAACATTCTGCGGTAATTCTCTTACGAGCACTTTCTGGAACCCGTAGTAAATACGGAATTTCTGTTTCTTTAACAGTTCAAAAGAATCATGGTCTGCACTACAGAAAATCAGTCGACTTTTTGCAGTGTTGGCCTTGACTGAAATCAACTTCCAAAGGTTAATCAAAAACGCGGGGTTTTGGAAATCGAGACGATGTAGAACATCGCTAGTAGTTAAACTTTCGTTAGGATTCATTGGAATGTTTAAACAAATTTTGTATTGCTTCAGACAATATGGCTGAATGCAAAACTTGAAATCGTTTGCTGCCTTTTCATTTATATCTAGAAGCGATTGCTTCAGCCAGATACAGCTTTTCTCGTTCTCGGGAGAGAACCAAATTTTGCCGTACCTTAAACCAAAGCCGTCGAAACTAGGTATAAACGAATCTGCAGGCAAATTGTACAGGTATTCATAGAGATTCCTGATTAAATCGTTCTTTAAGGCAACTGTAAAGAAAAAGTTGTCAAGCTTAACTTGAAAGCGGAATGACTGCAATGAAGTTGATGCCTTTTTTAAAGGTGATGGATCAACAGAAGATGCCGTAGACGTCTTCTGCTGATTTTTGATAATTTCACTGTTCACTTTATGGACACCGTGCGTCACATCGGTAGTTTCAGTACCGGTATGACTCACCTGCTGAATAGTTTCCGAAAAATCGGAAATCGATAGATTTCCGATGTTTGAATCCTGAACGGCAGCCATGACCAAAATAACGAACTGGTAAAGTCACTGGTGATATACGCAAAGTATCTAGAGGAGATGCAAACTCGATGGTGATCGGATTGTAAAACAAAGATCAAATGATATAAGGATGGCGACGAACCGACAGAACAATCATTTGAGCAAGTAAAGAGCGAACTCTCCGGAATATCACAATAGAGTTGTAGAACATTCAAAAGCAATACCCAATACTAAAAAAATGTTTGAAACACAGAGCCTTGATGTATATACACAAATACTCAGCAGTTTCGTACATTTCCGAATTGAACACAACTTTGAATAATCTCTCTATTAAATCCTACACAAACTCACAATTGCTGTTAAGCCATGCGATATTGTGTGTTCATATATTCTATACATGTTTAATCCTTACATTAGACTTGCCATGAATGTTCACAGCTTGCTAATATAGAGGTTATTGCATAATAGAACCAAAAGGGAACAAACAAAATGGGTATTAGTCGCAGTTCCGTATATTTGTAAAGTAGTTGTAGAACTCCAGGTACAAAGATAAATCGTTCATAAGAGAACATAAAATAGCTCTCTGAGAGTGATTTGTACGAGCGTGTAGTGCACGCCAATGTAAATCGTGTTGCACTAATGCAAAGACCCTTTCTAGTCGATGGATATGTATTACGATAGAAAAAAAAAAACATCTGATAAGCGATAGCCCTATGAACACACTATACACGTAAATCAACTCATAGAAATTTGTAGATTTGAGATTAGTGAGTAATGAGAGAGGGGAAATTTATTTTCCCTCACAAATACTGGAGTTGTCCAGTGTTGTAATGACTATTGCGATGCATAAAACTACAAATGTAGCAATTTAATAGCACATGTAGAATGCGCCGAAATATATCACGCCTGTTTTTTTGTTTCGATCCAAAATGTTGGCCGACCTGAAAAAAAGGCGCCTTATTTCCTCTGACAAATTTTAGTTTGAAAGATTATTATGTGGACATGCATGGACCACTGTGGGCTGATGGATGAGCAACTGTTACCTCGCGTGGAGGTCACTAATATGAAGATACGATGATATCCCATTTCTCACTTATCACTGTGATATATACATGGTGATCTCATAAACCAAAGATTACAAACACAAAGAGTTTGTTGGTATATGTTTCCACACTCAAGTTGTATCTCACACAACCGTAATGCCTACTGAATGCTCACTTAAGATATCATTGCGTATCATAAGTTATATGGAAATCTGTATTCCCAGAAAAAGAGATCATGAAAATGGAATTAATACGATAAATAGTAACTCCAACACTTTAACACCATTTTCACTACACTTCACTATAGCGATTACATCTTTTAGTGTATTAAAACATAATGATAACACACAAAAAAAACCTGTTAACCAGGCGAACCTCTTTAGAGGAACGTCCACTACCCACGAACGTTTCTTACAATAGGGCAGTAGTGGTGACCTTTGGCGCACTGAATAAGGAGACAACGGTGATAGTTATTGACCATTAGCTCAACCAAGACAAAGTAGGGAAACTGTTCCGTTTTTCATCTCACTGAACATATATTCATCTCATCGCAAAATAAAGAAATGCAGCACTCATCGCTTCTTTTTGCTAACACGCGTCCTCACTGGCGAAGAAAAAATTACAAACATAATGGGATGAAAATAGGAGCTATGGGATGAAGTCTCGAAACGTTCCCCTAGATGGTTGGGAGTAGGTAGGTAAGCGTGAGGTAGGTTTAATGGTGTTCTTACTTGACTGAGATCTGTTTGAAGTTATTAAAGAAATTATGTACCTTAGAACCGACTATTACGGAGCTCTACAATACGCCAGGGATATGTGTAACTAACGACGCTGTAGCCAACAAGGTAGGTATTTCCTAATTTATCACTTTTATTTTATTTGCTAAATTTAAATCAGCCAGTTTGCAATAAATAGCATTGCTTATAACAGGAGCTATTTCCAATTCTACGTTCACATGATTCATTATGCTGCAGTAAGCGCTCCAATTTGCACCCTATTTCCAGCACATTTTCACTACGCGGAAAAGAAAAGCAGTCCCACTAAAATATCACCATTGCCGCCTTTCCGGGCCAAACTTTGTACACCAAAGAATCGCTCATAAAACTGTAAACATTTGTCTAGTTAGGGTAAAATATGTGGGAAGATTTTTTACGCCGTCGGCATTGCCACCCCCACCTAACCGAACCATTTGGTGCACCACGAAAAGAGCAACCGGACTCTGAAAATCTACGCAAAACAGCTAGAGAAAAAAAATGCCAGATTTCCCATCGGGGGAGGGACGTGATGCGATTTCATCGCATTTTTTTTTTCCTTTGGCCAGCTACATTCCCGCCTTTGCACGTTCATGCGGTCAGAGAACCTGACCAAAAGTGACCAAAAGTTTATTTGGAATCTCTTCCTTGGGCTAAGCCACAGCAAATCACTGCTGCTGCCACCTTCTGTCAGCTTGTACGGAGGCATCTTATAAATATGTTTGCCCATTCCAGTGGAAAGTTTTCGTTTTTTTTATCCCGAGGGTTGGTTGGAAAAGCAAGAAAAAAAACGGGACAGCTGAATCTGGCAAAATTTGAGGAAGTGGGGAAGTTTTCTTTCCGATAAATCGGATCAACCTGAGACTATATCGATAACAGTGTGTCGTTCATTGGATGATAGAGAGGAAAAAGGAAGCTTGCCGAAAGGTCAAACTGTTACACGGTCGGTTTGTGCATGTGCTATGGTTAGCAGTTGGGTGGTGATTTATGGGGCGAATGATTTATGTTTGTTTAATAATGTTGAAAATTTTGATCTACCGGTGGAAACGAATATTTTTTTAGTACGCCTGTAAATAATAACATTGGTGAAACACATAAAAGATTATTTTTTTATAAATTCAATGCTGCAGTAATGACATCATCGGATCGAGTCATGCTAATCTTTATTTTGCCACAGATAACAGATATTGAGGCTGATATCCGATACGTATGTAAACATCCGCAACCGTTTCTTTATTTCTTTATTTCATAGGAGCAGGGAAAAGTTCGTTTGAGTAGAGCACTAAGCGCTCTTTCTCAAATCGGGTCTGATTTGCGATTTGGGCGCAACTTATTTTGAAAACAAACATTGGAAAGCGAATTCCAGCTACAGCTACAGCATTTTGATTTTGCATAGTGGTTTATGTTAAACTTCTTTAAAAAGTTGCAGGTATCCGCAAGGAAGTTCCATCATGCCTAACAGACCTGACATGACGACCCTCCAGCAAGAGGTTTGCGCAGGCACATGTAAAACCACAGATCCACAGATTACCACACGTATCGGATATCAGCCTCAATATGTGTTATACAGTGTTGACCCGATTTTGTCACTCCCCGATTTTGTCTACCCCCGATTTTATCACGTTTTCGACCCGATTTTATCACGTCCCGATTTTGTCACGTTTTCGACCCGATTTTGTCACCCCAAAAAATTTTGTCATTCTTTTTATTTTCGTAAATAATACCAAACACAACATTGATTTTCATTAAATAACTTTCACCGCCACACCGCCACCGGCATAAAATGATTCATATTTGTGGAATGAATTAAAAAAAAAGAAAATATTTTTTTTCCAATTTTGTCACATACCCTGTTTTATCACCCCAAAATTCACCAGCAGGGTGATAAAATCGGGATATTACTGTATGTGGTAAAACAAATTATTTCGAACGACATGAGAGATAATAACTACTCGATATAATGGGCACAAATCTAGGCGACGATAAATATGATTGGAAGCTTTGAAGATGGAACTGTAGGTTTTGCTGACTGCGACAGGATAATCGAAATTGATATTATGGAATTCAGTGGCGTACATTGGTTGAGAAGGCTGGATTTTTACGACAATTAGATACCGAGGTTTTGCTTATGGAAACGGTATACAAAACAGCACTGGATCGATCGCTATTTGTGAATTTTGTCTCGATGGATGCGATGGAAGACTCGCTAAGGAAGAATATGGAACCGCGAAAATTCAGCTATGCTAGTGGAATGTCTGTGGAAATCAACATGTAGGTTGCCGGTACCAGTGTACAATATATCAGAGTGTTTGATTTGTCTCCAGAAATACCGGATAACATTTTAAAATAGCGGCTTATGGAGTATGGAGAAGTGTCGAAATGGAAGGGAATTGTGTTCTAGCAAATGAACAAACAGCGGGGAAGAAGGAGATAAAAATGAAAAACAATTGACCAGCAAGACAACGAAAAACATACTCCTGGGTCATTATCAGCTTCGAAGCAGCAAGCGGAAAAATACCAGCGAAAGCAAGGAAAAATATGATCATTGAAGTACCAGAGGAAGATGTAGTAGAACAGGACGCTGACTCAATTGATCGACCGGAAACACTCGAAATACCGGATTGCATGGTAGAACGTGAGAAATTAGCGGGAACAATTATCTTTTTTCTTTTATCTTTTATCTTTTATTGAGAGGGAAAAGCCAGCGGGAGTGGAGTTCAGAATGAATTTCACTCCTTCTCCCGTAGGCATGAACCTCTTCTTTTTTCATATCAACAGTTTACAAACCAAATGATACATTCTTGGTGTTTTTTTAGAACTAACTTAACTTTAACGATACAATATTGGAACACTTTCACTACGACTAACATAACAAAAAACTTGACTTACATAGTGTTGGACAAATATCGACAATATTTTTTTTTTCAATGCAGAACGCGACAAATTAAAATCGAATACACTATAACATTGATTGAAAATTCTACACATACTACTAATCGGTTCATTTTGGCCATAATTTGTACGGGACATAGGAAGACGAATAAAATTGTGGGAACGAAGATCACGACGACGAATATCAATATCTATAAGACGGACTAAACAACCACAGTCAATGTTTGAGAGCAGAAGGTCAGATATAAATGAAGCTTTAGCGACATCACGTCGTAAATACAGCGGTTCAAGTTCAATGAGTTGGCAACGATCCTCGTATCTTGGGAGATTTTGAGGATCGTTCCAAGGCAAGAGACGAAGCGCAAAACGCACAAACTTGCGCTGGATGGACTCAATGCGTTGGATGCCATTTTGGTAATATGGGGACCACACTACAGCTGCGTATTCCAATATTGGTCTAACTAAGGAGCAGTATAGCGCTTTTAAACAGTACACACTTGTGAAATTTTTTGTAACTCGAAATAGAAATCCAAGACTTTTCGACGCTTTTGAAGAAATGTACGCTATGTGGTCCTTGAATGAGAGCTTACAGTCAAGCATAACCCTAAGTCTTTCACGGTTGTATCTTTCCTTAAAGTTATGTCAAAGATTTTGTAGTCAAAGTTTATGATTGAATGCTTGCGAGCAAAACTTATAACAGAACATTTAGAGGCATTCAAAACCATCCGGTTGGCAACACACCATTCGGCGAATGCGTTCAACTGAGATTGCAGGTATGAAGCATCGGTTACGGTACGAATTACACAATAGAGTTTGAAATCATCTGCATACGAAACTTTGAGGCAGTCGATGGAGAAGTTTACATCGTTTAGATATAATAAGAAAAGGTATGGTCCGAGATGGCTTCCTTGAGGTACGCCTGATGTAACGTTGAAAGATGTTGATATATTATTTCCGATTTTGACAGACATTTTACGACCAACTAGATAGGAACTGAGCCAATCTAAGATTTTTCCCTGAAAACCAAGTCGCTGCAGTTTGAACACCGCAATCTGATGATTAATTTTATCAAAGGCAGCTGATAGATCAGTGTATACTGCGTCAACCTGAAGACGATTCTGTAGCGAGCGGGCTATAAACGATACGTACGATACGAAGTTTGTGGATGTCGACCTTTTAGGGATAAATCCATGTTGAGATTCAGTAATATAATTACTGCAGCTGTGTGTTAAAATTGCTAAAACAATATTCTCGAGCAGTTTTGCCATTGCGCAGAGAGAAGCGATTCCATGGTAATTTGAAACTTCGCATTTGTCGCCCTTTTTCTAGACTGGAAAGATGCAGGATGTTTTCCAAACATCTAGAAAAAACTCCAGAGTGTAGAAATGTGTTGAAAATGGCAGCCAATGGTGAAGATAGGGCAGTTGAGCACTTCTTAATGATCAGTGAAGGCACTCCGTCTGGTCCAGGATTTGTCGAGCGTTTCAGTTTCGTACAAGCATTCATAACAGTCTCGGCATCAATGAAAGGGTGAGATCCAAAAGTAGATAGAGTGGGTACATTTAGTGCTGCAGCAGATACTTGTTGTTCATCAAGAATCTCGTTAGTAAAAACACTGCTGAACTGCCTGCGGAAAAGTTCACAGATGTCCTTCGTAGAAGAAGCCTCAGCATCACCGAGCGACATAGACGAGGGCAAACCAGATTCGCGTTTTTGCTCGTTAACGTAATTCCAGAACTGTTTTGGGTTGTTTTAAGACTGCGTTGGATGCGATGCCGATAAGAACTAAAAGCGATTCGTTCAGCTGTTTGTAGCGATTAATTAGAGAGATGTAATGGGATTTTAGCAGATTTGTTCGGTACTTCGAGTACTTCTTAAGAGCAGATCGTTTAGCAGCTTTTAGACGTTTGAGGTGTCGCGTAGACCATGGAGGGAAAGTCGGGGCACGATGTACTCTTTTGGGAGTGAACTGATCAATGGCATAAACCAACACATTTGAGACAGTCATTGCGGCAGCATTGGCATCCGAATCGTCGAGTATTTCGCTTCATTTAACACGAGATAAGAAATGATTCATTCCATCGAAATCAGTCTTCCAATATACGTAGGTTAGGGTTTCAGTGATTTTTGCCTTTCTCGTATACAAAGTATACGTAAAGGCTATATGTTCGCTCCAAAAACAAACTTTTTATAGGAGGCTCGGAGACCCATAGTGTTATATACCGATCGACTCAGCTCGACGAATCGAGGTGATGTCTGTGTGTGTATGTGTGTGTGTGTATGTGTGTGTGTGTATGTGTGTGTATGTGCGCAAAAAATCTAGCCCACTTTTCAGGCACTTAACCCTAACCGATTTGCTCGCAACAAGTTGCATTCGACGCAGAATCCTGTCCCATTGTTTCCTATTGACATTTGGCCGGATCGGACTATGGGCTCAGAAGTTATGGTCAAAATACTTTTTCTTTAGGCAACAACGAGTGGAAAAGTCTAGCCCACTTTTCAGGCACTTAACCCTAACCGATTTGCTCGCAACAAGTTGCATTCGACGCAGAATCCTGTCCCATTGTTTCCTATTGACAATTGGCCGGATCGGACTATGGGCTCAGAAGTTATGGTCAAAATACTTTTTTTTAGGCAACAACGAGTGGAAAAGTCTAGCCAACTTTTCAGGCACTTAGCCCTAACCGATTTGCTCGCAACAAGTTGCATTCGACACAGAATCCTGTCCCATTGTTTCCTATTGACAATTGGCCGGATCGGACTATGGGCTCAGAAGTTATGGTCAAAATACTTTTTTTTAGGCAACAACGAGCTGAAAAGTCTAGCCCACTTTTCAGGCACTTAACCCTAACCGATTTGCTCGCAACAAGTTGCGTTCGACGCAGAATCCTGTCCCATTGTTTCCTATTGACAATTGGCCGGATCGGACTATGGGCTCAGAAGTTATGGTCAAAATACTTTTTTAGGCAACAACGAGTGGAAAAGTCTAGCCAACTTTTCAGGCACTTAGCCCTAACCGATTTGCTCGCAACAAGTTGCATTCGACACAGAATCCTGTCCCATTGTTTCCTATTGACAATTGGCCGGATCGGACTATGGGCTCAGAAGTTATGGTCAAAACACTTTTTTTTAGGCAACAACGAGCTGAAAAGTCTAGCCCACTTTTCAGGCACTTAACCCTAACCGATTTGCTCGCAACAAGTTTCATTCGACACAGAATCCTGTCCCATTGTTTCCTATTGACAATTGGCCGGATCGGACTATGGGCTCAGAAGTTATGGTCAAAATACTTTTTTTAGGCAACAACGAGTGGAAAAGTCTAGCCAACTTTTCAGGCACTTAGCCTTAACCGATTTGCTCGCAATAAGTTGCATTTGACGCAGAATCCTGTCCCATTGTTTCCTATTGACAATTGGCCGGATCGGACTATGGGCTCAGAAGTTATGGTCAAAATACTTTTCTTTAGGCAACAACGAGTGGAAAAGTCTAGCCCACTTTTCAGCCACTTAGCCCTAACCGATTTGCTCGCAACAAGTTGCATTCGACACAGAGTCCTGTCCCATTGTTTCCTATTTACAATTGATCGGATCGGACTATGGGCTCAGAAGTTATGGTCAAAATACTTTTTCTCATAAAAAAACGCGTAAAAATTTATAGCTCACTTTTTTAGCACTTACCCTCAACCAATTTCCTCGCAACAGGTTGCATTCGACGCAAAAACATGTCCCATTGTTTCCTATTTAAAATTGGCCAGATCGGACTATGGGCTCGATAGATATGCCCAAAATATGTTTTTCTTCATTCCAAAAGTGCGTAGAAATTACTCGAAAAAAAAAACGAGAAAGGCACCATCACCGCTAGGTGGATTAATCTGGGTTTTTCGTAAACATATGGTTGACATTCGCTGAGCAGAACATGAAGCGCTGGGTGATGACGACTTATCTTAACAAGAGGAGCAGGAGCACGAATAACAAGACTGCGTTCCGCTATATCTTCGCTGATAAAGCAGAGATCTAACATACGGTTATTTTCATTTTTTATACCACACATTTGGACTAAACCAGCAGTACTATAACAGTCCAGCAACCGCGTGATTGAAAAACTTAACGATGAATGTGATGGATCAGCAAATAGAAATGATGCATTGCTAGGAATCCAGTTGATGCCGTTGAAGTTGAAGTCCCCGATTATCAGAATCTTGTCACAAAGCGCCATTTGCGATATTATCCAGTCAAGCGAGTCGATGTGTTGATCGAAGAGGGATGCATCGTTCAGGCGGTCGGGCGGAATGTATATGACACAGATGAATAGCTTGTAATTGCGGAAGGCAAGTGAAACCCACAATTGCTCAACGCCCGAACAGTTAGGTGGAGATAGAAGATGCGCCTTGTATTGGGATCGCGCAGCTAAGAGAACGCCGCCACCAGATTGTTTCCTGCTATTGTTAGGCGAGCGGTCTTGTCGAAAAACGGTGTACGAATTGCCAAATATTTGATTTGAATTAGTGCTATCATTAAGCCAACTTTCTGTGAAAATGTAGAGGTCGTAGGTTTCACAGGAACAAGCGAGAGCATAATTACTTACTCGAGTATTGATACCACCAACGTTTTGGTAATAGACTGAAAGTTCATTGCTTAAACTAGAGTAACTCTGTTTATTGTGGGAGGTTGAGTTTGCGTCGGTGTCTGCGGAAGCTGATACACGTTGGGAGCTAATTGCAGAGTAGGTGTTCGAATTGATGGAGCTTGTTGCCGATATTGAGGGTACATCATCCGAGGAGGGCCACGTGCACGGATACGATGGGTCACAGCCGGGGACGGAAACGAGGTTGTTTGATACTCTGGTCGAACTTGTTTGTAGGTGTTCGATTTGCGGTCTAAAAAAGGGGCGATAGATACGCCTTCAGGCCAGAAACCATTTGAAAGAATTATGCTTTCAATGTTCTCAGGGACATTCAACTTGAAAGAAAGGTATGAAAGAGGTCTCATGTTTCTGTCTTGACGAGCGAGCTTATGACAATAAATGAGATTAGGATCGCAGTTAGCCTGAGTTGAGACGTATGCGACGATATTTTCCTCCGATTCGTGTGGCATAAATCGAGTGATGTAGAACCACTTGTCGTAGATAATAGGACGAGCTACAGCAAGAGTGGGTTTCACAGTTGTGGGAGAAGTCCTGGTATGGTTTGGTAAAGGATTAGGTGGCTTAATTACTGTATCGGAGAGAACAGTAATTCCTAAGTTATGTCTATTACCCGCTGGTGTGTTATGGGTTTGAACAAGATTTTTCCTGCTAACTACTACTGGCATATCGATATACTGCTGAGTGTGATTATCACTTTGGTTAGTGTAATATTGCGTTCTGGGTATACTTATACTGCCGTGAATCGCATATTTGTCCCATATTAATAGGAAACCCAGCAAATATGGGACAGATATGCGATTCACGGCAGTATAGTAGGTGCACTGTTGGATGGTAGTTGAGAAATATCCGAGCGTTGATGGTTGTTCGTGCAGATATGACGTGGTCCGTTGACATAGCCAGAGATGTTGGTGGTATTCGAAGCGCTAGTATAGTTGATTGCATTGTTGGCGAGCTGGTGAGCTTTGGGATGATAATAGTGAGCAGCAGAAGTTTGATTGCTTGTAAATTCGGAGGTAGCAGTATCTCCGACATGTTGCGCGACGGCGGCATTGGTAATGTTTCGGCAGGTGTTGGCTTGAACGAGTGTGGTGGCAAACGAAGCGGTGGCATTGGCAGTGGATTCATTGGGAGCAGCAGTCGGGTGGCGAGGAGGCGCATGGATGTGGGCAGCGGGAATGGCTTGAGGCAGATTTTCGATGAGCATGGCTTGATTGTTGGCAGCAGTAGCAAAGTCGATAGTATTAACAGCAGTAGCTACGGTATCAACGGCGGCAGCAGGAATGTTGGTTGTACTATTTGAGGCGATGGAAGGTTGATTTGCAGAACGGTTGACTTGAGAAATGTTCGATGAAGCAGTTGATGAAGGCGGCTGCAGAATGTTGTCGATACCGTCTGAAATTGTAGAAACTATAGTGTTTGTTGCAATAGTTTTGGTTACTGGAACATCAACTTTCGTTAGTTTATCCGGTTGACGAAAAGATGATCGGGAAACACTACTCGTCCGGGGTCTCTTGCAATTATTATCGGCAATGATGGAATCGAACAGGTTCGTTAGGTTGAGAGGATGTTCGTCGAGTGTACGATCCGGAAATGGGTTTTCACTGGCATTTCGGGCACGAGAGTCGGGATGGATTTGGTGACAGCAGCTAGGCCTTGAGAGCGAATGTGAATACATTCGACAAAAACTTTGTAGCGTATCCATAACAGCACCGGTGAGTTTTAAGTTGGAAGTCGATCGCTGTAGAATTAGTTCCATAGAATCCGAGGCAGACTGCGAGCGATTTTCTGGCAAACGACAGAAGGAGCACAGCCAACAAGCACCGGGGCAGTCGCGAATTGTTTTGGCTATCGAGTTGTTCACATTAGCACATTTGCAGTGGAAGCTCTTAGCACAGAGCTCGCAGTTTATTTTTTGATTGCGAGAGCCGGAGGAACCAAAACAATGGTCGGCATCACACTTGCTGCTTCTGGTCATATTCGTTCGACGCGCGATAACAAAGCAGAAATGCAAAAACAAACGAACGAGCCAAGCGGAGGCTCACCGACCGAGCGGGATAATATCAAAAAAAGTGTCCCGTGTGCGACGAAAAATGTAAATTAAACACTATCCGCAGTAAGCCGGGAGAAATAGCTAACTAATGAGCTGTAATTTAATATTATTTTCGCAACTTTCACTTGTAAAAACTTATATCATACGGAGTAGATTATGAAACGCAAAGAACTGTTTACAAACTTTTCTTCTTCAAAAACAAAACGGATCGGACCTAGTTTGTGAAGAAGGGTATTATGGGGTACACGGACCTCCACAAAAAGATGAAGAGGAAAAAGAAAAAAAGGAACTAGCACAGTCGACAACTCAACGACGGGAACATTTTATTACTGTGGGATCGGCCGACCGATCTCCACCAAAGAAGACATCCCGCATACAAGATGCTTCTGGAAATTCTTCGGAATAATTTGTTGTATTATTTCTAATGCTTTTCGGCTCCGTAGAGTTTTTAATTAAACAATCGAGCCTAATAGCACAGACAAACAGACGTAACACATTGAACATTCACTCATCAAATTAATCGTCATTTAAACACTAACGACATCTGTTGATTTCAGTTGGTTGGGCAAATCACGAACCAGATGGCGGTAGTGAGCAAATGTCAAACTCGAGCAAATCCGATGCGCGCGCCACTAGTGACCGATTGGCCAACTAATGATTATTTGAATTGACCAGTAAATCAGTGAAAGATGGAAATTTAACGAGTGTTATGTCTGTTTGTCTGTGCTAATAAATAAATGGAATGGTAAAAAAAGATGGAGGAAGACTACATCGGACTTTAGCGATTGTTTTATATAAACTTTATTGGAGTGTTTATAGAAATCATTTTGTACGACTGATCAAAGCATTTTTTTGTAAGATCATGTCGCCCTGGTTTCCGCTTGTTGTTAATGGCTCATTCAACCGTCGACCGGAAGAACGTATTAGCCTCGATTGAGTGTATTGGGTGGCCGAATGGTCGTTCTTTTTATGGATTCAATTTCGTGATGTTATAAGGTAGTGTATATGTGATAAGGTAGTGTTCGTCATTTGAGAATAAGTTTGGGAGAATGAAATCATTCAATATTGATAGTTACAATCAATTAAATATGATTATCAAGCGCTTCACAATTGATCTAAAAAAATATTTTATTTATGCGCCATAAAGACTTTTGAAGTGAAAAATGTGCTAAAGTGTTCGAAATATTAATTAAACGGTATATTTCACACTGAGTCTTCATGGACTTGGAATGTTTCGACTAGGAGCCAGGGTAAGGTTGCTGACAGGATTTGTGAGTATGGAAATGGTGGCGGTAATTAGGTTAGTTATAGAAACAGGGCCGGATTTAGGGGGGAGGGGGGCGGTGTGGGACGTGGCCTCGGGTCCCCACAAATCTTGTGTACCAAAACCAACCTTTTTTGTACATTTTGGGGACCCACAAGCTGTCAGTCACGGGCCCCCTTCCGGCTCAATCCGGTCTTGTATAGAAAGGTGGTAGTGACGTCAGTTGTTGGCACTGCAGCAGCCGTCTTATTTAGAAAATCCTATTCTGTAGTTCATTATAACCTGAATGTTGGCCGGAATAATTTCCAAAAGATGAACCAAACTGTCCTCCAGACTATCGGGCACACGGGTATCTATATCAAACGCACTTTTCTGAAAAACTTTTACACTTGAACCCAAAACCCGGCTCCTCGGGAAAACATCAGACTATGCTGTAGTATTCAGTAGCTGTTATCCAATTCAAAAAGATTTCATCGCTCTAGATATAAATATATCAACATTATTTATACAATTATTACACTACTTCTACATGAATTGCAAGTCACCAATGTACCCTACAGTCTAGTACGGTTTAGAATTGTTATGTTGCACAATCACCTTGCTGCAGTTTGGTATGGCAACGAAGGTTGCTATGGGTGACGACGCGAGGTTTCGAGTGTTGATTTTGTTTGAGAAAACCATACTTTCAGTTTATTGACGACTTTTGCAACGCTCGCATCGGCGGACTTCTTTGGGATACGACATATGCTTTCCCACTTTACAGGTTCCCAGGTATCGACTTGCTTGGCATCTTTAATCTATTTACGTTCTCTAAATTGACTTCCATCGAATCATCAACAAGAGCGAATTATTGAGGCGTTTGTCCTCT
Source organism: Armigeres subalbatus (assembly GCF_024139115.2). Classification (NCBI taxonomy): domain Eukaryota; kingdom Metazoa; phylum Arthropoda; class Insecta; order Diptera; family Culicidae; genus Armigeres; species Armigeres subalbatus. The sequence goes on from NC_085141.1 coordinate 146,551,565, forward strand.
CAATCCATTCGTAGGTAGCACATGCTCGTGTAATAGGGCTCTAAACCAATGTTTTCTCAAAACACTTTATTTCATAAGCCACGAGCTGAAAGTCACCCTAATACAAAAGATTTTACTGAAAATAAGACTATAAAAATTGATACCAAAATCATGAACATCATCAGACCCAACTGAGCTTCAACCCCTGCCGTCTTCTATAAAAAATAATGTTTCAGAATAACGAAAATCTAGCTGCCAAAATCTGCGTATAAGGCTGATATTCCATTAAGAAATGGTCTATTTTTACGATAAAACTATCAAATTCGATCGAAATTTCTATCAAAGTGACTATATTACCTGCAGGCTATCAAACTTTGCGGACACTCCTAACCGAATCCAAATTTAAAAGTACTCGCGTATTCAAGGACACACCACTCAATACGGAACCAACGCACAACTATCATTTTTATTTTTTTTTCCGCTTTGCTGCGTCGTAGCATGCGTGAAATAATAAAAATGACAGTTGTGCGTTATTTCCGTATCGAGTGATGTGCCATAGAAAACGCAAGTGTAGTATTGTAGTATGTAGTATTGAATTTGGAATCCGTGAGGAGTGTCCTTCCTGTCGTATCATGTTTTGTGAAACAAAACGAGTTGATATTTTATATATTTATTTTAAATATACTGACTTCGATTTTTATATGAGGATTTTATACCAAGGATTTAAGCCTTAAGATTATTGGGAAAGTTTTGCAAAGTTTCTCAAACCACGATATTCTAAACACAGTCTTAGATCCGAACAAAAAATAAATTAAAATATTGTTTTTGCTCGGGTGCCTCATTTTAACATAACAGTGGATTTCACCCTTAAGATGTTGTCGGGAAACTTTAATAACACATTATATGAACAAACCATCTACATTCCAAAAAATGTGTATTACACGCCTCAAAGAGGTTTTCACTGGTTTTTCTTTAGAGCTGTCCCATTGCGTTGCGTTGCGCTTTGATTCCGATCCTCTTATGGGTTGCTTCGATATCAGTAAAAATTTAATGGATCTTCAAACTTATTATTTTCTGACTTTATTCGACTTATTTATTCTACTGGCTTTGTGATTACATGTCTTTTAATAACGAGGTTACATATCCATTTGATTCAAATGATTAACTACCTTAAACTCATCAACAAAAACTGTCATGACAAAAATCCTTTTTTAAGACCATTCCACCTTTCGAATCCCATGTCTCATCCTCTTTCGTCCAAGCCTTGTTGTAGCTAAATAAATACAAATCAATTTATCTCACTCACCTAATCATCCCCCGCTCAAAGCGTTAGAATCGCTGACCCTTCGAAAATCTCCTAAACACACTACACCGACCGTTTCCATTATCACCATCATTGAGGCTGGTGGGGGCCGGGAAAAAAGACTAATTTGACGAACGTCAAGTCCTTCTTCGCCGTTTGCTTGTACCGCGACACCCTTGAGGGATTACCGGCGGACTTGGCTTGGCTTTGTGGGATACGCTTCCATTTTCGTCCGGGTCGTCTGGGTGCGCGCGGCGGTGCAAGGCAAGGGAAACATAAACATGGCCAAGCGACCGTAATTTTTATTTGTCTACGGAAGTCATGTACGAATTGGATGTCGGCGGGTACCGTGGCAGTCACCAAGTGGCCACCGGGGAAGACAAATTATCTATTAAAGTAATTGAGGCTGAGAGGAGTTTTCTTTTGCTTATTCTGCGTGGGAAATGCTGCAAAACAAAGCGATACTGCAGGATCTGGGTTGGAAACGATCAGTCAGTCGGTATATTACGAATTTCACGCAATTCGTTGATTTGCTCATCGGAAACTATCAAGCATGGAGATGATCGGAATGGCTCAAGTTTCCTAGTTATGAATGAAGTTATCTTTCATGCTCGTGCCCATACCGCTGTAGGATTATTGCATTCAGTTGGTTGTATAACGGCCTTGAAAGTATCATTTTCATCATCGGTATTAATTTGGAGAAAATTGAAAAACCCTATTTAATTGTGGAAGTCATGGACATTGTTTATTTAGGTTGCGATTGTGAAAAATGCGATGCTGATTTACATGTAGGTCCTTCTATCACAAACATAATTCTTATTCAGAACAAAATTCTCCGCACAGCTGCGGTTGGTACGTTCTTTTTCTCAAAATAAAAATTTGACTGATAAGCTATACGTTCATCGAAAAAACTGTACTTTCTATATCTATCTATTCACTTTCATAGTTATTTGATGTCTGTAGTTATGTGTATTCTAGAACTTTGAAGAAACCTTTGTAGTGTAAAACTGTTTTCATGTTCCTACAGACATTTTTTTTTTAATTGAATAAGTGTTTATAAACCGTTGAATGTTCAATAATAAATGATAACAGCTCAATTAGTTAGTATGACAAAGAATCAGTATCATCGCTATGTGGATTAATCCGGCGTTACAATCAAGCGAACATCTACAGCAGGTCAGTGGTGCGAATCGCCCGGTAAAATAAACAAATCCCTACAGAAACCCTTCTCATTCCACCTTCATTCATATCTCACATGAGAAGGTACAAATTAGTAAAATTTAAATCATAAAAAATGGAACGTGTGGTTCAGAGGACAATGTCATATAATTGTCTGGAAATGTTGCCTAAATTGAAAAGGTAACCAAATATGTTGCCTATTTCCGGTGTACGTTTTACCGTTGAGAGTCTGTGGCACGCTGAACAAAGGCGGAATTCAAACAGATCAACTACGTCGAAACAGATGACATCCAGTACACAATCAAAGTAGGAAAGCAATCACGAACTTGATGACCTAAGAGTTTAAAAATGTATAACCAAGTACAGACAACGTTATTCAATGGCTATCAAGGAAATTGTGACGTTTGAAGTTTCTCCATCAGCAATCATGTTTTTTTTTAAACTAATTTTATTTGCTAATTATCTAATATATGTATGCAATCATCTCTTAGACTAGGTGCTCCGTGTTTTCTTAACACTATCATCCTTATTTGCTATGTCATATTTTTAGTTATTATTAATACATTTCAATTGCCTCTGGTAGTTAGAATTTTTCCTCTGGTTGAATTGAACCATGTAGGAATTACAATGTTTTCAACTTAAACTAATCTTAACCTATTTTATACTAAGGGTACAAGGAGTTAATCGTTGCAATAGAAGATTGCAACGATTTTTGTCTAAAATTGGAAATTATTTTGTTGGACATTTGTTGCAATGTCTCAATATTAGAAATTCTATTAAGTTCATTGGTACTCTACCACGGAGGCAACTTGAGAATCATTTTCAAAATTTTATTTTGAATCCTCTAAAGTGCCTGCTTTCTGGAATTGCAGCAACTAGTCCATATTGGCACAGCATACAACATGGCAGGTCTAAAAATTTGTTTGTAAATCAAAAGTTTATTCTTAAGACAAAGTTTTGATTTTCTGTTTGTAAGTGGATATAGACACCTAATATATTTGTTACATTTGGCTTGAAGGCCTTCAATATGACTTTTAAAAGTTAATTTTTGATCTAGCAGAAGTCCTAAATATTTAGCTTCGCTAGACCAATTAATTGGAACCCCATTCATAGTGACAATATGTCTGCTAGAAGGTTTCAAATAAGAAGCTCTCGGCTTATGTGGGAAAATTATAAGGTCAGCAATCATGTAAATAACTGATATAAGTGGGGAAGGGCCGTTTGGCTGAATACCGTTCGGCCGATTGCTACAAGCTTGAAAGTTGTTTGGCCGAATATACCATTTGGCCGAACAGAGGAGGGCGAACAAAGGGTCATTTGGCCGAAAAGGTCGTTTGAGGGTCGTGAAATATGAGGAGAGAGAAGTTAGACATCTCACTTTTCACTCCTCATTTCTCACTCACTTTTCACAGCGAGAAGTGAGAAATGAGGAGTGAAAAGTGAGATGTCTAACTTCTCACTCCTCATTGTTATAAAACATCCCATCTTGAATCATGTACGGGACGTCCTTATTGTTGAGGTCGAAATACGTATCTGTCAAAGGTACAATAAAGTAGTGGAATTAAATGGAATTGTACAAACTCGTCTTATGACAAAGTATTTTTGATCTACTTTTTCTACTTCTAGAGCTCAAAAAAAAAAATCTTCCCTGTGGGCTCTGCTCAGGATGTGGTGGGGTTTGACAGTGGGCTCTATTGAACTTGTATAAAAAACTGCATGTATCCGCAAGTAGGCCCTACCAAAACGACCAAGTGCCGCTCAAAGCGCGCTAGCTTAGCCCTGGTGTTGGGAGGGACTGATGGTGGACCGACTGATCGAGCGTCTATTCACCAAGGAGGTGCGGCTCCAACAGCGTATGTTCTGCCATCGGTTGAGTATGAGATGCCATTTCCCGGAAGCTATACCTAAGCTGGCAGCCCCATCCTGGTGGATTTAGAACCTTGGGCCAACAACCTACTCTTCTCGAAACATCAATTTGTTCAATAATCCGAGAATACGGACTGATTTTACGGCAACGACTATTAGCGCGAAACAACGGAAACGAATAGGGACATGGAACGTTTTAGTAGGTGAACACGTTCCCGGGCATCGCGGATTTGACTTCCTACTAAGCGCCCAGGCACACTCTGTGCTAATGAAGTGGGAACCTATAAGCGGAAGGATAATCGTTGCCAGATTTATAACACGATTCCGAAACTAAACTATAATACAATGTTATGTGCCAACCGATGCTGCCGATCTGCAAGACAAAGAGAGCTTCTACAGCCGTCGTAGATTGAATTCCGAAGATCGGATCCAACAACTCGAACCATGAGCGCATTATGGGACGCCAGGGTCTCGGAGAAATAAGTGAAAACGGAGAACTGTTTGCAGAGTTCTGTGGTAATAAGTACATGGTTCACAAGATCGCGTGGGTCTCCCGTGATGGCTTTACAGAAATAAAAATCGACCCCATCTGCATCAGCCGAAAATGGAAACGGAGCCTTCTCTATGTACGGAATAAACGTAGTCCCGATATCGCGTCTGATCATCACCTCCTCACCAGCGAAATACGCCTACGCATCGGCAGGAGGAGATAGTTGGACGACGGTTCAACACACGCCGACTGGAAGATATTACGGTGAAACGGTCCTTCGTTGAAGAACTGGAGACGCGTGCTGCAGATACTCTGGAAGGTGGCAGCGTGGAAGACCAATGGACCGCCATCAAGCATGCCTTCATCGCCACCAGCAAGAATAATCTGGGCGAACTGCGCACCCAGAGAAAACAATGGATCACCGATGAGACCTGGAGGAAAACAGATGAACGAAGAGAAGCCCAAGCCGCGATAGAGCGATCAAAAACCAGAGGAACCAAAGTCTAGGCACGTCAACGATACTCGTATCCGAAGAAGGCCGTGAAACGTTCGTGTCTACTGTCTACGGGACAATCGAGCGAACTCTCTGATCAACGAAGAAAAGAGAGCCGCAGCAACCGGGGATATTTGCCTCCTCTACGATATCTCACGAAGCTTAAGCGGGCGAAGAATGCAACGATGCCTGTGAAAGACGCAAATGGTCAGTTATTGACCAACCCAAATGACCAGCTGAACAACTTTTTCAAGTGCCAGCCAGGCCACCACCACCTCGGCATGATCTGCCTAGGATCCGACGTATAACAGGCGTCAATACCGAAGCTCCAGCAGATTCAAATTGCCATTCAAAACATGAAATCGAATAAAGCCCCAGGGGTCGATCGCATATCAGCCGAGATGCTCAAAGCTGACTCCATGTCATCAACTCAACTACTGCGTCGTTTATTTTGTTATATCTGGGACACCGCAACATTCCCGGTTGACTGATGGAAGATATCTGAGAGAAGGTGACCAAAAAGGGTGATCTGACTGTATGCGATAACTGGCAAGGCATTATGTTGCTGTGTACCGTTCTCAAAGTTCTATACAAAGTTATCCTAGCGCGGATTCAGGAGAAGATCGATGCGACTCTCCGGCGGCAGCAGACCGGATTCCGTGTCGGAACCATATTGTCACGCTCCGTATTATTTTGGAGCATTTCAACGAAATGCAAGAGTTCCTTTACTCCATTGACTACGGAAAAGCTTTCAACCGTCTCAATCGCGAGAATATGTGGGGCGCCCTGAGACGCAAGGGGGTTCCTGAGAAAATCATCGGCCTCATCGAGACACAGTACGAGGCCTTTTCGTGTAGAGTGTTGCACAATGGGGTCTTGTCCGACCCTATCCGGGTCGTAGCTGGTGTGAGGCAAGGATGTATTCTCTCACCTTAACTGTTCCTCATCGTAATCGATGAGATTCTGCTAGATGCGATTGACCGTGAACCAAACCGCGGGCTGTTATGGCAGCCTATAACCATGGAGCACCTAAATGACTTCGAATTGGCTGATGACGTTGCACTCCTCGCGCAACGGCGCTCTGATATGCAGAGTAAAGAGCTGAGCAGAATGGATACGTTTGCGTGCGTTTTGACAGTTTTACCATGGGAAAACTGTCAAAACGTACGCAAACGTATCCATTCTGCTCAGTTCTTAAGCTCAACGACCTTGCCGAGCGATCCTCCTCGGCAGGTTTAGTCATCAACGTCAACAAAACCAAATCGTTGGATGTAAACACGGTGACTCCTTCCAGTTTCACAGTAGCCGAGCAACCAGTGGAGAATATTGATAGCCAAATGACGTCAGACGGCGGTTTAAAAAATATCTGAAAAAACAGGCAGATAAGTAAACGCACCAAATTTCGAATTTTCAACTCTAACGTGAAATCTGTGCTGTTATACGCAAGCTAAACATGATGTGTATCAGTGGAGAACACTCAATGGCTGCAGATGTTCATTAACAGATGCTTGCAGTATATAATCCGGGCCTAGTGGCCTTACAACTGAACCTCAAACAACGAGCTCCATCGTCGTTGTCACCAGAGGTCGATAGCAACAGAAATTCGGGATCGGAAGTGGAAGTGGGGCTGGATCGGCCACACCCTACATAGGGGCGGAAACGAAATCTGTAAACAAGCATTAGACTGAAATCCAGCAGAACATCGCGCTAGAGGCAGACCCAGAAGCTCAAGGCGGCGAAGCCTCAATAAAGAAATAAAAGAAGTCGACCGAAATCTAACCAGGTTAGGGCCAACTACGTGAAAATATAGCTCTTTAGCATTCATTTCGTGACTATTTGAAAAAAATCTATCGGGGGAAAAATCTACAGCTAGGAAAGGCTTGGATGGAGATTATGCTCTGCATCGTCATCTTACACAAACAAAAAAAAATATTTTTTTCCAGGATGCGTATTTTTGGACGAGGAATCAGAATATATAAAAATCTCATTTTGGCCAAAAATGTTTCATATGCAGTTTCTCAAACACACGGTTCAATTATTTTCAAAAAAAAAATCATTACCAATTCAAAACTCAGTATACTTTTCATTTTATAGTAGCATTATTGCTATTGTAGGTGGGAGCTCAGGTGAAATACCCTGGGCGTCCATGAAAAACCACAATTTCGAGTAAGTGGGAGCTTAAGGCCCAATTCCTAAGCACCAATGAAAACCACCCTCGGGCGAGCACTGGCGCTTGAACCTAGCTATTTAGCACTGTAAATAATTAAATAACTTTACAGAACCCCTAGCTTCCGGGAATGAAAGCACACTCAGATATGGAGTTACGCTCAAGAAGAATACCACCCATGCGATTGCCCGAGGAGGAAGCCCCTACTGGAGCTGGTCCTGGAACGGGGGACAGAGCGAGCGGCCAGCGGCTAGAGGAAGGAGAGGTGCAACAGCGACCCTCTAGTCATCGGGCACAGGCCGTGCCGACAAGGCAAAACAGAAACGGCAGCAGAAGAAATCACCTAGACAATGCTGCACCTGCTGATGTTGCTGTGGTTGATCGACGTCAACCACTCACGTTAGCGGGCCGCCGACGGCAACGGATCATGTGGACAAGGGAGATGGATCAGTACGTGATCCGTTGCTACTACGTTTGCACCAGGATGGAGACGGATATGCCCGGCAGACCGGCGATGCTGGAGATGTTCAATGAGAGGTTCCCTCGGTTTGCACCCCAGCTTGACCAGAACAAGTTGTACACACGCCAGAGAGCTATTTTGACACATAATATGCTGACTCCAGAAGACGTAGAATACATCAAGCGGGAAGTGCAGAGGGAACTAGGAGAGGAGGAGGAGGCAAGATCGAGTGATATGTCGAGAAGAAGATCTGTTTGGTTGGATGCATCAATCGCAAGTAACCGTCGCGATTCGATTGCACCCGCCGCTCCAGGGCCAACAGTGGAATTACAACGACAGCAAATGAAGGACGAACTAGCCAATCATATGGACACAGAAGTTACAGTTCCGTGGGACAGACCCCATGTCCCGACACCAGATACCCAAGTTGTAGTACTCCTATCGGTTGACGAGTACAGTAAGCATCCTTAACCAGGATATTTTCCCACAGTACTTGGAAACCGTGGAGAACCTTGAGGAGCTGCAATTTATCGTGTATTCGGCTGCAGTGGCTGTTGTAAGAACGTTGCGATTGCGAACGCGCCCACAAGGTAAGAGTGAAGGACGCGCACGCCCCAAAGCACGAAAACCCGCGTGGATGCGACGTCTGGAGACCCGCATCGCCACACTGCGGTCAAAGGTTGGTCGATTAACACAGTACAAGCAGGGGAATCGATCAACCAGGCTAGTTCGGAATGTTGCTGAAATTGTGAAACCCACGGAACTCCGTGATCTCACCGAGGCGAGCATAACTGAGATCCTCGACACCCATGTACAGCGATTGAGTGCTCAAGCGAGTTCTACAACCACATCCAAAACGACAAAGCCGACTTTGGTGAGGGCCTTCCGGAGATTAGAGAAGTCACGCAGTTTTGGTCCAATCTATGGGAGAACCCCGTCATACACAACGGCGATGTGTAGATGGCAGAAGAAGAGCAATATTGTAGTGGAATTGGAGACATGACCGCTATCAACGTGACCGCCCAAGACATACGTGAGGCTACTCGGTATACCAGGAATTGAGCTGCACCAGGACCCGATTTTGTGCATAATTTCTGGTTTGAAAAACTCACAACGGTCCACGGGCGGATGGAGGAATGCTTCAACAGTGTACTAGATAACCCCGGGCAGCTACCAGAATTCATCACTAGGGGTGTCACTTATCTTCTACCGAAGGATCGGAACACTTTGAACCTAGCCAAGTACAGACCTATAACGTGACTTTCGAGTCTGCACAAAGTGCTGTCATTGGTAATAGCGAGGAGGGTGCAGAACCATTGCGACGTGGAGAGCCAGAACCGCCACGAAATCTATCGCGCTGTGTGTGAAGCTGACTACGGATTCAGTTCCCTGCATCTGGCGCAGGAGGATTATCAGCTGAATTGCGACATCAAATCTGTCGACGAGATGATCGCATCGTGGAAGCAGAAGGAATTGCATGGGACGCACCCCCATCAACTGGAGCTGGAATACATCGACAAAGCGGCATCGAATACGTGACTGGTGCGGGGTGAACTCTTCTCAGAAACAGAAAGATTCATGGTAGCCATCCAGGACCGTGTAATTGCGACGAAGAACTATATATTGCACGAAAACTTGGAGGACCGCTGCAGGAAGTGCAATTCAGTAGGAGAGACGATCGAACATATCGTGTCCGGGTGTTCAGCCTTAGCTGATTCAGCCAATCTCGGACGTCATAACGAAGTAGCCAAGATTGTGCACCAACAGCTTGCTTTAAAGCACAACTTGGTTAACCAATTTGTCGCCTACTACAAATATGTGCCTGTCCAGATACTGGAAAATAGTTTCGTGAAACTGTACTGGGATCGCGAGATCATAACGGATGTCCTCATTCGTGCCAATCGGCCCGATATTGTGGTCTACGACAAAAGGATGAAGCGGGTAACCACAGACAAACAGACGTAACACTAGAGAAATTTCTATCGACCATGACTTTAACGATCAATTTGAATTTGATCGATTGCGCGTTTCACAACTAGAGGCGCTAGCGTCGTAATCCTTCGAGTTTGACATTTCACTCCAGCGCCTTCTGGTGACAATGTCATACGAAACATTGTTTCGTGCAACATGCTCGCGAGATGGTGGTAGAGGAGTTGGGCGATGGATTTTTCTGAAAAATGTTCAAACTGTTACGTCTGTTTGTCTGTGGAGTAACCCTCATCGACATTGCTGTACCGCTAGACCATAATGTCCAAACAACATTCTCCAACAAGATAACGAAGTACCACGACGTGGCAAAGGAGTTGAAGTAGATGTGGCACCTGGAGGACGTGCGTATAATTCCGGTTGTAATCTCAGCCACCGGAATCGTCATGAAATCTCTCCTGAGATCCTTAGGAGAGCTGGAACTATCTCATAACCTCCATAGCAAAAAAAAGACAGTGGTTCTTGGAACTTGCAGTATTGTAAGAAGGTTCTTGAACCACCATAACTAATACATCCGGTGCAAACGTTTATTATAGGATTTCAAGTCAACCGGCGAATGAGATCCACAGAGCCTAATCCTCTTTGGCATTCAGATTGCCCGAGGTAGGTAAAATTCCCAGCACGCTCGCTGAAGACTCTCTATAATAACAAGAAGAATATTTTAGATATGCTCATTTTTTTGTCACAAAGGTACACACGCCGTGATAGATGGGGGAACTACTCCTGGTTTTCATCTCATGACTCTGATATTCATCCCATCAAAAACAAAACAATGAGAAGGTATTTGATGTATTTCTGATTTTTGTGATTTTTTTCAGCAGTGAGCACACATGCTGACAAAAGGAAGTGACGAAATTGGTGCCGTTTTTTTTGTTTCGCGATGAGATGAATTTATGTTCAGTGAGATGGAGATCGGAACAGTTCCCCTATATAAAAATAAAAACAAATGAAAACGCATGTGTAAATTGGTGCCTATCTATCAGGCGAACTGAATCTAATTAGCCAACTCCGTAACGCCAATCGTACTTCCATATATTCTAGAGGCCTTGATATTAAATAATCCAGAACTAACTTAATCCGTTCTTGATTTTGGTGAAACTCAATAGCGTTCAATAATAACATGTATGCCACCTTGCTGAGGCCTAATTTCGTAAATTAATCTTGTTTAGTATCATAAAAATGAATGAGTTTTATATGGTAGTACATTTGAAAATTTTCATACGCTTACAATACATGCGAATAAGTAATATAATAATGTCTCAATACATTTGTTAAGAAAATTATTTTGAGCTACGAGTCAAGTACGAGACACTGAAGACAACCTTACTGTTGAGGTCGAAATACGTATCTGTCAAGATATAATTAAGTGATGGAATTAAAAGGGATTGTACAAACTCGTCTTATGACAAGTCATATTAAATATTTTCAGCAAATAAATAAAAAATAAGTAATTTTTTAGTAATTTTTTTTGTGAGAACTTTATTTCCCATATTTGACTAAGTTTGCGTTGAGTACCAAACATGTACTTTGTGATTTAATAACTTAAATAATAAAATAAAACGTAGCGCCTGCGTTACGCATACAAAGTGAAATTATAGACACTTCCGAATGGTAAAAAAGTACAAATCAGATCGCATTTCATTGATTAGCTTTAGGATAAAAATCTAAAAAAAAAAATCTAAAGTCTTCAATCCTTTTAAAAGTTTGTTGTACGAGAAAGCGAAAAATATGAAAATATCTCATTACCAATAAAGGTTAATAAAATTATTTTATATCGCAATGCAACAATAAACGATTCTCTTCTGTCTTGCAACGAAGCCATAAACTTATCGTGCAACATCCATTGAGGTTCATGCATTGGATAACAAAAGAATTTTCCCCAAATTATATTTCAGCTACTGTCCGCCAGGCAACGCTAGTATAGTTTTATAGCGTCCGTTTGGATGGTGAACGTGTTTTTCTGACTTTCTTTCTGTCTGTCTCATTCTGCATACCCCTCCAGCGAACAGAGACGAATTACATCTTCGTCCATCCCTTTTCCACATCAAACAGGAAAACCCTCCACTCGATTCGCGTGGTAATTTCTGTTGCCCTCTCTGTTCCCCGCCCGTGGATGGAATAATTCGCAAGCGAAAGTGAGAAATATGACTTCCTATTATAAGTTGCAGTTGCAATAACGAAACGATGCACAACTGAATCGCAGTGCAGTTCGATTGCCGCGGGCAATCGCTTTCACAAAGAAGTTGTAGCGTGGAGAATGCACTGTGGATTAGCTCTTATGATGGTCCGGAGACGCGAGAATCACCAAAGCAAAGGGTGACCGAAGAATTACTCCCATGGCTACGGACTATGTGCATGCAATAATGCACCGGAAAAAGGATATCGCGATCACGGGATGGTGATTGGATTGCGAACGGCTGTTTTCGCGTTCGGGCGAATTGGTCCATTTCACGAGGCGACGGAAGGCTGATTAAATAATTTGCATACGCATATGGTTTTACTGTTTCATGATTTGAAAAAAGAAATAGCATTTTGAACGTTGTTCGTAAAGTGACGGGCAATCCAGAAATCACGTGGTAATACATGGTGGGGGAGGGTTGGAAAATAAGCACGATAAACCATATGGGGAAGGGGGGGTGGTTTTTGAAGGCTGAACCACGTGTTTTTTTTAATTGGAATATTTGATATCACAAAAAGTTCTTGACAAATAATATTTGTTTGAGAATTTACGCAAAAAATAAATTTTAAAGAAAATATTGCTATCAGGTGTAGAGGTGTTAGCCGGTCCGAAAATCATCGACCGCGGCTCTTACCATAATTTATCTCAAGAACACCGGAGTTTTCGACATCACATCGGAAGCTAATTTAGCGAGCAGCGGCATGGATTTTCGTCTTTGCACCTTTATCAGAAAAAAATCAAAATTTTGCGAAAAATTTCTTGAACCATCCAGAAATTTGGAAAATCCCTAAAATATTTCTTCGAATTTCCTCGAAAACCTTTCCTCGAAAAGCTTTCCCGAAAGAAGTTTTTTAAAATTTCTTCTCTATTCACTCGATATGTACTCATAAAATCATTCAAAGTTTTTCTTTAAATTCAATGAAATTTCATTGAAAACCGGATCTGAATATAATTCTTTAAAATTTCCACGGGAATATTTTTGAATCTCCCCGAAAAGTCCTTCCAACTTTTTCCATAGGATACTCTTGAATTCAGTACACCTCTATTTGTAATACCTAGGGTATCTGCTCCTATATAAATAACATTCGCAAAACAGGCAATTTAGGCTCAATTTGCGTCGTGTTTTGTTCACTGCTGAAAAAATCACAAAAATGAGAAATAAAACAATATGCGCACCAATTCTTTGTTTTCGAATGGTATTGATTTGGGTAGGTACATGGTACGAACTCAAGGAGCAGTTCCTCTATATGGATATTAAAATACCTCTCAATTTCAATGGAAATCTATTTTGAATTCTCCTTGAAACACTCCTCAATTTCTAAGGGAAATTCTTCTGAATCTTCAGTGGAAACATATCTAAAGAATTTCCAAAGGATATTTTTCCGAATTTCCAAGGGAAAATCTTTTGCATTTGCGGAGTTTTTTTTATGTTCTTGAAATGTTTTTGAATTCTCGAAGAAAATTCTTCTGACCATTATGAATCTCTTTAAGAAATTATCCGATATTTCCAATGAAAACTTTTCTTACCTTACCTCAAAGAAATTCCCAATTCCGAAGAAAAATCATCAATTTAAACATTATTTTAAATTTCCGAGTGCAATTCTACTTTTTTTATGTCTTTATTTAGGAGACTTTCAGCCCGAGGCTGGCTAGTCTCCGAGCAATTCTACTTAATTAAACAGAAAAATATTCATTCTTCAGAAAAACTTCTTTTGAATTTCTTTTTCTGTAAAAAAAATCTATTGGTGAAATTCTCCCAAATTTTCCAGTGAAAATACTTTAGAATCTAAAATGTATTTTTTTTATTTCCAAGGAAATTTCTTCTGAATTTAAAAAAGATATTCTTGTGCACTTTCAAGAAATAAACTCATGAATTTCCCCGCCAAATTGTTTTGGAATGTATCCAAAAACTGCTTTTGAATTCCCCCGGACACTGTGAAGAATTTACAATGAACATTCTCAAAAAAGGTAAATATTTCAGCATCCTTCAAACAAATCATTCCGAAATTTCTCTATCTTTCGAATTAATACAGATGAGATTTCAAATAGGTATTCATGGGAAATCCTTAAATTAAATTTCTTTAAATTTTAACCGAATACTTCGACGAAATCATTTAAGATTTTCCAGGAAATAGTTTTATATTGCATTCTTTTAATTTTTAACTGATTTTTCAAGTTGCAATGGAAATCCATTTGAATTAACATGAGGCAATATTTGGATTTCCGCGAGAATCGATATTGAGTTTTTATGAAAAATTCTTTCAAATTTTAACCAAAATCTAATCTCTAAAATAACCCTTTAATTTTAGAAATTAGGCCGATACAAATATTTAAAATCCATTTTGTCTCCCCTCCCCCTCGGATTTTTTTTGCCAAAAAATGATATTTTGAGGGGGCAACTGAGCTCAGTGCGTGATTTCTCTTGTTTCGGACAGCAGAACGATGCAGTGATCGGCCGAAATATTGTGTCCTGCTTTGCGCGGCCGGTAGGCCGGTAGTTAGTTTGTTCTACTTTTCGCGCCCGATTCATGGCTAAGTAAAACCACTGTATATAAAGAATGGCACGGTCGTATCGCTTATCAGAGTGAATCCAGATCCAACGATGCCTACCAATTAACTGATAATCCTTCCTGTGGTATTTGTGGAGATGCAGAGGTAAACACGGTCTTCAAATAGCAAAAAACATCTACTAATATTCCTTCCTTCTTCCTAACTGACTACAAGGACGTGGCCGGCGCCGTTATTGATCATTTGAATTTTAGAGTCACTGAAACTTGCACACTGAGAATGCTTGAACAATCCCAGTCAAACTGACCGCATCGTGCTTTCGTGCTGTGCGGTTCTTTCTCTCTTTGCGGAAGGAAGTTTTTAATACTACCCGAAGCTATTTCAATTTCAACGGTGCTTCTTAGCGCTATTTGTACCCACTGATCCCGTTACGATCTTTGCAAGGACCCGTGCCTTCGTTTTACGTTGGACCCGTTTGCGGAAGTAAAATTCCGACAAGCGGTGGTAATCCTGCAGGGACACCGTTCTGGGAAAAAACCTCTTAGAAGGTCACGTCTCCACGCTCAGCCATGAGCATTAATAAAAACAAGAGGAAGGGGGAGTCTCTGAATTCTCCACTTACTTCAAAGAAACAAGGTTTCAAGACCGTCCTGCCCAAGCGCGGAAAAAATAGAAGGAAGCTGGAGAATTCAGATATTCCTTCTAACTCTAATATCGGAAATAATTCTTCTCCAATCGAACTGAGCAATCAGTTCGATTTGATTAATGATGAAATTGAGCAAATCGAATCTACCTCTAGCCCAGGTGATTCGATTCATGCGAAAAGCAAAGGATTCCGCCAATTGTGGTATCTGTTGCCGAGTTTTCTGGCTTCCGGAATGAGATTTTGAGTAACCTTCAGGGATCAAGGTTTCATTTCAGATTGCTAGGAAGGGTGACTGCCGCGTTTTGCCGGGATCCTTTGACGATCGCAAACGTCTTCTTCACTATTTAACTGAGAAGCGCCATAAATTCTTCACATACGACGACAAAACTGAGCGATTGTTCAAAGTCGTCTTGAAGGTCTCCCCAGTGATGACAAATCACTGGATGAGATTAAAATTGAAATTTCTCAATTACTTGGATTTTCACCAGTCCAAGTAATTAAGATGAAAAAGAAATCCCATTCTGGTACTTCCCAGAGGGCATTTCTCAAGAATTTTATGTAGTTCATTTTGACAAAAGTGAACTACATAATATGAGAAGTTTGGAACAAGCCTGTATTATGGCCCATGTACTTGTTACATGTGTACATTTCCCCAGTGCTAGGGGGAATTTCCAAAACCCTACCCAGTGCCGTAAGTGCCAAAAGTGGGGTCATGGAACCAAACATTGTCACATGGATGCTAAATGCATGATTTGTGGTGGAACCTCTCACGCCAAGGACGCATGTCCTGTGAGAGAAGATTCCAATAAATTTAAGTGCGCAAACTGTGGGGCAATCATAAATCCAATTTCTGGGAATGCCCTTCACGCAAAAAGTTTTGAATTCCGTGCAAAATTGATGACGGGAAATTCCAATCGGATCCCAGATTCGATGGGTAGAAATTTTTCAAACGCTCAAATTTCGAAACCGGTTACCGGTCGAGCAATTCATACCCACCACAATTCACAAACAAATTTTGCCGCTCGTCAACGGGTAGCAAGCACTTCAGTAAATTCCAATTTTTCCAATGTACCTACGTATGCAAACATCGCTGCTGGTAGACAAAATTTCTCTTCTCAAAATGAGGTTTATACCCATGTCCCAACGGAAAATAACGGTCATGTTGCCGATTCAGGTAGCATGACTGCTTCCAATTTTGATTTTTTAACTGAACAATTGCATCACATGATTGATGCAATGTTCAAAGCAAATACCATTCCTGAAGCTGTTCAGGTTGGTATAAAGTACACACAAAAATTGTTATCGGACTCCGTTTCAATGGATCCAAATAATTGTGTGAAAGTTCTAAATTGGAATGCCCGCTCTCTAAAGGGTAAGGAAGATGAATTATTCAACTTCCTTTCAGTTCATAATGTGCATATTGCCATTATAACTGAAACGTATTTAAAACCAGGACTCTCCATTAAAAGAGATCCAAACTATTTTATCTACAGAAATGATCGTCTTGACAGCGCCTGTGGTGGGGTCGCCATTGTCATTAATAGACGTATCAAACATAAATTATTTTCTTCGTTTGAAACCAAAGTTTGTGAAACCTTGGGAGTTTCTGTTGAAACAAATTTTGGTCAATTTTCCTTCATTGCAGCCTATTTGCCTTTTCAATGCAATGGGCAGCAAAAGAATTTGTTGAAAGCTGATCTTCAAATTCTGACTCGCAACAAATCAAAATTCTTCGTAATTGGTGACTTCAATGCCAAACACCGTTCATGGAATAATGCTCAAAGCAATTCCAATGGTAAAATTTTATTTGAAGATTGTTCTGCGGGATATTATACTATTCAATATCCCAATGGACCAACTTGTTTTTCTTCCAGTCGAAATCCTTCTACAATTGATTTAGTTTTAACGGATTCAAGTCAGCTGTGTGGCCAATTGGTAACTCATGCTGACTTTGACTCTGATCACCTTCCTGTGACATTTGAAATCTCACAAGAAGCCATTTATAATCCAATCAGCTCTACTTTTAATTATCATAGAGCTGATTGGGATTCTCTCAAAACGTATATCGATAGGAATTTTGATGTTGATATTCCTCTCGATACCAAAAGTGATATTGATAATGCTCTCGTATCTTTGACAAATTTAATTGTCGAAGCCAGAGGCATTGCAATCCCGAAATGTGAAGTTAAATTCAACTCCATTATTATTGAAGACGATCTTCAGCTACTGATCCGTCTTAAAAATGTGAGGCGAAGGCAATACCAAAGAACTCGCGATCCCGCGTTGAAAGTTATTTGGCGAGATTTGCAAAATGACATTAAAAAACGTTTCGCTATTATGAGAAATACCAACTTTGAGAATAATGTCTCGAAGTTGGATCCCAGTTCAAAACCCTTTTGGAAATTAACAAAAATTCTTAAAAAACCTCAAAAGCCAATTCCAGCGCTTAAAGAGGGAAATAAAATTTTATTAACAATAGGCGGATAGGCTCAAAAACTTGCTCAGCAGTTCGAGAGTGCCCATAATTTTAGTCTAGGTCTCACTAGTCCAATTGAGGATCAGGTTACACGGAGCTTCGAAGACATTCTCAATCAAGAGAATGTTTTTGACCCTTCGTTGGGAACTAATTTGGATGAAGTGAGATCTATTACTAGAAAATTTAAAAATATGAAAGCCCCGGGTGATGATGGTATTTTCTACATACTTATCAAAAAACTTCCTGCGAGCTCTTTATCCTTTTTGGTTAATTTATGTAACAAAGGTTTGCAATTGGCATACTTCCCAGATAAATGGAAAAACGCCAAAGTTGTTCCAATTTTGAAGCCGGACAAAAATCCAGCTGAGGCTTCTAGTTATCGCCCAATTAGTTTGCTTTCTCCAATAAGCAAACTGTTTGAAAATATTATTTTCAATAGAATGATGGTTCATATTAATGACAATTCTATTTTGCTGATGAGCAATTTGGTTTTCGCCATGGGCATTCAACCACTCATCAGTTATTAAGAGTTACGAACTTAATTCGGCTCAACAAATCTGAAGGATATTCGACTGGAGTTGCTCTTCTTGATATAGAGAAAGCATTTGACAGTGTTTGGCATGAAGGTTTGATTGTAAAATTGATGAATTTTAATTTTCCTCTGTACATCATTAAACTGATCCAAAATTATTTATCAGATCGCTCGCTGCAGGTAAACTATCAGAATACTAAATCTGATAGATTACCTGTAAGCGCTAGTGTCCCCAAGGCAGCATACTGGGGCCCATATTGTATAACATTTTACTTCTGACTTACCTGATTTACCACCAGGATGTCAAAAATCTTTGTTTGCAGATGACACGGGCCTTTCAGCCAAAGGGCGAAGCCTTCGTGTCATTTGTAGTAGATTGCAAAAAAGTTTGGATATTTTCTCCACTTACTTGCAAAAATGGAAAATTTCCCCGAATGCTTCCAAAACTCAGCTTATAATTTTCCCACATAAGCCGAGAGCTTCTTATTTGAAACCTTCTAGCAGACATATTGTCACTATGAATGGGGTTCCATTTAATTGGTCTAGCGAAGCTAAATATTTAGGACTTCTACTAGATCAAAAATTAACTTTTAAAAATCACATTGAAGGCCTTCAAGCCAAATGTAACAAATATATTAAGTGCCTATATCCACTTATAAACAGAAAATCAAAACTTTGTCTTAAGAACAAACTTTTGATTTACAAACAAATTTTTAAACCAGCCATGTTGTATGCTGTGCCAATATGGGCTAGTTGCTGCAATACCAGAAAGAAGGCACTCCAGAGGATTCAAAATAAAATTTTGAAAATGATTCTGAAGTTGCCTCCGTGGTATAGTACCAATGAACTTCATAGAATTTCTAATATTGAGACATTGCAACAAATGTCCAACAAAATAATTTCCAACTTTAGACAAAAATCGTTGCAATCTTCTATTGCAACGATTAACTCCTTGTACCCTTAGTTTTAAATAGGTTAAGATTAGTTTAAGTTGAAAACATTGTAATTCCTACATGGTTCAATTCAACCAGAGGAAAAATTCTAACTGCCAGAGGCAATTGAAATGTATCAATAATAACTAAAAGCGTAACATAGCAAATAAGGATGATAGTGTTAAGAAAACACGGAACACCTAGTCTAAGAGATGAATGCATGTATTAGATAATTAGCAAATAAAATTAGTTAAAAAAAAAATAAAAAAAAAAATAAAATAAAATAAAAAAAAAAAAATCCCAGTCAATCATTCAGTTGATTCTTTGTGCAATTTCACTGATTCTGGTCAATCACGGAGTAGCAACCATAGATATGTGTAGTCTGTCAAAGCTAAGCTAAGCTAAAATGATATTTTGAGGGAGCAACAAAATAAAATTCAAATAATTTTGAGGATTTTCGAAACATTCTTTAACAAATCCGAGGAGTTTTTTTTTCATTTTAATATTTATTTTTCATTATCCCCCCCCCCCCCTTGACCTTTCGGAGACTAGTAGGACAAAAAGTCAATTAAATATTTGTAACGGCCTTATAGGAAATTTCTTGAAACTAAGACTGCTAGACGAAGCATTTCTCAAAGCGTTCTCTACAACTGTTCACAACAAGGAATTGATTGGACTTTTTTGTCTTTATTTGAGAGGTTTTCAGTCCTGGACTGGCTCACCTCTTGACTTATTGGACCTTAAATTATTTCATCTAATCCAATATAATAATTATTTAAAATCTAATTGAATCGAAAATTTAAATTTAATTTCAGCTATCTTTCACTATATCTAAACTTGGGAGGTGGGTTCTTCGGACGAAATCGCGTAATGGAGGTAATAGAACGTAATGGAACCTTATTGATAAAACTTTGATAATTGTGTAATTTTCTATTCTTGAACTTTGTACTTTACACAATATGCATGGCAATCAGTATAACAAAGCCTTCTAAATCCTACCCACCACAACCAGCATAGTGTATGAAGGGCTGTAGGACAAAAGATCAAATGGACAAAACGTCTATTGACTGAAATCGGGAATCTAAAGATTCGGAAGCCTCCATATTAGAGAAGTGAGGGTTTTTTTTCGAGAAAGCTCAGTAGCTTCATTGTAAGAAACTTGGAAGCCTCCTTATAAGCGTCTGAGAAGCTTCCTTGCAAGCAGCTCGTAATCTTTCTTTCGAGAGGCTCGGAAGCGTCCTTTCAAGAGGCTCTAAAGTTTCCGTTGAAGAGAATCGATTCCTGCTTTCAAGAGGCACAGAAACCTACTTTCAAGGGGCTCGGAAGCCTCCTTCCAAGAGGCTCGGAAGCCTCCATCCAAGAGGCTCGGAAGCCTCCTTCCAAGAGGCTCGGAAGCCTCCATCCAAGAGGCTCGGAAGCCTCCATCCAAAAGAGGCTCGGAAGCCTCCATCAAAGAGGATCCTCCTGTAGAGAGGCTCGGAAGCCTCCTTCCAAGAGGCTCGGAAGCCTCCTTCCAAGAGGCTCGGAAGCCGCCTGCCCAGAGGCTCTGAAGCCTCCTTCCAAGAGGCTCGGAAGCCTCCTTCCAAGAGGCTCGGAAGCCTCCTTCCAAGAGGCTCAAACCTCCTCCAAGAGGCTCAGAAGCCTCCTTCCAAGAGGCTCAGAAGCCTCCTTCCAAGAGGCTCAGAAGCCTCCTTCCAAGAGGCTCGGAAGCCTCCTTCCAAGAGGCTCAGGAAGCCTCCTTCCAAGAGGCTCAGGAAGCCTCCTTCCAAGAGGCTCAGAAGCCTCCTTCCAAGAGGCTCAGAAGCCTCCTTCCAAGAGGCCTCAGGCCTCCTTCCAAGAGGCCTGGAAGCCTCCTTCCAAGAGGCTCAGAGCCTCCTTCCAAGAGGCTCAGAAGCCTCCTTCCAAGAGGCTCAGGAAGCCTCCTTCCAAGAGGCTCAGAAGCCTCCTTCCAAGAGGCCTGGAAGCCTCCTTCCAAGAGGCCTCAGAAGCCTCCTTCCAAGAGGCTCAGAGCCTCCTTCCAAGAGGCTCAGGAAGCCTCCTTCCAAGAGGCTGGAAGCCTCCTTCCAAGAGGCTCAGGAAGCCTCCTTCCAAGAGGCTCGGAAGCCTCCTTCCAAGAGGCTCAAGCCTCCTTCCAAGAGGCCTGGAAGCCTCCTTCCAAGAGGCTCGAAGCCTCCTTCCAAGAGGCACGGAAGACTCCTTCCAAGAGGCACGGAAGACTCCTTCCAAGAGGCCTGGAAGCCTCCTTCCAAGAGGCCTGGAAGCCTCCTTCCAAGAGGCTCAGAGCCTCCTTCCAAGAAGCTCAGAAGCCTCCTTCCAAGAGGCTCAGAAGCCTCCTTCCAAGAGGCTCAGGAAGCCTCCTTCCAAGAGGCTCAGAAGCCTCCTTCCAAGAGGCTCAGAAGCCTCCTTCCAAGAGGCCTCAGAAGCCTCCTTCCAAGAGGCTCAGGCCTCCTTCCAAGAGGCTCAGGAAGCCTCCTTCCAAGAGGCTCAGGCCTCCTTCCAAGAGGCTCGGAAGCCTCCTTCCAAGAGGCTCAGCCTCCTTCCAAGAGGCTCGGAAGCCTCCTTCCAAGAGCTCAGGAAGCCTCCTTCCAAGAGGCTCGGAAGCCTCCTTCCAAGAGGCTCGGAAGCCTCCTTCCAAGAGGCTCAGAGCCTCCTTCCAAGAGGCTGGAAGCCTCCTTCCAAGAGGCTCAGAAGCCTCCTTCCTAGAGGCTCGGAAGCCTCCTTCCAAGAGGCTCGGAAGCCTCCTTCCAAGAGGCTCAGGAAGTCTCCTTCCAAGAGGCTCAGAAGCCTCCTTCCAAGAGGCTCAGAGCCTCCTTCCAAGAGGCTCAGGAAGCCTCCTTCCAAGAGGCTCAGAAGCCTCCTTCCAAGAGGCTCAGAAGCCTTCTTCCAAGAGGCTGGAAGCCTCCTTCCAAGAGGCTCGGAAGCCTCCTTCCAAGAGGCTCAGAAGCCTCCTTCCAAGAGGCTCAGAAGCCGCCATCCAAGAGGCTCAGGAAGCCTCCTTCCAAGAGGCTCGGAAGCCTCCTTCCAAGAGGCTCAGAAGCCTCCTTCCAAGAGGCCTGGAAGCCTCCTTCCAAGAGGCTCAGAAGCCTCCTTCCAAGAGGCTCAGGAAGCCTCCTTCCAAGAGGCTCAGGAAGCCTCCTTCCAAGAGGCTCAGGAAGCCTCCTTCCAAGAGGCTCGGAAGCCTCCTTCCAAGAGGCCTGGAAGCCTCCTTCCAAGAGGCCTGGAAGCCTTCTTCCAAGAGGCTGGAAGCCTCCTTCCAAGAGGCTCAGAAACCTCCTTCCAAGAGGCTCGGAAGCCTCCTTCCAAGAGGCGCTGAATCCTCCTTCCAAGAAGCTCGGAAGCTTCTTTCCAAGAGGCTCGGAAGCCTCCTTCCAAGAGGATCGGAAACCTCCTTCCAAGAGGCTCGAAAGCCTCCTTCCAAGAGGCTTGGAAGCCTCCTTCCAAGAGGCTTGGAAGCCTCCTTCCAAGAGGCTTGGAAGCCTCCTTCCAAGAGGCTTGGAAGCCTTCTTCCAAGAGGCTCGGAAGCCTCCTTCCAAGAGGCTCGAAAGCCTCCTTCCAAGAGGCTCGGAAGCCTCCTTTCAAGAGGCTCAAAAGCCTCCTTTCAAGAGGCTCGAAAGCCTCCTTTCAAGAGGTCTCGGAAGCCTCCTTTCAAAAGGTCTCCGAAGCCTCCTTTCAAGAGGCTCGAAAGCCACCTTTTAAGAGGCTTGAAAGCCTCCTTTCAAGAAGCTGGAAAGCCTTCTTTCAAGAGGCTCGAGAGCCTCCTTTCAAGAGGCTCGAAAGCCTCCTTTCAAGAGGCTCGGAAACCTCCTTATAAGAGGCTCGGAAGCCTCCTTCCAAGAGGCTCGGAAGCCTCCTATCAAGAGGCTCGGAAGCCTCCTTTCAAGAGGCTCGGAAGCCTCCTTCCAAGAGGCTCGGAAGCCTCCTTTAAAGAGGCTCGGAAGCCTCCTTTCAAGAGTCTCGGAAGCCTCCTTTCGAGATGCTCGGAAGCCTCTTTCCTAGAGGCTCGGAAGCCTTTTTTCAAGAGGCCATATAAAAAACTTGGTGTAACATACGCGTAGATATCGAGATCTGTGTTAAAAACGCATAAATTCCAAAACTCGCCTAAAACACGACCGATGATCCCAGTGATCTCATTCTTGAACTCGATTATCTAATCGAGTTACTCGACGATTATCCGCATGATAGCCTGAGCTGAGAAGCATTATAATTCAAGCATTGCATACATATTGCTTTCAATAATTGCATTCAAAAATTAAATGTGAGGAAAATGATGTATTTAACTAAGTATACAAAGGTTGGCATCCTGATGCAGGGAGGGTGATGTCAATAAGAAATTATTTCTGGTTTTTCAATAAACGGTGTCAATTATTGTAAAGTGAATTATAAATTATTTTAGATTTTCATTATTCATCAACACCAACCGAAAACGGGATAATAGGAGAATGTACAGCATTATTTCTTTTTAAGTGGTTAAACTACAGTCAAATGTGATGGAGTTTCCTTTGAACTTTAATTATCTATGCATAATTATGGCACTGCTAACTTCAATTAGCATGTTGATACACCACCTTATGTCCTACAATATCGACAAATTGTTTCTCAACATTTAATATGTTTGGCGACGTGCATACCCTGTCTAGTTATGATTAAAGTGGTTTCGCACATTCTGTTTGTTCAGCTTTTTTTCTTCTATACATAACTCGTTATACCGACATGATGGTGCAAGGAAGTCTAGAAACGGTGAAATAATTGCTCCAAAACAGGTGTTAGGTTCCAATAAAACAAACACAAATCAGAATACAATATTGGCGAAGGTAGAGGGGAACCTACCAAGACTGTGATTTCCAAATTAATTATGCATCATCAACGATTAGACAGTTGTATAACAGCGAGTTTCGCGCCTTTGTTTGATTGTGTTTCCTAGTAGCACAGATAACAGACATTGAAGCTAGAACAAATTTTATTGAAAATCCTGTGTAAACTTTTGAATTGATATACGTTGGCCCACTACTGCCATCTACTCAACTGATTGCGGCAGTACATAAGGATGCAGCTGAATTACAACCGTCGAACGCAGCCAATGCATTTGACAGCCGCAATCGGGCTGCGTTTTCAATAACAATGATTCTTGCGCCATCTCCAATCGATTGCCAAACGCGGTCCCAATTTAAAATACATTTGAATTAACGGTTGCGGATGTTTACACACGTATGGGATGCTAGCCTCAACATCTGTTATCTGTGCTAGTAGGTAATTGACTTAAGAGGTGTGTGAAAATTTCAAAAGTTCCAGAATTCAATAACACAGTTAATAGGTATGAAGTTACAGAACAACATTGTGTTAGCAAATTTCCCAGTTAAATTTTAGACTTCATACACCTTGAGTTCGATCCAGATGATTCTTTGGCAGCAGCTGACGAATTCATTTCAATTTCATTCGTGACCCAAGCAAGGAGGTCTTATTTCACTTTCATCGATCGTCAATGCCCTGTTTTTACAGCCCGATGAACTACCCCGGGCAGCCGTCCATTGAAAATAAAAGTAAGTTCGATCATAAAAAGATAAGATGGGAGGGAGATCACCGACAGATGAGGGAGAGATGATCAACCGCAAACGAAAGGAAGTTGTTGAGTAGAAAAAAAAAGGATTCCTTTTCGGTGGATTTTTTTTTTCTCACGCGCGAGCCACCAAGACCTGGAGCGCGACCGAAGCGAAGTAAATATTTAGATCTTCAGGCGCTTTTTATGAACTTGTTTAAGCGATCGCTTTTTGTCCACGGATCATCGTTCAACAACCGATTGTGGCCCGCTGATAGGGTGGATGTTTTTTTGTCCGAGATTTTTTTTTTCATTTTATTTTATTTTATGGGATCACTTTTGTTATGCTTACTGCTACCGGCTGTCGTATGGAGGTCAAGTAAAAAAAAAGATCACTCACCGCACGTCGCGTTAGGCATTTGTTTACGTACTTAACAAATGTTGAGGTAGGGCTATTCAAATTGAGTGGAGCCGCGTCGCTTGGCATCTGGAGGAGTTTTTTGAACATTAAATTCAAATGGATCAATGCTGTAGGTCATATGCTGCTGATACGCTATGTTTTTTGATGATTTGACTTGAAGGATTTTTTATGATAAAATATTAAATATTATACCATTACGACAATATGACTGGAATCTGGACAGTATTTTTGCCTTTTTCGAACACCAAGGTGTAACGAAAAGGCTACATGTTTACTTCATAAACGAATTATAGATAAGAGGAGATCTTTTATACCAATCAATTCAGCTCGACCAGTTGAGGTGACATATGTATGTCTGTATTTGGGCTGAACATAGTCTTACATAACGGTGAGGCATCAGCCATGTTTCGTATAGTTGGAGATAAAACCATCCTTGACGTGATGTTCTGTGGTTGGTCAGCCGATCCTACATGGTAGGTTAATGAGGACCATACTTTCAGTGATCATCAGGTAATCATATTTAGAGGCAACCATAGAACAGGTCGTCAAGATCAAAGCCGCAGAAGATAGTTGATCCCTCCCCAAGGGAGATGATCTCAGTACTTGACCCTAAACTATGTGCCGAGGTTCTGAGATGGGAACCAAATACTCAAGATATAATATGGGGAAATGATCTGTCTGATGTACTAGTGGAGTTAGGCAACAGCAGATGTCAAGGCAACTCGTCTAGGGGCCAACAGACGGCTGCTAGGAACTAATAGACAAGTAGCAGACAAGACAAGAAGAAATGAGCGCAAATAAATGAGCCGAACTATTCGCGGTAGCCAAGAAGGTCCAAAGCTACCAGATCAAGTGAAGCAAACACATCTGATTCGAAGACATATTCACGCAAGTGTACAAAGATCCTCAGGGTGAAGCGGGCAGTGTAGTGGCTACCAAGCTGGAGGGTGTATCAACTCCACACTCTCTAAATGGTATTCAGAAGTTCCGTCAAAGGTAACCGATGTTTTGTTCCCTAGCTAGCCAACTTTTTTATCGCCAAGGCTACCAGATCAGATTGTTAGACCGAAATAAACTTCGTGTACTTCGATATGTTTATTGATGCGCTTCAAAGCTTTAAGCTTAGTAGGTATGCAGATCTCAAGAAAAACGGCCAAGGAACTGGTGAACGCAATTAAATAAAGTTGGCGAAGAAACAAAACATTTACTGCATTCATTCGGCGGCTAATTTGCAAAGTGTCGTCCAGAAGGTGAGCTATTATTGGAGATAAGAAAATAAACAATTGTATTTCATATGTTTTGCACAATTGCAGCACCATTTTTTTCGTCTCTACATCAAATTGCATAATGGACCTTTTTTGTCCGCCTTTCCCGTGCCAGGAGATTTATACATTACTAGGATCGAAATGGTTCCGTTATTGACCACGAAAGGATGGAAATGGTTCCGTTATTGACCATCTTTGAGCAGACACCAAGAGATTTACGGAACCGGCCTCAATGTGACCAATCATCCACATAAAAATTACAATTCATCAATTTTGTGTGTACTACAGCAGTGATGACACAATCGCCTTTCTAAGTGTTTTTAGTCTATAACTATATTATGTTTAATTGTTATATTATTTTGTTTGTATTTAGATGCTTTGTTCTATTTTCAAAAACAGACTATTTCAACCGCATTTGACCCATGAACGTCCGCAAGAACTTTCTGATTTGAAGATATTTTAAACTTGACTTTCATGGCGATTCTTGGTCTCAGTTTTTGTGTTTATGTGTCGTTCACGTTGGATGGTTGTATCGACTGAAGGATCGTCTTTCGTCGATGGAGGAAGGCAGCCAGATTATTGATGGTGTTTGCGCCGTGTATGGTAGCATTATCATCAAAATCTTTCCTGGTTTTCAAATCAAACGTTTGCTGAGGATACCTATAAGCAGAATGTTCCAATGTTCTCCAAGCTGCTCAGGATTCATAAATTTTCCTCAAACTTGTTTACTAGGCTATGGAGGTTCGTGACTGGATTACGATTGAGAGCGACAAATTCAAAAAGAGAATCCACATAGTTTTGCTTCTAATGGTTCGTTTTCTGATAGTGATCACCTGTGATCACGCAGAACATTCAACGACACTAGTTAGTTGATGAGATTGATTGCAACTGATTGACTTAACTGTATTAAAAAGAAAAAGACGATATTAAAAAGCAGATATTAAAGAAAAATATATTAAGCTCGTTTAGTGGAATGTATTAAACCGTCTAAGACGAATTAATGGGAAATCCGCTATCACCGTTTTTGTGCGAACTGTTCATGGCGAATCTGGAGAACAACCTACAAGAACAAGGAATACTACCCCAGAAGTGGTGGAGATACGTCGACGACATTTTCAGCATCATCAACCGAAAGGATCTACCCAGGATTTTGGAAGCGATAAACAACGTGCATAAGGACATCAAATTTACCTTCGAAGAGGAAAAAGAAGGTAAACTACCTTTCTTGGATCTACTAGTCATCAGGGAAGCAAATACAACATTGAGCCTCGAAATCTACAGGAAGCCCACGAACACCATGAGAGTCATCCCATATACATCGAACCATTCGTACCAACATAAAATGGCAGCATTTCATCACATGATCCACAGGATGCAGACGATACCCCTGAGCGAAGAAGGAAAAACGAAGGAACTACAATACATCTTGGAAACAGCGAAGATCAACGGATACCAGGAGAGGACTATACGAGCGATCATCAACAAGAAGGAAAGGACCCTACGACGAAATGGACATACAACGCTGACACCGATAGAGGAGCCGCTGAAAAGAGTTTCGGTCCCATATGATAAACACATCACCAACCAGCTACGCCCTCGACTAAGGAAATTCGGCATCGATCTAGTATTCTCCAGTAGAAGCAACCAACTCAAGTCTCTATTGGGTTCAACGAAGGATAAAGTAGAAATGTTGAATAAGGCAGGCGTTTATAAGATAAGTTGTTCCCAATGTGAAAAAATCTATGTAGGCCAAACAAAAGATCATTAGATATAAGGTTCAAGGAACATATGGCGGAAGTGAGTAAGGCGAAAAAAGAAAACGATAAGGGATTACATTACGAATTTAGATCTAAGGTAGCAGAGCATGTGTATAAGGAAAATCACCCAATTACGGCATCAAATATTAAAATCTTAAGAAATGTCTCTTCCCATGGAAACTCGATGTAGCTGAGAGTTTGGAAATCCACCGACAGGTACAAACAGCGCTGTTGAATAAGGATCAGGGAAATGGCAGCTCTTGGCTCTTCAAGTTTCTACCTAAACAATAAAGTAATTTACTGTATAGGTAAATAAAGTAGGCAAATAAGATTAGATTAGGTACCTAGCGTAGTATAAACAGTGTAAGTTGCGATTGTTTTCTTCAAGTCGAGTCAAGTACAAGACACTGAAGACGACCACACAGTTGTGGTCGAAATACGTATCTGCAAAGATAACGAAAATTAACTGGTGGAATTAAATGGACAGTACTTAATTCGTCTTAGACGGTTCAGATATTAAAGTTTTTAAATATGATTCAAACAAATCGTGAAATTTCAGCAAATTTTCTTATGTACCTACTTTTAGAACGCTTAACTTTCGGTAAATGAACCAACGATGTAGTCCAAAAAAGTTGCGCTGCAGAATTGGTACTCGAACAGATAGTATCATTAAATGGTGTTCTATTGTGGCCAAAAAAACATTTTATGTTTTAATTGCTCTTCGAAGAGGTTCTATAGAGCTACTTCGTCTAGCAATTGACAAGAATTGAGCGTTTCTTTTTCGAGAAGAAATTCATGAAGGAATTCCTGGAAAAAATCCCAAAAAAATGCATTGACGGATTTCTTATTAAAATCATGTAGGAATTCCTAAAGATATACCAAGACGAATTTCCAGAGGAATTCCTTCAAGAATTCTTCTAGAACGTCTTCTGGGAATTCTTTCAAGAGTTCTTCGGGGAATTCCACCAGGGCTTCTTTCGGGAATTCCTTCAGGAATCCCTCCTCCTCCGTGAATTCTTTCCGGGTTCCTCCGAGAGTTCCATCGGGAATTCATCCTGGATTTCGTTCGGAAGTTCCTCCTAGAACTTTTTCGGGAATATCTCCGAGAAACCCTTCGATAATTCCTTCAAGTATTTCTTCAGGACTTTCTCCGGGTCTTTTGCTTGGAATTACTGCCAGAATTCCCTCAGGAACTTTGTCGATAATAATTCCAGAATTTCTTCTGGGAATTCTTCCGTGAATACGTTTGGAAATTCTTTCGAAAATTCCTCTAGAATTTCTTCAGAAAATCCGTTCGAGAATTCCTTGTGCAATTCTTACGGGAATCCTTCTAAGACTTCCTATGGAGTTTCCTCCATGGACTCCTTTGAGAATTTTCGGTTTGTGGAAGAGGGAGGAGTAAAGTTATTAGGAAGGGTGGGAGAAAATTCTCTAACACTTCCTCCACGACTTCCACTTGTACGTCCATTAGTATTCCCTCCGAGAATCCTTCCAGGAACTTCGCTGGGAGTTCCGCAAGGAACTTTACCGGGAATTCCTCCAGATTTTTTTTCCAGAAAATGCTTCGAGAACTCCTTCAGTAAATTATTAGTGAATCCCACCAGGCATTCTTCCGAAAGTTCTATTAGCAATTCATGTGGGACTTTTCCAGAAACTCCTCTGTGAATTCCTTGAGAATTTATTCCGGTAGTTCCTTGAGAAAATCCTCCAGAAATAGAACCATCAATTCCTCCAGAAACTCATGATAATACGAATGCAAAAATGGTAACCTGGCTTAGAAATCTCGCGGTTAATAACTGTGGAAGTGCTTAATGAACACTAAGCTGCGAGGCGGCTCTGTCCCAGTGTTGGGATGTAATGCCAATAAGACGAAGAAGAAGAAGAAGAGGTATTCTAAAAGAATTACTGGAATGAATTCTCAAGAAATTCACAGATGAGTTTCTGGAGAAAGTTCCACAGTCCCATGAAAGAATTCTTGGAGGAATTTCCGCAGGAATTACTAGAGGAATTTTCCTGGAGGAATTTCTGGAGGAGTTCCTAGAGGAATTTGCGGAGGATTTCCTGGAGAAACTTCTGGAGAAATTCCTGAAGGAATTTCTGGAGCAATTTCGGGGAAAATTTCTGGAGGAATACCTGGAAGAATTACCGGAGGAATTCCTGGAGGAATTTCCGGTGGAATTTCTGTAGGAATTTCCGGAGGAATTCCTGGAGGAATATCCGGATGAATTCCTGGAGAAGTTTCCGGAGGAATTTCCTGAGGAATTCCTGGAGAAATTTCCGGAGGAATTCCTGGAGAAATTTCCGGAAGAATTCCTGGAGGAATTTCCGGAGGAGTTTCTAGAGGAATTTGCGGATGAATTTCTGGAGGAATTCCTGGAGAAATCGCCGGAGGAATTCCTGGAGGAATTTCTTGGAGGAATTTCCGAAGTGATTTCCTGGAGGAATTTCCGGAGGAATTTCTGAACGAACTCCTGAAGTAATTTCCGGAGAAATTCCTGGATGAATTACCGGACGTATTGCCAAATGATTTATCGGAAGAATTTTTGAAGGGATTTCCGGAGGAATTCCCGAAGGAGTCTCCTTAGGAATTTCTCCAGGATGAACTTCTAAAGCAGCGGTTCTCAACCTTTTTCATAAGAGGTACCCCTTCCAACTTTTGCATACTTTGAGGGGTACCCCCCCCCCCCTTTTATGGTGTAAATGAAAATAAGTATAAATAAGGTATATGAAAAATGGACCTGAAAACTAACGGGATGTATAACTCTTCAAAAAGATGGTTGATATTTTCATTAGTACGTGAAATGATTTTTATTAGGTTTATACATTCCTACGGGACTTGTCTCCTATAAGTGAGCTTCTGCGCATCTTGAAAAGAGCCTTCCGAGATTCTTGAAGGGAGGCTTCCGAAAGGCGACTTTAAAGCCCTTGAAAGGGGGCTTCCGAGCTTCTTGATGGGAGCCTTCCGAAGAAAAAGGAGTCTCCCGAGCCTCTTGAAGGAGCCTTCCTAGCATCATGAAAGAAGCTTTCCGAGTCTTCTGAAGGCAGCCTTCCGATCTTTTCGAAGGGAGGCTTCCGACCCACCTAAATAGAAGCTTCTGTGCAAGGACGCCACGGAGCCTCTTCAAAGTAGGCTTCTGCGATTCTTGAAAAGAGGCTTCCGAGCCTATTGAAGGGAGGATTCTGAACCTCTTGATTTGAATCTTCCAACCCTAATAGCACACTTGTTCCATATGGGTTACTGCAACTCATATGTGACTAGATTTAGTCACAATGAAGTTGCTGCAACCATTTTTGTCTGACTTGTACTGCTCGAGAAGCCTTTGAAAGGCGGCTTCCGATGCTTTGAAAAGAAGGCTTCTGATCATCTTGAAAATACGCTTCTGAACCTTTTGAAAGGAAATTCCGAGCCTCTTGAAGGAAAGTTTCCAAAGCTTACGAGCCTCTTTAGAGGATCCTTCCGAGCATATTGAAAGGAGCCTTCCAAGCATTTTGGATGGAGCCTCCCGAACTTTTTGAAAGGAGCATCCCGAGCCCCTTGAAAGAGCATTCCGAGCCTCTTCAAAGGAGCCTCCCAAACCTCTTGAAAGGATGACTCCGAATCTCTTTAAAAGAGGACTCTCAGCCTCTTCAAATTAAGCTTCCGAACCTCTTGAAAAGAATCCCTAGAGTCTCTGGGAAGGTGGCTTTAAAAGAGGCTTCCGAGAATCGTAGAAGAATGCTTCCGATTCTCTTGCAACTAAGCAACTGAGCATTTCGGAAAAAAATCCTTCATGCCTCGTCGTACCTTCAAACTCAAGATTTTAGTTACAAAGCATATAAGTATAACCCAATATTTTGGTTTTTACGCAAGATTCGAAAATTTTCAAAATTTATTCAGTAGACGTTTTGTCCTTTTGATTTTTGTCGCACTTCCCTTCATACACTGTGCTGGTTGTGGAGGGCAGGATTCAATAAGTTTCGATTTACTGATAGCCATGCATATTATGTACAAGACAAAGTTTAAAAATAAAAATAAATTACCCAATTATTAAAACATTATCAGTAAGCTTTTAATGGAATTGTAATACATCCGCCATTACGCTTTGTTGTTCGAGGTACCCCTTGGTACCCCAGGGACCAGGACCAGTACATGTACCCCAGGTTGAGAACCGCTGTTCTAAAGGAACTATTGAAGGAACTCCTGGAGAAGCTTCTGTTAGAATTTCCGTAGAAATTCCTGGGGAAACTCCCGGAGCAATTACCGGAGGAATTCAAGGAGAAAGTACCGAAGGTAATCCTGGACGATTTCTCTGAGGAACTTCTGGTGAAATTCCTCAAGGAATTACTTGTTGAATTTTCGGTGGAATTCCAGGATGAATCATCTAATTTTTTTTTCGCGGTGGAGTTACTGGAGGAATTTCCAGACTGCATCATCTACTCCGACGACATTACAACAATTCTACCATTGTTAGAATAATTCGGTATCCCATCCAATAGTGTTTCTGAAGTAGATGGCTTCACTATTGACTTGACCATCGATTGGCACCTAGGAATCCGATCTGAACCAAAGCAGAGTGAGGTCATGTTAAGATCAATGACGCAATGTTCATCTAATTAAAATTAAATTAGAATCTTCCGGATGTAGGTACATACCTGTAAGCATATTCTTATTTTTTCATGAACATTTCGCCGAAAAACAAATTTTGTATCACGAATAGAACGATTCAAAGCAATACGAAGCAAACCTAACAAAACGTCATTATTACTTGCGGAATAATGCATCGGTGCATTGTTCCGCAAGGCAAATTGTCAGTCTGTGCTTTCTTCACTGCAATTGGCCTGCCACCATACCACCCTTTAGGATGATAGATCATAAGGTTCCGTTTCATCGTACAATATGTTGGACCCCCAAATGTACACATTTTAGAAACCGTTGAATTATTCCGGTCAAAGTCAAATATTCAATTTGCGCTGGTGGTTGCTCTGCGTCTGTATCGTAAAAAGTATCAAAAATCAATCGATATAACAGCGGTCACCAATGCCTGTTCCGGCACTGCGGGTTACTGTGATTTCATCTCAAAGCTCGTATGTTCATCCAATCAAAAACATATACCAATGACGTGATCTGTCAGGGCCAGGGTTTGCAAAAAACGCTCTCAATAGTAACGAACAACGATAAAAGAATGGCAAAAACTGTTCCGAATCATAACAAACCATGATAACAAATTTATCAAACTTGAATACAAATGCGAGAAAACAAAATCGGATACGCAGCAACCATACAGAAGTGTTGATTTTCGCTTGGTTTTCGCTCATTTTGTGTTGCGAACCGCACACTTGTGTAGAACAAGTTGAAATGCATCGTCAGAATCAGTGCTCCCCGCGTTTGGAGCTTTTTAAAATAAATTTTTCATGGAGTATAGCCTCCCGAATCAGTTCTTTATCATGGCAGCTTGCGAAAAAAGTCTCTCGCGGTATGCTACATATCGTATATGTATATATAAAGACGATAAGTAGCAGACTTTGTAATTCTCTTTCTCTTTTGGATTCAAACCCTGGTCAGGGCCTCTGCATTATGTTTTTACATTTCACGAAACTAGTCAAATTTTAAGAACATAGTTTTGATGCAATTATGTGAATTTTGAATTATGTGAGGTCTTAAAGGTCATACTGGTGCCATAAAATCCAAAAGGAGAGTTCCAATGACTTGCACAGTTTGCATCAGACCAAGTTAGGGTTTCGTTCGATTCTCCTTATTTAACTTATTTAACTAAGTATTAGAGATGATAAATACAAAAAGGCTCTTCTTCTAGACCTATCAAATATTCTACCAAACAATCGATAATGTTACAATACGAATTTTATCATCTATCTAGAAACAGCAATTCAGTGACCAGAAAACATTTCACTGTACATTTTTTTAAACCAGTTATTCTGAGCATGGATTAATATATTTGGGCACGCTATTGCGGGTCAGGTTGCGAAAGGCATCTCAAACTTTCTCTGATAACTTTTTGGCCTTTTGTTCATATCAAGGAAAGCGTTGGACATTCTTTCAAGTATGCTTCACTTGTGCACCCTCTCGAAATAAGCAATAAACATGTAGTAGGAGAAAAGACATCTTTACTGACCATTAGAGTCTGACTTTTTTCGGGAACCATAAAACCTGCCTTCAAGCAGTTTCTTCGTATACGACGGGGTTCACGCTCCTCGCCGTCAGTTGTTTATTTACGAGTAGTTGACCATCATCGTTAGGCGCGGTACAATTTCATTTCAGGCTGGGTGATCTCCGGCGGCGCACAGTGGGACCAATCCCAAAAAAGACGGTCATAAATGTTAGAAGTGAATAAAATGGTCTAGCAGGCCACATATTGTGATTTTTCATTGAATAGATGGTTCCTCTTCTCGGCATCAACAATCCGTAAGCTAAAGTCCAACTATCGCAGCGAGAGGTGGGGCACCAGTCGTCGCAAGCACGCTATTGTTCTCTAAGACAACGTGCTTGCACCAAGTGGTGTCCATCAAATATCAATGGCTGGCGCCGCCAATGTAGAGTTCTCTTTCTATGAGCATTTCCACAGGTATTTAATTACCGATTTCAGCCGCCTCATCGCAGTGCTAAAGAAAAAATTATTTTATTGTTAGAAATTGTAAACATATGGAATATGTTTTGTTTCGTCCTTAACCGAAGTAAACATGTAGAGGCGAAATTACTTGATATTCCGTATCATGTGAAAAACTCATGCTATTTTTACAGAGTAAGTTTGAAAAACTGAAAGTAAGGGATAAAATAAAATCCTCTCCCGAAATTATCCATTGCGACTAGACACAACATGACTTGATAGTTTATCCTTCTTTCATTATCAATATTTTCAAAATCTCAGAGCGCAAAAGCCTTAAGAACTAATGATCACGTGGGATTTCCTTAACAACAGTATGCGTGAGACAAGAATAAATTGTGCTGGGGGGCGTACACATATTACGTAAGCACTTATGGGGGAGAGGGGGGGGGGGTGGCTTCTGTCGTTTTCTTACGCACCTTGTAAATAAAATTTGTTTGAAAGAAATATTACATGAGGGAGGGGGAGTCGAAAACCCCAGAAAAAAATGCTCACGTAATAAGTGTACGACCCCTAGACAATTTTAAGCTGATGTCACACCATTGCATTGGGGCAAATGAGAAGTAGAAAGAGAAGTAAAAACAAATTGTGCGTTGCTGCACTTATCAAAATTGATTGGCAAGACCGAAAGGACCACCGTCAGTAAAACCGAAATAACTGAGCGGGCGGAGGGTGGCGGAACCTAATTTCTTCAGGATTGGATTCCTGACAAAAAAATGAAGCTACAGTGTGAATTTCATTG
This sequence comes from Armigeres subalbatus, assembly GCF_024139115.2. Taxonomy (NCBI): domain Eukaryota; kingdom Metazoa; phylum Arthropoda; class Insecta; order Diptera; family Culicidae; genus Armigeres; species Armigeres subalbatus. The sequence continues at coordinate 146,587,078 of NC_085141.1, forward strand.
ATGGGTACCGATGGGTACCTTTTTGAATTTTACAATGAATACAGCAAGAAGATAATACAATAATAATTTTATACATAATAAAGACCGAGTACTTTCTGCGCGATCAAAATTAATTCACGAACGTTTAAGCGTGGCTTCATTAGTTTTAAGGCTACACTTTGTAATGGTGCCAAATATAATAGGTTTGGGCGATGTATACGTTGTGGCCAACATAATGAACAGTAAGATAAATGTTACAAGATTTAACAGAATTAAAAATCGACAACATGCTCAATTTGTATAGACTGTAAAGGTAAGATCCACCGGAATAAAATGACTCAAAACTATGTTTAGATCATCGTCAAGTATTCTACTAACAACCCATGACTCAAGTTATCAATTTGGATCATTTTGAAAAAATGATTTTTGACCGTCTTTTTGAAGATTGGTCCGTCTGTGCGGCGTCGAGACACTTGTGCCAGCCAGGCGCTATTTAGATCTTCAATTACGGTTGGGAATAATTAAATTAAATTTACGCCGGCTACAAACGAAGAAGCAACACAAGTTGGTAGGTGACCAAAAAGAAATGCCTGGCGGATTTTCGGGATGAAACGGTGGATGGCAACAGGTTGGTGGGTTTTTATGAGTTTCTGTTTTTTTCGGTCGATCTTTTCGCAGGTTATACGTCAGTAATTGAGTCCAGGAGGTTAGACACTTGTAAGCGTTTAGGCTCGTGCCATGATGGGTTAACTGGACCTTTGTAAATCTGGTTGAGGGTGTGAGATTACTCTCCGCGTAAAACGTATGTGTAGTCGAAGTTGAGTAAATTGCGGTAGGGTAAAAAATCCAATAGTGGAGGAGCTAAGCACCTTCCAATGCTATTTGATCGATTGCACCAAATTTATACTTCATTTTGCTCACCTTGAGGGTGTATACGAAAGCTCTTTATTTTTTTCTTGCACGAAGAGTGTTTAAGATGTAACAAAATCAAGTTTTGCATCCTAAAAACGGTCCTCCAATTATTGGTGCTTTGTTCCAATAGTTGCGGTATTTTGTAGTTCATGTTCCTATAGTTGCGAATCTCATTCGTTTCATACGGGATTCGAAACTATTGGAACACTACCGCAACTATTAGTGCAAAGGTAAAACAAAAATAAGGTTTTTAGTAATACTTTACTGACGTTGAGGGAATTTGCAAGCCGTTTTCTTTTCTTTCGTGTTGTGACATGTCAACTAATTGACCGACAATGCGATAAATTCATATTTTCTCTAAAAACTATAGTACCGGAACTATAGGAACACCCACAACTATTGGATCGTTTACCCTAACGGCTTTTTTTAAATCTATCAAATGAATTGAGAATTATGTTTAGAATTTTTCAGTGCAATATTTTCACTTAGCAGAAGAAGAGTTAGAACTAATCCATTCAATTTCACCGCTTGCTTGTAACTTTCAGATATGTATACGACCTCGAACGTAAGGCCATTTTTGCTATTCTCGATCATAATACCTGTTTTACAGTTCGTTTTTGAGTGATAAATCGGCCTAGTATTTCGTATCAACGAAATTGGTGCTTTAAAATCACTCCTGACGGAATCCAAGTTTCAAAGTGCTCGTGTTTCCGGGGGCACACCACTCGATACGGAGGCGGTGCACAACTGTCATTTTTGTTGATTTAGCTTTGCTGCGTCGCAGCATGCGTGAAAAAGTAAAACTGACAGTTGTACGTTGCTTCCATATCGAGTGGTGTGCCCCCGAAAACGCGAGCACTTTGAAACTTGGATTCCGTCAGGAGTGACCTTAATGACCATTATACCAGTCGAATGAGTTGCATAATAGCTATTGTTCTAATGCTTGTTTTCAATTATGGCACCCAAATGAGTGCTATAATGATTTTATGTATCTCATTTGAGATAGCATGGAAAAGTAGGTCGTTTTATCACTCAGAGACGAACTATAAAACAGGTATTATGATCGGGAATTGCAAAAATACAACCATTATAACACTCATTTAGGTGCTATAACAAAAACCAACATCAGAAAAGTAGTTACATGACTAGATTTTGCTGAATTAACTTGTGAAAGTATTTAAATAGTATATTCTCTGCATCGCGTAAGGTACACCGGGCAAGTTGAAATGCGGGGTAAGTTGAAACGGAAGCTGTAATTCAGATATGAAATGACCAAATGCTCTGATAATTTTTTTCAACAAACTACTCGCCTAAACGCACCTTTTGACTGCCATTCCCGAAAAATTGCAGCTTTCAAAAGCAATCCATGCCATTGTCTATTTTTCACCCTTTGCAAAATCCAAACCAACTAGGGATACGGCAGGTATTTCCGTCCATCGTCATAGGGGCTAAAACCAACGAAAGCAACTTACATTTGCTAGAACTCCACTATAGCAGAACGTTTCTCCTGAGCTTACGATTAGGTACGTATGAGTTTTACAAAAAAAAGCGTCTCTTTTATTGGTTTTCGAGACTATGACGAACAGACGAAAATACCTGCCGTGACCCTATTTGGCACGTCAATGAAACAGGTCTCAAAACGATGTTTGGAAGAGTTTTTTCATCAAATTTTCACTGTAGGTGATCAATCAATGTTGAATAAGCATAATGATTATGAAAAATCGATGAAAGACCCGTTTTAATTTTTGTATTTTTGGTTGTTTGATATTGCTCTGCATGTTCAACTCATCGGGGCAAATAGAAATGCGTGGTGCGGGGAAAGTTGAAACAACGATTCAAAAAGTCACCCTCGCAATTAAAAGTTTTTTTTCAGAATTCAACATAGACCGTAAATCCATACATTCGAAAAACATAAATTTATATAAACATGCAAACGTCTGAGCAAAAATTTAATAAATTTCCGCCCATTCCACCATGAATGCAACCCTCCTATAATCTCCACTAGAATGAAAAGGGCAGGGAATCAATTTTTCTGAAATGCGCTTGCGAAACAAGCGACAAAAGAAAACCAACGACAAAGCTCTGAAAATACGCTTGTGACTTTGTTGTATACTGCCCTTATTCGCATAAGAGTCCCATGTCATTTTCGCCGACTTGAGTAATTTGCCGTAAATATCAAGATGAGACAACAAAAGTGGAAATTGTTTTCAACTTTCTAGAACAAAGCCTTCTTTTTTCTTAAACAAGCGACAATTTTAGGCTAATTTATGAAAGAAAATCAAAATCGTCAAAAACATACATGGGACTCTTATGCGAATCCTAGCAGTATTATAATCACCTTTACAACCTCGTGCTTCTTGAGTCTTAATGAGTACATACGTTTTGTTGGCAAAATTATCTTACGTCTGAATATAACGCAGTGTTTCAACTTGCTCCGATTCACAGGGCAAGTTGAAACGATGCAGATAAAAAAATAATTTAAATATAAAAAATATTTATAAAAAAGTTTGTTAAGGTTGCTTATTTTTTATTTTTTATGTTTAATATTTGGCCCGAGCTAGCAAACACCGCAAACGGATTTAAAATATATCAAAGGGTGATTTATTTATAGCACTTCGAATTTCAACTTTGAAAAAACCGTTTCAACTTGCCCGGTGTACCTTAATAAATGTATAAATTTGATGAACATGACTCCAATTTTTTTCAAAAGCTTGTTCATTTCAACGCTTGTCCAGCTATGCAATGTGCCATCATATTTAAAGTCCATTTTTCGTCATTGCAAAAAATAGCTCGGCAAGTCTCGTTGGATAAACGATCAACTCGTGCTGAAAAAATCATACTATTTTAGTGTCTTGTTCTTAGTTTAAAAAAACAATCACGATTAATACGTTGTACATACTCCAAGACTTGGTATCCAGTATTCCACGAGCGGTGATGGTCGCCAAGTGTTATGGGTTTAGCTTCTGATTTGATGTTTGTGGAAATTAAAAGCACCTAGGAGAGATCAGTCCATAGTGCACCCATTACGCTTTACGCCAATATAAACAAGAATACCGAACCATTGCAACGTGTGGATGCAAAATTTACAAAACCAGCTAGATTTATCAATAATCTCCTATTCCAAAAATAATAAGGTTTTCATAACTTTCTAACGCATTAAAAAAAGGCTTTAAAAACGGTCATAGGGTGGTGTAAAATGACTCAACGTAAAATAATGGTGATCGCATGGTGTTTGTTTATTCTTAATGGATTGAACGACAGAATGGAAGAATTACAAATCATTTGATTTGAGTGAATGTGGAGGCGCAATTTTTCTATTGCAGTTCAATACTGAATAACTAATATTAAATTGTAATGGTGATATTCGTTAATAAATGTCCTACAACAGATTATATAAGTAATTTTATGAGTGAGGCCAAACGACCCTTTCGGCCAAATTACCCTTTCGGCCAAATGAACCTTTCGGCCAAACGACCCTTTCAACCAAATTACCCATTCGACCAAACGACCCTTTCGGCCAAATAACCCGTTCGGCCAAATGACACTTTCTGCCAAAGGACTTTTTCGGCCAAATGATCCTTTCGGCCAAATGACACTTTCGGCCAAATGATACTGTCGGCCAAACTACCCTTTCGGCCAAATGACCCATTCGGTCTAATGACCCTTTCGGCCAAATGACTTTCGGCCTAGTGGCATTCTGTCAAATAGCTTTCGGCCGAATGGGTTTTGGCCAAATGACCCTTCCCCAAAATCAGCCACTGCCAATAATTCGTTCTACCTACTTAAAATAGTGTCTCAACAGATGCCGATCAAAAATTCTAATTGTTTTTCGGTCAAAATTACCTTTTTTGTTTGGGAAAACCAAAAAATATGTTCATCCGGCATTTAAAAGAACAACTCATATTTTTTATTATGTCATAAAAATGGAGATAAGTTATGTTTTTATCTCAGGTTTAACTAATTTTGCTAAAACCATTTTTTTTTTCAAATAAGTTGATATAACTTGGCAACGGAAAAAGATACAGACTATATTCTTATGGAGAACCACGCGCCTTGAAAAGCCTCAAAAGTGTTCAGAAGGTGACATAAAACATCTACAGCTTTAACACTTTGTATTCATTTTATTCGGGCCCTCCTCAGCCGTGCGGTAAGACGTACGGCTACAAAGCAAGACCATGCTGAGGGTGGCTGGGTTCGATTCCCGGTACTGGTCTAGACAATTTTCGGTTTGGAAATTGTCTCGACTTCCCTGGGCATAACAGTATCATCGTGTTAGCCTCATGATGTACGGATGCAAAAATGGTAGCTTGGCTTAGAAACCTCGCAGTTAATAACTGTGGAAGTGCTTAATGAACACTATGCTGCGAGGCGGCACTGTCCTAGTGTGGGGATGTAATGCCAATAAGAAGAAGAAGAAGATTCATTTTATTATCACCGTATTGCAAGATTTACGAGAAAAGATGCATTTTCTGCAAAAACTATACTTCGGAGAAAAAAAAATGTGCTGCAAAGTTGTTCTGGATACTTAGGCCCTACGATGTTTTCGAAAAATAGAGTGATATCAATTTATTTTAAAATAATATGACAGTAGTCAAATTGGTAAAAATTGAGATTATAAAATAAATAGGGGAACGGTTCGCCACTTCATCTCATAGCTCCTATTTCCATCCCATCAAAAACAAAGAACTGGAAAGGAATTTGGTTTGTTTATTATTTTTGTGATTTTTTTCAGCAGTGAGCACGCATGTTGACAAAAAGAAACAACGAATTTGATGCCGTATTTCTTTGTTTAGCGATGAGATTGATATATGTACAGTGAGATTGAGATCGGAACAGTTCCCCTATCTCCAATTTGTAGATATAATAAAAACCTAGAATTATCCACCTTGTGATGACGATCCCTTTCTCGATTCAGTCTTTCAGTTTCGTCTTTTTCATGTATTTATTTATTAGGCTCATTTGTTTAATGAAAAACTCCACGGAGCCGATATGCGTGATAAATTTAATATTCTAGAAAATCATTCGTCCTAATTAATAATTGGTTCTACGAGTACACTTTTTCTTACGGCGTGAACCTGAAGCAGATCCTGAACCAGACCGTGAAGCCGCAAATTGAGCTCGCCGCTGATTGGCATGTGGGCTTGATATGGCCTCCAGAATAGTTTTGGCTTCCTCCAGTTTCTCCAAATTTTCTTTACGTTTCTGCTCAGCTTTCGCTTCATTATCGAATGATGACACATCTTCTGCTTCCAATTGCTCAATGATTTCCTCTTCAACGCTTTCAATTAAATCTTCCGTTGTATTCAGCGGCTCTTTTGTGTCCAAACGCTCCGCATAAAACACATTTATCCTTGAGATCATTATAATATGCTCTTTCTTTCCGAATCCGATTACCAACATCGATCATAGGTGGAATGTATGTTTCTACATCCAAGAACCCACCACGGACACACGTATACATATGACCGAGGTCTGACTCCGCTGAAAATTTTTCGCGAAGTGCACGTTACGCTTTTCCATTTTGCATAACTCCAATGACAAGGTGAAATAGCTTAGTTCCGAACGCAAATCGAAAACATGGACATTAGGGTGGCTCAAAAACACTTTTTCAAATTTTTTGATGGGCCGCCCTTTTATTCGGCTCTATTTGATGCCCTGATGCTCTGGACAAAAATTCAGCCAAATCGGACAACGTTTGGGCAGTGCTAAACTCGTTGGAAGTTTATATGGAAAAATTTATGCAGAAACATCCAAAAACAGTGATTTGCAGTTGGACGGCACAATTTACGATCAAGAACCATGATACTCATTCAGTTCTTGTAAAATAAAATACAGAATGTTATGCTGAAAACCGCGAGAAGATTAAAGTTTATTACGCAAAGATATTAGCATTTCACTGGAGTGTTGTAGGGGTGAATTTATTTCTTTTCAAAGGTAAAAGAAACGAAATTTGATCAAACCCCACTGCAGAGAAATGCTAATAACTTAGCCGGCCAAACTCTAATCTTCTCGCGGTTTTCTGCATAACATTCTGTATTAAATTCTCCAAGATCTGAATGAGTATCATAGTTCTTCATCGTAAGTTGTGTAGTCCAGCTGCAATTTACTGTTTTTGGATGTTTCTGCATACATTTTTCCATATAAACTTCCAACGAGTTTAGCACTGCCCAAGCGTTGACCGATTTGGCTGAAATTTTGTCTAGAGCATCAGGGCATCAAATAGAATCGAATAAGAGGGCGGCCCATCAAAAAAAATGAACAAAGTTTTACCCATACTAATTTGAGCCACCCTAATGGACATACTGTATGTTTGTTCCTATGACGCACGTGTATACTTCCACCGCTTTTCCATTTGTGTATGCGAATTTTCCTGGATCGGCGTTTTTCTCAACGCTTCCCTCATCGCTTCCGGCGTAGGAAACTTCACGAACAGCGATCGGTCCATGGCCGTTCTGTACGCCGATTACATTAAGCGTACTTCCATATCCAACTGCTTCACAAAATCAGCAATCTCCACCCAAGACGGTCGAGGACTACCCGTTGGAAATCGAAGCTGAACGGTATTAACGATATCACTTATTTCGATTATTAAATGCTGCTTCAAATGACGAAAAAACACTCACCGTTTGGCTAACGTTAACGACCGCGAAACAAAGCAAATGTAATAATATTACTACTGAACGGCACACACTGAGCTGTCGGTTAAAATTTTGTTTAACAGAATAAAATCAGTAAAAACCCAGAGTAATCCATCTAGCGCAGCGGTGACGATGCCTTTCTAGATTCAATCCCTTGGTTTTGCCTTAGTGTGAAACACATCATAAATAATTGCCTACATTACGGCTCTTGCAAACACTGTTTAGCGAATCAACCAACCAAGCTTATATGATTCAACAAACGATATTCTTTATAACTTTTGAACGCAATGACTGATGAGCACACATACACACATACACAGTACGCACCGCAATTATAACTTTTAATCGGCAAAAGATATTGAGCATATATACAAGAGAAAATGCATTTACGCACGACCCTGCACACATGCTTAGTAGTTGCCAAGCTACCACACGGGAGTGTACTGGCCTGTAGGGCTCGACCAGCAGTTACAGGCAATACCGATTAAACTTACCTTGGGCTCCGCCATGATTTCCCCCAGGAATTGCCTTCCAGCATTACTTCTGCGGGGTAATCAACACCGTATCATTTACCTCATTGGTCAGAATGCTCGGAACAGTAGGTGCAGTTGACTTACATAAACGTCAAATCTGAAACTACCCACTGGCACCGCTATTACCGCTCGCGGAAAACTCGATAAAACTAAATTGTTTGGATGTTGACACGAACAAGGTCATATAGAAACTGTTCATCAGCCAATGTTTACTTTTATAATGCAAGCTAGGTGGCCTCACAAATTGATCTAGCATGCTGAGATCTATCGACAATGCAGTCAAAACCCGATATCAACAGAAATTCAAGAGCGTTAATGAAGGTGAATGCAAAGACGGACACATTACGGAAGGGCGCAGACGGCCCGGTCAGATTTATCGGTTAAAGCTCTCCCTGAAATAGTAAATTAATATTTATCAATAATAGAAGTATTTTTAATTATTTCGCTGAACTCACTGTAATCATTAATGACAATCGAAAAAATGCTTTTCTCAAGAGAAATACAGGCCAACTCCGAATGGCATTCTGACAAATTGTCCAATAGTTTATTTTCTTGCTTTTCGAAGACTCCAATATCTCCCAAGCGACTTCCAAATTGCCTTAGCATTTTTCTTCCCTATCCTCTTCACTGTCATCCTTCTGATGATGTACTTCGTTGACCGTTGAAGGTTATTATTATTATTAAAATCTTTATTAAAGAGGTTTTTAGCCCAAGGCTAGTTCACCTCCGAAGACCGTTGAAGGTCCAGGTTGTGGCTCTCCAACCGTCTTCGATTGTGATCCTTCCGTTGCGTTCTGCCTTTTTCGTTTTATCTGATTCATACGAGAATACGAGTTGGTAAAAAAATGATACTGTTGTAAATGGATGTGTGCGCTATTGAGTGTATTAAATAAAGAAAAAAATGAATGAATTGAGATTGAAAAAATGCACTTACCGTCGTGCGGGGCTTCTTTTACCTACAGGGACTACGTTGGATTTTTAATTTTCTGGAAAAATTAAACGAAATAAATACAAATTTGAAACAGAAAGTTTCCATTCAACTATCAAAAATACACCTGAATGGTGATAATGGAAAATTTGATAGTAGTTTACGTTATAATTCTTGTTTCAAAATGTCCAAAGTAGTCCCCGACTTTTATAACTTGGAGAAATCCTACAGGAGACTGATACGCTACTTACTTAACGAGAGACGACCAACTTAGCGACACCCTCATACGGATTTGGATACTCAATTGCGTGATACTTGAATGATAACAGAAACAAACGCGAAAAGTAAACGGCGCCATTGGAAATAAACAAGAGCACTGGCTTAAAACGACGACATTGTAAATAACATCGATATAAAACGAATACAGGAACATTTTTCAAACAGGCGTAGCTGTATTTGACCTTGAAATTTGAAACGACTGATACACACATTATCGCCAGAATGATTATCTTAAATGAGCACATTTTCACTGAAACTTTGTTTGAAAATAAAAACTTCAGTCATAGTTTTTTTTTACATTTGAGAAAAGACGTAGGGTAAATGACCCAATAGTGGAGGAGGCAGAGAATAAATTACAGTATTTCAGTGATATTTTACCGATTTTTTAGTAAATCCAAAACAGATTTCAACTCTTTCACTTAATGACAGGTCAACTAATTGATAAACAATGTGGGTTGCTGCGTTATTAGCGTATATTTGATAAAAACTACACTACCGCAACTATAGGAACACCCACGACTATCGGATAAATTACCCTATTTGTGAAAATCTGTGTCTTCTCGCACTACGACATTTGCACATATGCCTTGTAAGAAATCCATAGATTACGTAACACTTAGAGGTGCGAGCCGGGTTGCTTGCAGTGTGACAATCCATATAAAATTTCCAGATGCGCATACAAAAAGTAAGACATAGGGGAGAAGGAGGTTAAAATTTGACAATTTTGGCGTTACGAAATTTATGAATCTTGGATTGTTTATCTCCACATGCTGTAAAAAAATGAAAACAGACGAAAAAGTGATTTCCAGAAACATATCAATTCAACATTGATTGATAGTTTAATTATTAAATAAAACCGAATAAATGGCTATTTGTAAGTTCATGATGATTATTGTTTTTATTTTGTATTTTTAAATATGAATAATATGAACATCATATTACTTAATCTTGGTCAAACACTATACCGAGTCATTCAGCACCGCACTACCGAACGACACAGTCAATTTTAACACGGTTACGTCCAATTTACTACCAGTCGGTAATTTAATCTTTTGCTGAGATTTTTACTAAGCTTTCAGCTGTTGGATTCTCGGTAATTTATTTTGCCGGCCTCGGTGAAAAAAATGTGTACTCTCACTGTTCAGCATATTTTGTTGGACACATTAGTTGGTCAAAATAGTTTGAATTAAAAGCACAATCGCCACTATAAAAATCAATGTCAGAATCAATTACGCCCATTTGGAATGGGAGTGCAAGTGGATGGCAGATTTTATTACAGTTCTGCATACGTACCTTGTATTGAAATCTTACAATTTTGTATTATTTGAATTCCGTATATATATAAAACTGCCAGGATAAATCTCAACTCACAACAAATGATTGATTCAAACAGTAGTAGAATAGAACACTGCTCGTCAATGTTTGATAATTAGTAATTAATATTAGTTACAATATGGGACGTTATACTGTTTTGAAAAAAGTACGAGATTTGTGCTTTCTTCAACTTACCAATGAAGTGCCTCCGTCTATGTGAATAGATGATGTCAATGGTAGTTGTAAAAATACGAATCTGTGACAAAAGGTCGAAGGCCAAAAGGTCTAAGCTCAAGAGGTCGAAAGGACAAAAGTTCAAAAGGACTAAAGGTCGAAGGGACAAAAGGTCGAAAGGACAAAAGATCGAAGGGACAAAAGGTCGAAAGGAAAAAAGATCGAAAGGACAAAAGGTCAAAGGAAAAGAAGGTTGAAAAAATAACTAGATCAAAAAGTCGAAAGGACGTGAGATCTAATTTAGAATTAATATTTAACCAGATTCAAACAAACATTGAACTTTATATTATTGAAAAAATGTAAATAAAACCCAGCAACATTTTGATGTTCGCCGTTCGTCAGGTATTGTAGAAATGCCGCGAATACAACGTGCCCACACATCATCTATTTATCGACTTCAAAGCCGCATATGATACAATCGATCGGGACCAGCTATGGCAGCTAATGCACGAAAACGAATTTGCGGATAAACTGATACGGTTGATCAAAGCGACGATAGATCGGGTGATGTGCATAGTACGAGTTTCATGCGCATTCTCGAGTCCCATCGAAACGCACATAGGGTAACGACAAGGTGATAGCCTCTCGTGTCTGCTATTCAACATCGCTTCGGAGGGAGTAATACGAAGAGCAGGGATTGACACGAGTGGTACGTTTTTCACGAAGTCCGCCCAGTTATTTGGTTTCGCTGACGACATTGATATTATTTGCTAAGTGAAAAAGTTTGTAGTTTTGAGTTTATAATAGACTTTCAACTTAGTTATTCACTCCCACAGTTCGTAATTGAAAACTATGTACCCGACTAACAACATCCGCGCTTAGTAGCAAAACTGTACCATAGGACGTCAATTTACCGAATTTTCCTGATTGTCATATTTCTCTAGTGACTTGTAATGTTAGTTGTATAATAGATCTCCCGAACAAGACAACGAAACACTTACCGTCTTCTTGGTATCTTCAACCACCTCAACATTCTCCAAAATGTCTTGCTTGTTTTCTTCTAGATCCTTGATAGCAGCCTTGGTTTCATCAGTTTGTCTCTTGTCCTTTTCCTGTTGAACGACTCAATTTATTTAACCACAAGCGATGATGGAATCCCCAAACTCGCTCTGCATCAGATGCCATAAGCCGATCTTATTGTTTATTTCGGCAGATTCCGCCGGTCAGATTTACCGGTTTTGTCGTGTATGGCTAAAGCTCTCTCTGAAATAGTGAATTAATATTTATGAAGAATAGAAATATTTTTAATGATTTCGCTTAACTCAGTGTTATATATTTCCCAATATTTCCGAAGCGACTTCCAAATTGCCTTCGTATTTTTTGTTTTTGTTTTTGTATTTCTTTCCGATACAATCGCCAATGTATTCAGAAGAGTGACATTTGGTGCACGCTCATAACCTCCTAATTGTTCTGTCATCAAAATAATTGTGAGGAGTCTAAACCTTTAAATGCCTTCCTCGATTTAATCGTTTGATTTCGCCTTAGTGTTATACAGAAGTTACACAAAAAGAGATAGATACAGTTTTGTCGAATTTCATATTAGTATAACTTTGTATAGAATAATTCTATTTTGGTAAAACTTGGACCATCGGACGCATAAACTCTTCTAGTTTTATGTCCTTATTCTAAATCTTAGATCAGTCCACGGGCACCGGAGATGTTCCGGAGTTTTCCGAAGGTATGTTGATACTCAAACATTTGGTCAAGGTCAACCAAGGGTGACCATATATCTGAGTATTAACATACCTTTGGAAAACACAAAATATATCCGGTGCCGGTAGACTGATCTGAGATTTAAAATGAGGACAGAAAATTAGAAAAGTTTCTGCGTCCGATGATTCCGGTTTTACCAAAATTGAATTATTTTATGCAAAGTTACACTAATATGAAATTTGCCAAAATCTTGCCTATCTCAACCCTTTTGCCCAACCCCTGCACATATAAAACAATATTGCCTACCTTACGGCTTTCAGAAAAACTTTGTTGCGAATCATACAATTTACACCGTTTTCTTCATATCTCGCGTAACATGTGATTACGGCTTATATACCAAACCAATGATTTCTTGATTTTCTAGCATAAACGATTGCTAGGTAAAACTCCTTTTTTGATATCTATTAAGAAACACATTTATGGCTATTTAGAGTAAACGTCTCATGAACCATTTGCACCATAGTGGTTTTTAAGTCCTTTGTTTGGTGCCTTTAACTACCATGCGGAGTGTTGCTTTGGTTTTTAAGCCGTTCACTTTATATATGTAGTTTATTTAGAAAATCTAACATCAAGTTATTTAAAATGTATATTCTTACTAGGTTTTCAATATACAGCATAGCAGAACTGCTCTGGCTGACATATCTAAACAAATCCGATGGTATTACTACCTTTGAGCAAACGGCTTAAAACCAGACGTGTTACCAGTAATGTGAGTAGGGTAAAACGTCCTATCGTTGTAATATGTCCTAATGTTGCGGTAGTGTCAAAATAGTCCATTCTGGATATAATAGAATTAAAAACAATTGGGGATACGCTAAAACTCTTCGAATTAACGACTAGAACAGCTTTTATTTGACGAAATTCCATTCAAAATTATGAAAAATTAACATTTTTCATTAAAAATTTGAATCCTTTGAGCCTGTTATTGCGGTAGTGCTAAGGTCCTATTGTTGTGGTATCGATCTCCATAAGAATTACATGCAATACCGCAACAATAGGACTGACCTTGAGCAAATGCCGCAACGATAGGCAACTACTTCCTATTATTGTGGTAGTATGTTTTTATTGTGATAAAAACAAAACAACATAAGTTTAGCACAATTGACGTAATATTTACGAAACTATAGTTAACGAGCAACCTATTCGACTACTGTAATGTGGAAAAAGACCAACAGGTAATTTTTAAAGGATTTTTGAAATCAATTTTGTTTTGACACGGTGCTTAACCTCTCCATAATAGGTCGTTTTACCCTAAACGGCACGATTTTTGTTTTTTTTTATCGAAATTTGGTGGATTTCGAATGGTTTTTCAATTAATCTAAATTTGCTATTATAATATAACCATTTACATATAGAATTGACATATTTTTGGCAATGAAATGAGTTTCTACTTCAATAGAGTCATAGTCATAGAAAACTTGAACCTCCGGAACCTCGGTTCAGCATTGTTTCAATTAATCGATTATCGAGAAATCGAATATTTTTTTCATGGCATTCGATTGATACGAAATCAACATCAACTAATCGATCGATCGAAAAAACGATTATTTTTTAAATATTCGAATGTTTTAAAGTAAAATTTTATTTAACTCTGCATTAATTTTTATTCTTTACTAGCAGACCCGACGAACTTTGTTTCGCCTAAAATTGATTTATTCTCTGATTAGTTCTCGAGTTATGCAGAAATTTATACTTCATTTATATGGGAGCCCCCTTTTCAAAGAGGGGAGGGGTCTCAAACCATCTTAAGAACTTTCTCCGTCCCCGAAAACCTCTGCATACAAATTTTCATGCCGATCGGTTTAGTAGTTTCCGAGTCTATAAGGTTTAGACAGACAGAAATTCATTCTTATGTATATAGATATGTATATAGATATTCAGTTTACTATGATGGTTCCCTATCATTATTACAGATGAATTTTGCACAAGATTTCATAGTATCAAATGTCTAAATGAAACCTTCAACATGTGAACAAGTTCATCATCATTAACATTTTGAAAGCTGATCCGAAAAAACAAACTTAAAATTAAGAAGTTTAATGCACACCGTGTTCGCAGTTATCGCCAATTATAAAACAAATTATCCGTTTTTCTTAGAACTTGATTGGAAATGTAATCCTTAATAATTAGAAACACTGCAAAACAAATTATTTTTAATAAAAATTGTTAGCAGGAATAGAAAAGATATGTTAGGAAGGGCATGTTGCAAAAAATAGAGCAACCTTGCAAAAATGGTTTTCGCTTGCGAGTTAGGTGGGCGGACCCAGTTCAAGGCGGCTTGTCGTTTTTGGAGTGCAGCCGAGGTTGGTCCGCGAAACGAGTATTGAGTCACAGTTATCAATTCAGATGTAGACCAATAAATGAATGAATACAATAAGGAATTAAATAGGTAATTTTTTTCAATATTTGTTGCATTAATCGAAATAAACTAATCGATTTGTTCGATTATTGACAAGAAGACAATCGATTTAAAATCACCCGATTATTGATCTTGTTAATCGATTAATCGATTTAATCGATCGATATTCGGACATCTCTGAGAATCTCAATTCTGTTTTCACGTTTTTATTGATTGCTTTCTTTTTCCTCGTTCTTCCTTCTCTAATTGTAGAAAATGCATATGAGCTGAAACCGTTATTTAACTACTTTACGGTGACAAAGACGAGCCACCTCAAGAGCTTTCATTTTTCAAAAACACTATAATTTTTCACGTTCCTGCACTCATGTTTTATGTAAATGATATCCAATTAAACTTTTCCGGATTTTTTATTCCCAATTCCTTTGTTTGCAGTGTGTATTGAATGGGGCGATCCATGAGAGTTGCTCTTTGCAATTTTAGTGAACTGCCCATAGTTTACAAAAAAAAAAGCTTCAAACCATTTGTTTTCATGTTCTCATAACCAACGATTACAGTATTATTAACTCTCAACATAATCGAACATGACTTAATAAATAACGCTGGAAGCTTCCAGCAAACATAGACCAACTAACGCGAGCCAAAAAAGCCTAATTCCAGATCGAAATAACGAACAAAAAATCCAGGTGCACACTACGAGGAAAAAAACCATCGCGGTATTCTTGGGAAAAAATAACTACCCCACTTCGACACGGTGCCAACTTCGGCGCTTCGGTGATGAGCAATGCAAGCGCGACATACTGTCAGGCATCGCTTTTTATGCATACGATATTAGTTTTTTCTCGCTTCTTGTCTTAAAATCGAAGCAAGAAAAAAACGCGTGCAGCCCCGGCTGGATGCGCGCGCGAGGGTAACCTTTCCAAAAAGGGTTGCTTCCGAGCGAGGGACAAAGAATGAATTTCAGTTTTCATTTGTTCCAGATGAAAAAAAAAATGCCGAAAAAAACTTGATTTATTAAAATAAAAAAATGTTTCATAAACATTTGAATACGGTTCATGTTTTTTTCCTAGCTGGGTTGCACAAAAACTCCTCGTTCTATTAACGTTTTGTAACTGTTAATATTTGAGTGAAAATCCAGCGCGAAAAAAAAAATGGTTCCTGCCAGGAGCAACAACAATCGCGATAATCAAACTCTTATTATATGAGCACGCGGGAAGGCATCGGAAATCCTGTTTTGCTTTCCACGCTTGACTGCGCCAGCATCAGCAGTCAGTCAAACTGGAGAGTGGGAAAATCCTATCGAGTCATTTTTTTTCCTGCATCCATTCCTGAGGTGACGTACGGTAGGACGATATTGTAATGCCGCTGAGTTATACTTTCCGTAGATGTTTTTTTTTCATCCATTAATATAAAATTGGAATTTGATAGCCACGTGATTCACTTTGATACATTTTTTCCCGGTTTTGGAAGTCCAGCATCAGTTAATGTTTGTGTTTTGTGTGGATATTAAGTATGTAAGATTAAAATGTTAACATAAGTAATCATACAGGGGTCCTCCATGGCCAATCCCCGGGCAAATTTTCAATAGGAAACAACAAACAGAATGGAATGTTCCCTGACCACTGGAAAAAATCTCATGTCTTCCCTGTTTTTAAAAATGTCAATGGTCTTCGAGAGGACATAGAAAATATAAAAAACGAGCAATGGGTAATGTTTTCAACATAACCGCGAGTAGACGTAGGACTAGTATAAACATAGCGTATTTACAAAAGATATTTTAGTTACTAGATAAAGATTGTCGCTTCGGTTCCCTTTGTTCTGCTGTCCGAAACATGTGTGGTACATACCTGTCAAATCGTATGGATTTTCCTTCTTTGACATTTAGCTCCCCTATCCTCGCCAGCAATAGATGTTCCGGACAGCGACGACAGCGACAATCTTTATCTAGTAACTAAAATATCTTTTGTATTTACATTTAACTTCTAACTTTTGGATCTATGGAGTTTGATTATAGTATTGATATTGGAAACGACAACTTCCATGCTGTGTGGAATTATTAGCAATTTGTGTATTCAAAACTTCTGGAAATAAAACTAATAATTAAATACATAATTAGAAGTGCTTTGTTTCTAATTTTTAAGCCCTTATTTACTCAAGCAAACAATAAGAAACAAGTCAAGGAGCAGTACCCTACTGAAATAGAGGAGGTACTGCTAACACATCAACGAAAATTTATTTAATGTTTTGATTCCAAACTCTGAGTCTACGTCAAATTTAATAATACAATTTCTCAGAATATGGAAAACAAAGAATAAGATAAAGTTTATTTAAATATTCTCCTGGAAATTATTTCTTGCGGACTTTTTTTAAAAAATTTACATGTAATGCAGCGAATTTTTCTAATCACTATTGCTGATTGTGCATCTTTAATTGCTAATGCCTTCTGCAAATAAATGAAAGTAATTATTTTATTCAAATTTTTATTTTCATCAGTGCAGTTGATTTTTGTTGGCTGGGGAATCAGAACTGTTATAGTACAACCATGTTTTAATGTAGGTGTCGTTTAGTACCAACCACAACTTAACATATGGTCGGTCATATGACATGACTCGTACCCATCCCGGGATCATGTGGATTATGAAACCAATCACTTTTCGTGAATGAGCAGACCAAATCTCTCTAATTTTCTTCTTTTCCATCTATCATCGCTGCCTCAGCCATCATCGGCCTCCAGCCGTGAACTCCGAGCGATGCGATGGGCGATTGCATCCATCGCAACCGACACCACTGCATCCGACCATCATCAAGCACAGAATGACAAAAAAATGCGCCCACTTCTTTCATGCATATTCGAAGACCCACCGGCAGTTCTACCGCTGGTGACTGCATGCTGTCGCTGTGTAGGTAAACAGCAAACGAACGAACGAAACAATAAATGCGCGTGCTAAACGCACGTCAGTACGCGCTGCTGTCATAAATTGTAATGACTCGCACACGGCAGGCACTGCTTCTTTTATACACAAAGAAAATCTTCCGGTAGACCAGAAGGACCGTGATCTACCGCATTCTGATGTCCGTGTTAGGAATGCACGGGATTGGTTACATATAAAATTTTTACTGGCTTTGACAAGAATTGAAATTTTCAATAGCTTATCGTTAATAATCTTAAGTTTCAATAAAATAGGCAAAATGGTGGAGAGTGTCCGAGTCGATTGATACATAAATCTTAAAAATCCATCGAAAGATAAAGGCGCTAGTATCGTTTGAAATCTTCCCTTCCAGCGTAACGCTCTCGATTTCCAAAAATCTAAATGACACCCAGTATAGTCAAGAAAGACGTAAGTCCTACGTCAAAAAGGCAACAAACGCGAGGTTAGCAACTATCGTGGTATAGCCGCATTGTGTGCTGTTTCAAAGTTATTCGAAAAAGTAGTTTTTAACTTTATATTCCATAACTGTCGCGATTTCATCTCGGAACATCAACATGGATTCATGCCTAAGCGCTCAACAAATACCAACCTTATCGTCTATGCATCGTTCATCGCACAAACTCTACAGAAAAGATAACAAGTTGATTCAATTTACACTGATTTCTCGGCAGCTTTCGACAAAATCAACCATGATATTACTATCGCAAAGTTTGAACGTCTCGGTTTCTCAGGATCTTTCCTTTGTTGGCTTAAATCCTATCTAGGCGGTCGTGAAATGGCTATTAAGATTGGCGATTACACCTCATCGTACTTCTCTGTTACTTCAGGTGTACCTCAAGGAAGTCATTTAGGACCGTTAATATTCCTTGTTTACCTCAACGATGTTAATCGACTAATTCTCGCTTAACTTTTCAAAAGGACCTAAGTAACATTTTTTTCATGAATTAATTTGAATAGCGCTATCAACAGAACAGCATGAAAGCTTTTGATTGCAATACTCAAATTAAATCATGAAAAAATATTACTTAGGTCCTTTTGAAAAGTTAAGCGAGAATTGATTTTAGTAATATCCAATGTCTGAAAGCCCTGTATTGTGCTTTAGTAAGGTCGATTGTAGAATTCACTTCAGTCGTTTGGGCACCGTTTTATAAAAACAGTGTCTCGCGTATCGAGGCAATTCAACGCAAATTTGTTCGTTTCGCCCTAAGGCATCTCCCTGGAACGATCCAAATAACCTACCAGTTACACCGACGGCTCCAAGCTTATTGGTTTAGAATTGTTAAGTAAGCGTCGTGACGTATCCAGGGCTCTATTTGTTGCGGACCTTCTACAATCCAGAATTGATTGCCCACATTTGCTTTCCCTGATTAGTCTAAATGTTCCCTACCACCAGCTTCGACTCAATTCATTTTTGGTTCTACAGGGTGCACGCACAAATTATGGGCATAATGAACCATTCACTTGTATGTGCCGCATTTTTAATCGTTGTGCAACTGGATTTGATTTTCATATCTCTCGCTCCAACCTTCGGAAAAACTTTTATCGAATACTTGCCGCCCCCCAAACCAATACACTCTAGTTTAATGTTAGTTAGTCAGGATATTTAGTATTAGAATCTACAAATTGTAATAGTTTTAAGTAAACATTGTATCTGTTGGAAAATGTAATTTCTGTGGATATGAAAAGAAGAGAAGGTTTTGCGCCCGTTTGAGGAAGGGATATGCTCTACTCAAGCGGGCTTTTCCCTGCTCCAAAATAAATAAATAAATAAATAAACTTGACCGCAATCCACGTCGACAGCAGCTTGTTGCGAGCAAATCAAATAATGCTAAGTATCAAAAAGAGTGTCTCGCATTTGTGTGCACACACACACATACATACACACATACAGACATCACCTCAATTCGTCGAGCTGAGTCGATTGGTGTTTAACACTATGGGTCTCCGAGCCTTCTATCAACAGTTTGGTTTTGGAGTGATCCTATAGCCTTTACGGATACTTTGTATACGAGAAAGGCAATAACTAGAACGAAATTTTTGTGATGGTCTAGAAGCATCCACAAAATTTTCGTCAATTTGATTTGAGGAAAGGTGTTACTTCCTAATCTAACTTAAATTACGCAATCTGAAACTCCATACTTTGATGGATCTTTGATGGACTCCATACTTTGATGGATCTTCAAGCATTGCAAGCGGTACGGTAACGATAATAAACGACTGTAAACGAAATAATTCCTGACGCATCACACATAGATGTCAGAAAACAGAAAAGAAACACCACACTTGGAGACAAAACTTAAAATTTCTTCACTAATATCTAGGTAAGTGAAGAATCTTGTCCTCAACATCTTAAGTACAACGTTATAATACATAAAAAGTTTTACAAACATACAAAATAAACAATTAGTTAAATTAAAATGACGGTTTCTCTGTGCCCCGAGAGAAACATCCAATGTGTTGCCCATTGCGAGAAATGACGAGATTTTCTTATAAGATTTTGGTCCGACAGTCGAATTCCGTAAATGTGTTTTCATTGCGTTTTGCATTTTGTCTACAACAACCAAGTAGGGTAATCGTACACTTAGTGGAGGTAGCACCAATAGTGGAGGTAGTGGGGTTTTAATAAGATTTATACACATTACGATGGTTTCAGTTGATGCGTCGTGCTTTAAATATCATGTTAAATGCAACTTATCTTAAGATTTCGGTTGAAAAACTATTGAAAACAATAATTTTCCTTAACAAAATTGACTCCCTTGCACCTCTAGTGGTGCAACTGTACCAATAGTGGCGAGTCTCATAAGAAACCAATGGATAGCACCACTATAGGAACCAAAATAATTTTTTACCGCCACTAAAGCGTACCCATAGTGGTGCAAGCAATATTTGGTAATTGTTGATGTTACATGACATCTATCTCATTTTTGTTAGCAAATGTATTAGTTTATCGGTTGACTGAGATATTAAAGCAGTAAATTTCCCATAATTATCAATTTTAAAAAAAAATATTTTCTTTTGTGGATCTACTTATACCTCCACTATTGGTACCGTTACACTAGTTGTATCCATAGCTCAATTTTTGGTGTAGGATTCAGATCCTATTTGAGCATCCTCAACTAATTTGTGCCATGTGGCACCAGCAATATAAAGTTTGAGTCTGATAATCGTTTCTATTTACAATTTTATTGCCTATCTTCAGGCCCAAACACTAACATTCAGAAATGGTACGTACACCAATCCACTCAATCATTTGTAACTTACAAGTAAGATAAAATTAACAGTAATGGAACATTCACACGGTCAAGCAGATTGACCAACATTTACTCCACCTCTTCTTTATTCAAGTAGGCAAGTAGGACCTAATCTGCGTTATACTATCGAATGAAACTAATTATTGTAGGGTGCTGTCAATACGATACACCGCGCGGCTGTTGTAATGTTTCCAAAAGCGCATTTGCACGAAATGCCACGCGGCGTTCCTTAGTCGAAAGGAACAACCGCACCTTAGGAAATGCCGCAATGTTATCTCCCCACAAGAATCAAGTATACTGGCAGCAAAAAGTGCGGTGCGTCGTTTCCCAAGGGGAACGCCGCGTGTAATTTTGGGCAAATGCGCTAATAAAGGAATATATAATGTTAATATTGCAGTGAATATAATATATGCAAGAATGAAGTTCACTTAGGAAATAAATATTGGTAACATTATATCATGATTGCTTATTCGTGAGTGGATTGAAATTATTTCATTTGTTTGCTTTAAACGAATAAACGCCCAATTCTCTCGAGCCTGTAATTAGGTTCTGCAGCATGACGTCACGAATGAATTCGGTCCTCGTCGAATGAACTTTTTTGACAGTTCAGTAGTACTTTCCACTGACTCCGACAAGGTTCGAGTTCGTGATTGGTTGGCTGCCCCCGAGTCCAACGCGAAGTACTACTAATCAGTCATCAGTTTGAGGTTAGATACAGACGCTGCAGAACCTAATAACTGTCTATGAAATGCTATTGTCGGGCCGCCACCAAACCGGACCGCGCGATTGAGCACTCGCGCTGCGACGCGAGTCGCGACAATTTGAAATATGTCATTAGTAGTGCGCATCATCCACGCATCGTCTGATAACTGCAGATATTTCATTTTATTGAAAACAAATTTTCGATTTTCTATCATACACGGAATAATAATATCGACCACGCACAACCGGAATTTGCGTGAGCCAGAAAAGAAAAGGCGATTAAGCGTATGTACGAATGTGAAAGCATTACAAAGCCAAGGAGAGCAATCGAACAAACCATGGATGGCTCAAACGTGCGAGAGTGACAAGCGTAATAAAAAGAAAGAGTAAGCACCTTATATACGTGTGTGAGAGAAGGACTGATTCCGGACGGAATAATGGTTTGATCGCACTCTCTCGTCATTCTGTAAACGATCTTTGGTGCGTATAGTCGCGGTTTATGATTCATATCGGCGTTAAGCACTTTGTTTATCTGAAAATCTGTAAATCTGATGCAAAGTTTAAAAATAACAAAACTCGAAACAAAACGAAAGAAACAAAACTCGAAAGAATAAATGAATTATTTGCACTGTAAACGGAAATATATCGTATAGCCATTGCTCTTTTTCATTCGGGAGATAATTTTTAGAATGTAAAATACACATCTGTTAATGAGCTGTAAAATACTTATTTTTCTGTTCTGTAACCATGTATGGTGTTCTTTCCTGTTTTTTGGCATCTGTATGGAATGCGACAGGAACTAATTTTCCGTTTGCCGTCTTGTATGTATTGATTTGTTTGACATTGCATAATTTAAGTTAGATTAGGAAGTAATCGTCCTCTTCAACACCATTACTCCTATCGAATTCACGAAATTTTTGTGGACGCTTCTAGACCATTCACAAAAAATTCGTTCCCGTTGGTTGAAGGTTGTGTTATTGGTTGCTGCTTTGTTTGAACGTGTGTGAAGTTGTTCGAACAACCATTTGACAGTTGGCGCTCGCTTGGAAAAAATTGAAACGGTTTGATTTTGGTTTGAGTTGTTGGGGGCGGAGTCAAGGTTCGCCGAACATGTTTGAGCATTTGTAGTGAAGTTGCACAAACCCCCATAAGGTACCCCGGGGCAAGTGAAAATACGGGGTTAGTGGGTACTTTGGCTGCCGATGAAACGATGAACGTTTTTAATGGTAACAATGTTCTAGAAAGATGAAGCAGGAATATCAACGAATCCACCCGAGACAAACATATTTGGAATTAAAACCATTTGAGGCACCCTGCTAATGCTATTGTTTGATCATGACTTAAAACTCCCGGAAGACGCTATTACTTTTATTTTGAAACAATGGATCTCCAACAGAAAAGTCGATCCTAAATGTTTCTTTGATGTGGAAGGCGAATAGTTTGAGCAATTAATTAATTGTGTGACATCGAAAATGATTTAAACATTTTAATTAAAGCCAAAACTTCAGTTTTCACTTGCCCTTGAGTTTTAACATACATGGGGCAAGTGAGATATATTTGAACAACATTTTCGAAAGAACAATTTCAACTGTTTTTAGATTTTGTCCAGTGAAAAATAACTTCGACATTCATATATCATATGGATCTGCATCAGATGCGATTTGATATCGTTGGTTTCGTTGTAATAACTGTCCACAACTGTTGTGGTCGAAATACGTATCTGCAAAGATAACGAAAATTAACTAGTGGAATTAAATGGACAGTACTTAATTCGTCTTAGACGGTTGATGGTGACAGAATTTAAAATTACTTACATCTAGGTAAGTGAAGAGTCGTATCCTCAGCACATGAGTTGCAACAAAAGATATTTTAGTTACCAGATAAAGATTGTCGCTGTCGTCGCTGTCCGGGACATCTTTTGCTGGCGAGGATAGGGCGCTAAATGTCAATAAAGGAAAAATCCATACGATTTGACAGTTCTGTTCTGTACTCAACATGTTTCGGACAGCAAAAAAGGAAAACGAAGCGACAATACTTATCTTTTTACTAGAATATCTTTCGTTTTTTTTTCATTTTCACCGGGGAACCATTTTACATAAAATTTTTAAAGACATACAAAATAGACAATAAACACAACAATCAACGAATTAAAATAACTGACAATCTTTCTGTACCCGGAGAGAAACGTCCAATATGTTACCCATTGAGGGATATAACGAGGTTTCATTAAAGGTTTTTGTCCATCAGTCAAATCCCGCAAATGTAGGGGAACTGCTCCTGGATTTCATCTCATGGTTCCGATGTTCATCTCATCAAAAACAAAGCAATGGAAAGGAACTTGATTTGTTTCTTATTTTTGTGATTTTTTTCAGCAGTGAGCACGCATGTTTACAAAAAGAAGCGACGAAATTGGTGCCGTATTTCTTTGTTTCGCGATGAGATGAATATATGTTCAGTGAGATGGAGATCGGAACGTTTCCCCTACTTGATTAGCGTATTGCTTTTTGCCTTTCTCGTACAACAAAGTTGTATCGAAGGGCTATATAATTACTCCAAAAAAAGAACTTTCTTGGTTCATCACCGGTTGGTTATTGGATATTGAAAGCGTGAAGCAACTTTTGAACGAACTTAAAGAAGAGTTCAACTTTGATACGTTATCAACCAGAGTTCTCAACCAAGATTGTTTGGTGAACTTTTTCGGCATAGTGCGTATGAGAAATATGACGAACAATCGACCTGATCCATCACAATTCATGGCAGCATATCGTGCTACCTCTGCCAGCCAGATGCTGAGAGATAAAACTGTGAACAAGACAACGGCATAAATCTGTTTAATCGCAAAGATTTTGTTTCGTCGAATATCCCCGCCACAAACTGAAGAGATATCGACAAACTAATCAGATGATTTCGACCTTGCTCAGATAAATTGTGTAAATTACACAGCTGGTTGGATAACAAGATCCATTATACACGAAAAATGCCTAAAAAATAAACGACGACCATATAGAACAAATGTCGATCATTTCAATTTAAATCTAAATCGCTGATACAGCGCAGTGAGCCAACGATTGGAATCGTTTTTGAAGGAAATTGCCAATGCGTTCAAGGAAAACTTTGAAGGATTGCTTTCAAAATCAAACATCGGAATTGAAAAGAAACTCAGTGAATATATTCTCCAGCAAAACTCATTTGAACTGCTGTTTGAATCATGCAAGCGTTTCGCTTGTGATAAATATATAAACATGTTGATGAAGGGGGAATTGAAATTACTGAACAATAATTTGGGAAAACCACGTTCCCGCAAGAGAATAAAGACAACTGGAACAGAAAAGGCCAAGAAGTTATTTATTTTAAGTTACATTTTTTCATCGAAAGAAAAGTCTGATATATTTTTTTTGGCATGAAGCTAATAAGGCCGGTGCAGATATGTTAGTTACAAGATAAATATTGTCGCTGTCGTCGCTGTCCGGCTCATCTTTTGGGTGGATAGGGGATCTAAATGTCAATGAAGGAAAAATACATACGATTTGACAGTTAGGTACCACACATGTTTCGGGCAGCAGAACAAAGAGAACCGAAGAGACAATCTTTATCTTGTAACTAAAATATCTTTTGCTTTTATGGAAATATTCGAGAATCTAACTCCGATTACAAAATGAGCATCGTATTCTCGGAAATATCAAAACATGCAAGGCAAACGATTCTTGTCATATTGTGTTTGGGTTCTGATAAAGGCTTGCTGCAAAGTGCGTTTGCCAGTAACACACTCTGTTGACGACAAAGGGTATATTGTTAGGCGTTGCTCGAATATTGAATCTCTGGTATGGACACATTAAATGTTTTCCAAACGAATGAGGAAAATACAGCCGAGTAACAAGAACGCCCCATTGAGTACCTAAATATATATCCGAAGACACCCAAACGAACAAATCCATTTCTGAGTTATAATTTATTTAAAATTCAAAACTACTTTTGCTTAGGCTTAAGTCAAAATAGCGAAACAATGATGTAAATTATATTATAGCCAAACCAGAAAGCACAATATTGACATCATTTCCAAATCATTCATATATTTTGAATTTCAATCGATTCAGACAACGAAGCCAAAACAAATTTTGTAAGAATGTAAGAATCGGCTTTCGATGCTATTATTTTGAAAATGTGTTGATAAAATATTTCGTTTTTTTAGCTCAAAACTCCAGATACAATAAGAAAAGAAATATATAATAAAAAGCTTATTTATGATTTGCCGTTATACATTTCTTGCACACAAGGAAATAATAGCTTGTGCAACTAGTTGCAAAAAGTTGATTTTTTCAGCACGAGTCGTACGTTTATCAAACGAGGCTTGCCGGGTCTGATAAATGCTACGAGTGCTGAAAAAATCAAGTTTTGCAACGAGTTGCACACGCTATTTTTGCAATGACGAAAAATGGGCTTTAATGGGACAAATCTGTACCAAAATGGTACAACTGTATTAACTTCACATGATCAATCTTGCCAAAATGTCATGCTGCTGCAGAAAACAAACATATTCCTTGTTATCGTGCCAAATTGTATGCTCGACAGACCATAAAGCGGTAGATACACCTGCTTTTAGAGAATATAATCTCATGTCCATTAAATTATTTCATTGATTACGTGACACAGAGAATACAGTGTTTGAACACTCACCCAAGTTAATTGAGCTAAATCTGGTCATACAACTATGAGCAAGTCAAACCACCTTCCTTTTGCCAGTGGAGATATATCAGCTTCCACACTGATATTCTTCCCTCCCCCTTCATACGGGAGCTTGGCAGAAGGAAGGTCGTGCGATATGTGCCATCACAAATATTGCCCTCCGCTCGCTTTAAAATCGACTTCTATAAAAACATTCTTCATGCCTGCCGTATCCTAACGGAACTATCAATTCTATACTTTCGCCTCTTATGCTATCATGAACATGTACGTCCAAGTTTGGAAGATGATATTAGCATTTCCATATCATCATACAACTATTGTTCTAATGCTGGTTTTTTATTATAGCACCGAAATGAGTGCTATTATGGATATTATGCAACCCATTTGAGTTGCATAATGTTCATTAAAGCACCCATTTCATTAGTATGGAAAAGTAGGCCGTTTTATCACTCAATCGCCAACTCTGCCGTAATCTGGAAAAGTGACGTAACAGCCATTTTACAACATGCATGTTTTCCATTTTTCTGTTAAAGAGCTCGATGAGTAGTACTCGTTAACACCATTTTTGAAAAATGGCGTATACGTCACTTTTTCAGATTATGGCAGAACTGTAAACCAGGTATTATGATCAGGAATTGCAAAAAATATGTTTAATAAATGCTATAAATCAATGTTACTATTAGCAAAATCAGGTTTGTGCTGTACGGGTGTTACAACAGAACAAACATTTTAGACTATTTGTCTAGAACGTCAAAAATATTAGACGAGCGTTTTCGACAACAAATCTAGACCAACATTTGAAAAGGGCGTAACAGCCAAAATTTATTCCTCCTGATTCTTCGTCTACATATATTGCTATATATGTGGACAAAGAATCAGAAGGAATAACGCTAGAACTATTAAACGCAGGTTGAAATTCTCGAAATGTTCTATGATATCTATCTGTTTTGTGGGTACAGTCTCACTTTAACATTTACAAACTGTACGAACAAAAATATACCGTAACAGATTCTCGTCTTGAAGCGGGATGCTGCTCAGAAAAGGTCTGAGTACAAAAATTTGACGGTTATGGGATTCAAGTAAGTAATGGCCAGTTTCGAATATCCAGTACAAGTGCCTGGATGAAGTAACCGAGGCCGGAAACCTGGCTGAAGCACTGAGAAATCTGTGCAATGTCGAGATCCAGGAATCCGCGACTCGGCTACGCAAAAAAAAACATGGGAATGCAGATTGCTTCATTCCAAGTACCTCTGGCCGAGGCCAAGAAGGTAATGGACAAGGCTAAACTGAAAGTGGGTTGGTCGGTAAGCTCGCTGAGCATAAGCCAACCACTTCAGGCCTGCTTCAGGTGTCTTGACAACGGTCATAAATCCTATGATTGTAGGGCCCTGATTGCAGTATCCTATGCCGTATGTGTGGAGCAGAAGCCCACAATGCTCGCACCTGTCATGCCGCGCCAAGATGTCTGATCTGTCCCCCGGTACAAACAACAGGCACTTTACCGGTGTTCAGGCCTTTCCGGCCTCTAGGAGGGTCCAGACATGCAGGTAACACAGCTAAACTTAAACCACTGCGAGGCGGCTCAACTGCTGTTACAACAGTCGGTTACCGAGTGTAAAGCTGACGTTGCCTTGCTGTCCGATCCATACCGCATCCCTGCTGGAAACGGCAGCTGGATTGCGGACAAGTCCCATATGGTGGCAATCTGGACTTGCGGGCGATACCCCATTCAGGAGATAATATCATCACCTGACGATGAGGGTTTCGTCATAGCAAAGGTAAACGGTGTATACTTTTGTAGCTGCTACTGTCCTCCCCAGTGGAGTAGTTATAGCGCAGCTTACTAGGGTAGTCGATATTTTTGCAGCGAAACTAGCTGGTTTGAAATAATTAGTTGTAGTAGGTGACTTCCATGCGTGGACTGTGGACTGAAGATTCCGGTTCACCAACGCTAGAGGTCATACCCTGCAAGAGTCCCTAGCTGTATTGAACGTAGTCCTGCTGAACGTAGGCCAAGAGCCAACGTTCAGGGGACCGAGCAGTGATTCATGTATCGATGTGACCTTCTGCAGCGCGGGATGGACGGTGGAGCCAGAATGGATTGCTCATGAAGAGCATACCTCCAGTGGCCATCAGGAAATTCATTTTATGGTCCGATATACCCCCGTCACAACCACAAGGCGGGTCGGTACAGCCGATCTAGGGTGCCGCACCTCGTAGTTCAACCCAGAACTCTTGGAGGAATCACTACGATGGGAGATACGAAAAACGGGATTAAGTGGCGACGAGTTAATCGATGTACTAGCTCGTGCATGTGATGTGACGATCCCTAGGAGTACCAAACCTCTCGGAAATCGATAACCAGCGTACTGATGGTCAGGCACGATCGCAGATCTTCGTACTTACTTACTTACTTATGGATCCTGTACACCTCCGGTGGTGCAAAGGGCCGACTTGAAAGATCTCCATCCTGAGCGATGCCCGGCTATCGCTTTAACCTGTTGCCAGGTTAGATTTAGGTCGACTTCTTTTATTTCTTTATTGAGGCTTCGCCGCCATGAGCCTCTGGGTCTGCCTCTGCTGCGATGTCCCGCTGGGTTCCAGTCTAATGCTTGCTTACAGATTTCGTTTCCGCCGCTACGTAGAGTGTGGCCGACCCAGCCCCACTTCCGATCCCGAATTTCTGTTGCTATCGGCCTCTGGTGACAACGACGATGGAGCTCGTTGTTTGAGATCCAGTTGTGAGGCCACCAGGCCCGAATTATATACCGCAGGCATCTGTTAATGAACACCTGCAGCCGTTTAGTGTTCTCCACTGATACACACCATGTTTCGCTAGCGTATAACAGCACAGATTTCACGTTAGAGTTGAAAATTCGTATTTTGGTGCGTTCACTTATCTGCCTTTTTTTTTTAATATTTCTTAAACTCGCAAAGGCAGCCCTTGCTTTCTTGATCCGTGCGCCTATGTCGATCTTGGTACCGCCGTTTGACGCCATTTGGCTACCAAGATATTGGAAGCTTTCAACATTCTCCACTGGTTGCCCGGCTACTGTGAAACTGGAAGGAGTCACCGTGTTTACATCCAACGATTTGGTTTTGTTGACGTTGATGACTAAACCTGCCGAGGAGGAGCGATCGGCAAGGTCGTTGAGCTTACTCTGCATATCAGAGCACCGTTGCGCGAGGAGTGCAACGTCATCCGCCAATTCGAAGTCGTTTAGGTGCTCCATGGTTATAGGCTGCCATAACAGCCCGCGGTTTGGTTCACGGTCAATCGCATCTACCAGAATCTCATCGATTACGATGAGGAACAGTAACGGTGATAGAATACATCCTTGCCTCACACCAGCTACGACCCGGATAGGGTCGGACAGGACCATTGTGCAGCACTCTACACGAAAAGGCCTCGTACTGTGCTTCGATGAGGCCGATGATTTTCTCAGGAACCCCTTGCGTCTCAGGGCGCCCCACATATTCTCGTGATTGAGACGGTCGAAAGCTTTTTCGTAGTCAATGAATACCAAGTAAAGGGACTCTTGGAATTCGTTAACCTGCTCCAAAATGATGCGGAGCGTGACAATATGGTCCACACAGGATCTTCCGGCACGGAATCCGGCTTGCTGCCGCCGGAGAGTCGCATCGATCTTCTCCTGAATCCGGGCTAGGATAATTTTGCACAGAACTTTGAGAACGGTACACAGCAACATAATGCCTCGCCAGTTATCGCATACAGTCAGGTCACCCTTTTTGGGCACCTTCACTAAGATACCTTGCATCCAGTCGACCGGGAGAGTTGCGGTGTCCCAGATATTACGAAATAAACGATGCAGTAGTTGAGCGGATGTCATGGGGTCAGCTTTGAGCATCTCGGCTGATATGCGGTCGACCCCTGGGGCTTTATTCGATTTCATGCTTTGGATGGCTGTTTGAATCTCTAGCAGCGATGGAGCTTCGGTATTGACACGTGTTATACGTCGGATCCTAGGCAGATCATGCCGAGGTGGTGATGGCCTGGTTGACACTTGAAAAAGTTGTTCGAAGTGCTCGAACCAGCGTTTCAGCTGGTCAGTTGGGTCGGTCAATAACTGATCATTCGCGTCTTTCACAGGCATCGTTGCATTCATCTTCGCCCCGCTTAAGCGTCGTGAGATATCGTAGAGGAGGCGAATGTCCCCGGTTGCGGCGGCTCTCTCCTTCGTCGGCCAGAGAGTCTGCCCACGCTCGCTTGTCCCGTCGACATGAGCGTTTTACTTCCTTCTCAAGAGCCGTGTATCGTTGACGGGCTAAGACTTTGGCTCCTCTGGTTTTCGATCGCTCTATCGCGGCTTTGGCTTCTCTTCGCTCCTCTATCTTCCTCCAGGTCTCATCGGTGATCCATTGTTTTCTCTGGGTGCGTAGTTCGCCCAGATTGTTCTCGCTGGTGGCGATGAAGGCATTCTTGATGGCGGTCCATTGGTCTTCCACGCTGCCACCTTCCGGAATATCTGCAGCACGCGTCTCCAGTTCTTCAACGAAGGACCGTTTCACCGTGGCATCTTCCAGTCGGCGTGTGTTGAATCGTCGTCCAACTCTTTCCTCCTGCCGACGAATCCGCGCAATGCGCAGGCGTATTTCGCCGATGAGGAGGTGATGATCAGACGCGATATCGGCACTACGTTTATTCCGTACATCAAGAAGGCTCCGTTTCCATTTTCGGCTGATGCAGATGTGGTCGATTTGATTTTCTGTAAAGCCGTCACGGGAGACCCACGTGACCTTGTGAACCGGTCGATGAGGGAAGAGCGATCCCCGATCACCATGTCGTTTTCGCTCATTTCTCCGAGACCATGGCGTCCCATAATGCGCTCATGGTTCGAGTTGTCGGATCCGATCTTCGCATTGAAGTCGCCCAAACAGATCTTGATATCACCCTTCGGAATTCTATCTACGACGGCATTGAGTTGACTGTAGAAGTTCTCTTTGTCTTGCAGATCAGCAGCATCGGTTGGCGCATAACATTGGATTATAGTAAGGTTTCGGACCCGTGTTCTAAATCTGGCAACGATTATCCTTTCACTTATAGGTTCCCACTTCATAAGCGCAGAGTGTGCCTGAGCGCTTAGTAGGAAGCCAACTCCGCGATGCCGGGGAGCGTGTTCACCTCGTAAACCAGAGTATAGCAGAACTTGTCCCGACGGCGTTCTGTGTTCTCCAAAGTTTGGCCAACTGACTTCACTCAGTCCCAGGATCTCAAGCTTCATGCGGCGTGCCTCATTGGCAAGTTGTGCCAATTTACCCTGCTGGGCTAGGGTTAAAACGTTCCATGTTCCTATTCGTGTCCGTTGTTTCGCGCTAAGAGTCGTCGCCGTAAAATCAGTCCGTATTCTTTCATTATCGGATTCTCGAACAAATTGATGTTTCGGGAACAGTAGGTTGTTGGCCCAAGGTTCCCTATCCACCGGGATGGGGCTGCCATCTTAGGTATAGCTTCCGGGAATAGCATTTCATACTCAGCCGCTGGATGCCAGAACAGACGCTGTTGGAGCCGCACCTCCTTGGTGGACAGACGCTCGATCAGTCGGGTCAAATTTGTTTAAAGTCCCACCCAACACCAGGACTAGGCTAGTGCGCTTTGAGCGGCACACGGTCGCTTTGATAGGGCCTGCTTGGGGACACATGCAGCTTTTATAGAAGTTCAACAGAGCCCACTGTCGAACCCCACCACATCCTAGGCAGACCCCACAGTACGCACCCTCTCACTCTAGCTGATGTCAGAAGGACAACAGTGCCCAGGCCGCACTACCAGCTAAGTACGCAACCCTTAGCTGGCGGTCAATTGTCATCGGAAGACCCGTGGAAGCGTGAGTATTGGAACTTGTGAGGACCAGAACTATGTTAGGCGCCCCTTCCCGGATGTCAACTCACCATTTCGCAGCCCCAGATCTTCGTAGAACCTATCTAAATCGAGCTAAAAGAAGATTGCGATGTACCAGAACAGACGCTAGGTCGAGACATCGGGTGTTCCAGGCAGCGAGCAAAGCTCTGAACTACGAGTTTAAATGCAGTAAGCGAGCCTGCTTTGAACAGCTGTGCAGGATGACGAACGACAATCCGTGGGGAGACGCATGGACGAAGAAAACTTTCAAGATCGCTGGAAATGGAAGAAATTGGTGCTATTACCGGGAACCCTTCGGGATACAGACCTATTCGCCTACTCGACACAGCTGGAAAGCTGCTAAAGAGGGTCATACTGAATAGATTGTCGGCATATACATAGTGTGCTGGTGGCTTATCTAGTAACCAGTATGGGTTCCGTAAAGGCCGTTCTACTATCGGAGCATTTCGATCTGTTACGGATAAGGGGACTGTGGAGACTTTATTCCCTTTTCTGATTTCCGATGTATCCAGCCAAAAATAAATAATCATACGCAATTTCTACACAGACTTTCTAAGAAATATTGTATTTAACTTTACTGATGTATGACAGTCCTTATTTATTGTTATTATTGATGCACAATCCATTTTTTTGAGTGCTGTCAAAAATCTGCTTTTAAAATATTCGGGGGAAATTGATCCCTCTCCAAGAACTTGCTTTGATAAAATTAGAAAGGTACTCTCAGATTTTTTTTTAATATTTTTACTTCAAAATACGCGGAATTTTCGAATTGCTGTGCGTATACGTGAACGATTTTTGTTATTGAATTCGACAGCACATGAAATTTTAAAAATTGGGGAGATTTGATTCCTTTTCTATGATATCTGCGCAAAAAACATTTTTTCCTGCCAACCCTTCATCAAATCTGTCAAATCTACAAAAATTAGAAGCCTGAGAACAAATTTATATTTTTTGAATTTTTCCGCCAAATTTTTGTATAGGTTGTCACCCATAGGGTTGTCACCAATGAAAGATCAAGTGTCCCCACCCCATATTGAGACAATAACTTCAAATCCAAATATCAAAACGAAATCATTCCAGTTCGAGACAGCAGCACGTGTTTTTTTGCTCGCGCATTTTTTCCAAGTGTTTTTCTCGTTCGTTCGCTGTTTACGTTTTCGCTTCGTCGCGTTGGCGTTATTTTCTCCCGGACCCGTCATGGGAGACTCGGTGGCCGATTCGGTCGCTGGAAAAGTGCCTAAGCGCACTGCTTTTGGAGGCGCGGGTAACCCCTCCAAGCAGCTCTTGCAGAGCAACGTGTTCTCTCCGTTGCCACTTGATGACGCCGGCAATCCTCCGAAAAAGAGGAAGAAGCAGCAATCGCAGCTGCCGCAGGTGCAACCGGAGCGGAAGGAGAAGTGCCCGCCCGGCGATCCATCGGATTTGCGCCCAAAAATTAGCCAGCTGATCGCTAAAGGGCTGAAATGTACTTTTCGGCTCTGCAGCAAGGGCGTGAAAGTAATGCCGGCAAACAAGGACCATCATCAATCCGTCGTGGAGTTCCTCGAGGTCCACAAGTATGAGTACTACACTCATGACCACACCGGCATGAAGCCGCTAAAGGCTTTGCTGCGAGGACTCCACGACATGAAGGAAGAGGAGCTAAAAGCTGAGCTCGAAAGTTGCGGATTGAAACCGGTGGCCGTGCACAAGATCGCTCGTCACGACAAGACGAGGAGATATCGCGACCAGATTTACCTGGTCCACCTGGAGCACAGCTCCACCACGTGGGAGGTCTTGAAGCTGGTCGGCGTTATAAATTACACCGTCGTTGACTGGGAGCTATATCGGCCAGTCCACCGCGACGTCACGCAGTGCACCAACTGCTTCATCTTCAACTGCTTGAGTGCGACAAGATGGAGGTTGCTGATCCCAAATGTGCCAACTGTGGCAACAAGCATCGGGCTACAACCAAGGACTGTCCAAAGCGGGCGGCGTTTTTGGAAATCATGAAGAAGGCCTCCACCAGGTCCCTGCTGAAAAAGAACCGAGTTCCTGCTCTCAACGAGGTGAACTTTCCGGCCATCCCGGCGAGCAATATCAATTCTTCCACCTTTGCAGCCACCCAAACGGCTAGCGGCTGCTGCAGCATCACCCTAGTAGTACACATGTTCCACATGGGTTACTGCAACTCTTATGTGACCGGATTCAGTCACAATAAAGTTGCTGCAACCATTTCTGTCCGATTCGTGCTGCTCGGGCAGTTCAAGCTCCAACACCATCCACCAGCGAATGGCCCCCTCTTCCTCCCCCTAGATTCCGTCGTCAGGATAATGAGCCCCTTCCGGCCGAGGGAGACCCACCGCTCTACACATTGGAGCAGCTAGTTCCGATTTTCACCCAACTGGCAACGCGACTACGCGGTTGCAAAACTCGCTTCGACCAGATCTTCACTCTGGGCATGTTCGTCATTGAAAATGGCTGCTAGGGTGGGTCTGGTCAATTGGAACGCTTGCTCACTAAAAAGTAAAATAATCGAGCTCAGCGATTTTCTTCAGGAGAAGAAGATTGACGCGGCTTTCATCAATGAAACACACCTGAAGTCCTAGGTAAGTGCAACAATTCCGGGTTTTAGGCTGGTGAGGTTCGATCGAACAAACTCCAGAGGGGGAGGATTGGCAATCGCCTTGCGAAGCAACATCGCCTGCCGCCTGCTGCCGGACTTCAAGCTCAAATTCATCGAAGCCGTTGGAGCGGAAGTCACCACTTCCGTCGGAGTCTTCACTCTCATCGTGGCTTACTGTCCCACACAAGCCAAAGTCGACGATGGCACGTCGGCCGAGCTACGAAGGGATATAGTCAAGCTCACTCGGCGGCAGGGGCAGTTCATCATCGCCGGAGACCTGAACGCAAAGCACCAATCGTGGGGAAACACCGTCTCCAACCGGAACGGAGTCGTCTGGTCCAACGACGAACTAGAGGGTCACTACACCATCCTGAGCCCTGACAGCCCTACCCGGTTGACACGGTCCGGGGCCCATGCTACGTTCGACATCTATATCACTAACATGCACAATCACGTCTCCCAGGCGGTCGTCTTCCAAGAGCTTAGCTCGGACCACTATCCGGTGGTGGCGGAAGTTGGAACTTCAGCAAATCGGCACGAGCTAACAAGGCGAAACTATCATCGAGTGAACTGGCAGCGGTTGCAGCAGTGCGTCGACAACACCATTAATTACGAGGTGCGTCCGGAGACGTCGGAAAGTATCGACCGCCAGCTGTGCGCTTTCGAGGAGGCGATCTCGGTGGCCCGTGAGCAACATGTACCGACGGCTCGGCAGGAAAACAACTCCTTAAACATCGATACACTCACCAAAGATTTGATTCGATTGCGGAATGTCACTCGCAGGCAGTTCCAGCGTACAGGACTGCCTGAGCTTAAGGCACGCTGCAATCGAATCACAAAAATTATCCAGGCCAGAATGGTGTACCTCAAAAATAACGACTTCTCGAATAAGATCCGCACTCTCCCAGATTATGCTAAGCCGTTCTGGAAAATGACCAAAATACTAAAATCCAAGCCTCGCCCCATTCCACCTTTGATCCCACTAGACAATAATGGCTCTAAGGATCGCTTGATAACTCCTGCAGAGAAGGTCGCTGAAATAGGTCGTCACTTCGTCAGCTCACACAATCTTGGGCAGAACATCGTCAGTCTACACGAAGCAGCCGTCAACGAGCATGCTAACAACATCAATTTGATTCCCAACGACTTCTCGGAGGAGTTGGAGATCTCAGCTGGCGAACTGACGGCCTATATCAAATCGTCGAAGAACATGAAGGCCCCAGGCTTCGACAGTATCCTGAATCTCGAGCTCAAACACATGAGTGCTCCGTTCTTTGAGCACCTCTCGCTGATCTTTAATCAGTGTCTCCGGCTCAGCTACTTCCCATCGTCCTGAAAGTCAGCAAATGTCATCCCCATCCGGAAGCCTGGAAAGGATCGTTCCACCTCCAGAAGTTATCGTCCCATCAGCCTTCTCTCGGGGTTATCCAAACTATTCGAAAAGCTATTCATCACCGGTTACTTGAGTCTGCCGAAAATCTCAACATCTTGCTCGAGGAACAGTTTGGTTTCCGACGCGGTCGGTCAACTGTACACCAACTGACTTGAGTTACCAACATCCTCAGACGGAACAAGTTTGTCTCGAAAACATCCGCCATGGCCTTACTCGATGTCGAGAAGGCATTTGACAATGTATGGTATGATGGCCTGGTATACAAACTACAACGCTACAATCTTCCCAGGTGAAAATTATCAACAATTACCTGTCGGCAAGGACATTCCGGGTCTCAATCAGCGGAGCAAGTTCCAATGCGCTCAACATCGTCGCAGGCGTCCCCCAGGGCAGTATCCTCGGGCCCCTGCTTTTCAATCTGTTCACCTCCGACATGCCAGAACCTCCAGAAGGCGGCATTCTGTCTCTGTTCGCAGATGACACCTCCATCGTCTATAACGGTAGAGTGATTAGAGCGCTAGTGGCAACACTCCAACAAGGCCTGGATGCCCTGACAGAGTACCTCACCAGCTGGAAGATCTGTATCAACGCGGCGAAGACCCAGGTCATCATTTTCCCCCACTCTAAATCCCCTAAACATATTCTGCCTGGGTACTGTAAAATCATCCTCAATGGCACGACTGTGGAATGGGCCAATGACGCCGACTACCATGGCTTGACGCTCGACAGCAAGCTTATTTTTAGGCAACAGGTTGACAAAACTATGACAAAGTGTAACGTTTTGTTGAAACTAATATACCCTTTGATCCACTGCCGGTCGTCATTGTTCCTGAAAAATAAGCTTGCTGTCTACAAGCAAATCATCCTCCCTGTGATCGAATATGGCATGCCGGTCTGGGAGAGCTGCGCTAAAACCCACCACCTCAAACTTCAACGGGTCCAAAACAAATTCCTGAGGATGATCCTTAACACCCCTCCCAGGACAAGAACATCCGAGGTCCACCGTCTGGCCGGAATAAAAACCTTACATGAACGCTTTGGTGAGTGTAAAGAAAAGTTTAGGGTCCGTTGCTTGCATTCGGATCAGGCTCCAATTAGAGCGCTAGTTCCAATCTAGGTTATCAGATTTTTATTGTAAATATTAGTGTACATAGTAGTTAGGTTATCAAATTTTTAAAAAACACACTAGCGCCTCGTAAAGGCCGTCATGATATATTATATCTTAAAACTTAAATAACAATGTAAACCCAAAAAAAATCCAATTGAAGCTGGCCGAGCACTGTACATGTAAAAAAAAATAATTGTAGAACAGAAAATGATTAAATAAAGAAGAATTTTATTACTACTACTCCTCGATGAGCAAAGCCTTGAGCGACTTCGTACCCGGAAGATTATTAGTTAAGAACTTTTATTTGTGAACCTCTAGTAACTACACTAACGGTTTGTGATGGTCCGAATTGATGGGCATCATCTTAACGCCTTCACTGCAGAGTGAGAATGTGCAGTTCTGGCCATTAGCAATCAGTTGCCGGAGCTTTCAACACTCTAAATAGACCCGAGGGTACTTCTACGTCTGCACTGGTTGCACTTGTTTCAGCTTCCTTCGTTTTTTTCACCAGCGGATTGCCGGCGTCGTCGTTGCACAGCACAGAGTGGGATTAGCTTCGCTTCCAACGGCACTTGCAACCAGGTTGGTTGCCGTGTCTCCTTATGATGGGGTCGAGTGGTCGAAACTCCAACTCGCAATGAAACGAATCAATATGCGAACGAAAATTAACACGAGCTATGTCACAGACTGAGTATGATCAAAATTATCTAGCGAGAAAATCGGTTTCTAAATGAAAAGTAATCTGATGTTTTTCTTAACTTTTGTGCGCACGTTATACACTCGGAACAGACAGATATTCATATTCACCGAGTTTTCTTAAAAAGTTTCCTTTTAGAGTGAATTAGACTATCGGTACAAGTTAAAGCTGAACAAAAAACATCTAGGAACCTATAATCTATATGTAGTAGTCCACGTCGGTTGGCAGAATAAAATTCAATTCAATTTAAAAGCCTAATGCAAAAATTTCCATGCAAATGTTAAATTTTTCATGCAGCAAAACGTCAATTAATTTATTTTTTTAGAATAGTTGCCCTTATAGTAATAATACTTTATCAAAAGAGTACTACTGCTAGATTTATTCCAATAAAACCACCATCTACTGCGCCAACCAATCTCTAATCCTTTTCACAGTGTAAACATCACATTTCGATGAAAAGGATGAAAGTGAAAAGTCAACCTAACCGACATGACTCCCAATGCCGCAAAATGTCCTCTGATCCTTTTCGTCACCTTCAGACACACTGACGACGTTGCGACACACGAATCCAAGGCGTGCCAAAATGCATCCTGTCATCTTTCCTCGAACGACCTTCCTCAAACCCCGTGCACTTTTGTCTCTTTTGTAGCGAAACATCCTGGAAAGATGCACACCTTTCCTTTAATCGTTGCGTATCCTTTTTTGCTGAAAAAGATGTGAAACCCAAGAGAAGCTGTTATTAGACAAGATTTATTCCTCCACAAAACAAGGTGTTTGCAACCCTTCCCCTTGCCCTTTGTGCGTGCGGCTCTTTGCAGCGCTTCCCCGACCGCTACAAGTGGTTTCCTTGCCATCCGGAACCCTGACAGGGCGCAGAAAAATGGGAACAATGCAAACAGCCAAACAAAAAGGCAGCAAAATTGATCTACCTCATCATAACTCAATACAATCGACAGATATTTCTTTTTAATAATCAGCCACTTGGGCCCCTATCCCTACCGTGGTGCGTAAATAGTAAGATGTTATCCCATGCTGATCGTGCGGCTGATCTCCCGACGACCCAATGCCGAACCATTGCGCCAAAATATTAATTCATTTCAATCCGATAAATTTATTGCTGATTGGCACAGTGAGGCTCTTTTTCGCATCGCGTTCTGCCTGCGATGAATACACCTTTGTCATGGAAAGTGTTTTCCTTTCTTCAGGCCGTTGTTTTGCAAATGAACCGAGCGAAAGGGTGATCGAGTTTTGCGTATATACGATTCGGGGAAGAAAGGCTTTGAGAAATCTACTTTCGTTGGGTGCTAAACGGCATGGCTCTACAATGGAAGCAATAAAATCGTTCAATATAGATTGTGATGAATAATGGAGGTTTCTGCTGATTTGGTTAAATTTTCCCACCCCTTGCTTATGTGACTCGAAAGTAAGGTAGTGAGTTATTGTTAGATTGATATTATGATCATTACGTTTTAATACTTTCGTACAATAGTTTAAATATTCCAGACATATTGCACATTACTATTCGTGAGTATGCATTAACCGCGAAATCATCAGTTGCTTAAGCTATATTTTTTAAACATTTTGTGATCTTTTTAAAATCACTACTCTGTATTAGTTATACAAAAATAATCTGGGACTAGTGGTTCCATATTCGAGTCGATTAGTTGGATTAGAATTGGGCGATAAACATTGAGGGCCAGAATATGGCTGCTGCGCTGCTCAAATGGTCATTCTCCCTATCATTTATTAACACCGTTGGTCCTCTCTTAAATGATAATAAAAATAATGGAGTACCAAAGGTAAAATAATGAAAGCTCATAGAAAGAAAGAAATTAACTGACAGAAGAGTACGAGACCTTAAATGTGAAGTGCTTGTTCTATTACTACAAAGACATTTTATTGGCGTAGACCTCATTTTTAGAGCATATTCAGCCGTTTCTTGAAGATATTCTATGCATTCCATGTAAACAAAGAATTCGAAAGAGTTTTTATGAGACAACTTCGATATCCATATCAAAAGCATCTCACCGAGAGACGGAACGGAAATGGAGCTCATTCTTGTGCAGCAAACCCAAGATGACTGCTGCTGCCGAATGATGAGATGCAAAAAAATCGTCCTCCATGCTCCAGTCGGCAAAACCGATGATTATCAACGAACGGCTTCTCCCCAAGGTAACCGTGTTTTTCTCTGGAAACAATGGCTGAATGCTTTTAATTACTCTTTTATTACGAGATCCAAGCATAAGCACACACCCGGCCGAATCTAATTGAGCCATGATGATGATATTATTGGATAATTATTATTGGAGGAAGAGCTTTTTTTACTGATGCCCGTCGCACTACGCACAAGGCATTGGGAATGAACCAATTAAGGGCTTTTTCATGGTGGATTGTAGGCGAGAAGCAGACGGGAAAATTGGGCCTGAAATATGCGGATTTTTTGTCAACTTGCATACAGGCATCTAAGCGGTCAACCGATGAAAGTTGTCGGGTTTGCACATTGAAGAAGTTTTTGTGCAGAAATTATAGTTTGCAAAAAAAGGCATGATAAAGATAGTTTGTGGAGTTTCTTTGTTTTAAAATTCACCGTTTATTCAATTAAGTGTGTGGTAAAAAACGTGCTAATTGAATTCTAATCCATCCATTAATCCATTAATCTATAATTAATTCACATGGAAAAACAACTTATTATTTTATGTGTAAGCTCAAAAAA
This sequence comes from Armigeres subalbatus, assembly GCF_024139115.2. Classification (NCBI taxonomy): domain Eukaryota; kingdom Metazoa; phylum Arthropoda; class Insecta; order Diptera; family Culicidae; genus Armigeres; species Armigeres subalbatus. Next base: position 146,627,924 of record NC_085141.1, read on the forward strand.
CAAGCGCAAGTTCAGATTAACACCTTCTAATCACATTAACACGATGTTGATTTAATTTATCCAAACGATATGAGCCTCTTCTTACAACAGGACTCTTCAGTAATTTCCATAAGACTTATTGTCAGTTTTTGGGGAAAAAGCCAGCTTGAGAAAGCCATAAAGCGTCTTACTCAAACTGGCATAAAGCAACTTATATTCTTTCTTACATAATAATACATCATAGACACACCTTTAAAAAATTGTTATAGAAGTTTACGAAACAGTCAATTATTTAAAAAACAATCAAAACATTCTAGAACTACTATTTTTCTTCCGACCTCACGTACTCAGCCTTAACTGGTTAGCAGTTCTAGATGCTCCCTAATCAAATTCGAAAAGGTAAAGTGTGATGTCTTAAAACTTATCGGATTATGCTGACCATAACAATTGTAAACGAGGTATGAGATACGGAAAATTTCTGCATCGTAAAGGTTGTTTCGGAATGAAAATTGTATATACAATTCGACTAAAAGAGCAAGATAATCCACCGCTAAGTCTTTTCGCAAATAAAAAAGGTCGTTGGATCGTGTTGCTTCTTTACTTCAATTTGTCGATTTCGAGCACAGCAGACATCGCAAAACCATGTGAACGAACTTGCGTTGCACTACCTCGATCCGATCGATCCAGTTCCCAACGTGAAGACAAGGACAGCACACCAGCATTGCTGATTCTAAAATCGATCATTTTACTTCCACCGGAGTATATTTTTCCCCTATGAATCAACTGACCTATAACGTCTGAACCCATTGATTTATTTCAATCAAATTTGGAATAAACATTCTTCATTGTGGTCTTTGGAAAGGGGGATGGTGTGAGGGAAGAGGTGTTCTATAGAAAAAAAGAACAATACGGTTTAACTTCTGAACACTTGAAGCGATTTCCACAAAATTTTGAAACACATATTTTTTCTCCAAGGAAGACAATATTAGACTGAGCGGGGGCAGAGGGAAAAGGGAGGGGGCATGTTTATGAATCAAATAGTTTTGCAAAACTTTTAAACGTATTTAACCAAATTTGGAATACGTTTTCTCTACCCTTTTTAGTAATTCAGTAATTCAGTATTACTTCTGAGCCCCTCAACCGATTTTAACCAAATTTTCTACACATTCAGTCGGTCCTGAGGATATTTTATAGTGGGGTTGGATGATCATTGGAGCCGGGGTAGGGTGTGGCGGGAGTTGTATACTTTGGTTAACAATCAGTTCAGCATAACTTCCGAACTTCTTGACCGATTTCAACCAAATGATTTCGACTACAGTGGGAGTGGGATGGTCATTGAAAAGGAGGAGGTTGGGTATTGTTTGAAAAACGAACAAATCAGTTTAACTTCTGAACCGATTTTATCCAAAACTGGGACACAGGCTCTCTATCCTAAGCAGACGATTATAAAGGAAGTGGGGTGGTAATTGGGAAACTAGGAGAGGTGTGGGAGGTGTATAGTGCGAGATTGTGCATAAGTATGTTAGGCATAATGTATGGTAGGCATAGAGTAGAGTGGGGCAAGAGTACGCACTTAGTTTTCAATCGATCATGTGGCCCTTATGAAGCAAGCTTCTGCATATCAAATCTGTGTCGTTGATTCATATACTCTTCCTTTATGTTACCCAGTGGAAAAAATATTGAAATTATTGAGATTCGTTTTAGTAGAACCCTTATTGCAAGACAAGTGAAAAACGCACTCTTACCCCACCGGTGGGGTAAAAGTGCGCATCGGGTGGGGTAAGAGTACGCATTTATCCAATCATAGGCTTTAAGTATATATTTACACAAATAAGAGTTAATAACATTTAATTGATGTTAAATGAGCATATATTAGGGAATGTTTAAAGATTACGTAACTCTTAAAGGGGGAGGGGGTCCTACAAATGTGCACTTTCATACGAAAAACCATTGTTTTTTATATATACAAAAAACTACAGAGGTAAAAATATATATCAAGTTTCGCGTGGCGTATACAAAGGCATTTTCCTTTAAGAAAGTCCACCAATCACGCAACGTAAAATTTGGCTATTTCATCACCCCTCTCCCCTATCTTACACTATTTGTATGAATCCTCTAAAATTATATGGATCTTTACACATCTTGCAACCCCTCCCAGCTAAACGTGGCGTAATTTATGAATGTTTCTTTTGATTAAATGAAATTATCATTTAGATGAAATCGTGTTTTCGTACTATGTTTAGGTGTACAACAAGTCCTAATACAATTTCATTATTTCGCTTCAGTGCTTTGTTCGCTAAGTCCTTTCTAACACCGAATTACTTCAACTTATCCTAAAAACTTGTGATAATTTCGAATTCTGCCTCTTTTTTCTTAGTTGTGGATCTTTACGCTTTGGAAGAAGTCTTATTTCGACCGGAGATACGGGTTTGACATCATAATTTAAAAATTCATATGCGTACTCTTGCCCCACCGGTTCCTGCGTACTTTTACCCCACATTCCCAAAAATTATTCAAGTAATGGTTTTGACTTCTTGGAAAACCAACCGGATTGGTGTTCTGTACCATAAAGTACTCTATACAATAGGTTATCGAAATGGAATAATGTTCACCTGATTGAACGTATATATGGTAATGAAATACTAGTTGCGGAAATCCAATTATTTTTAGCAAAATGACCAAAAAGCTATCTAACTCCATATCTCCCTTGTTGTTTATTCAAATCGTTTACAATTACACATGATAATAGTTGGCCAGAATACCTGTCAAACTGATGCAGTGCTGCTAGTTTATCTTTTTTTATTACTTCAAAAAATCGAAAACGTACTCTTACCCCACGCGCACTCTTGCCCCACTCTACTCTAATGTTCATACGAGGTTCTTTGAGATTGTCAAATTCCCCGAAAACCAACATTTAACATTTCCACGAAAGTAACATTTCTCCGAAAATATAATTGCTTCGAAAGTGACATACAGTGAACTCTCCCTAACTCGATATTCTGTAACTCGTTATTTTCCCATATTCGATGAAATTCAATGTCCCTTGAATCTAGCATACCGTTTTGACTCAAATTCCGAAGAGGGCTCATATTCCGAACACTCGCTTTTGAATGACCATTTTGGCTTTATTCGAGTAATTCTCTCCGTAGGATCTTGAATTAATTTGTAATCTTGATCATCAGAACTGAAACCCAATGGAATTAGGGTGCCAAAACGCCAGTGTTCGGAATATGGGCCAGAACGGTACTGCGTTCCCTCCGTAAGTCGATATCTCTCTTATTCGATATTCTCAAAGTCGAAGTAATTTTCCAATGCATTTTCACCTCGCTAACTCGATGTTGTTAGAAACAGTTAGATGCACGATATGGTTAGAAGTAAAAAGAGAAAAATTTTAAGTGAGAAATGAGAAGTTTGAATTGTGAAGTAAGAAGTGAGAAGTGAGTGGTGGGAAATGAGAAATAAGAGAAAATTTTGAAAAATGAAAAGTGAGAAGTATAAATAAAATGTTAAAAGTTAGGAGTTCGAAGTGAAAAGTGATAAGTGAGAAATGAGAAGTCAGAAGTGAGATATAAGAAGTGGTCACATCTCTCAAATAATTAGAGAAAAGTGAGAAATTCGAAGTGAGAAGTGTGAAGTAAGAAGTGAGAAGTAAGTAGCGAGAAGTGTAAAATGACAAGTGAAAAGAGATAAATTAGAAGTGAGAAATGAGATATAAGAAGTTATAAATGAAAAGGAAGAAGTGAGATATGGAACATGAGAAGTGCGAAGTGAGAAATGAGAAGTGAAATATAAAAAAATCAAAGCACGAAGTGAATAGTGGTAAATGAAAAGTAATAAGTGAACAGTGAAAATTGATAAGTGAAAAATAAGAAGTGGAAGGTTAGAAGATAGAAGTGGAAAGTGATAAGTGACACATGAGAAGTCAGAAGTGAGGTATAAATAAGTGAGAAGTGTGAAGTGAAAAGTGAAAAATGAAAAATGAAAAGCGAGAAGTAAATAGAGAGAAGTGAGAAGTGAAAAATCAGAAGAGAGAAGTAGGAAGTGAGAAATCTGAAGTGCGAAGTAGTATAGTGATACCTCCATGAGTAGATATTGTAGGTATTATCGACTCATGGAAATATCGAGTTGTGGAACAGAAAATCCCTGGGATGGTGTTTGAACGAATCATCACAGTAACCCAGAAAATATTATTATAATATGGCATAATATGCTTCCATAAGTCAATATCGAGTCAAAGAATATCGACTCACGGAGGTATTACTGTAGTGAGAACTGAAAAGTTAAAGTTACGAAGTGATAAGTGATAAGTGAGAAATGAGAAATCACAAGTGTGAAGTGAGAAATGTGAAGTGAGAAGTGAGAAGTGCGAAGTAAGAAGTGAGAAGTAAGAAATGAGAAGTAAGAAGTGAGAAGATAGAAGTGTAAAATTTGAAGTACGAAATAGAAATAAAAAGTGAAAAGGTAGAAGTTAGAGGTGATAAATAAGAAATGAGCAGACAAAAATGAGAAATGAGAAGTTATAAGTGAGAAGGGAGAAGTGAGAATGAATAGTGAATGAATAGTGAGAAGTGTGGAGTGAGAAGAGAGTAGTGGGAAGAGGTAGGTGAGAAGCGAGATGTGCGAAGAGAGAAGAAAGTAGGGATAAGGGAATAGGTGCATATTGTCTTCAGTTCTCACTGTTCACTATTCACTTCAAACATTTAATTTCTTGTACACTTCTTCTCGTAGAGGTCGTACACTTATTACGTAAGCAATTTTTCTGGGTTTCTCGACCCCCCTCCCCCCATGTAAGATTTTTTTCATACAAATGATTTTTTATTTATATGGAGCGTAAGATATTGACCGACCCACCCTCCCCCACAAGTGCTTACGTAATATGTGTACGGCCCCTAATAAGAAAACAAATTTCAACTACTCGGCCAAATATAAATGTCATTCCTATCTCGATACCTTCCTTACTCGATGGTCTCTTCAATATCGAGTAAGGGAGAGTTCACTGTATCTCCAAAAATAACATTTCCCCGAAAATTCCATTTCCCCGAAAATGGTATTACCTGAAAAATGACATTTCCCTGAAAATATCATTTTTCCGTAAATAACATTTCTTTGAGGAAAATTTTAAAGCTCTTTTAGTAGAATGTGTTTACCTGTCATAAGACGAGTTTAATACCACAGTAATATCCTGATTTTATCACCCCCTGGTGAATTTTGGGATGGTAAAATAGGGTGACAAAATTGAAAAAAAAAATCCAATTTTTAATTCATTCTACAAATATGAATCATTTTATGCCTTGGAAAGGCCAAATGCGTGGACGGTACCCGTTATTTCTTGTCGAAATTGCTTACAGAATATTTCCTAGGTATTAAGAATTAGTTCGTCATAAACCTACAGGCGGTTACTTCATGAAAATCAATCTTGTTTGTGGTATTATTTACGAAAATTAAAAGAATGGCAAAATTTTTAGGGGTGACAAAATCGGGTCGAAAACGTGATAAAATCGAGACGTGATAGAATCGGGGGTAGACAGAATCGGGTCAACACTGTATTCCATTTAATTCCTCCACGTTGTATACTTTACAGATACGCATTTGGAATAGTACTAAACTAGACTTATGACAGGTGATTTCTTTGAAAACAACTTTTCGCCGGATATATAATTTTCTGGAATTCGACCGTGTAATCCTCCATCTTTTAATCATTGGATGTTCTTTAGCTTATCTTTTGCCCTGCTGTAATTTAAGAAACAATTGAATTCAAAAATGAAATCTTCCGGCTTTCTAACCAGTGGATGATCTCTAACCTATATGTTGTGCCCTTCTCCTCACGTGGTGAAATATTAGTAACACAATAACCGGTTGGTTAACGGGTTTCATCATTTTCAAATTATTCCAGTAACTACCAAATCAAGCTGGCAATTCCGTGTAATGCCGGGTACATACAGCTAGTGACATAATAATGATAAGTTGAAAAAGCGTTTTCATTTCGTAAAAAAATGTTACAGAAACTCAAAGGAAATGTTCTACAAGGGCTTGGTTTAAACATCACCGCAATCTGAAGAAGTGGCGTATTACAACATTCAAGTTTTTTATTGTAAAGTTAAATAGTTGGATGAGTACTTCACGTTTATTCTTATGTAAGAAAACAGGATAGACTTTACATTGTCAGAAAACAACGAAAAAAAACCTTTACCGAACAACCTCGACCCGCACCGGCTCTTGCCAGCTTCGATGAGTTGCTGAATGCTTCGATGAGTTTTAGGATTTTAACGAGATCCATTAATTAACATATTGAGATTCGTCCATTATGCCGCTTGTGTTGTGGAAAGCTTTCCAGGAAACGTATTGCATAATACTTCCCAATACATCGAGGGAATTCCTGGAGCAATTTCCGGAATTACTGAAGGAACTGCCAGAGGAATTCCTGGAAGGGCTTCTCACAGATTCTTGATAACTGTATAACTTGAAAAATCCGTGTAATTTGTTTTTAATGATTTGTGGACGAATCACACGGCCGTGTAAAAACAGAATCGGGTGTAATTGCTTTTATGTAAAACGAGTCGAATGAAAAAACTATTTCAAATTTCATGGTCAAATACATTACGCATATTTGAAAAAAAAAAATACAAAAAGCTGATTAAAAATTATTAAATATTCTAAGATTTATTTTCAACAAACTTAAATCAAAACAAACATCCTTGTAAATACAATTCTTCTCTTCAACTTTACAATCTATATAATGGAAATAGAAAAGAAAAAAATCACACGCTGTGTGTTGTCTTTTGAGAGCCACAAACAGTTCTCCGAATATGAAAAAAAAAATCACCCCTTTGCATACGCGCGCAGGTACGTCCACAGATCGCTCACGGAAAAAATCATTAACCCTTCCGCAACCACCTTTTTTCGGCGCTAGTCCCGGTTCTGGTGGATCATTTGAATAATATGCAAATCAAGTCGCATCTAATCCAACATCCCGACGACGGTGACGGCGACACTGCGGAAGACGATTAGGACCTCACCCGAAACCCATGGAGAGTAAAAAAAAAAGTTATGCTGTGCTGTCGTCCTGGTCGCGGCGCAGATATCCTCACCCTTTTGTTACCGCCGCTAAAGGCTCTCTCGTCCTTTTGTCACGCATCAATTGTGTTTGTGCCTGGAAGCTGCTGGGAATAGTTCTCCCTGAAGACGCTGAGCCTACCGCAAGGATATCTCTCCCCGGCACCCCTTTTCGGCCGGGAACCACGCGTGATATGCAGATGATGGACCATCCGCTTCGCTTGTGGGGTGATTCCGCTGAGTAGAGGATTCCCGTTCTCGATCTGCTGCGTGAGTCCTTTACTTTTTCTTTAATTTTTATTATATTATTAATGTATTCATTCTCGCGGGCCTGTTTTCTTCCGAGGTACAACTATTCTCTTGCTTTGGTGGATGATGAGATTTTTTTTGTTTCTTATCCTTTGTGAGTCTTATCGTTTTCCTTTGCCGGGATGTCCTGAGAAGGATTCCGCGACGGAAAGGCATCATTTTTTATCTCAGGATGTGTGTTGTCTCGCTACGAATGCGTTTTTTGTTCTTCGGAAGGGTGATTCAATTCGAGTGTGAGAAAAAAATTACGCAAACTTGTCTTATGTAAAATCCTGCACATAGTGCTTCTTGTTTAAACTGCTTCCAGGATGCTGTAGGATGAATGGGTTCAAGCTATTTAATTATGACGATATGCACGTTTGTTTGATAGCTTGAGATAGAGACAAAAAATGCTGGTTTTGGAAGGAACTAGTTTTTTGACGGTTAACGGTAGTCCTGTTTTAAAAAACCGTTACCGACATTTTTTTTACAGATGGATGATACTAATTTGCATATCCTTGTCATTTATTATGGCTTTTAAACGGAAACATTTGTCGGAAGGGTAGAGTTCTTCTTATGATTGAACTGTTTAAAGTACATCTTCAAGCTTCACTAAAATTAATCTATCTCAAACAAAACCCACAGCTATAAAAATAGAAAATCTTCATAAAATATATTTAATAAATATAAAAGATCGGTAAGTAATACACAATTTCCAAAATTTTCACACATGAGAACATTTTGCAAAAAAAACCAGATAGATGAAAGCAATTTGAAACATAAAAAAATTAAAAACTTTTTACTTAAATAAAACCAAAATGTTAAATAAAATAAACGAAAAGGCAAAAAAACACAATGTACCGATATAATTTGGGGCGTTCCCTAGCCTCGCGGTATGATGCATGGCTACAAAGCAATACCATGCTGAAGGTGGCTGGGTTCGATCCGGTCTAGGAAATATTTGGAATGGAAATTATCTCGACTTTTTTGTGTTACCGTTTGCACAGTAGAACTTTTTCCAGGTTTTTCGGCGCTAGTTCGTAAACTTATCTTATTGTAGTATTTGTGGAGTAGTCATCGGATAAGTAATACAGTGCGTGTTTTATGCGCCGTGAAAACGAAAAGATCGATATGGTTTTCGGTGGATCGCGCGTTTGCATTGCTCTTGGTTCCGGTCCAGACAAGCGCGATCATCAAGATTTATGCCAGGATAGCAGACAGATTCGTGCCAGAATACGTACAAAAAATTCAGCCAGAATTTCTGAAAAATCCTGCCATAAATATTAAAATATGACTGTCAAAATTTCTGAACGATTCCAGGCAGGATTATAACAGAGTCCTGCAAGAATATGTCCAAAGAAACCAGACAGAATTTCTTAAAAATCCTGCAAGGATTATTGAAAGAATCCTGCTAGAATTTCTTACCGAATCCTGCTAGGATTTCTGAACGGATCATGTCAGGATATATGACAAAATCCTGACAGGATTTCTAAAAGAATCCTACCTTCTTACCTGGATTTCTGACATATTCCAGCCAGGATTTCAGGCAACATCCTGCCAGAATACATGCGAAGAATCCGGCCAGAATTTCTGAAATTCCTGCCTGGAATATTAAAAGAATCTTGCCAGAATTTCTGACCGATTCCTGACAGAAATTTGACAGAATTCTGACAGCATTTCTGACAGAATACTATCAATATTTCTGATAGAACCCAGCCAGGATTTTTGCCATAATACTGTCAGTATATATCCAAAGAATCTTACCAGGATTTCCGCAAAACCCTGCCAGGATTACTTAAAAATACTGCCAACACCTCTGGAATGATGGCACATCTGTAATGGAAAGAAATAAATCGCATTACAAAAACCGCCACATATTAACAGCCGCGCGGTGAATCGTATTGACAGCACCCTACAATACAACGTCCTGAGTTGATATTTGATCAGCGCAGCTATTGCAGATTTCCATTGCAACTTGAATAGCAACGGCAGGTGAAGATGCTCTAATTATAGATAACACAATGTATTCTGATCTGGAAAACAAGCAAACTAGCAACACTTCCGGGATGATAGATGCAAACAATCGCTATCAACATTAACTAACACTACGACGTTTCGAATTCAAGACAAAATTTTCAAAACGACTTATCTGCTTTTGTAAACAAAGATTCAAACGACGATTTGACGAATCTGATAGCTCTCCCACGCAAACTAGCACCATCAACAGGTAGCGGAATCCTTCCCCTACCTATTGATGGTGTTGGTTTGCGTGCACGGACAGATAAATCAACCCAAACTTTGAGTTCAATATACGCACTATTGAGAATATCGCAGAAAAAATTTACCCAAATTTGGGTAGTTTTCCCTTTCTTTCCCATGATTGCTATCAAAACTAGAGCAAGATGCAAACACCTCACCGAGGTTGTTCAGCCCAATAACCCAAATTTGAGTAAATTCAATATTCTCTATTTTGGGTTGATCAAGGTCCGCTTTGGATAAATTAAACTCAGCTTTGGGTAAATTGTTTACATGGGATTAAAGGCAAACTACCTAGTGTCAGAAAAGTCATTTTACTCAAATTTGGGTTATTGGCCCAAACCACGGTTTTGAGTGCAAACAACCCACTTTTGGGTAGTTTTGGTTTTCAGTGTGGGTGAGCTATCAGATTCGTCAAATTGTCGTTTGAATCTTTGTTTACAAAAGCAGATAAGTCGTTTTGAAAATTTTGTCTTGAATTGTGCAACTTGGTTTGTTTACCTACCCGGTAAAAATCGTTTACTCATTAATGGGTACTTTTTCTCTGCTATCTCTTTCTCTCTGCAGAAAAATTCACCCATTTTGGAAGAATAAGTGGATTTACTCATTTGAATGAGTAGATCCACTTATTCTCCCAAAATGGGTAAATTTTTCAGCAGAGAGACAGAGATAGCAAAGAAAAAGTACCCATTAATGAGTAAACGTGTTTCTCCGTGTACCAATCGATGATGATGAATGATGGCGATGAATCGGGAAACGGTGCTGAAAGTTTTTGATTTTATATAGGGCGAGGCTTTAGTGAGATTCTCGGATACCAGGTTGAGAAGACGAGCGGGAACAGAAGCGATATATTGACTTGGTTGGCGCAGGTGAGTTCACAAAACAGGAATTTGACGCATTCGAACAGAACTACACTGAGAGGATGCTTGGCTGTATGATTCGGTTTGTTGTTATTTGAATGAATCGGCAGGCGGATTGCATTCGTAGTGCAGGTGGAGAGCGACGAAGTGGGAGATTTTATTTGGGGCTATGGCGGTGGGCTGATCTCGCACTCAAGCCGACTCGGAATAATAATATATTCACTTATCCTACCTGACTGAGATTTGCGATGAATTCGTTCGGCGGGCAGAAGAGGCGATTGGTGGTGAATTGATGCAAGTTGAAGCAATTTCAGGTGCGTATTTCTGCGTATTCAGTTGGTAAGCAGACGACACAGCAAAATAAACGGTCTCACAAACGGCAGGGTTGCCAGAATTTTGAATTGACTTATTAATCGTTCAACAATGATATAACGTTGAAATTTCGCATTTAAAATGCTGTTAAGAATTTGAATCAAAGTGTTAGAAATTTGAAACAAAGTTTGTCAGTATAAAATCATACAGTATTAAATATATTTCAATCAATAAAATATGAGTATCAAGCGCGTATATGAAAGTTCTATTCTTTCACTACCTGATACAGTCAAATCTATTAAAAAATTTAATTAATGTTCCATAAAGACCTCCGAAGAGAAAAATGTGCTAGAGTGTTCGGAATATGAATCAAACAGTATGACAGAATACAAATTCTGAAAGAAATTCTGATTCTGAAAGAATCCTTCCAGAATTTATGAAACATTCCAGCCACAAATCCGGCAAGAATCCTGTCAGGATTCCTGACAGAACCCTAAAAGAACCCAGACAAAACCCTGAATATGTCCAAGGAATCCCACCAGGATTTCTGACCGAATTCAATCAGGATTTCCGACAGATTCCTGCGAGAATTTCTAACAGAATCCAGCCAGGATTTCTGACAGAATTCGGCAAGGATTTCTGACAAAATAAAAACAGCATTAATGATAGAGTCCTGGCAGGGTTTCTGATAGAAAAATATCAGGATTTCTGACAGGATCCTGCCAGGAGTTCTGACAGAAACCTTCGTGGATATAAAAGATTAAATTCTGTCAGAAAATCTGGAAGAATCCTTCAGAATTTTCCTAAAGAATCCTGCAAGGTTTCATGTAAAAATCCTACCAGGATTCCTAACAGAATCCTCACAAAATTTCTTCAAGAGTCAGGATTTTTGAAAGAATATTGCTACGATTTCTAACAGAATCCGTACAGGAATATTAAAAGAATCCTGCCATGATTTTTGACAGAATCCAGGGTTACAAACAGAATTTTTTTTAGGAAATCCTGGTGATTTATGACAGCATCCTGCCAGAAAATGTCCAAAGAATCCCACCAGAATTTCTGAAAAACCCTGCCAGGATTATTAAAAGAATACTGACAGGATTTCCGACCGAATCTTGTCACGATTTCTGACAGAACCCTGCAAGGATATCTATCACAATCCTATCAACATTTCTGACAGAATCCTGTCAGGATTTCTGACAGTATCCTAACAGGATTTTATGCCAGTACTTTTGACAGAAACCTTCTTGGATTTATAATCAAATTCTGCCAGAAATTCTGCAAGAATCCTCAAGGATATTCTAAATGAATCCTGGGTTACTGAAAGTATTCTACCAGGATTTCTGACAAAATCAGGTTTCCGTCAGAAATTCAGACAGGATTCTATCAGGAATAATGGCTGGATTCTGTCAGGAATACTGTCAAGATTCTATCGGAAATCCTTGCAGGGTTCTCTCAGAAATCTCGTTCAGAAATCTTAGCAGGATTATAGACGAAAACCAGATTTCTGAACGAATTATGCAAGGATTTCTGAGAGAACCCTGCAAGGATTTCCGATGGAATCTTGACAGTATTCCTGACAGAATCCAGCCATTATTTCTAATAGAATCCTGTCTGAATTTCTGACGGAAACCTAAAAGGATTTCTAATAAAGTCCTGTCAGGATTTCTTGAAGAATTTGCTAGAATTTCCTTTAGGTTCCTACCCAAATTTCCAACAAAATCGCGACAGGATTTCTGACAGAATCCTTCTCGGATTTATGATTAAATTCTGCCAGAAATTCTGAAACAATTATATTTATTGAACGGCTACTCAGTCTTGCAATTTTTACAACAAATTTATTATTTACATGACGTTTCGACACCGAGATTGTGTCTTTTTCAAGATGAAATGTAATTTTATGAGTACTTTGATTGTCCTGATTTCATAAAAAAACAATCCTACAGGATTTTCTAAAATAATTCTTTATAGTTTATGAAAGTATCCAACTAGAATTTCTTCCACTGGCAGAAAAAACATTTTGATTTTCATAAGTTGTGGCTTATGAAACCCTACACATTCATTTTATTTTACCTTCATAAGGTACCAAAGAAATCCATAAATTTACCTTATGAAATTCATAGCAATTTCTTGTGTAAAATAATCATAAGGCATCCTTATGAATAATTCTTGTTCATTCAAACGTTCACGCTGATCTGTCAGAAAAAATAGCTCACTTCATCCTTGTCCATGTCAGAGATGCCACATTTGAAGACATGTTTTCAATTTGAAGACATTTGAATCTCTGTGAAGACATTTATTTCGTAAAGACATTTTGAAGACATTTCAAAATATTTGAAGACTTATCTACTTATATGAAGATACCTTGAGACAATCAATAAGCCAGCGAGTGGAAAATACAATTTTATTTTCTACTTTTAAATTCTGCGACTTCTATATGTAAATTATACAAAAGTTTTAAAAGTCCTTGTCTCGGGCCTAGAATCTCAAACATAAAAATACCTTCACACTAGCGGGCTGATAACTGCAACGCATTTTAGATCTCATACGCACTTAACTTTGAGTTGTGCGCTGTTTAAAAAAATCCCGATGGCAGAACTTGTTTGAATTTTTCTTGGTATTTCGATTATTACATCGGAAAGCAAAAATTGATTGAATTCTTCTATGACTTGATTTAATCTATTCAACCGTTGAGCTAGAACCTGAATTTTATCTCAATTCCTTTCGAATTCCTTTGATCTTTTCGGCATTTCCATTTGACTTTCCTCTAAATATCCGTCTTTTCCGTGAATTTTTAAAAGAATTTTCTGTGAAAATTCCAAAGAATTCTTCGTGTAAAATAAGGAGAATTTCCCATGAAAATTATGAGGAATTTCTTGTCTAAACTCAAGAGAATTAAAATTGGAAATTCAGCTCAAAATTTATATCTAATAATTTCCATAAAAAGATATAAAAGGAATCCTCTAAAATTTAAATTGAAAATTCTCCTTAATTTCCACAACTTCTGAACTCCCACAATAAATCCCTTTTAATTTTCACAAGAAAATGGTCTCAACTAATTTTAATAGAATTTTTTACGAATTTCGACATAAAATTGAATTTGTTCTGGTGTTAAATGATTATTTCTCATTATTTCCATAGTAAATTTCTACGTGAAAATCTTCCTAAAAAAATTCAGAGAAATTCCACAAAAAATAAGGGATTTTTAATTAAAGACTAAGTAGCAAAATCAGAGGAAACTTGGTACACACTTTCTTTGAATTCTTCCTTGAATTCCTTTGGTAATTCTTCTAGAAATATCTTTGACCATTCTTCCAGTATTTTCTCTAAGAATTCCTCTAAGAATTTCTTCAAACATACGTTCTGGTATTCTTTCCGAAATTCATCCAGGAGATTTTCCGGAAGTTTCAGCGATTTTTTCGAAAAATCCTCCAGGAATTCATTTGGAAGAAGTTCCTCCAGAACTCATTCGGTAGTTCCTTCACGAATTCCTCCACTAGTTCTTCCGGGAATTCTTTTAAAAGTTTCCCCGGGATTTCTGCGGAAGCTATTCCAGGGATCCCTCCGGATGTTTCTCCTCTGGAAGATCCTTCAAGGTTGCCGAATTACTCTCCAAGAATGCCTCCATAAGTATACTTCTATTTCCTCCAGGATTTCTTTTGGAATCTTCTGCAGCAATACCTCACGAAGCTTCTCCAACTACCTCCAAGAATTTCTCCAGAAGTTTCTTCTGGAATTCCACCGGAAATTGCTTCAATAATTCCTCAGGAATATCCTTCAGAATTTCATCAGGAAAATCCTTCAAATATTCTTCCAGAAATCCCTCCGGAATTCATCCTGCAGATTCTACAGATTCCTTCTTCCAAGTATTCCTCCGAAAGTTCCTTCAGAACTTTCTCCAGAAGTTCCTTCAGTAAATCCTTTGAATGTTCCAACAGGAATTCTTAAGGAAATTTTTTCAGGAGACTTTCAGAAATAATAAGAAACTCCATCCAGAAGTTATAAGAAGCTCCATCGGGAATACATCCGGAAGTTGATCTAGATATTTATCCGGGCGTTCCTTTAGAAAATTCTCTGGATGTTTTTCAAGTATTTCACAGTAAATTTTGAATCCCAACAGGGTATTCTTTAAAAAGAAATTTGGAAGAGTTCCACGTGAAAATTCAGTTTAAAAATCCGACTCAATACAAAATCCAGGGAAAACTCGTTTTAAAAAAATAAGGAATTTTAAAAAATATTCTCTTGAATTCTAACAATTTGAATGTTAAAAAAATAAACATTATTCAACATCAGTAATACAAGGAGATTATTGAATTTACACACCTATTGGGGTCTCCAGTAGCCTTGCGAGCAAAGGCGTAGGATTGCCAATCCAGAACTGGCGAGCTCGATTCTCGGTTCGGTCTAGGATATTATCGGGTTGGAAACATTCTCGACACCCTGGACATAGTGTATCCATTGTACTTGCCGATTCTATCACAAACGCCCGAATGACACTCGCCCGAATTCCATTCGCCCGAATGACAAACGCCCGAATGTAACATTCGCCCGAATTCCATTCGCCCGAAAAGACCAAACGCCCGAAAAGACCATTCGCCCGAATGGACCACTCGCCCGAATAGACCACTCGCCCGAATGGACCATTCGCCCGAATAGGTCATATATTTATGTATACTTCCAGATTCTATAACTACATGTTATTTTTCCTAATAATATTAAAAGAAAAAATATGCCAATCACCTGGAACATATGAACGTTTGTCTAGTTTTTCATTCTTTTCTGCTATTTTCATTCTATATGTCTTCTTAGCCTGCAGTGGTCGTAGGGTATCAGTGGTCGCATTTCTTTCTTCTAGTTGGAACTGTTTTGGAACGCTATAAAACGGAGGACTTCCTCGTTTCAAAAGCGTATTCCACTTATTGTGCCACCCTAAAATGTTATTGGAAGTTCGAGGAATACTGTTTAGGGTTTTTTCATAGACCGATCATAGTGAAGGGGAGAAAAGTGGGTCTCTAGTGGTCTTTTTGTGCGTTGATTTGCGACCATTCACATAAGCCCGCTACGTTAGGCATAAGTACGTTAGGCATAATGGTTACGCATTACGAACGTTAGGGATAATGTACGTTAGGCATAATGGTCGTTTGGCATAATTCTGCCTTCTTTATGTCATGGGCTGTTCTTTGGGTCATTTATGTATAACGTTTATTATACCTAACGGGTACACCCCATTCGCATAATACTTGCTTACATAAAAAAATTACGTTTCTTTGGGCAAGATTTTCGAACCTCCTTTAATGCCTTTGTTATATCTTAACATGAAAAAAGTGCAAAGGTAACAAATAGGCAAGTTAAAGTCTGTAATTCTTCCCGTATGCCGATTGTAATCCCAATCGCTGATGTTCTCTAAAAACAATTCTTTGGTTGAGGAGAAAGAAACATCCTTAAAACTTGAATTTGGGAAGACACGGTCCTCAGCATTAATCTCAGCCATCTTAACATTCATTCATTTATTCAGACTAAGGCTGAAGTGGCCTGTGCGGTATATAAGAGTCTTCTCCATTCGGCTCGGTCCATGGCTACACGTCGCCAACCACGCAGTCTACGGAGGGTCCGCAAGTCATCTTTCACCTGATCTTGAACCTTAATACTTAGGGAAGAAATCATGTCTTCAATACATTTAGAAAGAACAATGTATGAAGAAAAGAAGGGTGAATTCCTATTTGCGCCTCTTATTTTTGACGTTTGGTTTAAATAAATACCCTTGCAACGTTATTTTTCGCTACAGCTCTAATTATTCCATCAGGTTTTGATTCATTTCAGGATGTTTGTGGAACGGTATAAGCGACAGCATACATAAAACATATTTTAATATCTGAATCTCTCAACAATGCTGAGCGATTGAAACTGACTTTTTTCTATGTGAATGGATTGCAAGACAGTGACGAGTAGATTTTATTTATAATCAATGTTAAATGGAGCTTTACACCTCGGGAAAGTTTTCCGCCGTATTTTGGTCCATGTGCCCTGGGGAAAAACGTGCGAACCAAATTCCCGAGGTGTGAAGCTACCTTAAAGCACTTTATGCATACGTATATAAGGAAATCAAGTCATTCCGTGCCGATAGTTCGAACGAGCCAGACGTGTGTGCTGTGTCTCATCGCGGGTTTTGTTCGGTAGTGCGTGTCTATTGTGTGGTGCCTACCTACGGATCCAAGGCGATTACTGTCGGCGAGCGAAGTAGCTGCTTCTGGCGACGCCAGTGAAGCAGGCTATTGTTTCTGCTGCTACCTACAGCAGCAGCGCAGATAAGTGGAAGGCATTGTTTTATTGTTCTCCCATCTCTCTGATACAGAGTGGGATTAATTATAATACATTAAATTAGTTTTTTATATATTTTCTAATTTGCTATTAGTTCTAAGTTAGTATAAGAATTAATAGTCCTTCCACCTTGCGAGGTGAGAATGGAGGCAGAGACTATGGGGGCGGTAGTCCTCTGAAAGATGTCCGCACACGATTGTACCATGCGGCTTCGCCTGGGCCTTGGGTTGTTTACTTTCGGCAGAAAGTGAAAAGTCTAGACTTTCTCGGCATTAAGCGAGATTTGACGCGTCGTTTTACGAAGCTTGATTTTAGTCAGATCAACAGGAACAAGCTACGAATCACCGCACCTACATATCAGGTGGCGAACGAAATTGCTAAAGACAAGGCCTACAATGTTGAATATTTGGTTTATGTCCCCTCGCGGGAGGTCGAAATCGAAGGTGTGATCAACGCAGCGAGCCTGACTTGCAAGGATGTACTTGCGGGAAAAGGCCGCTTAAAGAACGCAATGGAGTCTACCGTGGATATTCTGGATTGCAAGGAATTGCACTCAGCAACCATGGTAGATGGCAAAAGGTATATTCTAAGTCAGGCTCGCTTCGGGTGACGTTTGCCGGTTCGATTCTCCCAAAATATGTCGATTTAGAGAATATGTTGTTTCCGGTGCGTCTTTTGTACCAAGGGTATTTAATTGTACCAATTGCAAACAACTTGGTCACACTGCCGAGTTTTGTGACAACAAACCACGTTGTGGTAAATGTTTCGAAAGACATCGGGAGGAATCCTGCCAGCAACAAGCTACAAAATGTGCTTATTGCGGTATGGCTCCTGCCCATGGTTTGCAAGATTGCCCGGTGTACAGAAAGCGCACCCAAAAAGTGAAGCGCTCGTTGGTACAGCGCTCCAAGCAGACTTATGCGGAAATGGTTAAAGCGCAAGACACATCCGCCGATACCACTGCAAAGGCTGCTATTTCAGCTACCGTTCAAGTAAGTGATTATTATGATTCCATATGCATTGACGAATTGGACTCTGACACTGCTGATATGGATGATTCTACGGAGGTACACGTGCCCGAAAAGAGGAAGCAACCGTCTTCCCCGGGATCGCGCCGTAAGAAATCAAAAGTCATCCATAAAAGCTTGCCCAAATCTGAAGGCAATGGGGGATTATTTAAAATCCTGAAGCAACCTGTCTTCACTGCTCCTTAGGATCCATCTTGCAGCAAGACATTCCTGCCATTGCCCAAAACCGATGTTTCAAGAAACATCCGGCTAGGAGAATCAATGAAAGAAAAACTTCAATTCGTTCTTCCCAAAAAAGTACTCCGTCCAAGCGAGGATTGATCTCCTTTAAGGACCTTGTGGACCGTTTTTTGAATTTGTTCAATATTCCGAATTCATTGAGGCCAATCATTGACCTCTTTATACCAACAGTGGAAAGTTATCTGAAGCAATTGACTGTTTCATGGCCCCTTCTTGCAGGAATTGTATCTTTCGATGGATAATACGGCTATTACACAAGATACAATCACTGTGCTGCAGTGGAACTGTCATAGTCTTAAAAATAAATTAGACGTGTTCAAGTTTTGATCCGCAATCCCCATAGCGACATATTAGCACTCTCTGAAACACGGCTTTCTTCTCAACCTGAAATCAACTCCCACGATTTTAACATTATTCGCCAAGATCGGGATGATCATTATGGTGGCGTTCTTTTGGGCATCAAACAATGCTACTCCTTCTACAGAATTCCCATTCCGACTGTTCCCGGCTTAGAAATCGTCGCATGCCAAGTAAATGTGAAGAATAAAGACCTTTGCATAGCTTCAGTGTACATTCCTCCAAATGCCTCTATTAATCGTCGACATTTTTGGAGCGCAGTCTCCTCCTATCATCTCCAGTATTGATATTGGGTGATATGAACGCACATGGTATTGGATGGGGCGAAACGTATGACGATTATAGAGCGCCTATTTTCTATGATTTGTGTGACGATTTCAATTTGAATATTTTGAACACTGGTGAAGTAACTCGAATAGGACCAAATGGTCAACAAAGCCGTATTGATCTGTCTTTATGTTCAAATTCACTATCGTTAGATTGCACGTGGAAGGTTATCCAAGATCCCCACGGTAGTGACCATATGCCGATAGTTACCACAATTAAAAGTAGCTATCAACAATCTGAGCCAGTTAATGTTCCTTTCGACCTCACGAAGAACATTGACTGGCAAAAATTTGCATCGGCGGTAAATATTGGTATTGAATCAACTGATGTTCTTCCACCGCTGGATGAATATCAATTCCTTACCGAATTAATTAAAAAAAAGCGCACTAGAAGCTCAGAAACGACGCGTTCCAAGTACAACCGTCATAAGAAGACCAGCCACTCCTGGTTGGGATGATGAATGTACTAAGTTGTATTCTGAGAAATCTGATGCCTTCAAGGCTTTCCGTAAATACGGAAGGTCTGAGCTTTTCGAAGAGTATTTGAGGCTTGAAAGAAAGCTCAAAAATCTTCTCAAGGCTAAAAACGTAGCTACCGGCGAAGTTTTGTCGAGGGACTCTCGCGAGAAACCTAAATGACAACCATTTGGAAAACGGCCCACAACATGCGGAACCGCACTTCCACCAACGAGAGTGAAGAATACTCCAATCGATGGATATTCAACTTCGAAAAAAGGTCTGTCCAGATTCCGTACCAGCAGAACCGCTATTTCGAGGATCAGTCAATGATCCCGGTTCTTTGGGTGGACCATTCACAATGCTGGAACTTTCTATGTCTCTTCTTTCATCGAATAACTCTGCTCCGGGATGCGATAACATCAAATTCAACCTTCTGAAAAACCTCCCAGATATCGCAAAGACGATTACTTGACCTGTACAACTGTTTCATGGAGTACAACATTGTACCACCTGAATGGCGACAGGTCAAAGTAATAGCTATTCAAAAGCCTGGGAAACCAGCGTCTAATCACAATTCATACCGACCGATTGCCATGCTATCATGCATGAGAAAATTATTAGAGAAAATGATCCTTTCAAGAATCGACCATTGGGTCGAGCAAAATGCATTACTGTCAAATACTCAGTTTGGATTTCGTAAAGGTAAAGGAACAAACGATTGTCTAGCGTTGCTTTCTTCAGATATACAACTGGCTTTTGCGCACAAGGAGCAATTGGCTTCAGTATTCTTGGATATTAAGGGCGCTTTTGATTCAGTTTCCATTGAAGTACTGTCAGACAATCTGCACAGTAATGGGCTACCTGTATTTTTAAATAATTTCTTGTACAATTTGTTGTCAGAAAAACAAATGAACTTCACACTCGGCACTCTGACAACTTCCAGAAATAGTTACATGGGCCTTCCCCAAGGTTCATGTTTAAGTCCCTTGCTTTATAATTTCTATGTCAAAGATATTGACAATTGTTTGGAAGGACAATGCACGCTCAGACAACTTGCAGATGATGCCGTGGTCTCTCTAAGAGGTCCATGTGCAGCTGTCTTGCAAGGACCATTGCAAAGTACCCTGGATAATCTGACTGTATGGGCCAGACATTTAGGGATCGAGTTTTCACCGCAAAAAACTCAGTTGGTTGTGTTTACTAAGAAGCGGTATCCTGCTCAACTGAAACTCAAGCTGTTGAATGATGACATCAACCAATCTTTATCTTCTAAATACCTTGGGGTCGTGTTTGATTCCAAATGTACCTGGAAACTCCACATTGAGTATTTGATACAAAAATGCCGTAAAAGGATCAATTTTCTACGTTCTATCTCCGGAACATGGTGGGGTGCTCACCCGGAAGACCTCATCAAACTCTATAGAACGACTATTCTCTCTGTTTTAGAGTATGGCTCCTTCTGCTTCCTCTCAGCAGCTGATTGCCACCTGATCAAATTGGAACGAATTCAGTATCGTTGTTTGCGTATTGCCCTTGGCTGCATGCATTCAACGCATAACATGAGCCTGGAGGTGCTTGCTGGAGTCACTCCTTTAAAGCACCGTTACTGGGAGCTCTCACTTAGAATACTCATCAAATGTGGGACAAGTAACACACTTGTTCTAGATAACTTCGATAATATGCTTGAACTAACTTGTCGTTCAAGATTCCTGAGAGTTTATCTCAACTACATATCATCAGATCTTTGTCTTCCGTGTTATAATCCACCTCGAATTCACTTCACCAACGACAGTTCCTCAATTGTATACGATCTGTCCATGAAACATGCTATTCAAGGAATACCAGATCATCTTCGACAAATATCTATTCCCTCACATTTTCTGAAAAATATGAACATGTCAATTGCAACAACAGATATTTCACTGATGGTTCTCGCATCAACGGATCCACTGGCTTCGGTGTTTTCAATGTGACTTCAACCACCTTCCAAAACTTCAGGAACCGTGTTCGGTTTATGTTGCTGAGCTGGCAGCAATTAACTTCGCTTTGGGGATAATTTCCAATCAGCCCGTAGACCATTATTTCATCTTCTCGGATAGTCTTAGTTCTATCGAGGCACTCCGGTCGATGAAACCCGTTAAGCACGCATCTTACTTTCTTACAAACATAAGAGAGCAGATGCGTGTTTTGGTCGAAAGATCATTCAAGATTACCTTTGTTTGGGTCCCTTCTCACTGCTCAATCTACGGCAATGAGAAGGCAGACTCGCTGGCAAAGGTGGGCGCACAGGAAGGTGAGGTTTATGATAGACAATTCTCGAGCAACGAGTTTTTCCCATTAGTCCGTCAGAGTACTCTTCAAAGTTGGCAAAATAATTGGACACACAACGAACTTGGACGGTGGCTATTTTCTATAGTTCCAAAAGTTTCTGGGCGAGCGTGGTTCAGAGGTGAGGACTTAAGTCGAGGCTTCATTCGCGTGATGTCGAGACTTATGTCTAATCACTATTCACTAAACGCACATCTGTACAGAATAAACCTTGTCGATAGCAACTTATGTAGGTGCGGAGCCGGTTATGATGACATCGATCACGTAGTTTGGTCCTGCTCGGAAAATGACGCCTCCAGAGAGCAATTATTGGATACCCTAGTGGCCTGAGGTTAACAGCCCTTCAGGGAAGTTCGAGGTGTTTTGGAAGATCGTGATGTGGTCTATATGCAGGCCATTTATAGTTTTCTTTGTGCTTTTGATATCAAAACCTTTTTTTTATTTTTAGTCTCTGCTTTCTGTTCCGTAGAGCACCATAGCTCTGCCATCCGGAAGATGCTCCCAGTCGAACCATTCCTCGAGCACGACGACACGCCACATCGTCCCTGACGCCAAATACCCGGATGAGAAGCTGAAATTCCCTGATCCCAAATCCTTAGCCCTGTCCATCCTTAAACATTGTAAACTAACCTCGAGTCACCACGAGTACGCTGGCTTCTACCCCTCTCTTACTAACTGAAAAATTAAATGATATTGATTGTATATATCACAAAGAACCATGGCTCCGTAAAGTGTTATACACGCCTGAGCCTACCAAATAAACGAACTTGGAAAAAAAAAAAAAAAAAGGAAATCAAGTCGTTATTTGAATTGTATGAAAAAGAAAGTACGTAACATCGTTATTATTCTTATTATTTCACACATAAACGAATATTCAGATACATGTGAGAGACGTGTACAACAAAATATGGAATAAGTAGGAAATCAAAAATAATATTTATTTTATTAGTCACAAAAAATCTTTTCATCAAGTAATGTGAAGAGTTTATTCGGGCATATAGTCTATTCGGGCGAATGATCCATTCGGGCGAATGGTCTTTTCGGGCGAATGGTCTTTTCGGGCGTTTGGTCTATTCGGGCGAATGGAATTCGGGCGTTTGTCATTCGGGCGAGTGTCATTCGGGCGTTTGTGATAGAACCGTACTTGCCACGCAAGATACATACTCATGCAATGGCAGGCATATAGAAAAGCTTTCAATTAATAACTGAGGAAATGCTAATTTAATACTAATAGTTGAAAAGCAGGCCAAGTTCCATTTGGAATATAGAGCCATTGAAGAAGAAGAAGAAGACCTATTGAATTTTGAAATTTTTCGCTGGTAATCATAATCTTAATATTGAAGACATTTGAAGACATTTTTAAACGACTGTGAAGACATTGAAAAATATCATCTGGCATCCCTGGTCCATGTGGTCCAATAAGGAAGTAGCTGAAATTAAGTTTTTCTCTTTAAGAATACGTCGAACGAACATCAACCATCTATACTGCCGCTAACCGTAAGTCGAGCACATCTGTATATGGACGCCCATATACAGATGTGCTCGACTTGCGGTTAGCGGCAGTATATATTGTGCTGCAGAAATACGAGATGCATTGTGCTGTTCTTCCTGGTCAGGCCAATGTTTTTCCATGGAAAACGCCATCATTGTAAGTCTGTTTTTTGCCTTTCTCGTATTTTTTTTTCAATTACCTCCTATTTAACTTTAACTAGCATATGTATATCTTTTCTAGCAAAACACGAGCAACTGTACAAAGTGATCAGAACATTACCCCTAGTGAAATACAGTCTAATATCTGGAAGTAAATGGACCGAATCGTTTTAACCGCTGCACCCAAAAGTCAGCTAAACACGATGCCACTAAATTCAAAGTCTTAACCAAGGATGTTAACTATCATTCAGTAATTTGCGTTCGATCATTTAGTAGTTTGTCAATAACACATTCCAGAAGCTGAATTTCAAAATATGTTGTATGGTGGACTTCTAGTGCGAAGGTTTTTCTACAACTCTTCTTGGTTCGTTGTTTGAATTCCACTAGTAACGGAGTTATAGCTATAGTTTCAGTAACTTAGACTAAATGATAACAAAATTCCAATCATTTAGTTTAAGTTACTGCAACTAGCGCTCTAACTCCGTTATTAGTTGAATTCTAATAACGAACCATTAGGCAAAGTTGTAGAAAAACATTCGCGCTAGAATTCCACCATACAACATATTTTGAAATTCAGCTTCTGGAATGTGTTATTGACAAACTACTAAATGATCGAACGCAAATTACTGAATGATAGTTAACATCCTTGGTCTTAACATTGCAAACATTTTGATTCTTCGGGGACTTCCAGCCACAACATAAGAAAACCTGCATCAGTTACCATTGCTCAGATATTACGCCAACTACAAGAAATAAATATACAAAACTGGGTGTGAAAAGGATAGCAGGCCTTCTGGCTTTTTTTTTAGATTCGATTGACATTGGACAACTGACAAGTCTGGCCAGATACTGCAGGAGAGCGACTTCTAACAGACTTTGGAGAAAAAAAAATCGTCCAGGCGGAGCAACAGCGGAGACAGCAAAAGTGGTAATAAAATGCATTAGATATATTTTTTTATAAATATTTATAAATAACAATTGATAGGATATTACCTAACCTACAATCTTTTTATTCCCTAGATCGAAAAAAATATCGTCACTACTTATCGTTCAATACATTTAAAACAGCAAGAAGCTTGCCATCCTTGAACGACGTATCATCGAACTAGGAATTAAGAAGAAATTCCGGCATGCGATTCGAATTCCAATTTGAGAGCAAACGAATATAAATTTAATTTATAGTGGAAAGTGAGGCAAGATCGCCATATAGGGCAAGACAGCCAACGTTGATTATGACTTAAGCGAGCATTATATTCACATTATTATTACAAGTGATGGTTAACAATAATGTAAAAGGGGTATTCAACTGAAAACCGCACTTTGACAACCTTACTTGTTCTTGAAATATTGATTTTAAGATGGTGTAGTTGAAATTCGAATTTTCTTATAATTTTGTAGTTACATAACTTAAGGTTTGAAGCCAAAATTACTATTTTTTTCAGCACAAATTAATATTTACCAAGGCTCTTATATAACTATAGGTTATCTACAATAAGAATTTGAGAAGATTAACAGTAATTATGATCGATAGGATTGAAATCTTTGGGGTGGTATTGCCAACTATATTAAAAACGTCATCTCCAGGATTAAGAGTCGCCTAACCTTTAAATTCATTCAAAAAATCATCAAAATAGTTTCTTCCTGAATCAGAGATGATTTAAACAACTGATATGGTTTTTATCGTAAAAATTAGCTCCAGGCAAATTCAGATATCGTCGTTGAGCCAGAGGTCAACAAATCAACATGAAATATGACATTTTCAAGCGAAATATCATTTGAACATAATCCCCAGAAGTCCAAGGAATGTGCTTAAGGTGGCCATCTTGCCCCACTTTCCCCTAATTCTCGTCGTACCTCGACTATTTGTTTTAATAAATTAGATCTATCATCCAAAATAATTTAATTTTTTATGATTTTTAGAAACACAACCATATTTTACAAAATTATATCCATGCTGTTATCTTAAGAATTCCATTGGACAAACTTTATAAAATTTCATAAGGTAGCTTTATGGATTTCAATGACAACCCTATGAAAACCATCAGATGAACCTCTTTTCTGTTTCATCCAAAAGTTCATTTTGTTTCATAAGATTCCTTATGATTTTCAAATAGTTTTCTTGTGGCTAAATTTTTAAAAGGTTTTTTTACGCCAGTGTACAGAATCCTGCCATAATTTCTTGAGGAATCCTATCCGGATGTCTGAAGGAATACTACAAGGATTTCTAACAAAATCTTACCAGAATTTTTTGCAGAATCCTGCCATGATTACTAA
The DNA here is from genome assembly GCF_024139115.2 of Armigeres subalbatus. Taxonomy (NCBI): domain Eukaryota; kingdom Metazoa; phylum Arthropoda; class Insecta; order Diptera; family Culicidae; genus Armigeres; species Armigeres subalbatus. Next base: position 146,653,652 of record NC_085141.1, read on the forward strand.
CAAAATTCCCGGATTTCTGCCAGGAATCCTGAAAGTTTCATATTGTGTCGCCAGCACTAAATTGTATTCCGACTTCCGACGTTTTACTTCCGAACTTACTTCCGACATCATGAACGTCAGAACAAAATTTGAATTTGCTACCAAAACATTGTCGGAAGAGCGTTCGGAAGTGTGGAAATCGACTTCCGAACCTCAATTTGGTGCCAGCGACGTTGTCAGCGACAAAACAAGCTCGATTTTGTGTGCATCTCGTCGGAAGTGGGCCTTGCTGCCAGTTCATCAGCGTCATATAAACAGTTTTGGTCTAAATGCACAATATCATGATTTCTGACTGAACCCTAAAAAGAATTCTATCAGAATTCTGACAGGATTTCTGACAGAATTATGATAGAACCCTCTCAGAATTCTGACATAATTTTGACAGGATATCTGACAGAATCCTCTCTGGAACTTTGACAAAATCCTTCAAGGAATTGTGAAAGAATGCTACCAGGATTTCTGACAGAATTTTACAAGGATTTCTGATAGAATTTTGGCAGAACTCTGACAGAATCCTGTCAGGAATTTTGACAAAATTATACTTAAATTTCTAACAGAATCCTGCCATGATGTCTAACAGAATTTTTCTAGGATTTCTAACAAAATCTTTCCATGATTTCTGATAGAACCTTGCACGATTTTGACACTTTCCTGCCATAATTTCAAACAAAAATCTTCCGGGATTTTTCACAGAACCCAGCCAGGATTTGTGACAGAATCCTGCCATGATTATGCCATGGCAGAATTTCTGACAGAATACTGGCAGGATTTCCAAAAATATCTTTGAAGAATTTCTGAAAATCATGACAGGATTATCAAGAGAAAATTAAAAGGATTTCTGACAGAATTTTGCAAGGTTTTCGATGGAACAAAAACAATCATGTCAGGGTTACTGACAAAAGCAGATTCCTCACGAAATCCTATGAGGATTCTCAACCAATTATAGTTCAGAAGATTTTTGCTTCATTCCTGCCATTTTTACCGTTACCCTAAGATTGGCGTCATCATCATTAGCACAACTCTCGAATATAAGATATGTAATCTTGAAGATTAAGTTACAAGCAAAGGGATAATATCAAACTTGTTGAATCTTGATAAGTAATTACAAGCCGGATTAGACTTTTCACCAAACGCACGTCAAATATTCTTACCATCAGAATTGCATTGCAATTCATTCCTAGGAGAAAAAATCCATTACTAGCAGGTAAAGTGAGGAAGATTCTCCCTACCTTGAAAGAACAATTTTTCGTTCGCGAATGCCTGAACTGCACTCATTGCAATCCGTAGCAGGGACACTTTTGCAAAACAAGACCGAAGGGTGTTCCACCTCTCCCTCTCTGCAGGCCCGACAACAAGGCTGGTGATTGATGCACAATCATCAATTGTGCTGTGTGGTTAATTGAAATGTTTCTTCCTTTGGGGGAAGGAGTTTGCGAAAGGGTGCGAATCGAATAGATTGACAGTGGCATTTTCTGGGGTGATTTTGGGTTCGTTTCTTCGGAAAGGAAAATGCCTTTTTATCGTTCAATCAAGTTAAAGGAAAATATTTATATTGGCATAGGTAATTTGCGATCAATAATAGATGAAACGAGCTATGCTTTGACACCATGGGATGAGATTTGAATAAAGCGGTTCACAACTGATATAGGATAAGCGATCATGATTTGATTTGTATTGAAGAAGTAATTAACTAAGATTTTTTAATAATGATTATTAGAGATGTAAATATTTGCACATTTTTGATATGTTAGCTTTAAGAGTACATACGGTGAAAGTGGTACCCTTCGAATGACAAAGTGAATAAACATATTGTTTTAACTATTCAATTTCAACGGCTTTCCGTATCCGTTGAGATGAGTCTCATCACGCACAAGATTGTATGTACTTCGAAGACTGCATACACAAAAAATGTCCCGCGGCGATTCCTTTCACCAAACCAACAATTAAATCATCGCAAGTTCACCGTAACCTCGAGTGCAGCCAAATTTCAAGAGCGATCCTCCAGGCAGGATCTATTCCCGGAGTGGATCCGTTGCTTTTCGCTTTCTTCGAGGATTAATCGAAGAAAAAAAAAGCAGGAAGAGACAGCATCTTTCCGCTACCGGAGCGGAACAGTTTTTTTTTATCATCCGAGATTATGAAAATTAGTTGGCGGTTAGGCAGTCTACCTGAGTCACTCCGGTCGATGGTCGCGCAAAGATCAGGGACAAGGTCGAGAGGGGTGTCGCGCAAAACTACGCCGCCGGGGATAAAGCCCGATCATGGTCTCGTTTTCCGTTTTTTTGTCCTCTGGAGTAGTTTTGTGTGAAGCAGCACAATGGGAAAAGGCCAACAGGTATAGAAAAACGCTGTCTCTCCGGGTCTTCCTAATTTGAATATTCTTCCCGGACAGAGGAAAAAAATGTGTCTCCGTGGGTTCTTTATTCTCCTGTGGCCCGGTGATCCTGTGTGTGAACGAACCATGGCTGTTCCTCGGAAAACGGATCTAATTAGATGCAAAGTACGGCGAAAGGGTTCCGAACGGGACGTTTCGCTGGGAACAAAAACGGAACAATGCGGCACTGGGACCAGCCACACGTTAGCCGCTGGAAGGAAGCACACACAGAGCAGCACCGGATCGGGTAATGTGTTTACTTTTATTGACATAATTAATGATTGATATCAATTTATATGCAGATTGCAGGGTTTCAATATCTTCGGCACTGTAGGCACTCTGATTAGGATAACTGGTTTCCCTGTGAATGATGTCTTTGAATTTAAAGAGAAAGGATTCGGTGCCTAAGGGCTCGGCAAAAATGCAGCTATTTTAAAAGACAACGCCTGAAGGGAAACAGCTGCGGTATTTAAAAGTACGAGTTTCTATTATGAAAAAAGTAAATTCCGATATCTTTCCTAAAACTTTATACGTTTTTGCCTTTCTCGTATACAAAGTATTTTTATCCCAACTTCACTATGTTTGTTCAATGAATAGCTACAGAATCGGCGGTCGGTAGCCTTTGCAAAGCCTAAGTGTAGATAAGTCATAGTCTATGAGATCAATTCAAAAGCTGATTTTGATAGGAGGTTTGCAAGAAATCGAAGTATACCAATCGACTCAATCAGACGAACTAAAGTAATGTATGTATGTGTATTTTTTAGCACTAAGCTTAGTTTTAAAACTTAGCTGATTAATTTACATTCGATATCAGTGTTTGCTCTTGAAAGTTGGTCCGTCTGAATATTGAGCTCCGTAATCAGTAAAAAGTAACAATTTTTCATCCCATTGAAAAAAATAAGTATTGTACTGAACTGATACTAAACTGAAACTGAATTGAAACTGAACTGAAACTGAACTGGAACTGAACTAAAACTGAGCTGAAACTGAACTAAAAGTGAGCTGAAACTGAACTGGAACTGAACTGAACTGAATTGAAACTGAATTGGAACTGAAACTGAACTGAAACTGAACTGAAACTGAACTGAAACTGAACTGAAACTGAACTGAAACTGAACTGAAACTGAACTGAAACTGAACTGAAACTGAACTGAAACTGAACTGAAACTGAACTGAAACCGAACTTAAACTGAACCGAAACTGAACCGAAACCGAACTGAAAATTAACCGAAAATTAACTGAAACTGAACTGAAACTTAACTGAAACCGAACCGAAACTGAACCTAAACCGGAACTGAAACTGAACTGAAACTGAACTGAAACTGAAACCGAACTGAAACCGAACTGAAACTGAACTGAAACTGAACTGAAACTGAACTGAAACTGAACTGGAACTGAAACTGATCTGAAACTGAACTGAAACTGAACTGAAACTGAACTGAAACCGAACTGAAACTGAACTGAAACTGAACTGAAACTGAACTGAAACTGAACTGAAACTGAACTGAAACTGAAACTGAAACTGAAACTGAAACTGAAACTGAAAAAGGAACTGAAACTGAAACTGAACTGAAACTGAACTGAAACTGAACTGAAACTGAACTGAAACTGAACTGAAACCGAACTGAAACTGAACTGAAACTGAACTGAAACTGAACTGAAACTGAACTGAAACTGAACTGAAACTGAACTGAAACTGAACTGAAACTGAACTGAAACTGAACTGAAACTGAACTGAAACTGAACTGAAACTGAACTGAAACTGAACTGAAACTGAACTGATACTGAACTGAAACTGAACTGAAACTGAAACTGAACTGAAACTGAACTGAAACTGAACTGAAACTGAACTGAAACTGAACTGAAACTGACCTTAAATTGGTCTGAAGATTAGCCAAACTGAAACTGAACTGAAACTAAATCAGAATAAATTATCGGACTTACTATCTTTGTGTGTAATTGAACGAATTCTTTGCTAGTAAATTAATTAATGATGTCACATGATGTAACCGGATTTGTCAAGAAGACGATCCTCTGCTCCGCCCTCGAACACTTCCCACATGCAATCACGTGCTTGTTTACATAACCACAAACCACTAACCGAAAGCACGCCTCAACTGTTGTCTGTCACGATCCTCATCCTTGCCCATTCCGAAAAAAAATGTACAAGAACAGACCACAAGGGTTCTTTTTTTCCTCCGCTCGTAAAATGAGCGTAAAATGTGTTTTGCCTCCTTAGAGCATGGCACCTCAAATAATCCTAAAAACTCGAGAACAGAAAAAACAGATCGTTGACCTTTATCCTAAGCCACGGTAAGGAAACAGAGAAAAACCCCCGAGACGGAAAGGTGGCTAGAAGATTTTTTTCTCACACTCCGAAATGCGAAGAGGACCCCCGCGACAGATTGGAAGCAAGTGTGTTCGACGGACGGGCTGGCTGATGGACGAGGCGCGCGGCGGCATCAGTTGAGAGATGTGTCTAACCTTTCTGGGCCATCGTCGTCGTCGTCATAGATGACACAGAATGTGTGAGATTGGGCTGCGGTTTAGATAAAATGCATCCTGCATCCGATTCGAGCGAGGGTGGGAAAAAAATATCGATGTGGAAAACTGGACCAACTGCGCGTGGATGCTAGTAGCGTAGCTAGTTATTTCGATAGATCTAACTCTGGGTACATTATAAATAACATTCTATGTTGTAATACGGTTGAATCCAAAAGCGTATGTTATTTGGTAAAATATGATTTAAACTTTAACAATCGATTTAGAAATTTTCATTATTTTGCAGTTTTCAGTACGTTATTCTTGATGTTACTTTGTAGATTCAATATAAAGAGCCCCCGTAAATAGAACCAAGTGGAATGAAAATCAGCCCTCCACCTACGCCTGTGGAACACGCACTAGGTATCGTGACGTTGACAATCTTTACGCGGAAGTCGAAGACGGTTTTTTTCTCGATCTCCTTTAGTGGGAAAAAAGGATACTGGCGCGCGATCGGCATGAGAAGCGGGGAACGATTTTTTTTCTCGCCGCGGTTATTCGATCATCTGACTCGCGGTATTACGCGTTTATGCGTAGGACAACCATACTCTCGTTAATAGAAAGTGAACGCATTTATGCTTCCTGTGGAGGTGCGGTTGTGGTGTGGGAAAAAAAATCTCGCGTCCGGCTACTCAGCTGTTGTTTTCGTCGGTTTGGAGGTGAAAGGAAAAGGACCCGGTAATAAATATTCAAATTTGAAATATCCTTTCGTGGTCAGGAAGTCGCGGATGGCAACAGATGGCAGATGCAAGTGGAACCGATTAGAAGTAATGAGATTTTTTTGAAGTGTAATCCAGATGACGATCATTTGTTCAGAAATTGATCTTAGCTAGGATCTGACAGAGAAATCTATTTTATCGGAGCAAATAAGGCTCTGATGTTGATCATAATTTCAATTACCCATTTTTATTTACTTTTGTGTTTTTTTGTTTCAAACAACGGCCGGCTGGCGTCAACGGGTTTTCCTTCAATCATGCCGCCTGTCGAGGCACGCAATTTTCGGGGAAAACTCTAGAAGAAGTGAAGCTGTATGTATTTAATTATGACGAATTCCCGGAAAAAGAAAAGGGTTGAAAACATGCTTTATGCTAAATAGTGAAGTAAATGGGAGGACGAAAAGGGGCAAACACATAGCGCGCTGGTGAATGGAGGATCTACGCGAGAAAAAAATCATCGTTTTCGCGATTCTAATGCTTTTACAATGAGCCGTGGTGTGCCGCGGAGGAAAAAAAATCGATAGCAACTTGCTTTGTGACACAAATTACCCCCGGGCGAACTGTACATAAAGGATTTCAAAATGGTTGTTGAATCACTTCCTCCAGTAAGAATTTCCCTGTGTAGAATGTAAGCACACTAGTATGAGGATTGATAACAGATTGAGATATAACTCAGTTGATGACAGCATTACTAAAATTAATAAATGAAACATCGGGAATATCGGGACAACTCAGCACTCGATAGTTATTTAATATATTGTTATGATCACATTTATTCACGAGATTTTTAATCCGAGGCTTTTTCTTCTTGTTATCTAATACAGTTATTTATACAACGAAATAAAATAGTAGTTTGTGCAACTAGTTGCAAAAAGATGATTTTTTCAGCACGAGTTGGACGTTTATCCAACGAGGCTTGCCGATTTGGACAAATACTACGAGTGCTGAAAAAACGAGTTGCACACGTTATTTTTAGAAATGACTTTATTAAACTTTTTTAGTATTCTTTATTAATGCGTTTCTTTAGCAATAAAAATGGGCTTTAATATGATAAATGCAGCCTCGAGCCGTGTATTGTGACGTCAAATTGTTGATTCAGTTTTATCTGTTTAGATGTAAGCTAAATCTGTACCAAAAGTCTAATTAACCCCATATGATTATTCTTGATGAACTTGCCTTTGGAAAATTTTGATGTCATATCCATCAAACTATTTCATTTATTACTAGACGCAAAGAAAACACTATTTGAACATTTACCCAAGCTTATTCAGCAAAAAATGACTCAAATGACTGTTATGCACCCATATTGTTGGTATGGAATAATTTTATCACTCAAAGAAAAACTGTAAGCCAGGTATTATGATCAGGAATTGCAAAAATAAGTTATTCAGCATATTTGAAACATTTGCCTTATGTAGTGCTTGGGTTGAGTCTATGAATTTTTAAATTTATTAAATTTTTCAGTTGGGAATACTCCATTAGTAATAAGTACATGTGCAGAAGGACGATCCACGAAATTAATAAAAATATGCGAAATGGGCCTAATATGTCCTCCTTAGGCTAGCGGTAAGATGCGCGGCTATAAGGGGCCGTACACTAATTACGTAAGCAGTTTTTCTGGGTTTTTCAACCCCCCCACCCCCTTTAAGATTTTTCCCATACAAATATTTTTTATTTATATGGAACGTAAGAAAATGGCGGACCCCCTCTCCCGCATAAGTGCTTACGTAATTAGTGTACGACCCCTAAAGCAAGACCAGTGACTGGGTTCGATTCCCGGTGCTGGTCTAGGCAATTTTCGGTTTGTCTCGACTTCCCTGGGCATCAAAGTATCATCGTGTTAGCCTCATGATATACGAATTCAAAAATGGTAAATTGGCTTAGAAACCTCGCGTTTAATAACTGTGGATGTGCTGAATGCAGACTGCAATGCCAATAAGAAGAAGAAAAAGAAGGGCCGATTATGTATGAGCAAAAACGAAAATTTGTAAACAAGCATTTGGCAGACCCAGAGGCTCATGGCGGTGCAGCCTCAATAAAGAAATAAATGTAGTCGACCGAAATCTAACCTTGCAACAGGTCTAACCAAGGTTAGATCGATACAGCATCGCTCAGGACGGAGATCTTTCATGTCGGACATTTGCACCACTCGGGGTGTACAGGACCCCTGTAAGTAGCTTAGCTTGATTGACTGTACTAAGTTGCTTGTTGGCTGAGAAACAAGAAATATGCACAGCTCACCTTCTTGGAATTGGAAAACTAATCTCACTGTACATGCTTTGGAGTTTTATTAATTCAAGACCAATAACGATGCCGAGCACGTCCTCACAATTGGTTTAGGAAAATTAGTTCGACAGTTATTGCTACAGAACGAGGAATCCTTTGCATCTCCGTGAGCGCCACGGGAAAGGAATGGTTGGTTCGATAATAAGGTAGTCCAAAGGAAGTCGCCTTGGTGAGTGGCTAAATAATTATTGTGCACGATGTTATATCGAAGTAATTTACTCACCCACACAGAGCAGAACCATACTCTTCTTTGATCACGTGATCGTTCTGCGTCCAATAAAAAGCACGAGCAAAGGCGAACTCCAAAAAATAAATCTCACGTATAAAGTCTAAGCTTATACAATTCTGAATGGTTTTAATACAAACAATGTAAGCTTTTTCAACAGATACACAGAAACTAGGGGAACAGCTCCTGGAATTCATCTCATGGCTCCGATATTCATCCCATCAAAAACAAAGCAATGGATAGCAATTTGATTTGTTTCTTATTTTTGCGTTTATTTTTTTAGCAGTGAGCACGCATGTTGACAAAAAGAAGCGACGATATTGGTGCTGTATTTCTTTGTTTCGCGATGAGATGAATATATGTTCAGTGAGATGGAGATCGGAACCAAGATGAATACAGTGGTGTATTCATCTTGATCGGAACCAGAGCATAAAATATTCACTTTCATGAACACATTCGCTCCGAGTTTTGACAATCGTGTTTTGATTATTCATGACCTACTTAGTTTACTGCTTCACTGTGCACGAGAAAAAAATAGCTTTTATTATACTGACATTTGCCATAACATAACTGACATAAAACCAAAATGTTACTAGGGATGCGATTTTCGATTTAAATATGTGAAGAAACAATGATTTTAGTTCACAAAATCATTGCGGAGTTTAGACCAATTTGTTTCTTAGGTCATCTACGCACGGTAAAAAATTTATATTGAGTCCTTCTTATCAATCAGGTCCCTGATTATTATCTGCATGGTTTATGGTTTAGAAACGACCGAATACGACGTTCTAAGTTCTCTAAATATTTGCAGTTAAGAACAATTAGTCTTTAGTAACGACAGGTACAAAGCCGATAGCAAGTTATTGTGAACATATGAACAAAAATTAAGACAGGGGCAGCAGGGACTATGTCCAAGGGGTTGACGATGCCTCCCCAGGCAATCTGCGAGTTGTGGCGCCTGCCTAGGATGTGGTGGGGTTTGACAGTGGGCCCTGTTAAACCTCTATGAAAAGCTGCATGAATCTGCAAGTAGGCTCCGCCAAAGCGACCGTGTGCCGCTCAAAGCGCACAAGCCCAAGTCCTTGTGTTAGGTGGGACGCTAAACAGCCCTGACACGACGGCCCTCCGACGAGACAGGAGGTTTGTGCAGGCCCAATAAGCCGCCTTTTAAAACAACTATTACAAACGACATAGAAGATAATACGACTCGATACAATCGGCAACGACCTAGGCGACGAATAAAGGATCACGATTGGAAGCTTGGAACATGGAACTGTAAGTCGCTTCGCAGGTTGCGACAGGATGATCTACGATGAATTACATCCCCGCAACTTCGATGTCGTAGCGCTGCAGGAAATCTGCTGAACAGGACAGAAAGTGTGGAAAAGTGGGCATCGAGCGGCTACCTTCTACCAAAGCTGTGGCACCACCAACGAGCTGGGAACCGGCTACATAGTGCTGGGAAAGATGCGCCAACGCGTGATTGGGTGTCAGCCAATCAACGCAAGGATGTGCAAGCTGAGGATAACAGGCCGTTTCTTCAACTATAGCATCATCAACGTGCACTGCCCACACGAAGGGAGTTCCGACGACGAGAAAGAAGCGTTGCGCAGCTGGAGCAGACATACGATGGATGCCCACTGCGGGACGTCAAAATCGTCATCGGTGACATGAACGCTCAGGTTGGAAGGGAGGAAATGTATAGACCGGTCATCGGTCCGGATAGTCTGCATACCGTATCGAACGACAACGGCCAACGATGCATAAACTTTGCAGCCTCCCGCGGAATGGTAGTCCGAAGCACTTTCTTCCCCCGCAAGAATATCCACAAGACCACATGGAAATCACCTAATCAAGTAACGGAACACCAAATCGACCACGTTCTAATCGACGGTAAATTCTTCTACGACATCACGAACGTACGCACTTACCGCAATGCGAATATTGAATCCGACCACTACCTCGTTGCAGTATGTCTGCGCTCAAAACTCTCGACGGCTGTGATTTTGTAAACAAAGATTCAAACGTCGATTTGTCCAATCTGATGGCACTCCCATACAAACCAACACCACCAACAGGTAGCCGAAGGCTTCCCCCATCTGTCTGTTGTGTTAGTTTGCGTGGGAGTGCTATCAGATTGGACAAATCGACGCTTGAATCTTTGTTTACAAAATCACATTCGTCTTTTTGAATAAGTACCCGAGATATATTCTAACATGTTTGGTTTAATAACGGTCTTGAAAACCATTATTTGTTCTACATGACTTCTTCAAAACCAGTTTAAAACCCGAATGTTCCTGGGCATGGCCTCTAAGAGCCTGTATGATATACTATCGATATTGAGCCCAGGAGACATAGTAGATCAAATGGTCTGGTCTCAAGAATGATTTGAGGAACTAAGAACATCCGGTTTGGACATATTTAGATCGTAGATCATGCATTTGGCCCATGAGGGCCTGTATGGGCACCATGAGAGCCTATTGTCTTCGTATCGAGCCCATTTGACTTGGTAGACCAATTCGTCTGAACTCCCCAATGATTTGGAGTACTTAGAACATCTGGTTTGGATATATCTAAATCATATGTCTTGCATATGGCCTCTAAGGGCCTGTATCGACACCATCCGTTGCTATTGGCTTTTTACAGTCGCCTCTCCACATCTCGATATTGAAGGGACTATCGAGATAGGGAAAGAACGAGGAATGGAAGGAAAATTAAAGTGGGTACTAGATTCAAAAAAGCTTGTTGCTATGAAAAACGACAACAAAACAAACGTCGTTTTCTGTTGTTGATGTGTTTGTTATTGTCCAAAGATGGTGATTAACAAGGTTTGGGAGGATGATGTTCTGCCGCAGGAGTGGATGGAAGGTGTCGTGTGTCCGATCTACAAAAAGGGCGATAAGCAGGATTGTAGCAACTACCGCGCAATCACATTGCTGAACGCCGCCTACAAGTTACTCTCCCAAATTTTATGCCGCCGACTAACACCAATTGCAAGAGAGTTCGTGGGGCAGTACCAGGCGGGATTTATGGGTGAACTAACTACCACAGACCAGGTGTTCGCCATACGTCAGGTATTGCAGAAATGCCGCGAATACAACGTGCCCACATATTATTTATGTATCGACTTCAAAGCCGCACATGATACAATCGATCGGGACCAGCTATGGCAGCTAATGCACGAAAACGGATTTCCGAATAAACTGATACGGTTGATCAAGGCGACGATGGATCGGGTGATGTGCGTAGTTCGAGTTTCAGGGGCATTCTCGAGTCCCTTCAAAACGCGTAGAGGGTTACGGCAAGGTGATGGTCTTTCGTGTCTGCTATTCAACATCGCTTTGGAGGGAGTAATACGAAGGGCAGCGATTGACACGAGTGGTACGATTTTCACGAAGTCCGTCCAGTTATTTGGTTTCGCCGACGACATTGATATCATGGCACGTAACTTTGAGAGGATGGAGGAAGCCTACATCAGACTGAAAAGCGAAGCTAAACAGATTTGACAAGTCATCAACACGTCGAAGACGAAGTAGGAAGGAAGAGGTTCAAGAGAGGTCAATGTAAGCCACCCACCACGAGTTTCTATCGGTGGTGATGAAATCGAGGTGGTTGAAGAATTCGTGTACTTGGGCTCACTGGTGACCGCCGATAACGATACCAGCAGAGAAATTCGGAGGCGCATAGTGGCTGGAAATCTCACGTACTTTGGACTCCGCAAGACGCTCCGATCGAAAAGAGTTCGCCGCCGTTCCAAACTTGCAATCTACAAAACGCTTATTAGACCGGTAGTTCTCTACGGACACGAGACCAGGACGATGCTCGTGGAAGACCTACGCGCACTGGGAATTTTCGAAAGGAAAGTGCTGCGTACCATCTATGGTGGGGTGCGGATGGCGGACGGTACGTGGAGGAGGCGAATGAACCACGAGTTGCATCAGCTGTTGGTAGAACCATCCATCGTTCACACCGCGAAAATCGGACGACTGCGGTGGGCCGGGCACGTAGCCAGAATGTCGGACAGTAATCCGGTGAAAATGGTTCTCGACAACGATCCGACGGGAACAAGAAGGCGAAGTGCACAGCGGGCAAGGTGGATCGATCAGGTTGAGGACGATTTGCGAACCCTCCGCAGACTGCGTGGTTGGCGAAGTGCAGCCATGGACCGAGCTGAATGGAGAAGACTTTTATGTGCAGCACAGGCCACTCCGGTCTTAGTCTGATAATAAATAAACAAAAATTAAGATATGTTCTAACATTTTTGGTTTTATAACGGTCTTGAAAACCATTATTTGCTCTACCTGACTTCTTCAAAACCAGCATAAAACCCGAATGTTACTGGGGCATGGCCTCTAAGGGCCTGTATGATATACTATCGATATTGAGCCCAGGTGACATGGTAGATCATCTGGTCTGGTCTCAAGAATGATTTGGAGAACTAAGAACATCCGGTTTGGACATATCTAGATCGTAGGTCATGCATATGGCTCATGAGGTCTTCGTATCGAGCCCATTTGACTTGGTAGACCAATTCGTCTGAACTCCCCAATGATTTGGAATACTTAGAACATCTGGTTTGGATATATCTAAATCATATGTCTTGCATATGGCCTCTAAGGGCCTGTATCGACACCATCCGTTGCTATTGGCTTTTTACAGTCGCCTCTCCACATCTCGATATTGAAGGGACCATTGAGATAGGGAGAGAACGAGGAATGGAAGGAAAATTAAAGTGGGTACTAGATTCAAAAAAGCTTGTTGCTATGAAAAACGACAACAAAACAAACGTCGTTTCCTGTTGTTGATGTGTTTGTTATTGTGCAAAGATGGTCTAGTAGCATAAAAATTTGACCATATCGACATAAGGAGCGTGAATCCTGAACAAATCATGATCAGAACCCATCGAGATAGAGAGATATCGAGATGTAGAAAGCTCAAATGTATGTAGATTGAAGGGACCGAGGAAACCATCGACATAGGGAGAAATATCGAGATACAGAACATCGAGATGTGGAGAGTCGACTGTATTATGCCCAGTTAACATGGTAGATCAATTGGGTTGAGCTCCTTAATGATTTGGAGAGCTTAGAACATCCGGTTTGGATATATCTAGATCGTAAATCATGCACATGGCCTCTAGGGACCTGTACGGACACCATAGGTTGCTATTTGCTTTGTATTGAGCCCAGATGCCATTACGATGTGGGATGGTAGGATTATTTAGGGGAGACTGGGTAGACACCCTTTTATGATTTCCGATGTATCACAACCAAAAATAAATAAGCATACGCGATTTCCACACAGACTCTCTAAGAAATATAGCATTTAACTTTACTGATGTATGACAGTCCTTAAATTATTCTTGTTATTGATACACAATCGATTTTTTGAAGTGCTGTCAAAAATCGACTATGAAAATATTCGGGGGAAATTGATCCCTCTCCAAGAACTTGCTTTGATAAAATTAGAAAGGTGCCCTAAGATTTTTTAAATATTTTCCCTTCAAAACAGGCGGAATTATCGAATTGCTGTGCGTATACATGAATGATTTTTATTATTGAATTCGACGGCACATGCAATTTTAAAATTTGGGGAGACTTGATCCCCTTTCTATGAGATCTACGAAATAAATCATTTTTCCTGCCAACCCTTAATCAAATCCATCAAATCTACAAAAAATGAGAAGCCTAAGAACAGATTTATATTTTTTTGAATTTTTTCGCCAAATTTTTGTATGGGTGACTAACAGGGGATCAAGTGTCCCCATATTGAGGCCATAACTTCAAATCCAAATATCGTAAAACTTTGATGGAATGTTGACATTTTCATCAGTACAGATCAATTAGGGTAACCGTACCCTTAGTGGAGGTAGCACCAATAGTGGAGGTAGTGGGGTTTTAATGAGATTTATCATATTTATAGACTTTACGATGGTTTCAGTTGATGCGTCGTGCTTTAAATATCCTGTTAAATGGAACTTATCTTAAAATTTCGCTTGAAAAACTATTGAAAACAATGATTTTCCTTAACAAAATTGACTCCCTTGCACCTATAGTGGTGCAACTGTACCAATAGTGGCGAGTCTCATAAGAAACCAATGGATAGCACCACTATGGGAACCAAAATAGTGGTGCAAGCAATATTTGGTAATTGTTGATGTCAAATGACATCTACCTCATTTTTGTTAGCAAATTTATTAGTTTTTCTATTAAATAAGATATTAAAGCTTTAAATTTCCCATAATTATCAATTTTTAAAAAATATTTTCTTTTGTGGATCTACTAATACCTCCACTATTGGTACCGTTACCCTAGCATATTTATGGCTTGTTGCTGTGAAAAAACGAAAGACTTTGGTCATTGTTATGAAAAGGTGTTCAAATTTTGCGTAACCAATGAAAAAAATCTTTAGGAAGTTCAAAACATACAAACCGCCCTGCAAAATAAATAAGGTTGTTAATCCAAAAAATAACTCACCACATAAAGGTCATTTTTCTAGAGGATCTATACTAAAAACCCAACCTCCAAACGTAACGCAGATCGTGGGAGCCAGTATGAATGCTACTGAATCGTTTTGTTCCGGAAATACTGAAACGGTGAAGGGGCGAAAATAATGAGTGGCCAAGATTTAGGGGTGACGGAAGCTCGCCAAACCGAACAAGAAAAGTAAGTGTACGACGATCACGGTGTGAAGACCATTGTTTAAGCGCCAATATTGCGGGTCGACTGTACAAGAGCTTTCATCTCCCGTTTGTTCCAACGCATGTGTCAAGCCCTCAGTAGTTCTACGACTAGCCTAGTGGAGTCGGCCACGAGATTCCGTCCAGCGGAAAAGTAAAGACAAGCCAAGCCAAGAGCCCCGCCGAACAAAATCATCGGCC
Organism: Armigeres subalbatus; assembly: GCF_024139115.2. NCBI lineage: Eukaryota > Metazoa > Arthropoda > Insecta > Diptera > Culicidae > Armigeres > Armigeres subalbatus. The sequence continues at coordinate 146,668,714 of NC_085141.1, forward strand.
CCGGCTCCAGTTAGTCGTGGTCACGCTCGTTCGTGGGCATTCCAAACGCACAGGGTTTCGGTCGGCAATCGGCCACGCTCTTTCCATCACGCATCCGTCGACGGATTTACACAGTCGATTCACCCGCTTTACCAAGCTTCACCATCAACCACAGACCTAATTAGGCTTAAGGCTTAAGCCTCGACATCGACATCCATTGTTATTTACCGATTTGTTCGGTATGTTCTGAGCCTTGTGGAGCCCACCGAGAATCCCTCCGAACCAGATCATCGGCCTTCGGCTACTGATATTCCATCGCTTACGAAGCATACAAACGCCCAAACAGGATTTCGCCAGATCCTCCGCCTAACCGCCAACCGCCAGCCAAAGCGACTTCGCATCCCGAGCACCGATTCGTTCGTTTCGTTCTGAGCCTCGTGCTGTCCAGCGCACACCTGCCAGCCCTACCACGCTTCTGTCGAGTCTATCGCTAACGTAACCGACGATGACGCTATCGCTTGATGCTGCTATTATTTGACATCGCTTTCACGATACACCCGGCCGCCCCCTTCTTTCAATAAACCACCGTAAGTTGAAATTCACTTTTATTAGTCCCACATCCGAAACTCTTCCCTATGAATAACGCCCCGGAAGAAAGAAGAAGGCCTTTGGTGCCCACCCCGGAAGCGGCCGTTGGCTCAAGACCAGCTGCTTGGGGCTTAGGTGGGTTCTTCTCCGGAACCGAGCATTTTCTCCCGGGGTCAAATCGTTTCAAGAATGATTTGGAGAACTTAGAGCATCCGGTTTGGACATATCTAGATCGTAAATGATGCGCAAGGTCCTGTATGGGAACCATTGGTCGCTATTGGTTTCGTACCAAGCGTACTTGACCTGGTAGACCAAGGCTCTGAAATCCAAAATGGTTTGGAGATCCCAGAACATCCGTAGAAATATTGTCTGCATACATGATCATCTCTGAAATAATATTGGCACGAGAGAGAATTATTTTCAAAGAAATTTATTTTCAAAAAATCAATATCTTTTGAACACCCACTAGATGATAGTATAGGCTGGCTTTCCTCTTTCACGTAAGTGCAAATATAAGGTGTTCTATCGGAGGTCATTTTCCCATACATTTTTGGTGGAGGTGAGTTTGGTGCACACAAAAAAGAAATGAAAAATAAACAGCACGTAAAACTTGGCATGCGGAAATTTACTCTATTCTACGCTGAAATGGTCCTCTTCCTAACAAGATTGCTTACAACTTGTAAGCAATATTGACGATTAACGTCAAATATTGTATATGTTTAGGCTAGCAACCCTATAACCAAAGACCGGCGGAGTGAAAAACTGTCGAAATGGCAACGTATGAAAATGCATGAAATCGTGAAAATGATACTGGCAGCACTTGAACTTTTTGCTTGCTTCTTATGGGTGCAAAAAGTAAACAAGTCGAAATGGAACCGCTTTTGACGGTTCGATTGGAAACAAGATGGCGTCTTCGCCGATCTCTTATTTTAGTATTTCTAGTTTAGGCTATATCCCGTGTGGAATTACGCTAATAATAGCGTTCCATTTATGTGCATGATTTTTAGCGTAAATTTTAGTGGATTTTTCTATCTGTGTGGTGAAGAAGGTTTATATGGAGTATGGAGTTTACCCACGACATGAAAATGGAGACTATACACTTTTCCTTGGTGGGTGTTTCAGAGATACTGATTGTTATAAAATAATATTAGAGACACAGTGTTGGGAACATTTCTGAGAAAAATAACAGCAATAAAATCGTTCATGCGCGATATTCGTATGCATATTTCGTCCATACAAAAGTGTCCAACTGACGATCCTTCCTCCGACGATTACAGGATGTAGGTGTGGCCGATTTATGAGCTGACGATTATTTTGGCTAACTTTCAGGATGATGGGGAGTAGCTGAGACCAGCGAGAGATGCTCAAAAAACGGTATACTCATGTGTTTGAGTTTGAGATTAAAGATGTTTTCGAAGCCTGGGGCCTTTATGTTTTTCGATGATTTGATATAGGTCGTCAATTCGCCAGCTGAGATCTCCTGCTCTACCGAGAAGCCGTTGGTAGTCAAATGTATGTTGATATCATGCTCGTTTACGGCTGCTTCGTGTGGACTGACGATGTTATGTCCAAGATTATGTGAGCTGACGAAGTGAAAATTTCGGCAACCTTCTCTGCAGAAGCTGTCAAGCGAACCTTAGAGCAATTTTTGTCTAATGGGGATGTTCACGTTCACCTCCAGGTTTTAGATGTGTCTCGGTGATGAACGTCACGCCTTTTCGTGACTTTTTTTTTGAATAATTGGGTTTCCGTAAAGGAACGTGAGCTTGTGGTTCACGTTCATATATGAACCACTATCGTATGAACTTCCTTTTTAATTCGGATATCTTCTTTCTAAAAATTCATGGAATTCCGCGGAACGTACTTTCTAGTCGACCGAAATGGAATTTCTCCAAATATCGCATACCCTTAACATACAATTTGTACGTAAATTGCCTCCTCATGGAAGCAGTATATTTTTACATTGTCTTACACTCAACTCGATAGTTTAGGTAGAACTTTGAGAAAGGAATTATACTAATAGGTTAATTATAGCAATAGGTTTAATTAAAGCGTATTCCGATTTTTTTTAGGAAATTCAATGAAAATGAATCAACCTTACATTTGCATTACAATAGATAAAAACATTTTACGTGTGACATGCCAATTATCTTATTGGCACTTATGAAATTGCACAAACGAATGCCAACAATACAACGATTCAATCATTTATAACAGACAAATAAATTTCAAACAACCCATAGTGTAAAACATTCGCAACGATGCAACAGTAGCAGCTGTTGGTTTCTTCACACCCTGGCTCCATTGTGTCGTCATTGTGTACCTTTCACACATTTATCAATAAATATCCAAATAGAGCGTAACGTGCACTCTTCTCCCCGAATCCCGATACTTCGATTTGCATATTCCATTTAAAAGGATTCTTTTTGAAAACTTTCCCAGGATTTAGTGAACAGGACCCCTTTCGGCCCGCATCGCTCAAGACGGCAACGAGGAATCTTTCTCATTTGCATACCACCGGTTCGAGATCTTCGTCGGGTCGGGACCCGTAAATAGGTGCTGCCGGGTCGTGTGTATCGGCGCGCTCTCTCTATTGTGGGGTGTCTGTCCCGGCAGCCTCTTCCTATTGATCTGGAATCGAAAGAATTCGGTTAATAGTCAATCGAATTTGCATATGATTGGGACGGTTGCGGCAGCTGAGTTTGATTTTTAAACTTTCTGCGCTGCGACGGACAGTTTCGGTAAAGGGTTGCCCACAAAGGGAGAATCGTAGCTCAATCATTAATTGACGCTGGTAAATTATATACGGGGAAGTGTGTCTAATTTGGTTCGATTCTATTTTTCCGGTGTTCAGGACAGAATCGGAAATGATTGAAAGAATAAAAGAGTTAAAATCCATCAAGGCGACAATTAATCAAGGGATGCGTTGAAATCGATGGACTGGAATAATTTGGCATCGTTTTTTCCTCCTAGCATGCGGTTTTAAGTCACGTCAGTAGGGCGACGAAAAAAAAATCAGTGAAGCAGAACTGGAACCAGAATTTTATTGGAGTTGATTGATGGTTTTTGAATCCTCAAATCAACTAAGCGTGTGAAAGGCTCGGCGAAATAAATGTAGTCGTTTGTTTGTTAAACAGTTTTACCGAAAACCTAAAAAATATCACTGAAAAGAAAATAGCGAATACGCAAGGATTGAATGGACATTTGGTAATAACTGCAACTGGAATAGGTTCTCTATCCACAAAAACCACAAACCATAACATTTACAAATTTATGGCTAGTTCTCAAATGTCCTCGCCGCAAAGGAGCACTGCACGCTTATCCCATCCACCAACAAGATCCCTACAGGATATCAATTTGTTGCTACTATATTCTACAATTTCTGCTGTGCCACTGATCGAAATCAACACACTTGTGGTTTCTTCAATTTGGAAAACCACGCACATTCTACTGCCATTATGCACTCCGCTTTGCTTCGGCATTGCATCTTTATCTTGTTTCGGTCCCCTGTCTACCCGCGCACCTCCGGACATCCCAAGCACGGTCGGGAGATGCTGCGCTCTCGAGGACTGTGGGAAAATCGTTCATTTGGAAATGTAGATCTTTCCGTCACCGCACCACCGCCTTCGTTCGGAGGATCAGCTTACGCTCATCGACAAGAAGCAAAACACATGTTGCATCGTGTGGTTTGTAATGCTACAAATGAGACGAACATTAGAACCCGTGAAATTGGAACACTGCCGTGCCATACGTCTTAATTTATTGCGAAGACGGTTGCAGTGTTTTTTTCGGAACTGAATCGTTAATGTAGAAATAACGCAGAGCAATTTTCTATGATCAAAGTCAACTTGACAGAATTTACTCTAATATTATTTAAAAAATCGAAATTTTTTATAAAAAAAAATAATGTTGGGCTTTTTAGTGGAATGTCTTCACTTGTCAAAGACGAGTTTGTACCAGTGAAATTTTTTATCCCGACCCCTGAGACATGAAAAGTATCGGGTAATGAACTCATTGGTTTGTTAAAAATTCTTTTATGATTTTGAATCACGGAATTATTATCTAAATATTAGCATTCATTTACGACCGGTTATCTCATTTTTTTTATTATTTGTTATGATATTACTTCAGAATGCTAAATGAAACAATATTGATTGATTCAATATTGGATGCGAGAATGTTGGTATCCATTTATATATCTTTTGTGCAAATTAAAACATGTATAGTTTTGCGATTGAACTTCTTAAATAAATTACTTTTATATATTTTTCTTTCAATAACACCAGTCAATGGATTGCACCTTTCAAACGCATCTCTCCTCAATCCGAGTGGTCCGCGTGCGTCAATTTGAATTTTCCTCGTCTGTCGGTATCGATTTTTCGCCACAGATCCCTTTTTTTCTTTCTTTGCCACACTTTTTAACCGGCATCGGACATGGAGAAAAAGGTTCTCCTCATTCCAGCGGCTACCATAGTTTGGAAAGGGAGCGCCGAAATTAAAAAAAAGTATGTCTGCTCTTCCCAACACCGACGCAATTTTCCCCCTACTCCACCGAGGACCCCTTTACAAGGACGTTCTTGTTCTTTCTTTTTCGGTCTTTTTTTTTCTTGTGATCTGATTCCTGTATGATGCTGTAGCTTTGAGGAAGCGTTTTCTCTCGAACTCCACAGCGTTACCAAAGCGAACTGTTGCTGAAAGTCGAGGATGAGGGGATGCTGTTCGGTATTGGTGAGTTCCTTTATGAATGAAAAGTGAGAGTGGAGTTTTTTATACCCCGGAGAAGAGTACGAAAAAAAAATCCGAAAAACTACGTTTTTTGTGGAATGTTGGGAAAATTGAGAATTTTTTATCATGAGCAGCATTTTCCTTGTGAGAGATTTATTGAAGTGCAGCAGAATGTTGTTTTTGGTGCGGTTGAGTCCCAGCCTGACCTATATTTCATGACATGTGTGAGATGGCATATTGGGAATTTAAATTTATTGCGATTGAAAAGGTATCATTAGATGAATAATGATGCATTTCATTAGTCAATAGTAATATGAGAGAGTCTGTTAGTACTCTGCAATACTTCCAGCTCGGACACACAGCAAAAGTGATTCATAGTTTTGTTGTCTTTCACGGTTCAAATCTCCCATTAGCATTTGTTCATGTTTAAGCGGCAGCAAGTATCAAGTCTAGACCAACATTTGAAAAGGACGTAACAGCCAAAATTTATTCCTTCTGATTCTTCGTCTACATATACAGTGTTGACCCGATTTTGTCACTCCCCGATTTTGTCTACCCCCGATTTTATCACGTTTTCGACCCGATTTTATCACGTCCCGATTTTGTCACCCCAAAAATTTTTGTCATTCTTTTTTTTTTCGTAAATACTACCAAAAACAGCATTAATTTTCATGAAATAACTTTCACCGTCTGTAGTTTATTATGAAAGACTTCTGAGTACCTGGGAAATATTCTGTAAGCAATTTCAACAAGAAATAACGGGTACCGTTCACGCATTTGGCCTTTCCAAGGCATAAAATGATTCATAGTTGTGGAATGAATTAAAAAAAATGAAAATATTTTTTTTCCAATTTTGTCACATACCCTGTTTTATCACCCCAAAATTCACCAGGGGGGTGATAAAATCGGGATATTACTGTATAGCTATATATGTAAACGAGGAAACAGGAGGAATACATTTTGGCTGTTACGCCCTTTTCAAATGTTGGTCTAGAAGTCAGAGCTGCAGAAGCTGACAGTGAATTTTCTACGGTCATGTTTTTATACATTTTCATTGAAGTTATCCTATTTTTAATTGATCTTTATCGATTTCTTTGTGCTACTCCTTTTCCTTCTTCCTTCGAAGAAACCATCTTCAATCTGCCTTTTTCTTCTCCCTTCCTCCATTTTAATACATACTTCATTTTTCATTCTTCCATCTTCCTTCTCCTTTCTTCATTCTTCTTGCACCCTTCTTACTTTTTCCCTCTTCTTTTTTCGTTCATACATAATAATTATTTAATCTTCCTTTTTCATTCTTCCTTCTTTCATCTTCTTTCTTCCTTCTTCCTTCTTTAACATTCCTTCTTCCTTTTTCCTTCTTACTTCTTTCTTCTTTTCTTCTTACATTCTCCTTCTTTCTTCTTCCTTCTTCCTTTTTCTTCTACCTTTTTTTCTTATTTCTTCCTTCCTCCTTTTTCTTTCTTTCTTCGTCCTCCTTCCCTATTTCTTTTTTTATTACTCCTAGCTTCTTCTTTCTTCCTTCTTCCTCCTTTTTCCTTCCTTCTTGCTTCTTCAATCTTTCTTCTCCCTGCTTGCTTCTTTCATCTTTCTTCTTCTTTCTTCTTTTTTTATCTTCTCTTTTCTTTTCTTTTTTTCCCTCCTCCTTCTTCTTACATACTTCCTTCTTCTTCTTGATACATCCTTCTTATTTCTTCTTCCTTTCTTCCTCCTTCTTCTTTCTTCCTTCTTACTTCTTCCTTCTTCTTTCTAATTTCTTCCTTTTTCCTTCCACTCCATTCCTTCTCCCTTCTTCACTTTTTTCATCCTTTTTTCCTTCTGATTTAATTTTGCTTCTTTCTTCCTTATATCAACTTTCTTCTTTTTTCTTCCACCTTACATCTTATTAGTTTCTTGCAGGAAAAAATGTCACTCCTTTTTAAGGCACTTATTCTTAACCGATTAGTAAGACGGCCAAGTAACATTCGAACAGCACTTTGGAATTTGATAATATTTATTTAGGTTTTATTGCGACAATCGCCATGCTCTTCAGTTTGGGAAAGGCATTCAACAGGCATGAATTACGATCTGTCTTCTAGCTGTTGTCAAAAACTTTTGAAGCATGTTGTAAATTCCGCATACTGTAATGGAACGTACACACGGTCAAGCAGTTTGACCAACATTGACTCCACCTCTTATTTATTCAAACATCCATCAAGTTTTACCAACAGTGACACGAACAATCAATTTATTCGACCAACAATATCACACACGACCGACCGAAGTGCCAACTTGAGCACCAACCATCAAAAAATATATGGGGGTTTGTGCAACTTCACTACAAATGCTCAAACATGTTCGGCGAACCTTGACTCCACCCCCGACAACTCAAACCAAAATCAAACCGTTTTAATTTTTTCCAACCGAGTCGCCAACTGTCAAATGGTTGTTTGAACAACTTCACACACGTTCAAACAAAGCAGCAACCGAAGCGTTTTCTTGGGGGCGGAGTCAATGTTCGTCAAACTGTTTGACTGGTGTGTACGTTGCTTAAAATTTAAATGTGGATCTATTGCGGCACTCCATGCCTAAACGCATCTTAGAAATAATATTAAAGCTCATAGACGGTAGTTTTATTTATCGTAATGAAATACGTTTTAAAGTCGTTTCGTAACCATAAAAGTCAATTTCAAAACATTTGGCTTCAAATGAGATCAATTGGCATTTGTGGTGGCTACAAATTTTGTATTTCTGATTGAAAACCAAAACATGTTGTCAAGTGAATATGAGTAGCAAGGACTGAAAACTTTATTTGGATAGCAGATATACTTACTTTACTATTACCATGCTGCGTGCTTACTCATAATATACATGCTGATACATTTTCAGCTACATCAATCATCTTGATATTGCATATGCCAAATTGCGAGGTGACAAATTCGGAAAAAGTCTAACTAACAGAAACTAACAGAACACTAACTAACTAACAGAAAACAACATGATGCGTAGACGCACCCCTGATACCTTGAACTTCACTTTAATTGACGGTGACACGGAACTGTGCGTCACAAGCGAGTATTTTATTTCCTATTTACGTGTAATAAAATTATCAATTCGAAGTTATAATCCGTAACTTCTCCTGCTTCCATCCATGCCTCGTTTTTTTTTCGAGAAACTTGAGCTGTCAAATACTCTCTAATCATTACCATCATATATGTTGAAAATGTTGAAAAATAACCAATCGGCATTTGTAACAGCCGGCATTTGTAAAATGTTGAAAAATAACCAATCGGCATTTGTAACAGCCAATCGATCTAGTACATAAGCAATTCAGCATGGATATAAGCCACATTATTGCCACCTCTAAACATTATGATTTTATAGTTGATTTTATCGAAGCAAAACAATTTGAACCAATGAATCTCGAAAAGTCATCTTGTATGTCATCGCCATATTTTTTTCACTTCACATTAGTAGATATTTTGAATCAAAATACTGCATTTCATTCATGGTTACAGCTATGCGATATTGTATAAACGATTCAGCTACGAACAATAAATAATAAATGATGATAATTAAGTATAAAAGTGCAAATTTTGATTCCTTGAGAAAAAAAATGTTTTGAAAAATAATTATTGATACTGGGTTTACTGATAGCGCGTCAATTTTATCGGTGTTTTGCACTACATGACACAATAAATCTCACTCCACACTTAAAATTAATGCATCGTAAGTCACTTCTCCTTTTATTATTATTATCGATGATTGAGAATATTTTAATTGATTGATTCTGGCTTCATGTTCAATGTATAAGTTTAATTAATTGCATGCACGAGAAAGGCCCAACACCGCTAGGTGGATTAATCAGGATTTTTTCTTACTTCTTCTTTCTCCCTGTTTTCTGCTTCATTTTTCTCAATATTTTCTTTTTGCTTCCACCTTCTCGCTTTTCATTTCTTACTCCTCACTTCTCATTTGGTACCACTTACTACTCACTTCCAATCACTCAATACTCACTTCTCGATACTTACTATTTACTTGTCACTTCGCTTCTCACTGTTCACTTATTACATATCACTAAAACACCTCTTCTCACTGCTTGCTTCTCACATCTCACTTCACACTTCTCACTTCTTACTACTCAATACTCACTTGTCAAGTCTCACTCCTAATTTCTTACTACTCAAATATCACTGCTAACTTCTCACATCTCACGTTCTGGTTACTTCTCACATCTCTCATAATAGTAAGGAAAATTTTATATTTATTTATTACTTTTATCATGATTTCTAATTTTTTCAACGCTAAGATTTTTCAGGGGAATTTTTTTAGTCATTTTATATCAGATTTTTATTTTTCCCAAATTCTAGCGATCAAATATAAATATCTAATCTCTTTGCGTCAATTTTCATCTTCATACCCAATCATTACCATCACAATCCCTTCCCATTATTATTATGGAGCATTTTGTTTCCGCCCTCCAACTCTGCTTTCACGCCGTATTTCAAAACACAATCATCGTTGGTTTTTAATCATCCTGCTTTAATTTATTGACATTGCTAACCCTTCTCCTCAACGCACGGATAATAAGAAAAAGAAATCCTCAACCCTTTTCTTTCTATCTAAAACCAAAACTTTTCGTGATGGATACTTTCAGTCGAGCGAAATTGTTTTGGGAAAAGTTCAGTCTAAAGGATGAAAAGAAAATTTAGAATCTGCCGAAAACAAACATGTGGTCGATCAGTGTGATGGTTCCGCAACCCAAAGCAACGATGCTGCAACCACACGCAGATGATGGCTGCGGAACGGATAAGGTCGACGACTTGATCCCGGTTGAATTCCAGTGGCACATTACTTTGCCTGCTTACGTTGGCGGTTGGTTCTGGGTGAGAGATGTGCTTCAGAGTGGGTCACCGGCGTGGCAGTTACGATAACCATCACAAGTGGTACGACTATCCGAGATCATCGTGGGAGATGCATATGTTGCATGTTCTCTCTCTGTGTCTGTGGGAATATGATTTATTTTTGGAAGTATAATTGTGGGAACAGCGGAAAGTGACACCTGTTAACGTCTGGACAAGTTGTCGGTTAATATGATTATTGAAAAATATATTATTAGACTTGTCGATAGGTAAAACCGGTAGATATTTAGGAAGTTACATAATTTCATGTTTTGTTAGTATCAGGATGCTTCAGCTTACAAAACACAATTCATAAATTATCACACGCAAAAACAAATTTTAATAAACCAATTAATTCAAGAAACAAAACAACTGTCAAATACCGTAACGCGGTTGTTCAATCGCATCATTGTTTTTGTTCTCAAGCGAAGTCTGTAAGAGCATTGCTCCCATTTTCGTCTCACTGAGCATATCCTCATCCCATCACGAAAGAAAGAAATACATTACCAATATCGTCTCTTCTTTTAGCGTACATGCGTACTCACTGATGAAAAAAGAAAATACAAAAATGAGATACAAATATATTTTTTTTTGCTTTGTTTTTGATGTGATGAACATCGGAGCTATGATATGAAGGAGCAGTATCAGATGTTCATCCAGAACCGCAACAGAAGGTGACTATTCTTGGAGAACACGATCATCGTAAGCACGTGTGTAATTGGCTTTTCTCGGGGGATTCCACTAGTGTGGCAGTTAAATTTTATTTTCTGGTGTCTTTCTCGCAAATATTCACAAATGCTAATAAGGGTTTCCAAAAACGGTGTGCCGGTTACGAGCGCGTATCTCCGAGGAACGAAAAGTGCGAAAGAAAGAGGAGTTCAAGTCTAATTCGAATTTTATTGTGTTGTGTATCGGTAATTCCAGAATATATGTAGGTTAAGTGAAAAGTTGCTAACTGCCAAGAGAGCGGGACAGCCTCCAGCTGGTGGTCATAAATCATTGCGGTGCCAAATTAAAAGAACAGCTTAATATACCATTTGCAGCATTTTACAGGTGCCAAATTATGGTTTACATTTCATTGCATATTATCCCACCAAATTGGACTCTGAGTTAAAGTACCAACAAGTGAAGTCAAATTTGAAAGAAGAAATTTTAGGTTGGGAAGAAGAAAAAGGAATTCGTGATCATTGGTGGCTCGAAGAAATAAAGGAAAGAATAAAAATGCGAAATTCTTTCAGTTTTTCTGTTGTCTTCAAGTAGGGACACTGCAGGTATTTTCGCCTGTTCGTCATAGTCTCGAAAACAAATAAAAGAGACGCTTTTTTGTGAAACTCATTCGTACCAAATCGTAAGCTCAGGAGAAACGTTCTGCTATAATGGAGTTCTAGCAAATGTACGTTGCTTTCATTGGTTTTAGTCCCTACGACGATGGACGGAAATACCTGCCGTGTCCCTATGTACTTAAGCGCAAATCATGCGAAAATGTTTTACAAACGAATAACGCTTGAATGGTCTTTTATTATCGACTGATAATGCACAGCCCTGAATATGGACTCTGACTACGACTTCTTGCGGAGGTTTGTTTTTTTTTATAAAACATCTTACTAATCTACTCACTGTTATTGGTACTGTGGCTAATTTGTATAATTTTAGGCTCACTGTACATGCAACTGAACATACATTTATCTTTGACGATGCGATCGGTCGCTTTATGTCTTTATTGTATCGGTTGCAATTTCTTATCGACAACTAATATAGTTTCCCACTTGTATTCCAAATATGTTATTTCTTGAAAAAGATTTATTATAAAACGGAAAGCGTCGGATTTGAAGGCTTCTCATTTTTGCTCCTTTCACGAACGGCCACTGTCAGGAAAATTGTCTGTCTGCCTTAAGAAAATTTTAGGAAAATAATTTTTATTTATTTTTTTGGTATTTTTAGTGTAACGCTGTAACGTCACCACAACAAGAAATGCATGGAGAAATCCCGATAGAAAATTTTATAATTGCGCGAACGAGGAAAGCCTAAGTTATCGTGTAGATTAGAAGGTGTTTCGTGGATACTGATTTTTGTTTTTAAATGAGCCTCTGGACAAAGATACCGTGAGCGCTTTAAGGTCACTCCTGACAGAATCCCAGTCTCAAAGTGCTCGCGCTTTCGGGGGCACACCACTCAATACTGAAGCAACGCACAACTGTCATTTTTATTATTTCACGCATGCTGCGACGCAGCAAAGCTAAATCAACAAAAATGACAGAGTGACCTTAAAGTCACTCCTGACAGAATCCAAGTTTCAAAGTGCTCGCGTTTTCGGGGGCACACCACTCGATACGGTGGCGGCGGACAACTGTCATTTTTGTTGATTTAGCTTTGCTGCGTCGCAGCATGCGTGAAAAAATAAAAATGACAGTTGTGCGTTGCTTCCGTATCGAGTGGTGTACCCCCGAAAACGCGAGCACTTTGAGACTGGGATTCTGTCAGAAATGACCTTAAAGCGCTCACGGTATCTTTGTCCAGAGGCTCATTTAAAAACAAAAATCAGTATCCCCGAAACACCTTCTAATCTACACGATAACATAGGCTTTCCTCGTTCGCGCAATTATAAAATTTTCTATCGGGATTTCTCCTTAGCCGTGCGGTAAGACTCGCGGCTGCAAAGCAAGACCATGCTGAGGGTGGCTGGGTTCGATTCCCGGTGCAGGTCTAGGCAATTTTCGGATTGGAAATTGTCTCGACTTCCCTGGGCATAAAAGTATCATCGTGTTAGCCTCATGATATACGAATGCAAAAATGGTAGCCTGGCTTAGAAACCTCGCAGTTAATAACTGTGGAAGTGCTTAATGAACACTAAGCTGCGAGGCGGGTCTGTCCCAGTGTGGGGATGTAATGCCAATACGATGAAGAACAAACAATCCAAATACTTTTATTTACCTTTGTAAAAGGCTGGGGCTGGCTCAGTGTTGGTAAAAACACAAAATTTTACTTCATGAACGATTTCAATCAATCGTGAGGTAAAAGTCAGCATCTAAAGACCAGTGTTGGTAGAATCATGCTCAAATCTCACTCACTGAAGCCTCATGCGTGAGCTGACTCGCTTGTGATTTTGCATGAAAAGTATCGCTCATGAGTTTTTCACGCAGAATCGCTTCGTTTCGCTAATTTGCCGAAAAATGATTTCACTCCAATAAGTGTCAATACCCAATTGAAGCGTATTTTGTGTTTACGTATAGATTTGTTATCCATTGTTTTGAGCAAAGAAAGTTATTCCGATGAATTTAACGAAGAAGAACACGCAAAAATCACGCAAATCTGGGCCATGAATCGGGTGAGGTTTGCCTCGCGCTTGATTGGAATCGTGGATGATGTTAGAGAATTTACGGTCATTCGCAATCACCATGGCTTGGGTACCTTCTCATTGCTCGATCCCGGGAAATAAGAAAGCGGACTCTTTGGCTAAGGTGGGCGCTATGGAAGGTGATATTTACGATCGGCAAATCACCTTCGATGATTTTTTCTCAATAGTTCGTCAGGAAACCTTGATCAGCTGGCAACAAAAATGGACAAATGGGGAGATGGGTAGATGGCTGTATTCAAATCGCCAGCAGGTGTCGAGGCGGCCATGGTTCAAAAAATTGAATTTAGGACGACGCTTCATTCGAACCATGTGTCGTCTAATGTGCAATCACTACACTTTGAATGCACATCTTTTTCGAGTAGGGCTCTCAGAAGGCAATCTCTGTGTTTGTGGTGCAGATTATCGAGACATTGACCATGTCGTGTGGGCGTGCGAGGAGCATCGTGGCCCCAGATCTGCGCTAACTGAACATCTTCGGGTCCGAGGAAGGCAGCCAAAGCCTATTAGGGAAGTGTTGGCGAGTCTTGATCTCAAATACATGTCCCTTGTCCACCAATTTTTGAAATTTACTGATGTTGGACTGTAATCGTCGTCCACTTGTCCCTTTATCTGTCGTAATCCTTTAATAATGTCTTCCTCTTGTTGTGTACAGTTAAACCCCATTCGTATGTCTTCCTCTCATTGCTGTCTCCCAAAAAAAAATGTCTCGTTACAGAAGTGAAACATCACCAAGGATTTCTACTGTGTGAACATCAGCATTGTAATTAATTAAGCACCTAAATTCTCTTCCTTTCCTATTGTATAATTGTATTCCCTAACCTCGACCAAACCGTGAGTCTTTCGGTTCCCCAAAACTAACATTAGTGTATAATAATCATGAAAAACTGTATTCCGGCTCCGTAACGCTTCACGGCAAATGAGCCTTCCAAATAAATGATAGTTTAAAAAAATTAGAGAATTTGAGTTTTTACCAACACTGTATAAGACTCGTGGCTGAGTTGAATCATCGTAGGAATTCTTTTGTTCTCCTTCGTTAAAATCAGTAAATTGACTTTCGTCCCATTCAGAAATGCATAGTCTGGCGTGTGTAGACAATACACATAATTCAAATGTTCTTTGGAGCGAAAAATATGAGCATGAAAAACTCAGGCGCATGCATCCTTCAAATACGCAAACCCGAGCAGCACAAGTCAGACATAAATGGTTGCTGCAACTTGATTGTGACCAAATCTGGTCACATATGAGTTGCAGTAACCTACGTGGTACATGTGTGCTGCTAGGGAAGGAGGGACGGCCTAATGATTGAGATTGGTGAATTATTTAACCAACACTGTACTTGCTTTCGAGCTATCAAACATTCCACATATTAGTCTAATTAGTTTCACTAGAAAAACATATTCAGACAATATCTGCCACAGCTTATTTCTTTTTACAGAGTCATGCACTATTTTGAAATCAATGAACAGGGTGGATCTGCAAGTTAAACACAATATTTACCATTCTACCTTCTATATTCTTCCCTATTTTTTTAAAATCTATTTTCCACCTTCCCACCATCTTGGAAAAAGAAGGAAAAAGAAAAGCCTTTTTTTTTCTTCTTTCTATTTTTTTCTTTCTTCTAACTTTTCCTTATTCCTTTTTCTTTCTTCTTTTTTTCATCTTCTTTCTTACTTTCACTTGCTTCCTTTTTCGGCCTCTTTCTCCTTGTTTATTTTTCCTTCTTCCTTCTTCTTTCTTCTTTATACCTTACTTCCTCTTTTTTCTTTCTATCTCCTTCTTTCAGAAGGAATTCTTCATTTTTCCTCACTTTTTTCCTTCGTCTTCCCTAGTAGCACACTTCAGTTCGATTTGGTTACAGCAACTCCAATGTGACATGATATGGTCGCATATGAGTCACAGTTACTGATATGTGACAAGTGTGCTATTCGGGTTTCTTCCTTCCTCCTTTCTATCTTTATTCTCCTTCTTTCATCCATTCTCTTTCCTCCTTATTCCTTCTTCACATTTCCTTATGCCCTTTTTCGCTTTCTATTTTTGTCATATTTCATCCTATTCCTTTTCTTTATATCTTCTTCTTTTTTTTCTTACCTGTTCCTTCTATGCTCTCTTTTTCCTTTTTCTTCTTTCCTTTTTCTTTCTTTTTTTTCCTTTTCCCTTTTTCGTTCTTCTTTTTTTCTCCCTTCTTCCTCTCCTTCTTCATTATTCTTTCTTTCTTCATCCTTCTTCGTTCTTTCTCCCTCTTGTTTCTAACTTCAATTTTATTTTATCCTTTTCCCTTCTTCGTTCTTCCATTTTCCTTCTTCCTTCTTGCTCCTTCCTCCTTTCTTCTTCTTTCTTCTCTTTATCTCCCGTCTTTCTAATCTTTTCTTTTCTCTTGTCAATTATTCCTGTTATTTTTTCTGTTTTTTCTTTTTCGTTAATTTTCATTTTCATCCTTCTTCCTCCTTTGTGCTTCTTGCTTCCTTTTCCCTGCTACTCTTCCATTCTTATATCTTTCTTCTTGTTTCTTCTTTAAACCTTTTCCCTCTCACCCTCAATTTTCTCCTTCTTCCATTTTCCTTCTTCCATCTTTCTACTTCATTCTTTCTTCTTTCATCTTTCTTATTCCGCTTTCTATATCTTTTTCTTTCCAACTAAATCCTTTTATTGCATTCATTTTGCTTATTCGTCTTCCTTCTTATTTCTTGCTTTTCCCTGTTTCCTTCTTATTTTTTCTGTCATCTTTCTCCATTCGTTCTTCTTCTTATTTTTCCTTCTTTCTTCTTACTTCAATTTTCTATCTTCCTCTTTCATTCTTTTTCCTTCTTACTTCTTCCGACTTTATTCTTCATTCTGCATCCTTTACTCTTCATCGACAACGATCGCGCGATCGGCCGAAATATTGTGTTCTGCATTGCGCGGCCGGTAATAAAGTTAATCAGTTCAGTGCGTGATTTCTCTTGTTTCGGACAGCAGAGCAGCCATCGAACAAGTAAGTGCAGTGGGAGCTTTAGTAGTCGGGAAAGAAATAAAATATATATCTTTTGTTCGGTGGCTCATGCACATGTCGCGCGCGGTTGAAAAAAGCGCAATCGTCAATAGTTTGCTGTAGCCATCGAGTAAGTGAGTACAGAGTGCTGCGCTTCCGTGCGGTCGTCCAAAACGCGAATCTCCTCAGTTTTCATATGCCACCGGACGTGCATGTTTTAACTTTTAACTCGTATTAATGTTATTTCCCATCCCATAGATCGCATCGCTTACCAAAGTGAATCCAAATAAATTATCCTTTGTATCTAAAACGATATCCTATCCAAGACAATCGTGGAGATGCAGAGGTATTCTCGGTCTCTAGTAGCAACGAAAGTCGGACTAACAATCCTTCCATTCCTATATGACTGTAAGGACGTGGCCGGCGTCGTTGACTTTAAATAGCTCCCGAAATGTGTAAATTGAGAATGGGTAGCTAATCCCAAGCCCCATTCAATGTGTTCTCTGTACAATTTCGCAAGTTCAGTCAATCTCACGGGGAAGCAACTACAAATTGTGCGGTCCTAATGCTCATGCTCATGCTCATTCTGCATCCTTAACTCTTCATCATTCATTCTTAATTCTATATTCTTCATTATTCATTCTTCAATCTTCATTCTTCATTCTCCATTCTTCATTCTTCATTCACCATTCTTCATTCTTCAGTCTTCAGTCTTCATTCTTCATTCTTCATTCTTCATTCTTCATTCTTCATTCTTCGTTCTTCATTCTTCATTCTTCATTCTTCATTCTTCGTTCTTCATTCTTCATTCTACATTCTTCATTCTTCATTCTTCATTCTTCATTTTACATTCTTCATTCTTTATTCTTCATTCATTCATTCATTCTTAATTTTTCATTTTTTTATTCTTCATTCTTCATTCTTCATTTTTCATTCTTCATTCTTTATTCTTCATTCTTTATTCTTCGTTCTTCATTCTTCATACTTAGTTATTCCTTCTTATTTCTTCCTTCTTGATTCGTTATTATCAATTTTTCCTTCTTCATTCTTTATTTTTCATTCTTTATTCTTCATTTTTCATTCCATTCTCATACTGCATTTTATTTTTCTTTCTTCGAGTGAGTGATTGATCGGGATCCGGATGTTTAGTTCTTTAAGGAGCGGTCGGAAAGAAAATCAATTAGGGTAAAACGACCTATTATACAGGGGTTCAGCATCGCGGCAAAACAAAATTGATTTCGAAAAAACTACAATATACTACGGGTTCTATTTAACTCTAGTTTCGGAAATATTTCATCAATTGTGCTAAACTTATATTGTTTTGTTTTTATCACAATAAAAACTTACTATCGCAATAATAGAACCTATCATTGCGCTATATTCAGAAGGGCAGTCCTATTGTTGTGGTATTGGTTGTTTATCTTATTTAGAGCGCTACCACAACAATAGGATCATAGCACTACCGCAATAATAGGCTCAAAGGACGCATTTCCAATTAGTTCACGATGTTTCGAGTTTTGTACTGGTGAGTAAATTGATCATTAATTAATATATATAAAATATATTTTCTTTCGGTCGCAGAAAGATCACGTAATCATCCAAATGCATGGTTCTGCTTTGTGCGTATGGGTGAATTACTTTGACATACCTTCGTGCAAAATAGTTATTTATTTGCTTGCCAAGACAACTTCCTATACATTGCCTTCTCATCTAACCAGCTATCCGTGGCGCCCGTGGAGATGCAGACGATTTCTCGGTCTCTTGTAGCAACGAGCTTCGAACTAATTTTCATCTCCTAATCTTAAATTGACTATGAGGACTTGGCCGGCATCGTTATTGCTATTGAATTAATGAAACTCCAAAGAATGTACAGTGCCAATAGTTTTCTAGTCCCAATGATGATTTTCAATTGGTGACCTATGCATATTTGTTGTATCTCGGCCATTCACGACTGGTAACTACGAAGTACAAGGACTTGGTTGTCATATGGCTACCATTTCGGCTTCATACGCAGGAGGTCGTGGGTTCAATCCCAGGTCCATTAGACTTTCCTATTTTGTATCTTTTCCTATATTTGTCATGTTTCAGCAATCGCTACAACTGGAAATGGAATTCATTCCAATTCCATCTTTAACCTATACCTTCAACTAGACTATTCTAGCAGTAGCTGTTAGATTTGGAAATGAGCGAATAATGATCGTTTCTGCTTACAATTAAGATTCAGATATATCTACCAGATATATCAAAGGGTCATTTGGCCGAAAGGGTCGTTTGCCCGACAGGATCGTTTAGCCGACAGGGTAGTTTGATCGAAAGGGTCGTTTGGCCGGAAGGGTCATTTGGCCGAAAGGGCCATTTGGCCGAAAGGGTAATTTGGCCGAAAGGGTCGTTTGACTGAAATCGGCATCAACATTTCAAAAGGGCGAAACTGATTTTGTAAACAAGAGCTTCTCGCGTCGCTGGTGGGCTAATTAGTGCCCACCAACGCAATCCAGCGCCATTGGATGAAAGAAGAGGATTCGCTGCTTCCATCAGCGGTGTTGGATTGCTGGGTCGGGCTCTAATTACCCTACCAGCGACGTGAGAAGCTCTTGTTTACAAAAGCAGTTACGCCCTTTTGAAATGTTGGTGCCGAAATGGTCATTAGGCCGAAAGGGCCGAAATAGGTCAAATCACCTGAGAAATTAGGAGTAAAAAGAGAAACGTTTCTATTCTTATTCCTTATTTCTCACTTCTCACTAAAAAAATGAGGAGCGCGAAGTGAGTAGTGAGACGTCTCACTACTAACTTAGCGCTTCTCACTGTAAAAAAGAGGTGAGTTTTGAGTCGTCTCACTACTCACTTTGCGCTTCTCACTTTTTACAGCGGGAAGTGGTAAATGAGGAGTGAGAAGTAAGACGTGTCACTTCTCACTCTTCATTTTTCTCTTCTCACTTTTCACAGGAGTGAGAGATGCTAATTTATAACTTTTCAAATTACCTATGAGGCCGAATGACCTATTCGGCCAAATGTCCTATTAGGTCAAACGACCCCTTCGGTCAAATGACTCTTTCGACCAAATGACTCTTTCGGCCAAATGACCCTTTCGACCAAATGACCCTTTCGGCCTAATGACCCTTTCGACCAAATGACCCTCTCGGCCTAATGACCCTTTCGGCCTAATTACCCTTTTGGGCAAATGACCTTTCGACCAAATGACCCTTTTGTCCAAATTACCCTTTCGGCCAAATGACTTTTTCGGCAAAACTACCCTTTCGACCAAATGACTCTTTTGGCCAAATGACTCTTTCAACCATACAACCCTTTCGGCCAAATGTCCCTTTCGGCCAAACGACCCTTTCGGCCAAATGACCTATTTCGGCCAAACGACACTTTCGGCCAAATGACTCTTTTGGCAAAACGACCCTTTTGGCCAAACGACCCTTTCGGCCAAATGACCCTTTCGGTCAAATGACCCTTTCGGCCAAACGACCCTTTCGGCCAGATGGTTTTGGCCTAATGGTTTGTTCGGCCTAGTGGCATTCGGTCAATTGACTTTCGGCCGAATGGGTATTGATCAAACGACCCTTCCCTTTCCTTATCCATTTTGGTGCCCCACTCCTTAACGTCGAATATTCCACTCCTCGCGACGCGTCGCCACGGCGAAACGATGACATACAAAAAATATGTGCTCGACAATTGCGTCCACCCCTGGCTACTCAGAGGGCAGACTAGAGATCCCGAATACAAAAACCTATGTCAGGTATAAGTGATAGGATCTTCTGGTTCCACGCATAAAATTCTCATACCATCTTATAGGTATCCGCGATAACGAGGGGCCCTTCCTAGCCTTGATAATGATGCTGAATAACCTTTAATATGAGAGGCGACAATGTCTCAGTGCAGTGGGGACATAGACACTACCGACACTCATTGAATCTCGTTTTATAAATAATCAACATAATTACATTAAAACTAGCCACCCTATAACCAGAGACCGGCGGAGTGAGAAACTGTCGAAATGGCAACGTATGAAAATGCATGAAATAGTGAAAATAATACCGGCATCACTTGAACTTTTTGCTTGCTTCTTATGGAAGCAAAAAGTAAACAAGTCGAATTGGAACCGCTTTTGACGGTTCGATTGGAAACAAGATGGCGTCTTCGCCGATCTCTTATTGTAGTATTTCTAATTAAAACTAATCATTTGCATTTCGATTGCTCAGCGTTCAGCCCGTTGATGATATCACAAGATACTAGTTAATGGAACGTACACACGGTCAAGCAGTTTGACCAACATTAGTGCTGTCCAATGAGCAGCTCGAAGTAGCTCGAAGTTGTTCCTGTCACGCTCATGCCCGTTTGTTGACAAAAAAGAACGAGCAGGACGGGAACAACTTCGAGCTACTTCGAGCTGCTCATTGGACAGCATTATTGACTCCACCTCTCGTTTATTCAAACATCCACCAAGTTTTACCAACAGCAGCACGAACAATCAATTTATTCGACCAACAATATCACACACGAACGACCGACGCGCCGACTGGAGCACCAACGATCAAAAAATATATGAGGGTTTGTGAAACTTCACTACAAATGCTCAAACATGTTCGGCTAACCTTGACTCCACCCCCGGCAGCTCAAACCAAAATCAAACCGTTTTAATTTTTTCCAACCGAGCCGCCAACTGTCAAATGGTTGTTCGAACAACTTCACACACGTTCAAACAAAGCAGCAACCGAAGCGTTTTCTTGGGGGCGGAGTCAATGTTCGTCAAACTGCTTGACTGGTGTGTACGTTGCATAATACTGTTTCTGTGTCTTTCCTCAATCCGCTACTGACATGCATCAGTATTTTTAATTTATTTTCTTCACAAATGTTGCTGATCAAAATATTCCAAAAAAAATCCTGATTATTCCAGAACAAGGAATAACCATTAAATTCAACAGAATTAAGTGAGCAAGGTGCTATCGATCGGCGAGCAGCTTTCGATAGTTACGGTTACGCAAAAATCCCGTTGGAATTCGTTTGAAACACAACAAAAGACCTGGTGACACTCCCTTGGCACCTGTTGGCCGGGAATGAAAAAAAAATGATTGATTCCCTTCTCCGTCAAATATTTTATCAAACAAGTACATACAATCATCGGAAACAGTGCGCGCGCTCTCTTTCTCGGTACGCACTTTTGCCCAGAGCCAAGTTAATAGCCATCCTAACCGAAATGAACACGTTCCGCCGTGCGATAACAAATTGACAGATGCTTTCGACCGGCGATAACGACGACAAAAACAAAGGATCGCAATTCCAAAGAATGGTCACGAGTCGAAAAAAAAATCTCTATAAAAAATCAAACACACCTGAATCTTGCGCGGAGAACAAGGACCAACCAACAAAGCCACGCGCGAACTTTTTACGAGAAGAGCAAAAAAGCCAGATTAATCCATCTAGCGATTATGGGGCCTTTCTCGAAATAAATGAAAAAAGCTTTCAATAAACCATGTTGTCGTGTTTTCAGATTGGTTACAGAACGAATTGTGATGGTGAAACGAAAACGTTTGAGCCTAATTTCAAGATTACTCATTTACTGACAATCTCAAAACATGTGAAAAGAATGCACTTTTATCCACCGCATTTGACATTCTGAGTCATTGATTCATTTTAAGAGTGATCGCATTACCCTTCGATATGTCTCCTCACTTTCTCCTTCCGCAGTTTACCCATCTAACAGAATGCACGATGTACGCAGCTTGCCCTTATAACTGTGCATAGCAGGTTGTAATGGCAATTGGATTCGATCTGAGCGCACCTCCTCAGTCGCATCTGGGCGAATGATGATCGATATCCAGCGTGGCCGAGAACATCATTCCCCATGGACCGAATATCCTTCGCCGTTTCGCGCTGCCCTAATAGCTGTCATGCCATTGTCGTGGCACAAAGTAGGTATAATTAAAGCAATAAAAAGCTACCGTAAACATCGGTTCCGACAGGACAAACATCGAATTAATCGGCCATTAGATAACCGCATGCGTATGTTTTCGTAGCCGTTGCCGTCGTCGCCGCTGTGGACTCCGCGAAGACCGAATGCACTTGATCGCTCGAGAATGAAGAACAGCAGCAGCAATGTTTTCAAATGCAATAAAGAGCGATAACTGCGATATAAAGCAATATTTCAGAAACGTAATTTGTCTGCCCTCGAGGGTTGAGTGCCGTGCGTCTCAGGTTGAGCTGCAAAATTTGACGAAATGATTCGTGTGATAGTGATGAATTCGAACCTGAAATGTAGACGAACACATATCATAAATGCATCAAATTTATTCGAAGCGTGCGTATGATGACCATCCTTTCATTTAAGTTTAATTGAATAATTCAAATAACATTAAACCTACCAAATTTATAAACTCGAGGTATGAAATAATAAATTCGAAAGCAGTTTACTGGGTAGGCTAACTTATTCTGAACCCATTTCACACTGAACCGCTTCGGGTAGTTGAGTCATCTTTGGTGATCTTCATTGCAGTGCATCATGATGAACGGTTATGTTGAGCATAATGCTTCAGAAATAAATCTCCTGCAGGTATATGCAAATATAATAACGTAAATTTCAAATAATTCAGGTGCCTTGAATAATAATCATCATTCACCTGTATCGATCATCATTGCGATCAAACTTTTTGCCTTTCTCGTATAATTATACGTAAAGGCTATATGTTCGCCCCAAAACAAAATTTTGATAGAAGGCTCGTAGACTCATAGTGTTATACACCAATCGACTTAGTTCGGTGAATTGAGGTGATGTCTGTGTGTGTGTGTGTTTTTTACAAGGGTTGAAGGCCATCAAAAATCTGCGCGACAGACACCTGAGCATCCACACTATGCTCGAAAGCGAACAGGGCTGGGCTCCTCCCGACCTGCTAAAAATGAGCCTCCCGGATAAAACCAGGTCCCTTATCCTCCTTGCCTCGATCCTCCCGGGACCACGGGATGCTGCAACAACTGGGGGGTGGGGTGGGAGTTGGTCTGTGCTCATGCACTTCTTCTAAAATTCCGGCCCCTAGCTTAGGCTAGTTCGCCAACTAGTTCGCTGAGATCCACTGCTACGTTGTCTCGATCCCTCGGCGGTCGTGCCATAAACTTTCTCACTCGAATCCTCCTGACTTTCTCCGGCGTCGAGGGTGGTCCACTAGTTCCGATGAAGGAAACTTCCGCACTGATGGTGACCCGACTACCGGCGGCTATCGCAGGGGACGCTATCGCGCATTGCGCCGAGTTCGTCTTCGGGTTGCCGGTGGGTCCACCTTCCATTATTCGCATTGGCCCACTCCTTCTGCCACTTCACCATAGAGTCCAGTCTCACTGTCTTCCTCACATTTCTGGTATCTCTCCGTTGGTAACATTCGATATCCTCTGCTAGGGTTATGCAGATTGCAGTCATCCCTGCGATAACGCAAACTGCCTCCGACGAAATGGTTCGGTACGCACTCGCGACTCGATTGGCCATTAAACACGCTGTTCAACATTCTGCGGTTACGTTTCGTCTAGAGCGCAGCTCCCTAGGCTGGAGCTCCGTACTTTAGCATCGAGGATGATACTGCTGCCAGAAGACGTATACTGCTGCTTTTAGGTCCACCCACGTTCGACATGATTCTTGCAAACGCAATGACTATGTTAGCGGCATTTTCGCAGGAATGGAATGGGAATGGGTGTTGAAATTCAACTGGTCGTCGATCATTACTCCTAGATGCCTCAAAGCCCGCACGGACGGTATGTATTGCCCTCCTACGGTAATCTGCATCCGCTGGATCTCTCGGCAGTTGCTTACCAGCATCACTTTTGTTTTGTGATGAGCAAGCTGCAGCTTAACTCCATTCATCCAGTTTTCAACTTCCAATGACTCTCCGGTTATCGTAAGGACGACATCGTCCGCGAATCCGAAGATCTTCACGCCTTTGGGCAACTTCAGTTTTAGAACTCCATTGTACATAATATTCCACAGCGTTGGGTCTAGTATGGAACCTTGCGGAACACCCGCCTTAACCCTAGTCGACTTCTGCCCCGAGTTCGTTTCGTAAACCAGGATCCGGTTCTGGAAGTAACTTTCAAGGATTCTACACAAGTAGTTGAGAAGCCGCATACCGTGCAGCACTGCGGCGATGGCCTCCCAGCTGGCACTGTTAAAAGCGTTTTTGACGTCAATCGTTACTCTTCTTCTTGGCTGCTCTCTCTGAAACTTCAATGACCGTCTTGATTGCAATCCACCGTCGATCTGCCTTTTCGGAATCCGAACTGCTTTTCCGATAAGCCGGTCTCGCCCTCCGTGAACTGCGTCAGCCGATTAACGATAATCCTTTCCAGAAGCTTCCCCAGTGTATCCAGCAGGCTTATGGGCCTTGGGCCTATACGATGCTGGTTTCCCCGGCGGTTTCCCTGGTTTCGGCAGCAGCACTAGTTTCTGGATCATCCACCTATCCGGAAAGTTAACATCTGCTAGGCATTTCTGTAGCACCATCCTGAACAAATCTGGAAACGCCAGTATCGCCGTTTTTAGAGCCACGTTTGGAATTCTATCCGGGCCCGGAGCTTTCTTCATCTTCAGACCTTTCGCCACTGATGACAGCTCGTCGTTGGAGACTTGCATACCTGCAATGGTTATTCCTTCTTCATCTGCATACGGTGTAAGTGGCCACATCGTAGAATCATGCTGCGGGAAGAGACCGTTAACGATGATCTTCAGCTTGTCCGGACACATTTCCGCTGGCGTCGCTGGACCCCTGATCCTCCTGTTACGACCCGATAAGCGTTGCCCCAAGGATCAGCGTCAGCTTCCCGGCACAACGCCTTAAAACATTTGGATTAGCCAACTTTAATCTCCCGGTTGAAGGCCGATCTAACTTCACGGAAGATTATCTTACGCTGCTTTCTGACTGTTTCAGACCTTGCTCTCTGAAAGCGTCTTCTGGCTCTGAGACACGCAGCACGAAGGCTAGCAAGAGTTTCATTCCACAAGTAATTTAACCGCCGGCTTTTCCAGTCTCCTTGGCACCGTCGCATCACATGCCCTCGCAAGAGTTTCTGTCAGCTTATCTGCATCGAGATTTGTGGCGCCGCTGTCTGCTAGAAGTACTTCGATAAAAAGATCCTTGTCGAAGTCCTTCGCCTTCCATTTTCGCCCGCTATTCCTAATCTCTCGCCGTACCGTCGGCATTCGTGTTCTAACACTATACCGGATCGCTTGGTGATCGCTTTGAGTGTAGTCCTCACAAACTCTCCAGCTCATGTTTCTCACCAGCTACGGGCTGCAAAACGTCACGTCAATGATGGACTCCCTGCTGTCTCTGCGAAATGTACTAACGGTACCTTCGTTGCCCAGTCTCACTTCCAGCTTTTCAAGCGCCTTCAGCAAACTGTAACCTCTGGCGTTGGTCAGTCTGCTTCCCCATTCCACTTCCCAAGCATTGAAGTCGCCTCCAATGATTACGGGTTTAAGGCCGATCAGCTTCTCCGTGAGTGCATACAGCATCCGGTTACCTACCTGGATACCTGGCTGGCTACAGCGTCAATACACCTATGCCTGACGTATTGTAGAGCTCCATAATCGTCGGTCTTGGGCGATGTTCCTCCAGTTTCCCCCAAACGTTCAGGGTCCCCAGGTCCGATTTCACCGCATGCAGCCAGCGTGTTCGTGGCCTTCCACGAAGTCGCCGGCCCCTGTCTGGTTCTCTGTTGAATATTGTTTTCGCTATTCTTTCTTCCGAAATTCGCACTAAGTGACCAGCCCACTGAAACCTGCCGTATTTTATACGATTCACAATATAGTCTTCTTTGTATACTTGATACAGCTCATACCATTTTCTAGTTTCCCTCCGAGTATTGTACGCAGCACTTTTCGCTCGATAACCCCGAAAGCTCTCCGGTTCGCCTCTTTTAATGTCCATGCTTCATAACCATAAATGGCCACTGGTAGAATCAGAGTTTTGTATAGAGCAAATTTCGTTTCCGTCTGCATGTTGCGGGACCTAAGCTGGTAACGTAATCCGTAAAAGGCCCTATTCGCAGCAGCAATACGTCTTTTCACTTCACGGGAAATGTCATTGTCACATGTCACAAGCGTTCCAAGATAAACAAATTCTTCAACAACTTCAAACACATCCCCATCAGGCACTACATCCCTATCTCTACCTGCCACCATATACTTTGTCTTGGTGGAGTTAATGGTTAAGCCTATCCTCGCCGTCTCCCTCTTCAGTGGGACATTGAAATCAATGAGCAGATCAACATCTGATCCGTTGTTGATCGGCCCTCACGAAAACCTGCCTGGTATTCGCCAATTTGATTATTCAGGTGATACCCTCCATAACAATGAGAGCCATTTATATCAAGTTACTTTCAAAACAACCTGACTAGAGGTCAAGGCCGGTCTCAGTCTGCTAAACAGGATTTTGTACGCTAAGTTCAGAAGGGTGATCCCTCTATAATTGGCACACTCTAGTCTGTGCCCTTTCTTATAGATTGGGCATATGAGACGATCCAACCAGTCGGCAGGCAGTTCTTCATCCTCCCATATTTTATGGATAATATGGAGCATTGATTGGTGTGGATGACGGTTGGCAAGATGTATCAGTAGTGGTGCTCGATTTGCAGGATTACAAAAAGGATATTTTGTTATAAATTCTAAGAATTTTTGGAGCAATTCACTTTACTTTTTATTATTAATATTTTTAAATCGTCCTACTTGAGCTTTCCTGCTCTACTTTTCTCTAACTCATCGTAATTTTCATCACTTTGAAAACTCTCCCTGTTTTGAATTTCTTTACTGGTAGGAAAAAAACTGCCCTGTCCTGGTTTTACTTCCACACTACACTAAGTTTGTACGTTACCGTGCAGTGCCAACAGTTTGAGAGAGAATAGAAGACATTGGTGATATTCTTCGGGCGTATAGCTAGTCTGCGTTCTATGAAAAAAAAACGTCGCCCTTTTCGTGATCGTATCATGATTTGCTTCTACTGAGGGCAGCAAAATGGACACGGATTTTTATTATTTTTTCAGGTGGCCTCTATTTTATACCTCTTTAAGGCTCTACAGCTTCTCTTGGTAGTTGGTAATGCATGGTAATGTGCACCGTAGAGAATGAATATGTATATGACTATTATGACTGATGAAAAATTTACAGTTGTATGACACGGTGCAAATGGTTTGATCTTATTATTGATTATTTAAGCTTATAATTTTGTCACTAATTTTAATACTAACAGCGAATTTGAACCGTACAATGGTTAAAAAGTAACAATTTTTGAAACTATTTTCTACTGTTTTTTTAATTTTCTATTGTTTTTTTTCCATTCCCAAAAGAAACTATAAGATGCAAAATTAAAACTGTTAATCTTTTTATGTTGAGCTTTGATTCATGCAATTAGTTTGAAGGTTCATGATATTAATAACTTTCTACGAATTATCATTCATTCTGCTGGGTGTAGAAAAAAAAGCTGTGAAAACAAACATTTTACAATACTTGGAAATTTTACCAAAGTGTCTGTCATACCCCTTTCTTTTGAACCCTTTCAATGGTGGAACACAAATCATTTTTATTTATTTACTAGCTTTATGTACCCGGCCTTGCTCGGAATTGCCAGTTTGATTCGCAGTTTTTTTTTCACAATCGGAAAATGAATAAACCAATTGGTCAACAGGATAATTGCGTTATCTTATCGATACTTCATCATTTGATCAAAAGAAGGCAGATTTCATTTGAAAACATTGACTGATTTTGGAAAAGGGAGCGAACCCATAATCGCCATATTCCGGGCAAACGTCTATTTCTAAAGAAGGACAAACATCCACCGATGCCTTATTCCGAGCAAACGTCTATTTTTAAAGAAGGGATCACATTCACCATCCAGAAGGAAACACATTAATCATTGCTTTTACGTTGGGCAAACCATGATTTCGATAAATGGTTGAATTGATCGATAACTAAACAATACAATAATGGGTTCAGAAGTTAGGCTGGAGCACACACACAAACATACAAACATTGAGTTTTATATATCTCGGCAACTTATTCAAAACGACGTATGTGATTTTGTAAACAAAGATGCATACGTCGATTTGTCAAATATGATGACACTCCCACGCAAACCAATACAACGAACATGTAGCCGAAACCTCCCCTACCTGTATGTGGCGATAGTTTGCGTGGGAGTGCTATCAGATTGCAGAAATCAACGTTTAAATTTTTGTTTACAAAATCACATACGTCACATACGTTGAATAAGTATCCGAGATATATAGATAGCTAATAGCTATATGTATCCGGCTTTGCTAGGGACTGAAAAGTAAATTATAGAATTAAAATGTCCAATGCTGTAGCACGAAACCCACAGAGGTAGATCTACCGCTCATAGAATTGAACCTTTGTATCAATATATTTTTATATCTTTGTTTGGCCCTACCTTTTCAATAAACATCTTCCAAAAATAGAGAATAAGTGTACCAAATCTGGTTGGAATTTATCCTGGGAGTTACACTGAATTGCTCATTTTTAAAGACAACCTTCCCCATAACTTTCCTTTTCCAAAATGACCCTCCCACCTTCTTTGTTATCTTCTCCTTAGAATAGAAAATGTGTGCACCAAATTTGGCTGAAATTGGTCCTGGGAGTTGGGTGTTACACTGAATTGCTCTTTTTCTAAAGACAACCTTCCCCTTACCCTCCCTTTTCCCAATGATCATCCCACCCCTTTGTTATTTTCTCCTTAGGATAGAGAATGTGTGTACCAAATTTGGATGAAAGCGGTCCAGGGTTCAAAAGAAACACTGAATTGCCTGTTTTCTGAACAATACCCCTCCCCAGACCCCTCCCTCTTTCCCAAATTACACTTCCATGTGATCGACTTCTCTTAGTGAATATGTGTACAATATTTGGTTGATATGGGTACTGGAAGTTGGGAGTAACACTGAATTGCTCGTTTTATAAAGACAACCCCTCCCCCATACCCTCCCTCTTTTACAATGACCGCCCCACCCCATTTGTTATCTTTTCTTTAGGGTAGAGAATGTGTGTATCACATTTGGTTGAAATCAGTGCAGGGGTTCAGAATTTACTCTAAATTACCCGTTTTCTGAACAATACCCTCCTCCAGACCCTCCCCTTTCCCAAAATCTCTCATATGATTGTTTCCTTATAGTGAATATGTGTACAAAATTTGGTTGAAATCGGTCCTGGGAGATGAAAGTTACACATAATTGTTCGTTTTCTAAACAAAACCCTCCCCTTTCCTAAATGACCCTCCACCCCTTTGTTAACTTCCCCTGAGGATAGAGAATGTGTGTACCAAATTTGGTTGAAATCGGCCAAGTGGTTCAGAAGTAGTTAGCGAACATACATACATAGATTGGTTTTTATATATATAGAAGAAGAAGATAGAAGATAGATTAAAATTAAATCATTTTTTATTAAAATGATATTTTAAAGGTGGGGAGTCCCTTCATCGACGGCTGTGCTCAACACTCGTCAAGTCTGATTGTCCACCATGCACTAACTGTCTTTGACGCATTAACAAACAATCCAACTTTTGCTCTTTTGTATTTCATATTTGGGTAGGGAACGATTGCCATTTCTATAATGAATAAATAAAATCAGCAAATTATTTGAATCAAAGAATTATTATTTTAATTGTTCTTGTACTTCTGGTTTTATACCTTGGGCTGCCCGCTGTACGTTTGCTTAAATATGTTTTTCATGTATTCTAGTCTTTAATATGTATTTGTAAAAATGATTGTGGCTTTGCAGATGTGCGTTTTGATGGTACCCGGGGGACGTTTTTCAGCATCAGACTGAAGTCAATTGTGAAATACTGAAGATGGTCTTAGTGTTGGGGTCAAGATGTATGGTTACAGTTAGATAGATGATGCATGTAGAATTGTGCTACCCCGTATTGCCAAAACCTTAGGAGGTTCTTGGTCAATTAAGGGCTTTTATTAGCTGTTGAATTGAATGTTATTTTCTATAATAAACTGTCATCTACTTAATATCGAAGCGATCATCTAACACAGGACAATTTAGAGTTAAGCAGTTAACACTGGTACAGGATTTACATCGGACTAGAAAACATATTAAGTCACAGCACATAAAAAAATAATGTTTACTGTATGATCATAACTTTTAATGTTTCTTACCGCGTTTCAAATAATCCGATTTTGATAAATTGACGATCTTTTGGGGTGCAGACAACATGGAATAGGATGAATAAACTAACTAGCTTGTTATTGCGTTTGATACTGCTCCCTCTTTTATCCCATCTTTCTAGGATTCAAGATTAATATTTTCAAGATTTGGACAACTCACCTGATTCTAAACAGGATATTTTGGACTCGATTTTGGAGAGATCAATTTATTCCAAAACAAATGGTGCTGATGAAAGGACCAGGAAAAACGATGAAAGATGTATTTTTCAAGCTCGGAAATCTGGTGAGGAAATTCCATTATTTATCTTCTATCTTCTTCTATATATATAAAAACCAATCTATGTATGTATGTTCGCTAACTACTTCTGAACCACTTGGCCGATTTCAACCAAATTTGGTACACACATTCTCTATCCTCAGGGGAAGTTAACAAAGGGGGTGGGAGGGTCATTTAGGAAAGGGGGAGGGGTTTTGTTTAGAAAACGAACAATTATGTGTAACTTTCATCTCCCAGGACCGATTTCAACCAAATTTTGTACACATATTCACTATAAGGAAACAATCATATGAGAGATTTTGGGAAAGGGGAGGGTCTGGAGGGAGGGTATTGTTCAGAAAACAGGTAATTTAGAGTAAATTCTGAACCCCTGCACCGATTTCAACCAAATTTGATACACACATTCTCTACCCTAAAGAAAAGATAACAAATGGGGGTGGGGCGGTCATTGTAAAAGAGGGAGGGTATGGGGGAGGGGTTGTCTTTATAAAACGAGCAATTCAGTGTTACTCCCAACTTCCAGTACCCATATCAACCAAATATTGTACACATATTCACTAAGAGAAGTCGATCACATGGAAGTGTAATTTGGGAAAGAGGGAGGGTCTGGGGAGGGGTATTGTTCAGAAAACAGGCAATTCAGTGTTTCTTTTGAACCCTGGACCGCTTTCATCCAAATTTGGTACACACATTCTCTATCCTAAGGAGAAAATAACAAAGGGTGGGATGATCATTGGGAAAAGGGAGGGTAAGGGGAAGGGTTGTCTTTAGAAAAAGAGCAATTCAGTGTAACACCCAACTCCCAGGACCAATTTCAGCCAAATTTGGTGCACATTTTCTATTCTAAGGAGAAGATAACAAAGAAGGTGGGAGGTCATTTTGGAAAAGGGAAAGTTATGGGGGAAGGGTTGTCTTTAAAAATGAGCAATTCAGTGTAACTCCCAGGATAAATTCCAACCAGATTTGGTACACTTATTCTCTATTTTTGGAAGATGTTTATTGAAAAGGTAGGGCCAAACAAAGATATAAAAATATATTGATACAAAGGTTCAATTCTATGAGCGGTAGATCTACCTCTGTGGGTTTCGTGCTACAGCATTGGACATTTTAATTCTATAATTTACTTTTCAGTCCCTAGCAAAGCCGGATACATATAGCTATTAGCTATCTATATATCTCGGATACTTATTCAACGTATGTGACGTATGTGATTTTGTAAACAAAAATTTAAACGTTGATTTCTGCAATCTGATAGCACTCCCACGCAAACTATCGCCACATACAGGTAGGGGAGGTTTCGGCTACATGTTCGTTGTATTGGTTTGCGTGGGAGTGTCATCATATTTGACAAATCGACGTATGCATCTTTGTTTACAAAATCACATACGTCGTTTTGAATAAGTTGCCGAGATATATAAAACTCAATGTTTGTATGTTTGTGTGTGTGCTCCAGCCTAACTTCTGAACCCATTATTGTATTGTTTAGTTATCGATCAATTCAACCATTTATCGAAATCATGGTTTGCCCAACGTAAAAGCAATGATTAATGTGTTTCCTTCTGGATGGTGAATGTGATCCCTTCTTTAAAATAGACGTTTGCTCGGAATAAGGCATCGGTGGATGTTTGTCCTTCTTTAGAAATAGACGTTTGCCCGGAATATGGCGATTATGGGTTCGCTCCCTTTTCCAAAATCAGTCAATGTTTTCAAATGAAATCTGCCTTCTTTTGATCAAATGATGAAGTATCGATAAGATAACGCAATTATCCTGTTGACCAATTGGTTTATTCATTTTCCGATTGTGAAAAAAAAAACTGCGAATCAAACTGGCAATTCCGAGCAAGGCCGGGTACATAAAGCTAGTATATATATATACATATTCATTTTTATTGAATCTGTATGATTATATACATATAAAATAACCATCAGGGCACCCGATTGAAGCGATTTGGATAGGAAGAGTGGAATCGCCAACTTCCTATTGTTAACATGATGTTTGAATCAAAACAAAAGGGTTAGGTAGAAGAAACGACCACGCGACGTAAACTACGTAAAAAATCGGTGCATTCAAATTTGGAGTGCCATCAGTTCACTATAGGGCAAGTACGGTCAGACTTTCAAATATAGATGTTTACGAAAAACGTCGTGTAATTGGGTTTTTTGGGTATGAAACAAGCAGGGAAGATACAAAACTTGATATTAGATACTATGCGAATTGAAAATGTTAAAAATTCCCTCGTCTTATGGCAGCAAGTTTGAAATGTCGCTACTATGGGGTCCACTATTCGGCATTTCACCATATATCATGTTATACAGTATACAAAAAAAAAATTTGTTCAATTTTCTGTACGCTTTGTGTTAAAATTTGATTATGCTTTGATCATGGCACATGCGTGTGGTCCTTCATATGCTATGTAATAATTTCACATCTGATTGAAGCACCATCGTAAGCTTCTAACGAATTTAGTAGCGAAACTTGAAAAAAGCAGCATATCATAAATGTTTGACGGTCTTACGAAAAACATATTATACTATTATTTTAACCAATTCAATGAACATCCTGAACAGCTGATTACGTACTCTAAGGGTGATGACATGCCGACGCGTCGAGCGATACGGAGCGCGTCCAAGCACTCATAAAGCAGAATATCAGCAGGAGAGATTCTTTTGCACACGAGTGGGTATGTCATTGACATAAGAATATTATCAGCAATGATTGAAATTGTATGTGTATGATTTTCTTGGAGAGCAGAATAGCTATCCGCTTAATTGAACAATAATTATTATGTTTATGAATTATATTATCTATCAAGGAAGTTAGTTCCAGTTCTAGAATCCTCCCTGTAGAGTAAGACACTGCAACTCGTCGCTACTGTGGCATTTCGATGACTATTGTCAGCCCTGACGATAACTCTTTGTCCTCATCTGCAGAGGATAAACACATTGTTGCGTTCCATTTTATTTGCAACAAACATGGAGAGGTAATTGTTGTGAACTTTTCAAACTGCGATGACTTGTATATTTTAGAAGTAAAACACAAATCTGGTTAACAGATAGTTAAGTTTATGTCTAAACATTGATAACTGATACCTATTTAACAAAAAACATCATCGAAAACCGACTAGATCTCAAAATTCGCGGCAGACGATCATTGTCCTATTCTGTTGCAGTTTGGGACAAACCCCGAGTAGAACAAAATAGCTCAATAATATCAAATGTTGATAAGATAGCAAAATGAGATATGGACATGATTGATATAAGAGATAAAAGATCAGACGACAATATCAATATTTTGCACTAAAATATCATGAGGAGATCAAGTTATGCTATTTGTAATAAGTCAAGCTCTATCTGGTAAAATGGCGAATGTCGCAAGAGAAAATTATCTTCGTCGACTTCCCCTCTTTTGAATAAAAGTGACAAGCAGGGGATTTCTTTGCAGTTTATCACCTCAGAATGCAAGCTCGCATTGTGAGCTGAGGTGATGAACCACAAGGAAATCCGCTGCTTGTCACTTTTATATAAAAGAGGGGAAGTCGACGAAGAGAATCCTCTCTTGCGACATTCGCCCTTATTCCAGATAGAGCTTAAAGTGATCAATATCATATGCCATTGATTTGTTCTTATCCATAGCATATCTTGATATTTAAATGATATTTCGGTGCAAATATTTGATATTGTTGCCTGTTCTCTTATATCAATCGAGTCTGTTTTGTTATTCTGTTCATGGCTTCTACCCGGGACGCTTATTGCGAGTTGAGTTTGTCCCAGCATTTACAAGAGAGGACAATGTTGTTGTCATTGGCAATGTTGTTATTTTACATTCCTAGCACCTGATAGACCAGAGAATATTTCCCCGAGGAGTAAATTATTTTCATCATGGGAATAGCGATTCATAAAATTGAATTTGCGACAAAATATTTTACTAGGGAGAAAGACGGCTTTGGCAGGTTTTGTTCTATTATTGGCAGGGGGTTTTTGTCGACCAAATTTTATGAAATTTGGCCACAATGTTCTTTGATATGCAAAGAATGTTCAGGCCAAATTTGAGCATAGTCAGACATAAAAAACCCCCCTGCCAATAATAGAACAAAACCTGCCAAAGCCGTCCCTAGCAGCACAATTCACGTTGATTTGGTTGAAATAACTCATATATGACCAAATTTAGTCGTATATGAGTATAATAGACTGATTTACAACATGTGTGTTGCTCGGGGTCATTCCCCCTACTTGTAGGTGACAATTTTTTTCTTCAGAAACAAATCAGCAGCGTTACTAAAATGAGGATAAATTTATTTGCTTGAAAATTTTCTCTGACACGTTTTACTTAGATTCCCGAAGAAATTTATCCTGGAACAGTAATTTCTTCCAAGGGGTCTTCCTTGGATACCTTGGAAGCTTGGTTGAAAATTTCATACTGGATTTCACTTGAAATTCTATCTAGACCTGTGTCTATTTAAATTTTATCGATGGTAAGGCGTTATAGATCATTTTCAGCCAATGGCGGTGGCGTGGTGTGGTATTACAAATTTTCAGGAATTTATACGAATGTTCCTCCAGGAATTTCTCCGAAAGTTTCTCCAAAAATAACTCTCCAAAAATTCCTCCAGATATTCCTCCGGAAGTTCCTTTCGCTCAGGATCAAAGGGGCGATATATATATATATATATATATATATATATATATATATATATATATATATATATATATATATATATATATACAGCGATTCCACGGGAAAAGAATAGAGTTGAAAAAAAAAGTTGTCCAATTTTGCTCAAAATCGCTTAATATGTTCTTCATCGAAAATAATTAGACCCGTATTTTTTTATTAGGGTGACCATGTTCGATATAGGATCGCTATTATTCGAAATTTTTTATTTTAAAAAAATCATAACTTTTGAACCACTAGATCGATTTGCAATATTTTTTATAGATAGAGTTCTTACTAAAATTTTTGGTTTGGTGTATTGGTGTACTCAAATTTGCTAAAATGGTCAAAATATTCGTTTTTTAAGAATTTTTAAATGTTGGACCACAACGACTATATATTTTTATATTTTTTTATGAAAATTCAAATATTTTTACATAACATATCAAAAATTAGAAATGTTCATCGAGCCGTTTTCGAGTTAATTTTTTTTGAAAATTTCAAGTTTTCTGCCCATACACACATGGAATGAACGTTATTCTCCACTATTTCAAATAGTTCAAATTAAATCAAAAGTATGAAAATGTTATTCAAGAGTGTTTGTTTGGTCTCGTTTATTAGAAGAATTTACGAATCGCAATAGTTGAAAATAATTCAATCGGAATAGCCTGGTGTTGTTATTGATGACTTCATTCTCCAAAATCGGCAAAGCAATATGTCGTTTTTCAAAAAGGTTGGTTTTCAGCGATCCATGCAATAGGTTACCTGCTTTGTTTATATGTTTTCAATATTTTTGATGCAGGTAATTCATTGTATTTTCTTTTTTGATTATGATTCATCTGTCTCCTTTTCCTTGTTCACTCTACCTAAATGATACCCAAAGGGACTATTTAAAGTGGTCTATAAGATAAAGTATATGTCTGTCAAGAAAATCAGTGAAATTGTCCAGTTGCCTTACTGAAGAAACGTTTAATACAATGAAGCACGAATGCTCAAATTGCTATGTTTGGAGTAATTGTTACAGGAAACTTACTCCTAAACTGTATGATTATGCAGCGGAAAGGAGAATAAAATTGGATAAAAGCTGTTCCTACATTTGTAATACCTGCTATTGCCGACTTTATCGCATTATCAAGAAAGGAAACGAGCCAGCAGCTCCAAGTGCAGTTAATATAGAATGTGAAAATCAAGAACTCACCGTTTCTGAACCATCGAAACTTGATGATCTCGCCGTTGCCGGGCCATCAGGCACCAATAATTTCGCCGTGGCGGGACCGTCTAGAGTGAACAATTTCGCCACACCAGCAAACATCAATAATGGTGGTTTCGAAATAATCGATCCCAATGCCGCTGGATCATCGGAAATTGACGCTGTTCCTAGTGTTGGTAAGTAGAATAATCTTTTCTTTTTGTTCATTCAGACATCATGATTTGCTACGTTATACTAGTTGTACTCGATTATTCAGAAAATTGAAAAAACATCAGTTCCGTATAATCTTACCTAATCCGACCTAGTAGCTCAATTTGTAGAGCAGTTGCCTATCATGCAACAAAATAGAATAATCGAATACAATATGTATTACATTATATGAAGAAACATGCTCCTAACTAATAGGGTATCTGTTCCATTATTAATAACATGCTCCTATATCAATAACATTCGCAAAACAGGCAAATTAGGCTCAATTTGTGTCGTGTTTTGTTGTTTTCCGACGTGCTCACTGCTGGAAAAAATCACAAAAATGAGAAACAAAACAAATAGCGCACCAATTCTTTGTTTTCGAATGATATTGATTTGGGTACATGGTATGAATTCAAGGAGCAGTTCCCCTAGTTATTTTTCCATCTTGTTTTCAGAATCTTTGTTTTCTTAGGAATCAACGAGTTCTGAATCAATTGGTAGCCCTGGTGCCCAGAAACCCGGAGACAGTCAGGAAATTCTTCAACAAATGAAGGCAAAATTTGATGAAATATCTGACAGAAACGATCGATGTAGGATTCTAACTTCCCTTCCCAAATCCTGGACTGCATACAAAATGATGCAAGAATTCGGTGTTTCGCAACGAACTGCTCAACGTGCAAAGAAATTACAGATTGAAAAAGGTTTTATGAGCACACCGGAGACCAGAGTAAATATGTTGTCTTTGAGCGATGATACTCTAACTGTAGTTAGGGACTTTTATAATAGTGACGAGATCAGGTGGGTGGCACGACGCCATGTTTTTGCAGTCAACATCTCAGTGTAAAATTCATAATAGCATGTGTACATCACATTTGATTCTCATTAGGATACAGAACTGTCAGTGGGATACGGTCGCGCAATGTTGGCTGCAAAACAAACCTATTGTGTGAGATAGGGATGCCACCGGGCTGGACGAGATAAGCAGAGCATGTCCTGGGAAAAGGGATTTCGTTATTGAAAATATGGCAGGAGAAAAAGTGCATGTACAGCGCAGGTTACTTTTATGTAACCTTCGTGAAATTTATTCAATTTTCCAAGAGCAATATTTTACTTTTAAAATTGGATTTTCAATGTTTTCCAGCAGCCGCCCAAAAAATTGTATTCTAGCTGGTTCAAGCGGAACGCATACTGTCTGCGTATGCATTTATCATCAGAAGGTTAAATTAATGTTTAAAACCCTTAAGGACAAGAAACTTATTCATAACCATTTAAAAACGTATCATGACTTGTTTTTTAAAATACTTTGTGAAAATCCTACAGAGAAATGTTGGTTAAAAACCTGTGATCATTGCCCGGGTACGCAGACACTGGAGAATGACCTGATGAATTTTCTTGAAAATGTCGATTCCTTAGAATTTAAACAATGGAAGCAAACAGATCGTTGTCATTTAAATTCAATGCGAATGGATACAGAAGAGTATATGGAAACATTTTTAGAAAAATTAAGCGAATTATCTCCGCATAATTTTATTGCAGAGCAACAAGGAAACTACTTAAAACAACTTAAAATTAATTTGGAAGCAACTGATTGCATTATAATTCCTGACTTCTCTGAAAATTACTCTTTTGTTATTCAGGACGCTATACAAGGTTTTCATTGGGCAAACGCTCAATGTACAATCCATCCTTTTGCCATATATTATAAAGATGAAGCACAAAATTTAAAGTTTACAAGCTTCATAGCAATCGCAGAATTTACTAAACATAACCATGTTGCCGTTCGGCTGTTTATAACAAATTGTGTGAATTTCATTAAAAAAGCTACCTTACCTGAAAAATATCCATTTTTTTCTGATGGATCAGGCAGTCAATACAAAAATAAGATGACTGCTTTCAATTTGTGCCACATGTACAAAGACTTCGGTCTTAAAGCAGAGTGGAACTTTTTTGCCACTTGCCATGGAAAAGGGCCTTGTGACGCTTTAGGAGGTGTTCTAAAGCGAAACGCTTCAAAAGCAAGTTTACAAGGCCATCACATTACAACTGCATACGAACTTTACTCTTGGGCTGTTTCTAAAGTAGATTCCAAAATATATTACGAGTTTTTTTTTTATTCCTTTATTTATTTGGTAGGCACTTATTTAACCGCTACTGTGCCGTGATCTACTATATATATATATGATCTATATATATATATATATATATATATATATATATATATATATATATATATATATATATAAATTAAGGGCTTTCTCAATGAAAGACCGTTTTTAAAAACGGTTACGATAAGACTGCTTTATTTTTCTGTATTCAATTTGAAGAAACCTATCAAACCTGAAAAACCTACTCAGCAATTTGCCCTGTGGCCCAGATCAGGTGATCGGGGTCCGAAGTCCGTTGGTCGTCGTTGCTGTCCGTGCTGCGTCAGCTGTCTGGGTGCTTCACGATGCATCCATGGTGTCGTGTTCCATTACTGCTAACGTCTGCAGCTTCGTCCCGTGGGAAAGGGTGTTGGAGTCCGTGTGTCCTGTTCTGTCCTGAACTACTCCTCCCTCAAGATTGGATCGTCCCGATACAATTTCGATTCGATCTGTCGTTCCTGGGTTGCTAGGCGTCTCTATGTTGATGGTTACGCTAGATTCGTCTGAAAGTGTTTTCCTCTTGCACCAAATGTAGATGATGATGCAGATGCCTAAAAGTATACAAATGGAGAATAATCCCAAACTTGTGGTTGTTTGGAGCGAATATCTATCTCTGATGATTTGAAGTTCCTCTCGGTTCTCGATGGGTAGTTTTCTCAACTCCTTGAGATCTATGGTTGCTTCGAAGTTTGCTTGCTCGATTTTTACTCCATCCATCGGTATTATAGTTGGTAGTACAGATGAAAACCCGGTGGTGGTGAAGTTTTTTCCATCTAATTCGATACTACAGTTTAAGAAAAATATTAGAGTTGTTCCTAACAGTTTTCTGTTATTTTGCAGACAGTCAGATCTGAGCGTGAATGATGCATTTTTGACTAAGACATGATTATCTGTCAGTCCCGTAGCGTGGGTAAAAATCGTGTAATTAGTGAAGACGCATCTTCCGTGAAATCCTCGGATGACTTTTGAAAAACATTCGTCGTCGGAGATGTCTTCGAGTTTATCTTCTTCGCATATGGTGTATTCTCCGGTGGTTTCACAACCATCTTTGATGAAATAAGTCTGGTTCTCGTGAATTATTGCATGATTCCAGGGTAGCTTCATAACTCGACCGTTGATAGGGAGTGGTTTCAATAGTAGATTGTTGAAATATAGGGATGAGATTTGAGGGACTCCGATTATGAAGTAGAGAATCGGACATTTGAAGATAGCACGGATGTCGAGATAATCGTAGACCTGATCAGGGTTCAAAATGGTTAAGTTCTGTTCTTGTAATCTGTCTACAATAAATTTAGTTTCTTCTGATTCTAAAAAGTTCTTAGAAATAACATGGATTTTTGCCAACTGGATGACTTCAAAAATAGAATCTAGGTGTTTTTGCAAAAGATCTAGGTGATAGGAAATTTTGAAAGCTTGTCTAATTGCGGTAAAATTCTGGTTTATCAACTTGTTATTAATTAATGATTGTCTAGCTGTTATTATCTGTTTTTTAATAATCTGCTGTTCCTTATTTACTGAGTCTATAATTTTGTTGATACGGTTTTCTAAATGTCTATTAAGTTTTACTTGAATATTATTCTGCCTTACTAAATCTCGGTTCCTGTCCTTTAAATCTCTGATATCATCGTTAATCTGATTCAAATCTTTTTCATCTAAATTTCCTGTTATGACTTTTATGGCTGATCCTAGAAAGTTAAAAGCTCCTCGTCTCTGTCGACTGTGGTTTATCGGGATTAGCTTTTTATAGGAAACATTGACTTCTTCTAGCTTTGTTCTCAATATAGATGTCAAGTCTTCAAAATCAGTGAAAATTTTAAGTCCATCGACAGCGCGTTCGATGTTATCCAAAAGGTTTGTACTTGGTTAGGTCAATAGCGTGATATATGCGATGCTGTCCAGTTTTTATGAGTGTGTTGCCAGATTGTATCACTAATAGTCCAGGGTTTCTGTTTAAGTCGTAAACTTGTATAGTCTGTGATGTCGTCATGGCAATTGTCAGGCAAGTCAGGGTAGTTAGGTGAATCCACATCTGAAATTTGTAAATGAAAAGAATTTTGTGGTGGATTCATTTTCTCCGAATATTATCTTTGTGAATCTCTCGATCAGAATTGTCAATAAATGTTCTTCCATTATCTTGGACGACTGTGACCGAGTGATATCTTTCCCTCCCTTTATTCCTGATATCTTGTACTTTATTGTACACTGTATCATCCAACGGTAGGGCTGGTGGTTCTTCTCGGTTTTTATTATGATGCTCCAGGTTCTTCCTTTGCGTAGCCTTCGATTGATTTAAGACCTCTTGAAATAAGTTATTCCTATTTTGTAAAATTGTATTGATATCTAGAGACCTTTCTTCTCCATCTTTTCTGGCATAAAAAATTTCTTTTGGCTTTAATTTGGTAGCCGAATGTATAGTGTTATTATAATTTGTACAAGCTATCCGAAACAATTCTTTATCAGTTAAATAGGGATATTCTGGCTTAAGGCATCGATAGATTTCACCTAATGTCGAGTGAAACCTTTCGACCATGCCATTGCTGAGGCTGTGATTTGGAGGAGTGAAATGAATTTGGATATCTAAGTTTTCTAAGAGAGTTCTCATTTCAATTGATCTCATAGCTGGTTCGTTATCGGAGACAATACAATAGGGAGTACCTATTGAAGAGAAGTATTTTGTTAACCCGTTCCTTACATCGTTGATGTTACGGGATTTTATCGGAATGATGGTACCAAAACGTGAGAATTTGTCTATAAAGGAAAGAAATATATTAGGGTTTTTTTTATAAAAATATCTAGATGAACTATTTCTAACGGCTGTTTAGGATTAGGTGTTGATCCTAACTTAATTTTGTACGGGTGTCTTTCGTACTTATTTTTGTTACAAATTCGACAAAGCCGAATAAACTGCCAAATTTTAACCTTCATCGCGGGGAAAAAATAGCGTTTTGCAATCTGCTGATAATTTTCCCAGATTCCACGATGTCCATTGTAGGAAATAATAGAATCAAATATAAAAATAATCCATTTCGGTTGAACTATATCATTATATATTATCGTTGGTTGACGAAATAAAATAAATAAAAATATAAATTTAATTAGACAGATTGTAGTAGCGTAGTCTGTAATAGACATGTAATTATTTCACGAACGCTGCGCTGCTGTTATCGGAGAGCGAACTGTTCTCTGGACCGAGAGCGTAGTATTGCAACTGAGTGGAGAGCAGAGAGGGCCCCACTATATCCTGCAGGAGATGGCATCTTCAGTTTTGTGACGAATTGTGTTGAGAACGGATGGGTGTGAACAATGAAAAAAAAAGACAGACTTGAAAGAAAATAAATGAAAGCCAATTATTTATTGAAAAGAATTTAGTATTGTGTTTCGTGTTTAATTAATTAAAGAAAACCCGACAATGGCATAGTCGGTAAATTTTGTGCGCTCCCTATTTCGGTGTGTTTTTCTATTTATAATCATTGTTGCTCGGAAATCTGGTGCAGAAAAATAAAAATGGTGCTTGTGTTGATCGGTAATTTTTCCGCTGATGCTCCAGAATGTTCTTAGTCTGTGCTTATATATTAAGCGACTTC
Organism: Armigeres subalbatus; assembly: GCF_024139115.2. NCBI lineage: Eukaryota > Metazoa > Arthropoda > Insecta > Diptera > Culicidae > Armigeres > Armigeres subalbatus. Next base: position 146,711,427 of record NC_085141.1, read on the forward strand.
TGATCCAGGTAAGTTTATGTTCATAAATCATAGTTGAAATATAGGTTGAAGGTCGATGAAAACAAGAAAAAGGTATTTGGTTGGAGATGGTTTGTTTTTGTGCTGCAGCTGCAGACTCGTTGGATGAGAAATAGGTGTCGAATTGTTAGTCCAGTATTGAAAGTTCAGCAGTAGGCTCGGCGATGTTGTCGAGTTGGTAGCCCGATATTGTCTATCCGGAATAAATTTATACCGCTTTTTATACCGAAGTTGGATTTTTCTCCAGATACAGGCAACTTTCCCAACTTCGGAAGTAGTGCGCTGGATTCGCATAAAGATGCGCTAGACAACGCATCAATTAGTTTGACAAATAAAACTTCGGAAGAAAGTTCGGTTCGGAAGTCCCGACTTCCGAATTCTAAGTTGGTGCTACGCCGACAATATTTTAACAATGAAACTCGAGCGTTTTTTGATGTGATTTTTATTATTTACTTAAATGTATAAGAAGGACAAGCAATCTACGATAGAAATAAGCACGGAAAATTTTGGCGACATATAGCTGGGTTTCTTTCGCTAGTATTATAATATATTTTATGTGTACTTCGCATGGAGAGTGGTTATATATGCACCAATAATCATCATAAGTTACATTTACATATTATCATTTTTACATATTATTTTTTTGCATAAGGTACCCCGGGGCAAGTGAAAATACAGTTTAAGTGGGTACTATGGCTGCCGATTAATCGGCGAACGTTTTTAATGGTAACAATGTTCTAGAAAGATGGAGCAGAACTCTTAACAAATTCATCTGACACAAAAATATTTGGAATCAAAACCATTTGCGGCACCATACTAATGGTATTGCTTAATCATGACTTTGAACTACCGGCAAAAGCTATCACTTATATTTTATTTCAATGGATTTCCTACAAAATAGTCGTCTCTAAATTCATCATTGATGTGAAACGTGTATATTTGAATTAGATATTATTTTGTTATCTTCTACAAAGTTGTTCGAAAAGTCGTTGAGGATAAATTTAGTTTAGGATTCATTCGCTTGCTGTGAATGGCATAGCCATGTGTAATCAGTGCTAGAAAGTGTAAACTAAGATGAACTGAGAACATAGTTAGAGTTTTCCCGATTGTGAACAATAATTGTATTTAGAAACGTTTTATAAGTGTGGATGATATGAAGAAATCCAATCTCCGAGTGGATTGGTGCGTCTCTGAGTGGACGTTCGATCCGAGTGGATCACATGAAAGAAATCCTTCGAGTGGATTGGTGCGTCTCTGAGAGGACGTCTGGCCCGGGTGGACCTATAGAAGCAAATTTAATCTTTGAGTGATAAGCTCTAGCCAGGACTACATGATAAATACCAGATACGTGACTTTGTATATTGAATCAGAAAGTGTGGACTGTAATGAACTGAGAATATTGTTAGAATATTCGGGTTTTGATGCAAGATTGAATTTCTAATGCCTGGTAAGCTATACTCATGACTGCATGCACAAGATCAGCTTAGGTCATGTGTAAGTGTTAGAAAGTGTAAACTGAGATGAACTGAGAGCAATGTTGGAATTTTTCTGGTTTTGATGCAAGATTGATTTTCTAGTGCATGGTAAGCTCTATTCATGACTGCATGAACAAGATCAGCTTAGGTCATGTGTAAGTGTTAGAAAGTGTAAACGGAGATGAACTGAGAGCATTGTTGGAATTTTTCTGGTTTTGATGCAAGATTGATTTTCTAGTGCCTGGTAAGCTCTATTCATGACTGCATGAACAAAATCAGCTTAGGTCATGTGTAAGTGTTAGAAAGTGTAAACTGAGATGAACAGAGAGCATTGTTGGAATTTTTCTGGTTTTGAGGCAAGATTGATTTTTTTTGAGCCTGGTAAGCTCTAATCATGACTGCATGAACAAGATCAGCTTAGGTCATCTGTAAGTGTTAGAAAGTGTAAACTGAGATGAACTGAGACCATTGTTGGAATTTTTCTGGTTTTGCTGCAAGATTGATTTTCTAGTGCCTGGTGAGCTCTAATCATGACTGCATGAACAAGATCAGCTTAGGTCATGTGTAAGGGTTAGAAAGTGTAAACTGAGATGAACTGAGAGCAATGTTGGAATTTTTCTGGTTTTGATGCAAGATTGATTTTCTAGTGCATGGTAAGCTCTATTCATGACTGCATGAACAAGATCAGCTTAGGTCATGTGTAAGTGTTAGAAAGTGTAAACTGAGATGGACTGAGAGCATTGTTGGAATTTTTCTGGTTTTAATACAAGATTGATTTTTCCAGAGCCTGGTGAGCTCTATTCAAGGCTGCATGAACAAGATCAGCTTAGGTCATATGTAAGTGTTAGAAAGTGTAAACTGAGATGAACTGAGAGCAATGTTGGATTTTTTCTGGTTTTGATGCAAGATTAGTTTTCTAGTGCATGGTAAGCTCTAATCATGACTGCATGAACAAGATCAGCTTAGGTCATGTGTAAGTGTTAGAAAGTGTAAACTGAGATGAACTGAGAGCATTGTTGGAATTTTTCTGGTTTTGATGCAAGATTGATTTTCTAGTGCATGGTAAGCTCTAATCATGACTGCATGAACAAGATCAGCTTAGGTCATGTGTAAGTGTTATAAAGTGTAAACTGAGATGAACTGAGAGCATTGTTAGATTTTTTCTAGTTTTGAGGCAAGATTGATTTTTCTAGAGCCTGGTAAGCTCAAATCCTTACTGCATGAACAAGATCAGTTGTGGACGTGTATAAGTGTCAGAAAGTGTAAACTAAGATGAACTGAGAATATTGTTAGAGTTTTCCCGATTGTGAACGATATTTGTATTCAGAAACGTTTCATAAGTGTGAATGATATGAAGAAATCCAATCTCCGAGTGGGTTGGTGCGTCTCTGAGTGGACGTTCGATCCGAGTGGCTCACATGGAAGAAATCCAATCTTCGAGTGGATTGGTGCGTCTCTGAGAGGACGTTTGGTCCGGGTGGGCCTATAGAAGCAAATTTAATCTTTGAGTGATAAGCTCTAGCCATGACTACATGATAAATACCAGATACGTGACTTTGTATATTGAATCAGAAAGTATGGACTGTAATAAACTGAGAATATTGTTAGAATTTTTCTGGTTTTGATACAAGATTGAATTTCTAGTGCCTGGTAAGCTCTATTCATGACTGCATGCACAAGATCAGCTGTTGCCAAGTATAAGTGTTAGAAAGTGTAAACTGAGATGAACTGGGAGCATTGTTGGATTTTTCTGGTTTTGATGCAAGATTGATTTTTCTAGAGCCTGGTAAGCTCTAATCAAGACTGCATGAACAAGACCAGCTTAGGTCATATGTAAGTGTTAGAAAGTGTAAACTGAGATGAACTGAGAGCATTGTTGGAATTTTTCTGGTTTTGATGCAAGATTGATTTTTCTAGAACCTGTTGAGCTCAACTCAGATCAGCTTAGGTCATGTGTAAGTGTTAGAAAGTGTAAACTGAGATGAACTGAGAGCATTGTTGGAATTTTTCTGGTTTTGAGGCAAGATTGATTTTTCTAGAGCCTGGTAAGCTCTAATCAAGACTGCATGAACAAGATCAGCTTAGGTCATATGTAAGTGTTAGAAAGTGTAAACTGAGATGAACTGAGAGCAATGTTAGAATTTTTCTGGTTTTGATGCAAGATTAATTTTCTAGTGCATGGTAAGCTCTAATCATGAGTGCATGAACAAGATCAGCTTAGGTCCTGTGTAAGTGTTAGAAAGTGTAAACTGAGATGAACTGAGAGCATTGTTGGAATTTTTCTGGTTTTGATGCAAGATTGATTTTCTAGTGCATGGTAAGCTCTATTCATGACTGCATGAACAAGATCAGCTTAGGTCATGTGTAAGTGTTAGAAAGTGTAAACTGAGATGAACTGAGAGCAATGTTGGAATTTTTCTGGTTTTGATGCAAGATTAATTTTCTAGTGCATGGTAAGCTCTAATCATGACTGCATGAACAAGATCAGCTTAGGTCTTGTGTAAGTGTTAGAAAGTGTAAACTGAGATGAACTGAGAGCATTGTTAGATTTTTTCTAGTTTTGAGGCAAGATTGATTTTTCTAGAGCCTGGTAAGCTCAAATCCTTACTGCATGAACAAGATCAGTTGTGGACGTGTATAAGTGTCAGAAAGTGTAAACTAAGATGAACTGAGAATATTGTTAGAGTTTTCCCGATTGTGAACGATATTTGTATTCAGAAACGTTTCATAAGTGTGAATGATATGAAGAAATCCAATCTCCGAGTGGGTTGGTGCGTCTCTGAGTGGACGTTCGATCCGAGTGGATCACATAGAAGAAATCCAATCTTCGAGTGGATTGGTGCATCTCTGAGAGGACGTTTGGTCCGGGTGGACCTATAGAAGCAAATTTAATCTTTGAGTGATAAGCTCTAGCCATGACTACATGATAAATACCAGATACGTGACTTTGTATATTGAATCAGAAAGTATGGACTGTAATAAACTGAGAATATTGTTAGAATTTTTCTGGTTTTGATACAAGATTGAATTTCTAGTGCCTGGTAAGCTCTATTCATGACTGCATGCACAGGATCAGCTGTTGCCAAGTATAAGTATTAGAAAGTGTAAACTGAGATGAACTGAGAGCATTGTTGGACTTTTCTGGTTTTGATGCAAGATTGATTTTTCTAGAGCCTGGTAAGCTCTAATCAAGACTGCATGAACAAGACCAGCTTAGGTCATATGTAAGTGTTAGAAAGTGTAAACTGAGATGTACTGAGAGCATTGTTGGAATTTTTCTGGTTTTGATGCAAGATTGATTTTTCTAGAGCCTACTAAGCTCAAATCCTTACTGCATGAACAAGAGCAGTTGTTGACGTGTATAAGTATCAGAAAGTGTAAACTGAGATGAACTGAGAATATTGTTAGAGTTTTCCCGATTGTGAACGATATTTGTATTCAGAAACGTTTCATAAGTGTGAATGATATGAAGAAATCCAATCTCCGAGTGGGTTGGTGCGTCTCTGAGTGGACGTTCGATCGTATGCGTTTGCTCAAATATAAGGTTTTGCTCCTCTGGTGTTTTCAAATCAGTGAGGAGTTTCTGGCTAATATGGATCTTGAACGGTTTTCCTCGACTGAAATAGTTTTTGTACACTATTTGAAGTGTTGGAATGACGTTCTCCGGGCAAAATATACAATTGGATCTCTTTGTAGTAGATAAATATAAATGCAAAGAAAATGTTCTGAAATTATCGTTTAATTGAAAGAAAATACATACCATTTCAAACGACTACCGAAGACTTCGAGTTGATTTTTCATGAAATATCAAACTGAATATTAAGAGCAAAACAAATCGCGGTAATCTGACGTTTCTCTTCTTGATTCCTATGATGTCAGTCAGATAGTAGCGCTGTGCGATATTGAACGAAGGGCACAAAAGGCCTTTCGTGCGTTACGCATTATGAACGTTATGAAGGAATTGAATGTGATTGAATGTGTTTGTGTAATCAATAAGCGAGTCAATAAGAACCACCGAGGAAAATCGAAATGTTGTGTTCCTTACAACATGTTTATGGTGGTATCCATGATCGCTGATTGTGAGCGTGAGTTTTGAGTGGAAAACAACGCTAAGCAATTGGATGAAGAGGAAAAGGTGTATGTGTGAATGTGACGATAGTTTGGGATTGACGGGCTTTGGCTGTGACTAGACATTCAGAAAACCATCTTTGGAGCGAAAAGACGCGTTTAATTTTTCTCTTGTTCAGCCGCTCTTTATTCTGCCGTAATTCAAAATGGAAGGCGAGAAAATTCACCACACTCTTTACATCCATATATTGTTTAAATAGTTTAATCAGATATGGAACACCGAATGTTATTTTTGTAATTGTACGTCGAAATATCCGAGGGAATATTTCTTCGTACGTTTCTTCTTCGTTGTTTCCAATTCGTAAGATAATTTGATTACTGAACCTGTTCAGGGGTTGTTCGGTGCATGGTATGTAGACGGAGTCATCTGTATCTGCGGAATGTATCGATGATTCGGAATCGCCATCTTCGATAGATTCGCTGTTAGAGGGTTCGTCTACATCATTAGAATTTAGTTCTCTGACCCTAGAGAGACTATCTGCTACAACATTTTGTTCTCCTGGTTTGTATACGATATCGAAGTTAAATTCTTCTAATCGTAGGCGCCAGTGAATAAGCCTATGGTTTGAATCTTTCAGATTCAGTCCATAGGTTAACGGTTTATGGTCCGTATAAACAGTAAACTTCTGTCCATAAAGGTACCGTCTAAAATATTTACATGCCCATACAATAGCTAAGAGCTGAGACGAGACCTGCAAAGACGGCTTCTTTTTCCTTGTTTTGACACTTGTTCTTCTTTCATCACAGTTGATCATCGATTCTCAACTGTTTCCTTGAGTGTTTCACCTAATTCCCAGGTAGAATCTTCTGAGCACAATAAAAGTGTTTGTGATTTACGGATTTGTAAACTTATTTTTATAAAGATTTTCCTATCGGAAATAAAACACGTATTGATAACTGTTCAATATTAAGCTGTCCGGCTTTTCTAGAATACTTTTCAAAGTACTCGTAAAACAAAATCATTCGGAATACTTTTTGAGGGATACCAATACTTTTACGCAAAAAGGTGCTGGTTGCATCTGACAATTCGTGACAGCGCTTGCTGGTTGCAGATGAAGTTACATTTTTTCCTCTTTGCAAGTCCCGTCCCAGGCTAAGAGCTCCTTTTCGATAGCAGAGTAGTTTTCCTCTGATCGATTAAGAGTTCTTGATGCAAAGGCAATAGGTTTATCACTGCCTATTGTGCCTTGTGATAAAACGGCGCCAACTGCGTAGTTGGAGGCGTCAGTTGTCAGGATGAAAGGCTTTTCCAGATCAGGATATTGAAGTATATTGCTGGAAGTTATAATATTCTTACAGCGTTCGAATGCTTCAATAAAATCCTTCGTGTGTTCGACCTTTTCTCCTTTCCTTAGGGTTTGTGTTAGGGGCTTAGCTACTTTCGCAAAATCTCGAATAAATTTCCGATAGTAACCTAGAAGTCCAAGGAATCCTCTGAGTTCCTTTTCATTCTTTGGAATTGGCCAATTTTGGATAATGTCAACTTTATCCGGGTTTGGTTTTACACCCTCTCTCGTAACAATATGACCGAGAAAAGCTACTTCACTGTGAAGAAGTTCGCTTTTGTTGAGTTGTATTTTCATATTGTATTTTCTTAAGGTATCAAATATTTTCCTTAGATTATCCAGGTGTTCCTTAAGACTGGTGGAAAACACAATGATGGCGTCCATATAGACAAGACATCTTATGCCAATGTGTTCTCTCAACACGTTGTCCATGACGCGTTGAAACGTCGAGGGCGCATTCTTGAGTCCAAATGGCATTCTCAAGAACTCGTAGTGTCCGTTCTCGACACTAAAAGCGGTTTTTTCAATGTCACCTTTTTTTCAATCTCTATCTGGTGAAAACCAGAAGCTAGATCAAGAGTGGTGAAATACATGGATCTTCCCAATTTGTCCAAAACATCTGTGATGTTTGGAATGGGATAGCGGTCGTCAATAGTTTTATCGTTCAATTTACGATAATCTATGACTAGCCGCCATTTCTTCTGTCCAGATGCGTCCAATTTTTTTGGCACTATCCAAACAGGTGAAGTCCATGGACTGTTGGAGTGTCTAATTATGTTTTGATCCAGCATTTTGGAAATCTGCCGCTGCACTTCCTCTCTATGACAGAATGGATAGCGGTACGATTTCGTGTGGATAGGCACATCGTCCTTTGTGACAATTTTATGCTTGATAGCATTTGTAAAAGTAAGTTGTTGACCCTCAACATAAAAAATGTTTTCATAGTCAGCGATTACCTTTAATAAGTTTATTTTCTCCTCTCTGTTAAGGTGGTCAAGTCTCAACTGATCGAAAATAAATTGTCTTGGGAATGAAGGAGCAGCTTCTTCATGGATTGGGTCATTTGCGTAGAAATTATTCAGTTCTACTGCTAATGGGTTGCTGATCAAAATTTTTGTTGGTTCGTTAGAGATATTTGTTACAGTTACATGAACACGGTTGTCCTTGCAAGTGTAAATGCCAGTATGAATAATAATTTGAGGTGACAGCGGAATATCTTTTTCAAAATAAAACTCACCATCCTTTTCGGCAGTTGGTAGATTGACAACTTTTGTTTCATAAGAGTTTAAATTTATCGTAGTAGAATCGGGGTACTTTCTATGCATATCAACTTTACCTGTAGGGAATTGAAGCTGGTTTTCGGCTGTGAGAATATTAGCCTTCAATGACCGTAATGTCTCATATCCGATGAGACCATCAAAAAATTCATGAAAGTCAAAAACTATAAATTTTTGTTTCGATGTACCCTCTATTTGCTCAAAAGGGTTGAATTCCACATATTTATGAGCGATATGATTTCCTCTAATGTTTTTAATTTTTATTGGTTGCGTTTCTCTACATTTATCCCAGTTCACATGCTTAGTACTAATATAGTTACGGTTCGCTCCAGTGTCAACCAGAAATTTTAATGGTCCTTTATTGGTAAAAATTTGAATAAAGGGCAAAAAGTTGTTCACCTTTTCATCATTGATTCCTCGACCAGATGAAAATTTAACTCATCTTCAAGGTTATCAGATGTCTGCTGTTGCTGTTCGGACGCTTCGTCGGGATGAAACGTGTATGTTTGGTTTGTATCATATGACGCAGATGCATCATAATCATAACTACTGTAGTCAAAACAAAATTGCTCGTTGTAATGGTCCGGTGCACTTTCTTCTATGTTAAAGTTTGGACGGAAGCCGTCTGATCTGGCTCTGTGCGGGAAGTTTTGATTCGGATTCCTGATATGTGCAAATGTGTTGGGTTTTGATGAAGGTGGGTTAGCTTTATTGGATGCGTTAAAATATGAGGGTCTTTGCGGAAACATTCTTGGATAATGAGAATGATTGGGCGAATTATTTGTTGAGAAAAATGGTTTTGGGTTATTTGAATGTTGATCAGAGTTGGGTTGTGCTCGAAAAGCTGGATGCATGGGTGGTTTGAAATTAGGTTTGTGTTGTGATTGAAATGTTTTTGGTATGGTACCGGTATGGTGTGCATTATCTGATTGCAGTTTTGGAAGATTTTGAACGTATGAGTAATTGCTTTCTTCTAAGCAATATCTCATTGCATCTTTCAAGGTTTTGGGCTGCTGTGCCCTAATAATAGGTCCAAGAGGTGCGCGTAGACCAGCGACAAATACCTTTAGTCCTATTTTATGATAATATTGTTGCTTTGCTTTTTTAACATGGGCATCCCTCTCGTTAATCATCAGATGATTAATGAGAAGTGATATCAGGTGCGTAACTTTTTCGTTAAAGTCTTGCACGTTTCCTGTTTGATATAACTTGAACAGGTCTCGGGTGAGCGAGACTTCGACACGTTTATCGCTATAATGTGAAATTAAATTGTTTTTAATTTCATCCCAATCTAGCTCGGTTCCATATAGTTCTAACATAGTATCGGCTTCGCCAATAATTTTAGAACGAATGGCTTGGAGCCACACTTCGAATGTTGGGGTGTTACGAACTTTTTCCATTATCGGCATGATGCGATCAACGGATTTAATGAACTGATGCAATTTAAGGGGGTTCCCCTCGAACGGCACAAGATCTCTTAGTGAGGCTGGTACTTGGAGGCTCTTATGCACTTCCTCTTCGACCGAAAGCACTCTAACATTATTCGATGTTGGTGTGTTCACACACAGCCTGTTTAATTGAGCAGAGATGCGTGCCATCTCTTGCTCTAAGTGTACAATTTGTTAGTTGTGGGATGAACCAGCAGCGGTTGCACCCGTTTCGAAATCTTCACTTTCTTCACTAATTTGAGTCAAACGTTGATGCCTAGTTTCTGGCATTTCGTTACTGTATGATTTCTATAAACTGTCACTATAGATTCACTTCACTATAAAATTTATAATATTAAGAACTATGGTTACGGAGGTAATGTAGGTAGTAGAAGATAGAATAGATTTTTAGAAGAGAAAATTGATCACTCACCTTTGAATCGATCTTCACTCGATTTCTTGTCCGGTGACCGATGGGCAAGATAGTTGCAGATCCGCTCCGTTTGTTATCCAGTTGTTACCACAAAACTATGATGTCCGTTCACAGTTGCCAATAAGGCGGAAAACACACTTGGTCACTCGCGAAACAGTTCTACTTTTGGGATTCGGTTCCCGAATTTTCTAAACACTTGTCCACGAATCCGCGATATTCACTCGCCGATGGCAAACACTACCGGAACTAAGCGCAAAGAAAATCCGTACGACTGCGCCAATTAAGGGCTTTCTCAATGAAAGACCGTTTTTAAAAAAGGTTACGATAAGACTGCTTTATTTTTCTGTATTCAATTTGAAGAAACCTATCAAACCTGAAAAACCTACTCAGCAATTTGCCCTGTGGCCCAGATCAGGTGATCGGGGTCCGAAGTCCGTTGGTCGTCGTTGCTGTCCGTGCTGCGTCAGTTGTCTGGGTGCTTCACGATGCATCCATGGTGTCGTGTTCCATTACTGCTAACGTCTGCAGCTTCGTCCCGTGAGAAAGGGTGTTGGAGTCCGTGTGTCCTGTTCGTTAACTTATGTATATATATATATATATATATATATATATATATATATATATATATATATATATATATATGCACTTCCTCTTCGACCGAAAGCATATATAGTTATAAGGTATACCTCAGACTTTATGGTTTGGGGCAATAAAGGAGAGTTGCAGCTTGTATCAGAAGCAACAATCATTGTTGTTACTTTTATTTCAGTTGAGTAATTAACGAAATCAAAACTGAAATATGAAATTAATTTTAGTATGAACTTCAGGGGTCGTTCTCGGAGCAATTCCTTAGTTTCCGGTATAAAGTATCTTTATGTTTGGCCGAGAATGTGTTGAATAGAAAAAGATCTAGTTGCCAAAAATATTTTCCCACGTCGCACTTTTTGGTCAGAGATCAGTTCCACGCTAGTTTCAGTTTGTGATTAGATCGCCAATGATTTAGATTTAGATACTTTATCGACAAATACCACCTCAATTCTGTCGTATCTTCGTTTTTCTTTAATCGAAATAATAAATTCACCAGACTTAACTATATCACCGTCAAACTTTCTCTTTTACTGAAACTTAAAAAAACGTGTTTTTCCGGAGCATCAACGTCAGCGATCCTACGCTTAAGAAAATCGTTTCCAGAATCAGCCAAGTATTTCAATCACACGTTCATTTCTTCCGGGGCTGACTTTGCGTAATCTTTAAAATCATTACGCTATGACGAAAACTTAACAACGAAATAATGTACTGTTTACGCAACACAGTATAATTATTTTGGTGCTTATGTTATGAACCATAATACTAAGTTTGCAAAATAGCACATTTCTTTTGTTGATAATTAAAATAACGTGTTATTCCGTGCATGGTGCGAACATGGTATAAATGTATAATTCCCTATAGGTACAGTTAAATATATATATTCACTCATAATTCTCCTTTTTCTTTTTAAAGTACAATATCGATTCACATCTAGTATGTCAATGCTTTTTGACATTTAGATGTATGTAAATATTTAGCCAGTGAAAAGTGAAATCGTGCGAAGGAGAATAATTGTAGCGGTAAATATTACTTTTTTTTTTTGTTTAACTATTTATTCTTATTCGCAGCCCTATTCACTACAAATTCGTCAAGCTGAGTTGATCGGTATATGAAAGTTGGCCCTCCAGGCCTCCTATCACAAAATCGTTTTTGGAGTTTAAAGCCTTTTCGTTACACGTTGGTGTCATAAAAAGCCATAAACGATTCAACAGACGAGAAAATTAAAATAACTCTAACAGTTATCCTTTTTTACATCTTTGAAATGAGTTTTCTTGTTATCTTTATACTCATCTCAGTATTATGTACTCATATAATAACGAATCCTTATAAGGTTCCTCCAAATCAACGCGATGCAACTGTTGCCAGAGCTGACAGTTTGTCGCTTTAGTAAGGAAGCGTCAATAAAGCCAATAGAGTCCTAGCGACAGTGACAGTTCAGAACAACCTTAAAGCTTTTCATTCTAATTAAATCTATAGGTGGGATCCATAAAATACGTCACGTAAAAATGTAGTGATCCACCCCCACTCGTCACTATTTGTAGTAAAATGTATAATTATGTATGATGTGTAACATATCTTTAAGCCATTACTCCTACAAAACGTCACGTAATTTATGGATGTTCCGAAGCATTAACATATAATATTTAGTAAAAACAATAGCCTGACATTTACAAATATGATGGTTTTGCTACAAGTAGGGTCCATTTGAAGAAAAATCTGGGTCATGCTGGTCCTTTGTGTACTATATCAAATATAAATATAATTAGAGTACAGAGCCTTCTATCGAAATTTTGGCTTCCGAACGGTTTTATAAACATTTTACCACTCCTACATAAATAGTAAGAAAAAAAATGTTTTGTTCAGTATTTTTTTGGCCTCGATAGTAGCACGCTTCGATAGTACGTAGGGTAAGACGGTATAATATGCCCCCCCCTAAGGCAACTCCTTGATAACTTACTTTTTACTTTTCAACGCAATTTATGCAAACTTTGTGTTATTTGGTAGTCCAGGAAGTCGAAAATGCATTGCCCGTGAGTAGTCATATAAAAATATTTCAGTTAACACGTAATAAAGCTTTTTTGAAAAGTCGTTAAAAAATGAATTTTAAAAAGTGCCTGGGCAATACGCCCCACCTCAACCAAAGACGTTTAATTGCCCTTCATTAGTATTTTATCAGTACCATAATAAAAAGGCTACAAATCCTTATGCGCTTGACATTAAAAAACCAACATAGGTCCATTCAATTTGGAAGCAACTGCTGCAGGCTCGCTGCGCTTGTGTCCAGTTGGTAAGGGCATATCGTCCTGCCTACACTGGGGCGTTTTGGCCAGTGAAACATGTTTTCGAAAATCGATATATTTTTGAAGATGGAAGCATTTTTATATCATATTAACCACTGAGAAAAGTAATTTTGTTGCCCAACTGAGTGTTCCAGTGCAAGTTTTGTGGACAGTGCCTTTTTGTATTTTGCTATTATTTTCATTGTGTAATACAAAAATACTTCCACCTTCACATAGTATGATGGGTTTACAAATACTTATAGGTACCAACTGTTTTTGACCTTTAATTAGTTATAGTTTTCTAGAATTCAAAGGGGGCGTTTTGTCCAGGTGGGGCGCATTATACCGTCTTACCCTACACTAAAATTACGCAGGTTTACGTACTATCGAGGTATACCTGTATCAAATGTCCATATTTCTACTTTTTGCCTTTCTCGTATACTAAGCATACGTAAAGGCTATTGAGATTCTCACGTTCGAATGTGTAAGTGCCCAGAGTAGCAAACTGTTAGAAGTTAGGGACTGTTAGGCATTGTTTAGATATGCTAACCATCGAAAACATAACCATTTTCATGTTTTATGCTAGTTTTAATGCTGATGTTGATTTTTTTTCTATTTTGACAGCTCTCCTCGTTTCACATCGGTGTTGATCGTGGTGATGCCGGTCGACATCGATTGCTATTATTTACATATTGTTTCCCCGTCAGTGGTCAGTGGCACACATCCCGATAAAGGTTGGCTCGAGGTTTCCGGTAGGTCATCCGCCAGTTAATTGACTCTACGCAACGGCCAAATAACTCCGCTACGGTTGTACAATCCGTTCCGGCTGTTGGGAGCTCGACAAAAAATCTGATGGACAAGGCAAACACCCTTCCTCAAGGGGTCGATTTGGAAGTGATAGAAAAGCAATCGAGTCCATTGTCTGTTGAACTTCCGCCGAGTGGAGTTCAACGTTAATTTGATGAAATATCAAAGGATATAACGTGTTCTCGTCTTGGAAACAGAACAGTGACGATAACAAAAAGTAAGTGCATTATCTTCGGTTAGTTGATTTACACTCAGTTGCTTAATTTATATTTTTAGAGAAGCACTCGAGAGCTGAACCGCCCCCTAACCCAGCAGCAGACGTAGACGTGATCACACTATCTACTCGCAGTACATCGTAACGAGTACACGATGTTGGAGGAGAACTGATCGAACGTAATCGATGACCAGGTGGACACCCAACCGGTACGAAAGTTCGATTCCAGCCAGCGTTGAACGGATATGGAGGACGATTTCCGAATATGTGAGCAGAATTTGGCCGACATGAGCATCATTAATTGGGAGGAAAGCGTGACTGGAGTGCGGCCCCTGGTTCCCGCATCGGCCAAGGTTCAGCTGGGTAGTATTTTTGGTAAACTGGATGGAATGGACGGACGAGTGACAGAGGAGTGTCAAAAGCGGGTGGCGAGGATAAACCAATTAAATACATTTATGTAAATAAAACTTCCCGTTGATCTTGTTTGATATTTCATTTACATCCCACTGTCATTCGAGGCAGTTTGGTTATGTATTTTCACGATTTTCACAAATACATAATCATTCTGCCATGAACTAGCTTAACTCTAAAGTTAGACTAACATGGCGATAAAAGGAAAACAAACACTCCTAGATGGTGCAACTCAGCAAAGATTGGGTAAAAATGAGTATATTTCCATATATTTTTTGACTCTTTTGATATCATTGTGATGACCCGATCATTTTTTATGTTATGAGCAGAAGGAAAACAAACATGTTTTTACACATGACGAATTGCACATTAGTGTGCGAGCGCTAAACGTCACTCATCTCTATATAATCGCTCCAGAAACAAACACACACACAGACATCACCTCAACTCGTCGTGCTGAGACGATTGGTATTGCGAGAACAGAGAAAACTTCTAATTTTGCGGAGCAAAGAAGAAGAAGAAGACTGAGTGTCGGAAACTTCAAATGATATGCACTGTGCGAAAAGTGTTGATATTTCTTGATATCAAGAATATTCGAGAAGTCTAAAATGCTTCAAAATCGCATAAATACTTTCCGAAATGCTTTGAAAGTACCATAAAACTTATTTAAAATAAATAGCGGCATGTAACACTCGTTTAAAGTTACATATTTTCTTTGATTTCAATAATCAACATTCACACCGAAAAAATCAACCAACATTATTTTCCGTGCATCAAGTGATTTGACGTTTGCGGAACAACTTTCCGACGGTCGACCGTCGGACCCTCGTTCGAATTTTTCTATTTTCTCGCAATATGTAACACTATGGGTCTTCGCGCCTTCTTTGGGTTAATCTAGGGGCAGCACTGACAAAGGAACCACTCATATACATACAGTGTGCATGATTCCATACAGTATTGACCCGATTAGGTCACTCTCCGATTTAGTCTTCCCCCGATTTTGTCTACCCCCGATCTTATCACTTTTTCGACCCGATTCTATCACGTCCCGGTTTTATCACGTTTTCGACCCAATTTTGAAAATATTAGTAGTTCTTTCTATTTTTGCAAATAATACCGCAAACAACAATGATTTTCATTAAATAACTTTCACATTTAGCGGGATGGATCATCTATTTAGGTCCGAGTCCATTGACAGACAAAGGAAAAAATATATAACTTTCACTGACTGAAGCAAATGACTTACTGTAAGCCTTTTCGACAAGAAATTAAGTGTTCCGTTCACCTATTCTGCCTTCCCAAGTTTATGCCTTAATTCATATTTGTAAAATAAATTTAAAAAAATTAAATTAAAATAAATCGATTTTGTCACATGTCTTATTTTATCACCCCAAAATTCACCAGAGGCTGACAAAATCGGGATATTATTGTAATAGATAATAACCGAAAAGTAGGCAATTACCAATGATTGAATCTCCTTATTTGATGGATGCATGAATGGAATTGATTGGTTCTGAAATTTTTACTGGGTTTGGAAAATTATATTTTCCAATAGTTCAGCGTTGAAAGTCAATAGTTTCAATAGATTTGACAAATTGCTGGACAGATTCCAAATCGATTGATAAGAAAATCTCGAAAATTCATCGGAAGATAAAGACGCTATTTGCGCAGCGTTTGAAAAATCTCCTAATTCCGTAACGGTCTCGAATGTGAAAATTTTCGTTTTACACCTCGTTTAGAAACCTCGCAGTTAATAACTGTGGAAGTGCTTAAGGTGATTATACAATCAAGCCATGTGGTGAATTTCAAATTCACCACACGGTTTACTACTCATATTATCAAAAATTCAAATCTAGCGTAAAAATTTTCGTACAATGCTGAAAATAAAGTCGATTGTTTAGCAAAGGTAAGCAAACGATCTACAGATGTTTCAACCCCATGGGCGTTGTGGTTCTCTCAATTTGTGCTCTTGAAAAATCCCTAGAAAAAACACGTGGTTTCCAAGATGGCTGATTTGTGGCTTTGTTGTATAACCACCTTAATGAACACTAAGCTGCGAGGCGGCTCTGTCCCAGTGTGGGGATGTAATGCCAATAAGAAGAAGACATAGCCTTTCCGTATACTCCGTATACTCGGGAATAAACATTCCCAAGAGGCCAGCGAAGCAAACTTGGAAAAACAGACTCTACAATACGCCATACCAATAAATATCGGTCATTGCCGTAGCTTGTACACTGCACTGTACAATCAACGGTAAACATCTCGTTGATAAATCGGAACACCCTGTGCATGAGAAGCAAATACGAAAACCTTGTGTCAGCCGACAAAGTTTCAACCATGTGGAGGAGTTCTTTGCTCACCTAGATGTTCCTTTCACATTGCGCCACATGTATAATAAAGACCATTAGGCCATTTATGAAAACACATCATTATGGGGTGATCAAGGAAATCCTTTCTCAAAATGGATGGCCTGTTCGATTATACGGAAACCGAGGAAAGCGGCAATCAGGGCAGGATAAGTGATCACGTCACGTTGTGCATTATTTTGAAAAAAGTATTATCACTGCAATAATTTAGCAAATATGATCGCCGATGAGACCGGCCATTTAGTGTACGGTAATATACACTAAAAATGCAATCTGCATACAATGCTATTTAAAAGAAAAACCAAGCTTTAACTTTCTTTTCTCAAATCACCTGGCTCCATTAAATCGGCTATTCTGTGCGAAGGCATCAATCAGGTCTTTGCTGATGGGTTTAAGTTTTCGACAACCATATACGCATTTCAATCAAAGTTTATTGCCTAAATTCCGGGTATTGACCACCCCGAGTGGTTATTAACCTTTTACTTTCCCTAGATGACGACGCCTGTTTTGAAGAACTTTCATACATATATCAAACCAGCTGTAAAAACCACGTTTCTTGTATATTCAAAGTTAATTGCCTATGTTCCGGATACTAAGCCACACGGAGTGGAAATTAATTACTATGTCTGAAACTCGATTATGTTGATGAATCAACTGAGTAGGAGCTCGACATTACTAAATTCTTTTCATAGTTGGTTGGCATTGTACAAAAATACATACGAGAGAGTTAGTTCTGAAAATGTATTGCGAGTAATGTAAGCTGTGGAGGACGACGAAGGTCCTTCGTAGCTTGATAGAGAAAGCACCTGTGAGATCAAACCCCACCGAAGTGAGCGATTACCCTCCAATACCGTTTCCGAACTAAATCTATCACATGTTGTGCATATGCATAATCGAGTTTCAGACACTTTTTGACCGATTCCTTCGCAACAACTTGCATTCCATCTGAAAGGAATCAAATTTTTGGTTTTGAATCACCCACATTGGGCCAAAATGTGTCATGTTCCAAGTAAATGTTACAAAGCTCTAATAGTTAACATTGGAATCAAGTTTTAATTAGTTTGGTACAATCTTGAATAATAAATTTACCACTGTGTGGGAAAAACATAATAAATAAGGGAAATTCTTCAAAAATTCTCACAGGGGGTGACATTGGGCCAATTAAAATAAAGATCAGCAGTGACGACGCATCGATTCAATCCTTCATTCAAAATAATTGCCTACATTACGGTTCTTACCAATGTAAGGCAAACCAACCAAAGGCTTGACCCAATCTCACCCCTTTTTAGCGTGCATTGCTCGTTGCTACGAAAAACCAGAACCGCTTATAGTAATAAACTAAATTCGCTGAAATTTTAAATGATTGATACATCAACTATGAAATCATGGGCAGTATATTTAAATATCCATAAAGTTCGATAAAACAACAACAGATTATCGTAACATGATAACCAGGTATCCATCGATCTAAAAACTAGTTATGTTATAGATTTGTGGTGCATCACACTATTTTAATACGGGTTCATTCGATCAATAGTTTTACATTCAAATTCCAAGCATTATGGTACGAGCAAAATTAGTTCTTAGAATTTGTTTTGTGATTTACTAGACGTGAATTTCAATATAGTTTCGAACCGTTTGAAGTTTTCATCAAAATTCGTAACAGTTTCTGAGTTAGGAGTGGAAACATTTTTCGTTTTTGACTAAATCTTACCCCCTAGGCCCAATGTCACCCCGAAAGACGGTACAGTTCTAGTTGGGGTCAGTTGTCGGTTGAAGTTTGCGGTGTCGCACGACCTATTTATACTCAATTTTACAAATGTCCATTCCGTTGGTCCGTTGGCTTGTGTCCCAAATTGGGGACAAATTCGGATCCATCCGGATGGAATGTAAGTTGTTGCAAAGGATCTGTAAAATGTGTGTACATATGCAAAGCATGCGAAAGATTTAATTCGAATAATGTATTTGAATTACTTACGTCAGAATGTGATTGTATCGGTTTTTAATTAGCATCGTCGATGGTGCTCAGCATTCAAGATCCAGTTGTGAGGCCAACAGGCCCCGATTATAAAACGTAAGTATCAATGGATGAATACTTGTAGCTTCTGCGTGATTACTCTTGCGTTTAACAAGAACGATCGAACATAAAGTGAAGGACGTACTCCTATGTGGATTCTGGTCCTGCCATCCGATGTTAACTGGCTGCCAAGACATGGAAAATGTTTTACGTAGTTCGTGTTGACATCCAACGATTTGGTCTTGTTGACGTTAATGGTGAGACCCGCCGTAGAGAAGCGTTCGGCAACGTCCTTCAGCTTATTACATATATCAGAGCGTCGTTACGCTAGTAGAGCAACATCATCAACTAAATCAAAGTTGCTCAGGTGCTCCATAGTAATAGGCTGCCATAGTAGCCCACGGTATGGTACACGATTAATGCACGGGAGATGGCGCTGTCTTTCTCCGCACGCCATTGACAGACTCATAAATCCTCCGCATATCGTTCTGCTCCATTTTTTCCTGCGCCTCACTAATAACTTGTTCTTCGTACTCTTTTTTCTTCCTGCGGTGGGTTCGTTTTTCGGCTGCTCTTGCTTCCTTGTACCGATCTCTATTCGACCGGGTACCCAACACCAACATCCGGCTTCTGGCAACGTTCTTCTCGTCTGATATTCTCTGACACTCCACATCGAGCCAACCCGTCCTGGGTCGCCCCTGTACAGTGCCTACCACTTCTCATGCTATTGTGCTCACAGCTCCATGGATCGACTCCCATAGATCATTGACGTTGTCGCTAACGTTGATTGCACCTATCCGTTCGTCGAGCTTCTGGCGGTACTCAGCCGATACTCCTCCCGCCGACAATCGCTGGATATTGTAACGCATCGTTCGCTGTGATCTTTCGTTCGATACAGCTGACAACCGTGATCGAATTTTACTGACAACGAGATAGTGATCAGAGTCAATGTTCGGACCTCTGAATGTCCACACATCGACCACCAAACGTTTGAAAAACTGACTCTTCTTGAAATTCACCGTAAATCCGTGCTCGCGAAGAACATTAAAAAATCGTTCAAATTTCTCGAACACTTCATTCACTGTTTTACCGTTCAATATCACATCGTTGATGTAGGCCATTTAAAAATTGCAAATTAAATATTGCTGGCTCTATTTTTTATTGCAAATTGAGGACGTCTGTCCAACGTCTCTAAGATCGATTGAGAAATATTAGAGTTATGACAGTTTGGGTGAGTCTAGAATTGACAAAAGTCGTGGGGTCCATAAAAGTGATTTCGTGTATAACTAACAAGGTGTTCATCTTTCTAAAGAATTTAACTCGGATCCTCAATATATTCGCCAAAAATTCTGGGTTGTGAATATCAGAGTTGCTTTAAAGAAAGTGAAAAATCAATGTCAGGTTTGCAAAAATGCAAGAGCCAGACCAATTCCTCCATTATTGATGGCTCCTCTTCCTGAGTTCAGAACAACACCGAATATGAAAGTATTTACGTTCACTGGCGTTGATTACTTTGGTCCGATAACAATTTCAATAGGAAGAAGAACGGAGAAACGATGGGGAGCGCTTTTTACGTTTGTTTGGTTACGCGAGCTATCCATTTAGATCTAGCCTTCGACGCAAGTACTGATTCTTTCTTTCTTTGTCTAATGAATTTACAACACTTACGTGGAAGAGTTGCTGAATTATATAGTGATAACGGTACAAATTTTATTGGTGCTAATAACGAGTTTAAGAAAATAAAACAAAGGTCGGCGACTAAAGGAATCGATTGGCATTTTAATCCTCCTTTGTCACCACATTTTGGCGGAGCTTGGGAAGTAATGGTTAGAGAAACGAAAAATTTGATGAAATTCTTTCAGGGTACATATCGTGAACATACGCTTAGAGCCGCCACGTTCAATGAGATTGCATTTATCATTAACTGCAGGCCATTAACACACATAGCTTTAGATTCTGATGAGGAAGGACCATTAACTCCGAATCATTTTATTTTAGGATGTTCAGGTGAAGCCGAATTATCTTTGAACGATGTTAGTCAAGCTGAAGCTTTTTAGCAACAGTGGAAAAGGGCGCAAGTCTTGATATCTCACTTTTGGCAACGTTGGATTAAGGAATATTTACCAACCCAAGTTAAAAGAACAATATCATTAGAATGTTTCTCACCTGAAACATCTTAGATCAGATCGAGAATAGATCTCACCATCTCCGGATTCTGCGCTTTTGCTCTCAAGGCTAACTGGGGCCCTTAAGCCAGCATAGACGTCAAATTAATGCAACTTACAGGGCTTTCAGCTCATTTCTGCTTACACGCGCGTTTTCTCTCTAAAGCATGGAGGCATTTGATGATAGCTTCTCGCTTACGTCTATTGATGCCAGTACCGTGCGGGACCGAAATCCGTACAGCACCGAAATCCGTCCACCTCGTGAGATATCAATAAATTAAAGGGGTCTAATAGGTAATTAATGTAGAAATAATTTATCTTGTCCTATTGAGATACTTGGCAGTAAGCTTTTAAGGCATAGAAATGGAAAGAAGGCTTTGAAATTAAAACAACAAAAATCAAAAACAAATCGCCACCCCCCAAACGCGGAGTTTTCGCCGCCATTTTGTTTTCGGGTAGAGCATTATTGCACCAAAAGTAACTGTGTTTCTTTGCTCACATAAGATACGCGGAATACAAATCAAAGGGATCGCTTCTCAAGGTGCGTATCGAACTATTTAGTGGTAGTTTAGTCAATCAGACTGTTTCAATTTAAATATTTAGTTAAAAAATAGCTGTACGGATTTTGATCCTTTGATTCGAAATCCGTCCACGGCGGACGGATTTCGAGTCAGGAGTAGTTGATTTTATTCATTATTTTAATATGTTTTTCGTAGTTTTTAATGAGTGTTAAACATTTCAAAAGTAGAAGCCTTCATGCTCCTATATCAATGAAAAACCTTTTATTTACATTCGATACCTATTTTCTAATGACTTTTTCATATACTAAGTGTGATATTCTTGGGAATAGTCATATTGGTTGATTCTCATCAAACACATATTTCGTAAGTACATTCTGGAACACTACATTTATTTAGCTCCCTCTTTCCTCGAGTCTACACACTACTGTCAGTTTGCCCAACAACCAGATACACACTTAACTCAGGATACCACATCCTCCCCATCAACAAAGTATAAGTTTCACTGTATGCGTATGATTAGTTTAAATATCGTTATTCACAACATTCAGATATCTTTGAGGTCGCTTAATTTCCCTAGCGTTTCGGCGTTTAGACAAAGGCTCCTCATCGTTACTCGTGGTAGCGGCAGTAGACACCTCTATGTCTACCTGTGAGTGTTTGCTAGTTGTACTGTCATCCTTTTGATTGCGTGCATCCTCCTCTGGCTCAACTAAGATTAATAAAATATAAAAATTTGAATAATATTATTCCACTATTTTTCATTTTTGAATACTACTAAATAATATAAGAAGGAAATAGCTTACTTGTCTTTCGTTCAACGAATTTTTTTAAGAATTTAACATTACGATCAAAAACCTTCTGTGTGGTTAAGTCCTTTACTGTCGCACGGCCAGCTCCTTCTATTCCAATTACCTCATGGAAAGCATTTTTATATTGTGAATCCGTTTTATCGCGCTTCGCCTGACTGACCAGTACAGTGTCTCCTACCATAATATCCAATTCGGTAGCTCTGCGCCTGGAATCTTCACGGAGATTTCGATTGAATTTGGATGCTTGATCTCGGTCTCGGAGTTCTTCGTCCAATATTTGCTGATAATCCGTCCGTATATCTGGTAGCAATCCTCCTACTGTTCTTCCGAACATTAATTCGGCTGGTGGTATTTTCGTAACATGATGTGGCCATGTGTTATACGCTGCTACGTAATCAGCCAATGCCTCTTTCCAATTTTTCCTCCCGAGTTTCGCGATAGAAGTTATCTTATTGATACTCTGCATGCACCTTTCCACGAGCCCATTTTCTGTTGGATTCAATGGTGTGCTATGAATGAGTTTTATTCCCCATACTCTCTGCAACCAAGCTTTCAGATCAGCGCTGTTAAATGGGGGCCCATTATCAGCTTTCAATGTTTTCGGTATGTAATATGTGTTGAAAACACGTTTGAGAACGTTTTTGACCGCATCAGTATCTGTTTTATCCATGGGAATTGCTACTAAAAACCGCGAATAGTTATCAGTGAGAACAAGAGCTTTCCAGTTGTGTATATCCGACGCAGTCGAGAAATCCATAGAGACATAATCCCACGGATTCTTTGGCAGCTCCGTCAACGTTCGGATGGTTCGATGCAGTTACTAACTGACATTCCGGACAGCTCCGTACAAAGTCTTCCACTTCTCTATCCATACCTGGCCACCACAAACCTTGCCGTAGAAAATGTTTCATAGTAGACATACCTGGGTGGCTGCGGTGAGCCAACAGAAGTGCGCGGGCCCGCAGTACGCTTGGTAGAACCATCTTCTCTTGTTTCATCAACAAGACACCTTGCATGTACATGTCACGTTGGAAAGGCTGGTACTTTGCGATTTGCTCTGGCCATTTTTCCGTCTTCTCGAGCCATTTGATAACGGTTTGAAGTTCATCATCCTTTTCCAGCGTCTTCTTTACTTCCGATGTGGTCAAAGCCAACAGATGATCAGTAATAATCTCTGCGTCTGTCGTAACTGTGCATAGCTCATGCGGTTCCTTATGCATTCCAAATTGTGGATCATCTCGCACGACGCCAATTCTCGAGGCGGCATCAGCGATGTTCTCACTCCCTGACACGTGCTCGAACTCGAAGTAATAGTGATCCATCCGCATCATCCAACCCTCAGCCCGGGACAAAATTCATTTACCGACATCTTTATCCTTGGTCTTACTCATAAACATAAGTGCGTCACTGTCACTGTAAATTTCCTTCCCAAGAGATGATATGCGAATCGTTCCATTGACCAGATAATGGCCAAGGCTTCCCTATGCAACTGTGGATAGCGACGCTCAGGTGCGGTTAGACTTTTTGACGCACATGCGATAATGCGTCGATTGTCAGTTCCAGCCCTCTCCTGTACTAATACACCACCGATCCCCCGAGGGGACGCATCGGTGTACAAAATGGTGTCATCATTGTCATCGAAATATCCACGTTTTATCAGATCATTCTCAGCCGCATCTTTGAGTGCGTTGAAAACCTTTTGACGCTCTTCATTCCATTCAAATTTACAATCATTTGACAACAGATCACGTAGAGGCATAGTTTTATGCGCAAAACTCCGGATAAACGGACTTATAAAGGTCATCATACCCAGGAAGCTCCGAACCTCTGCAGTGTTTTTGGGTCTTTCAAATGATTTAATGTCCGATATTTTCTGTTTAGCTGGCAGAATTCCGGTCCCATCAATAGTGAATCCCAAAAATTCTACTAATTGTTGATTGTACGTGGATTTCCCTTCATTTATGGTGAGATTGTTCTCGTGAAGCACCCTTTTAACGGCCTCCACATTCTTCTCCAACTCCTCTACTGATTCTCCGTACATAAGAATATCGTCCAGATAAACTATGCGCTTCTTACATCTGATCAATAGTTTTTCCATTACCCGTTGAAAATGCTCGGGCGCACATGATAAACCGAATGGTAGCCTTTTAAAACGCATGAGCCCATTCGCTGTCATAAATGTTGTGAAGTGACGCACACTTGCATGCAATTCAACATGGAAATATGCATCTTTTAGGTCCAGTTTTGTGAAAAACATGGTTCCTTTCGGTATTTCTGACCAAATTCTTTCCAAAGATGGCATGGGGTAAGGCTCGCGAATTATTGCTTTGTTTACCGCCCTATAATCAATGACTATGCGGAAATCATTCGTACCTTTCGGAACCAGTACAAGCGGCGACACATAAGTAATAATATCATGCTCTTTGTCTGCACGCTCGATTATGCCTCTCAACTCCATAGCTCGCAATCTGTCGTTCGTAGCTTTCTCGAATGCTTTCGGAATATTATATCTGATAATTTGCCGGGGTGTTACAGTTTCGTCTATTTTGAACTTGATGGGATCGAAACGAACTTTTGGAAACTCCCGAGTTTCCGTCATTAGACAAGAAATAGCTTGAAGTTTTTCCACAAACCCGTTATTAACTGCATAATCTTTCGGAAGGCCTACACGGATAAGGTCCATGCTCTGTGAAGTATTGAACCCGAGTAATGATAATTGAGTTCCTCTTACGACGAAGAATTTAGCCAACTGCAAGGGTCCATCGCGCTTAGCCACGCTAATATAAGCTCTGAAAGAACACTCAACTTCGAGGGAACGATGTTGTGCATAGGCTTTCAAATTTTCCTCTGGGAATGATACCACATCATGAATCACCGATCTGCAATTCCTTTTAACCCTCTTCCAAACATATGTCGTTATCGTATTCACGGTGGCCCCAGAATCTATCAAAAACTGAATACATTCAGTTCCGATCACACAATCAACAAGCCTAGGGTCTTCCAGAGATTGTTTAAAGTCAGGTTTTTGAGTTATCAACTGCGAATAGGAGGAGAGCAACAAGAAAAGAAGAGTAAAAAAAATACTGTACATTTTTATTTATTTTAAAACAACTGCTTGAGAAAAAAAATCAGCATTTCGACGAGAGGAAGAAAACATGTGGATAATATTATTTTGGCTAATTCTCATTATCTACCTGATTAATCCGCTCCGCTTCGGTCTTCACCCCACCAACACGGTCAAGAAAACGGTTGCTATCGTTACTTTTTGGTGTGCGACAGAACTCAGCGTAATGGCCAACTTTTCCACACGAGTAGCAGTTTACCCGAAACGCTTTACACTCCCTGGGACCATGCAAACGACCACATTTCGTACACGATCTAACTTCATTTGCAGCGCGATTATCTCGTGTCAGGAAATCCCCGGTTCGATAACGAGACTGGTTACGATCCGGTGCCCTTCGTGCTTTGTGATACGGTTCAAATCGATGCGAGCCTAACTTCGGTCTCAGCGAATGCACAGCGTTAACGGGTCGGATCTCAACATCTTCTACGCCCTTGTCCAAAATCGGATTGTTTATTGTAGCTTTCGGCAGCCGATTCATCTCAGCCGCTTCCGTTCGGATATAATCCAAATGTTTGCCGTGTTTGATAATACGTTGGAGGTCATTCTCAAACACGTCCGACATTTCGTAGAGTTTATCTGCTATTTCTGGAATCGAACGCCTCAGTAGAGCTTGAACAAACTCCTCTTCTCGCTGTTGGTCCGCGAATTCACAAAACTTTGCCTGAGATTCTAGCCGCAGTACCCAGTCTCCAAAAGATTCGTTCACGTTCATGCGCATTTCCCGATATTTCAATCGTTCCTTAGCAGAGTCACACGTCTGACTGAAATACCTATATAATGGCGTTATGAAACAAAATATGCATATCATTTGTACATAATTTCTAAATATATGTCTTATTTTTCTCTCTCAAAGAACCACACATGCAATATACAAAATACACAAATCACCTGTTTAATGCGATCACGGTGTCAGCATAAACGTCGACCGACTGCTGATCAATGAGTTTCTCGTGCAATTCAATAATGCTCAATAAATAATTTCCGGCAAAAATTTTCATCCCTGTCAATCGCATACCAGGAACAACGGGTGCTTTGCATGAGACAATTCTGTCGAACTGATCGCGGAAGCGAACCCATTCCGCTTTCCGCTTGTTGGTTGGTAACGCCTCGTCAAACGGTTTCAGCGGCCATGTACCCGATAACCATTCTGACACACTCGGCACTTTTGCAACTGCGACAGGAATGTTTTTTACTGTTTCTTCCGCATCGGAATCATCCGATGACGATCGCTCACTTTCTCGCCAAATACCACTCATTTTTGGTATATTAGAATTAATAAAATGTGTTCCACAGCCACGGTATTAGAAGAAATAAACCCCGACTACAGTTACTGATTTTGCGATTTTCACCTCGTGCTTTAATTCCACTGTACTGCACTGACAAAAAAAAAGCTTAAATGCAATCCAGTTTGCCGCTCTTCCTGTCAAAAATGTTCTACGATTGCAATTGGTATTGTCAGCTCTGCCCTGGTTCGTCATCTAGTGAAAGAGTAGGACAACAAGAGGTCTCCAACAAAACATGAACGGATATGAAAGCTTCTACGCCAGTGTAAAATAGTTAAACATAATATCGAATCACACACGCTCAAACAAATCTACCGAACCGGTAAAATGAATTTACATTTCCTTTTTGGGAACAGATACGTCCACAGTTTTAAATTCGTACACAGACAAAAATTCCGTGGTAAAAACTACTATTTTGTAGACTACGCTCTGTTTTTAAAACTAACATGAAATTTCAGTAAATTTTACCATGGTTCCAGAGAAATTCACCACTGTTTTAGTTCATGTGAAAACATTCCGCATGGGCCACAGTAGATTTTTACTGCTCGCATAGTAAAATCAAATGGGTTTGTTATCTGCTGAAAATCGTCGGTGCGTATTCTCAAAATAACCCTCGGAATGGTAGTTTCGACTGCAGTATTTTTTTTTTTGCGTGTTGCTTTCTCATCTTTAATCTTTAATCATTCCATCTTCTAATTAGGTTGTGCCAACATGTTTCATTCACTTAAATCACACTTTCTTTATTCGAATGCATTTACTCTTGAATATTTCCAAATACACAATGTATGCCATAGTATATAAAGTATACCAAACCCCTTTTTTTATTTTTATTTTCTTGCCGGCTCAAAATAAAATATTTATGTATTTCCATTCATTTCTTTTCGATGGCCATGAGCTTAACTCGGCGCAATTCCATAGTGATTGACAATGGACCAAATCCTGTTCAATCTTTTTTTTTGCCTTTCTCGTATACTAAGTATACGGTAAAGGCTATATGATCGCTCCAAAAACAAACTTTTTATAGAAGGCCCGGAGACCCATAGTGTTATATACCAATCGACTCAGTTCGACGAATTGAGGTGATGTCTGTGTGTGTGTGTGTGTGTGTGTGTATGTGTGTGTGTATGTGTGTGTGTGTGTGTGCGCAAAACTACTAAAAAAATGTCACTCATTTTTCGGGCACTTACTCTCAACCGATTTGCTCGCAACAAGTTGCATTCGACGCAGAATCCTGTCCCATTGTTTCCTATTCGAAATTGGCCAGATCGGACTATGGGATCGAAAGTTATGGCCAAAATACAAATTCATACGAAAAAATCGCATAAAAAATGTCACTCATTTTTCGGGCACTTATCCTCAACCGATTTGCTTGCAACAAGTTGCATTCGACGCAGAATCCTATCCCAT
This sequence comes from Armigeres subalbatus, assembly GCF_024139115.2. Lineage (NCBI taxonomy): Eukaryota > Metazoa > Arthropoda > Insecta > Diptera > Culicidae > Armigeres > Armigeres subalbatus. Next base: position 146,739,462 of record NC_085141.1, read on the forward strand.
TGTTTCCTATTTGAAATTGGCCAGATCGGACTATGGGATCAGAAGTTATGGCCAAAAGACAGGTACATAGGAGAGAAGCGCGTAAAAAATGTCACTCATTTTTCGGGCACTTACCCTCAACCGATTTGCTCGCAACAAGTTGCATTCGACGCAGAATCCTGTCCTATTGTTTCCTATTTGAAATTGGCCAGATCGGACTATGGAATCAGAAGTTATGGCCAAAATACAAATTCATACGAAAAAATCGCGTAAAAAATGTCACTCATTTTTCGGGCACTTACTCTCAACCGATTTGCTCGCAACAAACTGCATTCGACGTAGAATCCTGTCCCATTGCTTCCTATTTGAAATTGGCCAGATCGGACTATGGGATCAGAAGTTATGGCCAAAATACAAATTCATACGAAAAAATCGCGTAAAAAATGTCACTCATTTTTCGGGCACTTACCCTCAACCGATTTGCACGCAACAAGTTGCATTCGACGCAGAATCCTGTCCCATTGTTTCCTATTTGAAATTGGCCAGATCGAACTATGGGATCGAAAGTTATGACCAAAATACAAAATCATACGAAAAAATCGCCTAAAAAAATGTCACTCATTTTTCGGGCACTTATCCACAACCGATTTGCTCGCAACAAGTTGCATTCGAGGCAGAATCCTGTCCCATTGTTTCCTATTTGAATTTGGCCAGATCGGACTATGGGATCGAAAGTTATGGCCAAAATACAAATTCATACGAAAAAATCGCGTAAAAAATGTCACTCATTTTTCGGGCACATCCTTAACCGATTTGCTCACAACAAGTTGCATTCGACGCAGAATGTCTCATATTTTCTTATTGAAAATTGGCCAGATCGGACTATGGGCTTAGATGTTATGGTCAAATTACTATTTATTGCGAAAAGGAGTTCGAAAAAGTCTAGCTCACTTTTTTAGCACTTAGACTTCATCTATTGACGCTCGCAACAGATTGCATTCGACGCAGAATCTTGTCCCATTGTTTTCTATTGAAAATTGGCTAGATCGGACTATGGGATCGGAAATTATGGCTGAAACACCATTTTTGCCTTTTTCTACGAAAAGGCTGTATGTTCGCTCCAAAACCAAACTTTTACAGAAGGCCTGGAGACTCATAGTGTTATATACGTATAAGCTCGATGAACTGCGATGATGTCTCTGTGTGTGTGTGCGCGCACCAAAAGTGCGAAAAGTTTAGCTCACGTTTTTGGAACTTATCCTCAACCGATTTAATTCCAACTATAGATAGTAGAATAGTTAGATGAGCGAAAGCATGGCTGAGTCGATTTTTCTGCCCGTGCACACGCACATATTACGTCACAGCCCTTAACGTTTCCATTGAAATCGTGACGTCATGCTCGTTTGGAGACACGTTTGACAGTTCGTTTGGAGACAGAGGATTTATCTTCACTCATCTATATATTCCACTATCTATAATTCCAACAAGTTTCATTCGACGCGGAATCCTGTCGTATTGTTTTCTATTGAAAATTTGGACCATGGGCACAGAAATTATGGCCAAAATATACTATGTGTTATAAAAGCGAGTAAAAAGTCTAGCTGACTTTTAATGGACTTACCCTCAACCGATTTACTCACAACAAATTGCATTAGATGCGGAATCCTGTTCTATTTAGAAAGTTGGCCAGATTGGACTATTACCTTTGAAATTATGGCCAAATATTTTTGCCTTTCTTGTGCAACAAAGTTGTACCGAAAGGCTATAATTTCTTTCCGAAAACGAACTATCGGATGCTTCCACACTGATACACTTCCCTTCCTCTTCATACTGGAGTTTGGTAGAAAGACGGTCATGAGATTTATATCATAACAAATATTGCCCTCCGCTCGCTTGATGGGAATGACATTTTCGTTTTCTTTTTGTGTAGTCGGAGCTTCAGTTCAATTTACATCCAAAAGTGATAACCTTAAAATATATGACTGGGTAAAATAAAACAGGGGTATGTACGTCAAAAAGATTGGAAAAGGAAACAAAAATGTCGAAATTCTTATTAGCATATTGTAGATCAAGCTGAAAACCGAACCGAGGTTTCGCGACAATCGCATTTTCTCGCATTTCCGGATGTTGCAACTGCATCGCGAGTAGTGCGCAACTGTGCCATAGTCGGGCACCACTCGCGATGCAGTCGCGACATCCGGGAATGGGACAAAATATGATTTTCGGTTTTCAACTGGATCTACAATATCTTTGCCATAAATAATCTGATTTTCATAGAACGGACAAAGAAATTTGTCTTTTTTACTCCTAGCTACTCGCTCATCTTTTTTCAAGCACACACATTTTACGAAGGTCGAGAAAGGCACCATCACCGCTAGGTGGATTAATCTGGGTTTTTTTTTTTCAAACTGTTTGGCCCTGGACTTCACCTGCTCAAACAATCCCAATATCAAAATATATTATTTCCTCAAAGAACGAACACTTTTCAATTTCAAATCTCCTTCTGTTTTATTCATTTCCTTCTCTCTTTTTTTTTTTTTGTTTTTTTTGGCCATGGACTTCATCGGCTCAACCATCATTTTACCTTTTATCATGATCTATACATTAATAAAAATCCAATCATTCTATTTATGTGTGGCACACATACATTTTGACTATAGCATTTCCCGCACCTAATGGCGTATTTTTTTTTTTAGTGTGGATAAGTAAACGAGTCGAAAACCCCATAACCATATGTCTGGCAACCCTATAAAAAAAGCTTCCTTTATTATTATTATTATTATTTTTGCCTTTCTCGTATACTAAGTATACGGTAAAGGCTATATGATCGCTCCAAAAACAAACTTTTTATAGAAGGCCCGGAGACCCATAGTGTTATATACCAATCGACTCAGTTCGACGAATCGAGGTGATGTCTGTGTGTGTGTGTGTGTGTGTGTGTGTGTGTGTGTGTGTGTGTGTGTGTGTGTGTGTGTGTGTGTGTGTGTGTGTGTGTGTGTGTGTGTGTGTGTGTGTGTGTGTGTGTGTGTGTGTGTGTGTGTGCAAAACTACTCAAAAATGTCACTCATTTTTCGGGCACTTATCCTCAACCGATTTGCTCGCAACAAGTTGCATTCGACGCAGAATCCTGTCCCATTGTTTCCTATTTGAAATTGGCCAGATCGAACTATGGGATCAGAAGTTATGGCCAAAATACAAATTCATACGAAAAAATCACGTAAAAAATGTCACTCATTTTTCGGGCACTTAGCCTCAACCGATTTGCTCGCAACAAGTTGCATTCGACGCAGAATCCTGTCCTATGGTTTCCTATTTGAAATTGGTCAGATCGGACTATGGGATCAGAAGTTATGGCCAAAATACAAATTCATACGAAAAAATCGCGTAAGAAATGTCACCCATTTTTCGGGAACTTATTCTCAACCGATTTGCTCGCAACAAGTTGCATTCGATGCAGAATCCTGTCCCATTGTTTCCTATTTGAAATTGGCCAGATCGAACTATGGGATCAGAAGTTATGGCCAAAATACAAATTCATACGAAAAAATCGCGTAAAAAATGTCACTCATTTTTCGGGCACTTATCCTCAACTGATTTGTTCACAACAAGTTGCATTCGACGCAGAATCCTGTCCCATTGTTTTCTATTTGAAATTGGCCAGATCGAACTATGGGATCGAAAGTTATGGCCAAAATACAAATTCATACGAAAAAATCGCGTAAAAAATGTCACTCATTTTTCGGGCACTTATCCTCAACTGATTTGTTCACAACAAGTTGCATTCGACGCAGAATCCTGTCCCATTGTTTTCTATTTGAAATTGGCCAGATCGAACTATGGGATCGAAAGTTATGGCCAAAATACAAATTCATACGAAAAAATCGCGTAAAAAATGTCACTCATTTTTCGGGCACTTATCCTCAACTGATTTGTTCACAACAAGTTGCATTCGACGCAGAATCCTGTCTCATTGTTTTCTATTTGAAATTGGCCAGATCGAACTATGGGATCGAAAGTTATGGCCAAAATACAAATTCATACGAAAAAATCGCGTAAAAAATGTCACTCATTTTTCTGGCACTTATCCTCAACCGATTTGCTCGCAACAAGTTGCATTCGACGCAAAATCCTGTCCCATTGTTTTCTATTTGAAATTGGCCAGATCGAACTATGGGATCAGAAGTTTTGGCCAAAATACAAATTCATACGAAAAAATCGCGTAGAAAATGTCACTCATTTTTCGGGCACTTATCCTCAATCGATTTGCTCACAACAAGTTGCATTCGACGTAGAATCCTGTCCCGTTGTTTCCTATTGAAAATTGGCCATATTGGACTATGGGATCGAAAATTATACCATTTTTGCCTTTCTCGTACAACAAAGTTGTACCAGAAGGCTATAATTTCACTCCAAAAGCCAAATTTTGATAGAAGGCTCGGAGACCCATAGTGTTATATACCAATCGAGTCAGCTCGAAAAACTGAGCACATGTCTGACTGTGTGTGTGTGTGTGTGTGTGTGTAGCCCCGGGAATTTTTTATTGTTAAACACGTTTCATATAGAAGGACTTGACCGATTCGAGTGCAACTAGTTTCATTCGACGGAGAAACTTTCCTAGTTGGACACTATTGTTTTTGTTTGCTAATAACTCATTCGATTTAAATAATATTTCTATTTTTCTTTTAACAAATACGCTGTTTACATGCACACTTTAGGTCATTAATCAATTTAGCCATGACGCAATCCATTACTCTCATAATAATTGCTTAAAAATTACTCAATTATTGAGTAATTTATAAGCAGCGTGATAGAGTTGCATCAAATATTTTAACCGCCAAGATGTAGGCAATTAGCACAGCATTTACAACATTAATTCGAATCCAACATATCGAATCGAGTAAGGCATAATCACCACTTGGGGATAAATTTGGGTTTTTTCGTCAAGTATAGTTTTACAACTTTTAACCGTCATTCCTTGTTTCGTTTTTCGTCCCTTTTTGCCTTTCGCGTATACTACACTACTAAAAATCCACACATATTTATTGGCAAAAATCCATAGATTTAACTTATGATGTATATCAGCGCACACATAACCTATCGCCACGCGAACTACTGATGAAATATATATCCAAATAAGCTTTATGTGTGGTGTCGAATTAGCAATTATTTAATTTATGTATGATTCTGTATCGATTATATTAGGGTAGAGCTATTGCAAAAATTTATAACGGCGACACATATATCTTATATAAATATTTTTGGCAGTGTAAGTATAGGATCACTCCAAAACCGAACTTTTGATAGAAGGCTGGGAGACCCATAGTGTTATATACCAATCGACTCAGCTCGACGAATTGAAGTGATGTCTGTATGTGTGTATGTATGTATGTATGTGTGTGTGTGTGTGTACAAAAAAAATGTGAGACACACTTTTTTGCACTTAGCTTTATCCGATTTGCTTGCAACAGGTTGCATCCGACGTGGAATCCTAATTTTAGCTATTGAAAATTGGGCAAATCGGCCATTGCGTTCCGGAGTTATTAAAAAAACATTGATTTTTCCCTTCTTTTTCCCAAGGGTCCCCCCATGGAAAACTTTTTTCAAAAACGAACAAATTTTTTTTTCAAAAGCTGCTGCAATGCATTCAAATAAACGCAAATAAATGTGAATTGATGAAAATAACTGAATCTATCTCCCTAAAGTGCAATTTTGACCTCTCTTATGTGCTTTTATTATTACTGTTATGCATTTTCTTGTTTTATAATACACGAGAAAGGCACCATCACCGCTAGGTGGATTATTCTGTTTTTTATGAAAAAATCGCTAAAAATATGTCACTCATTTTTCAGGCACTTTTCCTCAACCGATTTGCTCGCATTTGCATTCGACGCAGAATGTCTAATATTTTCTTATTGAAAATTAGCCAGATCGGATTATGGGCTTAGATGTTATGGTCAAATTACTATTTATTGTGAAAAACAGTTCAAAAAAGTCTAGCTCACTTTTTTAGCACTTATGCTTCATCTATTCCCCAAGCAACACAATTCAACAAATCTGGTTGCAGTAACCATATTGTGACTGAATCGGGTCATATATAAGTTACTGTGATTGATGTGCAATATGTGTTCTATGTTCTCAGGTCGCTCGCAACAGATTGCATTCGACGCAGAATCTTGTCCCATTGTTTCCATTTTTTTTTACATGGCCGGATCGTACAATTGGGTCAAAAGTTATGGCGAAAATACTAATTTTAAAACTACTAAATAAAATGCCATTTTTTGCTCTTATGCTCATCCGATTTGTTTGCAACAAATTGCGTTTGGCGAGAATTTTTTTTATGCATATAAACAAATATGAAAAATAAGACCAATCCACATATTGGTGTTATTTGAGATTTTTCCAAACCTTTTGAACGAACGAGAAAGGCACCATCACCGCTAGGTGGATTCATCTGGGTTTTTTTTTTTTGAACCATGGCTATTTAGCTATATAATATACTCACATTATCGAGAATTTCAACAGCAATTCGTTCACTAAACATGGCAGGATCGCCAATGTGATATTCTTGGGAATAGTCATATTGGTTGATTCTCATTAAACACATATTTCGTAAGTACATTCTGGAACACTACATTTATTTAGCTCCCTCTTTCCTCGAGTCTACACACTACTGTCAGTTTGCCCAACAACCAGATACACACTTAACTCAGGATACCACACTAAGGTGCTTAAGTGTACGGATTTCGATGCCCCACGGTAGAGGGGCTCGGAATCTTCTTCGCTGCTACAGTGGATGCGTTCTGGAAAACTTTTTTCGGCTCGTTTTCACTGATTCCTAGGTGCCTTCCGGAGTAAATGCAAAGTCCGGCACAACTCACGTGAATGAATGATAATTATTATCAATAAACTTTCAAACTGTCAAGCAGCGGTCAAGGCAGCGGTACACTATCGGCCAGATTATTGGAATTATCATTCAATGATAACTTCTCAGGAATGAAAAGTAGGCTAGTTGTCATCGGCGATAACTTTTCAAATCTTGCAATCGATTAATAATAAACACAAAATTATTATTTCAATGTAAACCTAACTAATACCAATTTAATGTCAACAATGAAGCTCAATCGGATGTTTGGCATCGTGTATTGGTGTTATGTAGAAAAATAAGTTCAAAAGTAGCATTTACCAATAATGCTTCGAATCGAGATACAATTATCGAACGATTCTCTAGCGAGTTTTTTAAATTGATAATTTGGATATGTGTTCGCTTGACAGTGTTATTCATCCTCGTTTATTTGACAATTTTATTTTCATCATCTTTTTTACATGTTGGTCTAAAAATTATATAGGGGAACGGTTCGCCACTTCATCTCATAGCTCCTATTTCCATCCCAGCAAAAACAAAGCAATGGAAAGGAATTTGGTTTGTTTATTATTTTTGTGATTTTTTCAGCAGCATGGTGACAAAAAGAAGCAACGAATTTGGTGACGTATTTCTTTGTTTAGCGATGAGATGGATATATGTACACATACATTGTACAGTGAGATGGAGATCGGAACAGTTCCCCTAATTCACTATAGAGCTTGCTGACGTTTACTCACCCTTCTCTTTCAATGGCACGGAGGATAGGATTTAGCCATCGGGAAACGCTTCGGAAGCGTTTCCCGATGAAAACAAATCCTATTCATTCTGTGCGCGTACAAGAGAAAGATGACCAAACGTCAGCAAGCTCTATGGCTCACTCAATCTCAGGAGAACAGGATAAACAACGAAAACAGATTTACCATGGGCACGGCAAATGCTGGGTAAAGCGTACCATTGGTACTTCGCGTACCTGAAGGAATAAAGTAGACCCCATCTCGCGGTCCTTAGCCTCGGTGCCGGCGGTGCTGGCCGGGATACGAGCAACCTTAGGGAAGATCGGGTAACCAACCCCGGTGGGAACTATGGTCGTATGCTGACAGGGAAGGGGGGCTTGCTCCTCTCCGGAGGTGCAAATCTTATTGAGCGTCTGTTCTCCATGTCAGGATCGGCTCACAACAGCGTCTGTTCTCCATGTTAGGGGCGGCTGATCATCGTCCGAGTGCCAGCGAGGGACTCTAAGTGAAACTGTGCACCATGGTCCACCGGAAATAAGGAGGAATGGTCCTCCGGAAATTTAGGGGGTTTGGTGTCAGGCCCTGCAAGCCAGCCTTTAAAACATCATAAGCAACGAACAATCAACAAGAGAGTACGGACCGGAACCATCGGCGAAGACCACTGCGACTAAAAGGGACTAGCGATTGGAAACTCGGTTCGTGGAACTGCAAATCTCTCAACTTCATCGGTAGCACACGCATACTCGCCGATGTGCTCAAGGACCGTGGATTCGGAATCGTAGCGCTGCAGGAGGTTTGTTGGAAGGGATCAATGGTGCGAACGTTTAGAGATAATCATACCATCTACCAGAGCTGCGGCAACACACACGAGCTAGGAACAGCTTTCATAGTGATGGGCGATATGCAAAGGCGCGTGATCGGATGGTGGCCGATCAATGAAAGAATGTGCAGGTTGAGGATCAAAGGCCGGTTCTTCAACTTCAGCATAATCAACGTCGATATCCCACACTCCGGAAGCACTGATGATGATAAAGACGCATTCTACGCGCAGCTGGAACGTGAGTACGATAGCTGCCCAAGCCACGACGTCAAAATCATCATAGGAGATTTGAACGCTCAGGCAGTGAAAGTCAAGGCAGCGGAGGAGATGACTACGTAAGTTCAGCGGACGATGGAAGCCATCCAGCCCCCACCTTGAGGGAAGTTAAGGATGCCATTCAACAACTAAAGACCAATAAAGCAGCTGGTAAGGATGGTATCGGAGCTGAGCTCATCAAGATGGGCCCGGAAAAGCTGGCCACTTGCCTGCACAAACTGATAGTCAGAATCTGGGAAACCGAACAGCTACCGGAGAAGTGGAAGGAAGGGGTTATATGCCCCATCTACAAGAAAGGCGACAAACTGGAGTGTGATATCCACAAAGTGATATCCCAGATCATCTTCCGTCGTCTGTCACCATTAGTGAACGAGTTCGTGGGAAGTTATCAAGCCGGCTTCGTTGACGGTCGCTCGACAACGGACCAGATCTTTACTGTACGGCAAATCCTTCAAAAATGCCGTGAATACCAGGTCCCAGGAAGATTTCGGGCGAACACTCCAGTTCGTTCGAATCGCGCCGGGGACTAAGACAAGGTGATAGACTTTCGTGCCTGTTGTTCAACATTGCGCTAGAAGGTGTCATGCGGAGAGCCGGGTGTAACAGCCGGGGTACGATTTTCAACAGATCCAGTCAATTTATTTGCTTCGCGGATGACATGGACATTGTCGGCCGAACATTTGCAAAGGTGGCAGAACTGTACACCCGCCTGAAACGTGAAGCAACAAAAGTTGGACTGGTGGTGAATGCGTCAAAGACAAAGTACATGCTTGTGGGCGGAACTGAGCGCGACAGGGCCCGCCTGGGAAGCAGTGTTACGATAGACGGGGATACATTCGAGGTGGTCGAGGAATTCGTCTACCTCGGATCCTTGCTAACGGCTGACAACAACGTTAGTCGTGAAATACGAAGGCGCATCATCTGTGGAAGTCGGGCCTACTACGGGCTCCAGAAGAAACTGCGGTCGAAAAAGATTCGCCACCGCACCAAATGTGTCATGTACAAGACGCTTATAAGACCGGTTGTCCTCTACGGACATGAAACATGGACAATGCTCGAGGAGGACTTGCAGTATTCGAGAGACGGATGCTTAGGACCATCTTTGGCGGTGTGCAAGAAGACGGTGTGTGGCGGCGAAGAATGAACCATGAGCTCGCCCAACTCTACGGCGAACCCAGTATCCAGAAGGTAGCTAAAGCCGGAAGGGTACGATGGGCAGGACATGTTGCAAGAATGCCGGACAGCAACCCTGCAAAGATGGTGTTCGCTTCCGATGCGGCAGGTACGAGACGGCGTGGAGCGCAGCGAGCGAGATGGGCAGACCAGGTGCAAAACGACTTGGCGAGCGTGGGGCGTATCCGAGGATGGAGAGATGCGGCCTCGAACCGTGCATTGTGGCGTCAAATTGTTGATTCAGTGTTATCTGTTTAGATGTTAACTAAATAAATGAAATGAATGGGCTTGAAAAACGCTTGCTTTGGTCTCATCGAACAGAAAAGTCGAAAACCTGTACCATACAGATACGTAGTTCAAGGTCACCTTTGCGTACAACCCGATTGGGCTGCACCTTTGAGCTTTTGTCTATCTGCACAAACACGGCGGACACAATATCACCGACGCTCTACCGCGTGTCTATATCACTGGCTTGGGGCTTCGATCCCGTACCTGCTTAGCGATTATCAATCACTCGCAATTCGCGTTCGCGACTTCTCGAATCTTACAGTAAATTGTAGACCATTAGTACCCAAAGGACCTTCGAATCTACCAATTAAACGCACCGATTCCTAAATCTAGTATTTATTCTTTCGGGGTACAATTAGGACTGAATTCATATTCATATTACTCTCGTCTCTCAGCTTCCTCGAGGTAATTCATATTTATATGTATCATCATATATATAATAGCCCTGTTTGTCTGTCCGGTGACTAGCCAACCAGACGCAGCACGCGGGGAAATTTTCACAAAAAAATAAAATATTTGACATTTCTTTTTTAATATCAGATGCAGAAAACAAAACCAGTGACAACCTAAGACAACCAGACACAGCATTTGATGAAAAAAATCACAGACAACATACGTTGAAAATTTTGATTTTTTTTAAATGCAGAAAAGAATCTATCACTCTTAAAAATTGCCACGGGCGCTATTGCGTCCACAAATAAACTAGTATCTTGATAGCACACTACAGAATAGGGCTCAAAATTAAATTCCAATATATCGTTTGCACTTCTTTGTCACGCCGTATCTCACAGCGTCTACTCTGGCTTCCACCTAGGATGACCCCTAAACGTCGTTGACAGCCCCAGCTTCAACGATGGGCTTTTCTTTAATGAGCCACCGGGGGCTTGTACTAACTTCGTAGCGGGTGCTTCTTTGTTCCAGTTTGCATTGGTAAAGGTTGAAGCGGTACCCTATCAGCAACGGTTGCGGTCGTCGGAGGTGATTGTTGCAGAAAATGCATTTGGAACGCCAGCGGATCAAAAGACGGTTAATGCTGAGATTTTGTAGTGACATACCAATGTACTAAAGACACACCAAGTCAAATTACACAAACTAATATACATTACATACAGCTAGGTAGTTTAACGTCACCTTTGCGTACAACCCGATTAGGCTGCACCTTTGAGTTTTTCTCATTAATGCAGCGAATTTAGGATGTTTTTCGTAGGTTTTGCGGTTCGGAGTGATAAAGGACGAGGAAGGGACGTTTGCCCAAAACCATTCGGCTGAATGCCAGTTGGCCGAAGGCCACTAGGCCGTAAGTTGTTTGGCGAATATACCATTTAGCCGAACAAACCGTTAGGCCGGAAGGGTCCTTTGGTCATTTGGTCATTTGCTCATGACAGATCAAGACCTTTAGCGTCAATGAAACTTGACCGAAAAACTCGTTTGACTTCAATGGTCGTTTGACAAGAAAGCCTATTTCTCACATTTCACAGGGGGAAGTGAGAAATGAGAAGTGAGTTGTAAGAAGTGAGACGTCTCATCTAATGATTCGTTCGACCAGATGGATCTCATCCTAATGTATTGTTCGGCCTAGTGGCATTCGGCCAAATGGCTTTCGGCCACACGACCCTTCCCCGAAAAAAAAATTAGAAGGGTTGTATACAAGATACGACCGCCCGACGTAAACTACGTAAAACAGATCATAAGATAATTATTTTGGTTAGAGCCTAGAGGGATTGAAATTTTGACTTTTGCGCTCATCTATGCTTGAATGATAACATTTGCTGTTTTGATGAACCTCCTAAATTTTCAACTGAGTTGGTTATAATTTAACTGAGTACGAGCCGTTTGAAGTTTGTATGGAAATTACTATAGAAATCGCCGTCTGTGAAAAATCGTTTCGTAAGGCGGATCATTAACTATTTAGGGGGAGATCCCCCAGCGCCGGACACCTCCCAATATCGGACACTTCTTAAAACGATACTACTTGCAGAGGTCCCTCCTTCATCTTATTAAGTACAAAAGGAAGCTATTGAAAAGGCTTCTTACGGCAAGGAATATCAGATCTTCATGTGATAAACTTTGTACAAAATTTGAAGTTGAATAAAAATTCTTCATACCTGTTTTGTTACACTTACTTCAATTCAATTGTTTCTTCTTGCAGAGAAAGCCACAGAAATTATCAGAAACAAAAATTGAAGAGGACATTGAAAAAGGTGGGAATTTGGATTAGGATGTAAAAAATTTAGCTGAAGAGTCAAATAAGCTCCACTAACAATTTTTAGTATTTACAACTTAAAGCACGTGAAAAATATTACTATTCTGAATGATGTCTTTACTCATGTAACAGGAACTTAGTCACATTTGAACATGATGCAATAGTGTCCAGTACTAGGAGACATTTTTCTTAACCGTGAAATTTTTCACCAAAACTCATCGTCGCAAAACGTGTTCAAATGACCAAATATAGTTTGTATGAATCATCAATGGTCGATGGTCATATTTTGTGTATCTTTCTTCTATCTTTTTTTCCTTTGAGACAATATAACTCACGAATAGGATGACCGATTTGCAAGATTTCCTCACTAATCGATTCGTATTGGGAAGAGCTGTGTTTCTATATGTAAAAGGTTAGTAAATTTTAAAAGAAAAGTTGGAAAAATTGTCATAATACAATATTAGGGCGAGTTTGGATAAAACCTAATGCGATCGCTCGAAAAATTATCTAGAGTACGGCGTCGCAATCAACGCAGAAAATGACATGAAACGTAAAAACCCGAGCAACGCAGGGTACGTTCTGCTGGTAAAGTATAAAAAGAAACAGAGGATCTCCCCCTAAATATAATCAACCCGAAGACTTCGTAGAATATTTCGAAATCTGTAAGACGGTTGTTGTTGTGAACCGATTGGATTTTCGTAAGCAAAGTTATAAAGAAAATAAAAATGCTCATGCTGAAGGGCCCTCCTTAGCCGTGCGGTAAGACGCGCGGCTACAAAGCAAGGCCATGCTGAGGGTGGCTGGGTTCGATTCCCGGTGCCGGTCTAGGCAATTTTCGGATTGGAAATTGTCTCGACTTCCCTGGGCATAAAAGTATCATCGTGCTAGCCTCATGATATACGAATGCAAAAATGGTATCCTGGCTTAGAAACCTCGCAGTTAATAACTGAGGAAGTGCTTAATGAACACTAAACTGCGAGGCGGCTCTGTCCCAGTGTGGGGATGAAATGCCAATAAGAAGAAGAAAAATGCTCATTATTGATATTTTACGTGCTCAATTAAATTTTCCACGATTTAGTATTTCCTTAATAATTTTTCTTGCAAGCAGCAAATTGTTTCGCAAAGACGATTCATTCACATGCTAAATTTTCAATGTTGTCAACGTTCTCATATATTTTTAGATATTAATGAGCAACGTTGCAAAACGGTTTTCCAAAAAAAAAAATGCTGTTTGCATAGTAATTCTCATACAAATTTCAAACCGCGCGTGCGTGCTTAGTCAAATTACAACCAATGGGATGTTGGATATATGGGGTCGGAAGGTAGCGAGGTTCGTTTTGGTAAACGTAATTTGTAGTTTTTTCGTAAATCATGTTCGATCGCACACCAATCCATTTATGTTTCGATCAAAATTGACGTAACTCACTATATGAAAATGGTTGGATATGACAATTTAAAATTTTCATTTAAAAACCCAAAATTTATTATTCCGCAGTGGAGATAATGCCTTTCTCCGAATGTTATTCGACTGAGAGTGATTAATACATCTCATAGTTAATTGCCTATGAAATGGCGATTAAATGCTTTTGAAATGGTATTTTAAGGGGTGCTGCCTAAATAGTAAGATAACCTTGTATAAAATTGATAATCAATTTTAATAATCACCTCTTGCTTACATGAACATGTCCACTTGGGGCGTCATGGTCATTTTTTCAAATCAATGGTTTTTCGAAGCCATTCTGGGTCCTGAACAACTGTGCAGAATTTGGGACCGATTGGCTGCTTCCTCGCTTTCCGCATCGCGTTTTAAGTTTGTATGGAAATTAGTATGGGAGAACGTATATTTTTGCATTTCTACTACTAGAGGTTTCAGTTCATTGTAAAAGTGGCACATTGCGTTAAAGTATAACCCAAAGGATGCCGAAAGACTTTGCCGAAGAAGGTACATGGCTGGAAGGTCTGCAAAAAATGTTATTACGTTTCAAAAATTGAATGTTCAAACCATATGCAAAAAATCGTTTATTCTGCCAGCACTGCCGAACTACGTAGACCAATAATTTAACTGAGTTTTATTTCAAAACTAGCTTTATGTACCCGGCCTTGCTCGGAATTGCCAGTTTGATTCGCAGTTTTTTTTTCACAATCGGAAAATGAATAAACCAATTGGTCAACAGGATGATTGCGTTATCTTATCGATACTTCATCATTTGATCAAAAGAAGGCAGATTTCATTTGAAAACATTGACTGATTTTGGAAAAGGGAGCGAACCCATAATCGCCATATTCCGGGCAAACGTCTATTTCTAAAGAAGGACAAACATCCACCGATGCCTTATTCCGAGCAAACGTCTATTTTTAAAGAAGGGATCACATTCACCATCCAGAAGGAAACACATTAATCATTGCTTTTTACGTTGGGCAAACCATGATTTCGATAAATGGTTGAATTGATCGATAACTAAACAATACAATAATGGGTTCAGAAGTTAGGCTGGAGCACACACACAAACATACAAACATTGAGTTTATATATCTCGGCAACTTATTCAAAACGACGTATGTGATTTTGTAAACAAAGATGCATACGTCGATTTGTCAAATATGATGACACTCCCACGCAAACCAATACAACGAACATGTAGCCGAAACCTCCCTACCTGTATGTGGCGATAGTTTGCGTGGAGTGCTATCAGATTGCAGAAATCAACGTTTAAATTTTTGTTTACAAAATCACATACGTCACATACGTTGAATAAGTATCCGAGATATATAGATAGCTAATAGCTATATGTATCCGGCTTTGCTAGGGACTGAAAAGTAAATTATAGAATTAAAATGTCCAATGCTGTAGCACGAAACCCACAGAGGTAGATCTACCGCTCATAGAATTGAACCTTTGTATCAATATATTTTTATATCTTTGTTTGGCCCTACCTTTTCAATAAACATCTTCCAAAAATAGAGAATAAGTGTACCAAATCTGGTTGGAATTTATCCTGGGAGTTACACTGAATTGCTCATTTTTAAAGACAACCCCTTCCCCATAACTTTCCCTTTTCCAAAATGACCCTCCCACCTTCTTTGTTATCTTCTCCTTAGAATAGAAAATGTGTGCACCAAATTTGGCTGAAATTGGTCCTGGGAGTTGGGTGTTACACTGAATTGCTCTTTTTCTAAAGACAACCCTTCCCCTTACCCTCCCCTTTTCCCAATGATCATCCCACCCCTTTGTTATTTTCTCCTTAGGATAGAGAATGTGTGTACCAAATTTGGATGAAAGCGGTCCAGGGGTTCAAAAGAAACACTGAATTGCCTGTTTTCTGAACAATACCCTCCCCCAGACCCCTCCCTCTTTCCCAAATTACACTTCCATGTGATCGACTTCTCTTAGTGAATATGTGTACAATATTTGGTTGATATGGGTACTGGAAGTTGGGAGTAACACTGAATTGCTCGTTTTATAAAGACAACCCTCCCCCATACCCTCCCTCTTTTACAATGACCGCCCCACCCCATTTGTTATCTTTTCTTTAGGGTAGAGAATGTGTATCACATTTGGTTGAAATCGGTGCAGGGGTTCAGAATTTACTCTAAATTACCCGTTTTCTGAACAATACCCTCCCTCCAGACCCTCCCCTTTCCCAAAATCTCTCATATGATTGTTTCCTTATAGTGAATATGTGTACAAAATTTGGTTGAAATCGGTCCTGGGAGATGAAAGTTACACATAATTGTTCGTTTTCTAAACAAAACCCCCCCCCCTTTCCTAAATGACCCTCCCACCCCCTTTGTTAACTTCCCCTGAGGATAGAGAATGTGTGTACCAAATTTGGTTGAAATCGGCCAAGTGGTTCAGAAGTAGTTAGCGAACATACATACATAGATTGGTTTTTATATATATTTCAAAATTTCAAAATTCAAAATTATTGATTTTATAGGACTTTGGAGCTAATGGGAGATATTCTGAATGATTTCACAAAGTAAAAATTTCGACTAGAAGGAAAATGGGTTTTGCCCTCTGACAATTACAGGTTGTCCGGTAGTGCTGGCAGAAACATTGATTTCTTGCATATGGTTTGAACAATCAATTTTTGAAACGTAATAACATTTTTTGCAGACCTTCCAGCCATGTACCTTCTTCGGCAAAGTTTTTCGGCATCTTCCAGACTATATGCTAACGTATTGAATCATGTGATTGATGATAAATTGAAGCCGCTAATATTAAAAATGTGAACAAGTACGTTTTCCCATACTAATCTCCATGTAAATTTAAAACGCGATGCGGCATGCGAGGTCGCAACCAATCGAGCCCATATTTAGCACAGTTGATAGGGGTCCCAAAACGATTCAGAAAAACCTTGATCTCACTTGATCGGACGAAGTTTGCGTTTTTCCATACAACTGCGCCCCACTATAAGTCCAGCAAACACTACTTTTTTGCTCCGACCGTGGTCATTGCTCTGGTTCTATTGTAGCCTACTTTTTGTGCGAATCACCGCACAAAAGTAGAGCGCAAGAACCAACCGCAGCCGGCGGTGGTAACGAAACTCTGAAATTTTTGGGTTGGTAAAGTATTAGAATTTTCAATGTTTTTACGTTCATAATCAATAGATCCAGTGGGCTTGAAAAATTGCTGGAGAGTTTCCGATTCAATTGATAATAAAATCTCGAAAATCCATTGAAAGATAAAGGAGCTATTAACGTTTGAAATCTTACATAATTTCGTGACGGTCTCGAATTTGAAAATTTTCATTTGTCACCCTGTATCCGAGTCTTCCCCTTAGACGTAGTTTACGTCAAAACTATGAAAAGAAATCGATCAATGCAGTTATGCGCTTATTAAACTGTACGCGAGAAATTTTACCAATCTAACTCGTTAAATCATTTACTGGATGGTCCTTTCAATATCGAGTGAGCGAGGAGTTCACTGTAAATAAAATTAACATTTACGATCGTGTTTCGAATACAACCTTCTACTTCGTTTTCCAATACCAAACATTAAAATTTATTCTTCTAGTCAATTGCATAACATTGTAGAGGGCGCTCTTACAAATCAGCTTTTCCGTTCAAGGTTTCACCAAGCAGCTCTGACAAATTGGTTATTATCTCGAATATCCCGCCTTTTTGTGCAGCCTTCAACCCTAAGAATTTAATTAGCCCTGGCAAATGATACCTCAAATTAATACAAATGAATAACACTAATATAGGAATCGCTTGTAGCTGCCCACCAGTGAGAGCTAATCGATCAAATTATATTTTACATCCGAGACTTTACGCAACTACTCAGCACATAAGGTTTTCGCATGTAATCCATTATTATCCGCAAAGTAGCAAGCAACACCTCGTATCAGTATAAATATCCACAGCCGTGCCCGTTTTTTTGCATTGTTTCGCCTGGATGACGAACAAGTTCCTTGATGACGACGGCGGCGACGACGCCGTCGCACCAACAGTAATTGACTAAATGGATTCAACGGAAGAGTACTATCCTAAGTAGGGGTACTTCACGGGCGTAAGCGCAACGAAGACGATGACTGGGTGGATTTGCCCAATGACAGGGGCCAGTTCGCGGAGCCAATTAGTGGGGGGGAGACCAGCACATATCCCATCCGTTGAAGGCCCTTGCCTTGGTGACCTTTGACACATAAATATTGATGGTCGGGCCACTTGCGGTGGCAGTTGAGCGTCTGTGGCCTCTGACCATTGATGGCTGACAGGTGCGTACGATAATGGGGATGGTGAAATACTGTTCACTATGGATGGGCTCGCTCAGAATGGAGGACAATTTTTATTGATTATACCCGGTAGCTTTATCCGGTAGTAGAAATTGATGTCAATTGATCGATAGGACAGCTCGATGAATAACGACACATATGATCGTTGTCATTGGCCTATCATGAGGCGTTGACGTAGAAGAATGATTACGAGTCGTGTTCCATTTCACAACACAGTTGAAGGCTCTTTGTTATTGTCATCTAAATATGGGCAAATCCTGCCGTCATTCCGTTTTGGAATCTATCATGTCTACAAATTATTAAAAATAGTTGAAATATTAGAAACAAAAATTTATACCCACCGTAGCAGAATAATAATGTATTCTTAACCAACGTGGCATATCCTGCTAAATCGCTCATAGAAGCACAGTACTCCTAAATCAAATTTAATAAATTTAAAAATGATTTATTGAAGTCAAAATAGGTTGTGAAATGTGCAAAACTACTGCTTGTTCTGAAAATTATTTCTCAAATAAATGATAAATACTAATCTATTGTTAGCTATGAGAAGTTTAGAAGGCCATTTAATAATTTACAATTTCCATGTGACCAGTAAATTGCGAACAATGTGAACATGTGGTAGGCTCCAGCCTGACATTAATACTTGTCAAAGTGTCTTCGAAAACCCGTATGTGAAGCATAAAAACAAATTGCAGAAACCATTATCTAATTTTGCTTTCCCATTATCGATGATTAATATTCGGAACCCCATTTATCGAATCATTAGGATGCCATCGCTCAGTCATAGTGCCTAAATTTGTTCATCTCGAACGAGAGAATGCTCAACAAAAAGGTTGAACACGTGTACGCGATCATTACCGGATATTATCCCATAACTACATGATCATACTCAACCACAAACAGTTCACATGGATCGTTTCGTGGAAGAAAATAGCGATGTGAGATATTGCATTAGAAGATGGCATATTTATCATTGCCAAATAGAGCCTTGAAAGGAACTAACAATTGAAGTCTTTTTTTGATAACTAAACATTCATTGGCTAAAAGTGGCGACGTTCAGCCATTGGAATTCAGTGGTGAAATGACAGTTCAAGCAGCTAAAATCATGAATCACTAATCGTAAGAAAGAGGACTCAGACAATAATGGAAATTACTTTGCTCTACTTTAATATGATTTTCAGTTTTGGTAATCAACTATGACTAGCAGAACTTGTAAATCAGTAGTGTACGATATTAATTTTTAATTCAAGATGACAGTCATTGGACCATTTATTTGATCCAAAATCATGCAATGTGATTGTCGATCGGTCGAGGTCATAAGCTTAGGCATCTGCTTACAACGAGTTACTTTCGATTAGTTGCTTCTCGTTAAGTATTAAAAAGTATATAATGATACAAATCCACCGGATTAATAGAACAAGTCATACATAAAGTATAAAGGTAATTGGGCTTAAGCCTTAAAGGACATTTGGAGAACTTTGAAGTGCATTAAATATGTGGGTCATTTTAGATAACGGCCATTTGACATAATATGGAACTGTGAAGGAGAATGGGTTTTTGATGTAATTTTTAACATAGATAAAGTAGTTTATATATTCTGATTAAAACAGCCGGATGGTACATAGTTATCGGAAGGACGGACAAATGAAACGGTGAACTACTTTCGAGAAAGGGATCACATCCGTTCTCTTCTAAAGAAGATATCAAATCCACCATTCCCTTAATCAGGGCAAACGCCTACTTTCAAGAAAGGAATCACATACATATCTTGTCATCGATATATGCATTGTATTAAGGACACTCCACACTTTAGTTGAGAAATGAGGAACGAGAAGTGAGAAGTGAGGAGAGAAAAGTAAGAAGTTGGGCTGTGAGAAGTGATTAGTGCGAAGTGAGAAGTGAAAAAGGAGAAGTGAGAAGTAAGAAAAGAGCATTGGGAAGTGTGAAGCGAAAAGTAAAAAGTTGAATGATTTATTTTGTCAAACAACCTGATTGTTTTTTGATCATATGTATCAATTGTTCGGCCTATTGATATTTTTGACAAGTTGGGCCATATGGCCCGTTCTCCTTAATGACTATATCAGACAAACGACAATTTTCGCCAAATAACCTACTCGGTCAAACGACTGTTCCGATTTTTTTTTGGCATATTTGACATGATTGGCAAAGTAGTTTTTGATCTAGTGGCTTTCGGCCAAACGAATTTAGCCTGAATGACTTTCGGCCAAACGGCCTTTCTCCCGTGAGAGTTGGATCTCAGTATGATGTTCGGTCATTAGGCCTGTTTGGCTGAATGGCTTCTTCGTCCAAACGTCTTATTGGGCCGATTATTTTCTAGTCTGATTGCTGTTTCTGCCAATCATTCAGCCAAATGAATTTCAACTAGATTACTTTCGGTTTAACGT
Source organism: Armigeres subalbatus (assembly GCF_024139115.2). Taxonomy (NCBI): domain Eukaryota; kingdom Metazoa; phylum Arthropoda; class Insecta; order Diptera; family Culicidae; genus Armigeres; species Armigeres subalbatus. The sequence goes on from NC_085141.1 coordinate 146,759,937, forward strand.
GTTATTCGACTAAGTATCATTTGGCCAAATTGCTTTCGGCCAAATGACCCTTCAAGGCGGAAATACAAGTAACTCAGCTCAGTGGTGTCCAGTGGTGGCTGAAATTAGTTCCGAGTTCGAACAAGACTGCCATAAAGTCAATTGGGATACCAGATGAAGACAACGGGCTACGAAATCGTGAGTTGACATCCGGGAAGGAGTGCTTAACATAGCTCTGGTCCTCACAAGTTCCAATACTCACGCTTGCACGGGTCTTCCGAAGACAATTGACCGCCAGGGTTGCGTACTTAGCTGGTAGTGTAGTGTGAATTTTGTCTCCCCTTGAAAACTTCAGCTCGTTGGCTTCAGTGGTAAGTCACCCCCTCCCTCTCTAGCTACACTACTGTACAGAGCACGGAAAGTATTTACCAATCGGATAAAAATTCACGAGATTGCGTGATAATCATGCATTTAATTTCGCACGGCACCGAATACGCCTGCATCGCCGCCGCAATGGTCGGTGGTACGTTGCTCTCATTTTAAGCACCCCTGGAGGACACGCTCGAAACCCTCGACTTTGGATGCTTATAACTTGGCCAATTTCAAAGGGATTTACATCCGGTCTTCACCAGTCGCTTCCTTATATAAAAAAGGTTCTACATTTTGTTCACAACACGAATCCGTCGACTACAGCGCCAAAGCAAAAAACTGAAACGGTTGCGTTTCCCCATACATTTGGATCACTTTTCCCATACAAACTTTGAGCCATTGGCGCACGCCAACCACTGGACCGAATGAGCTGAAATTTTCAGGGGAGCTTCTGGGACCCCCAAAACTGTCATTTAAGGGTGCAAGGTTTGAAATTCAGGATTTCATGCATTTTGGGCCAGTCTAAGCCTGGGCACTGTTGTCCTTCAGACTTCAGCTATAGTGAAAGGGTGCGTCCTGTAGGGTCTGCCTAGGATGTGGTGGGGTTCGACAGTGGGCTCTGTTGAACTTCTATAAAAAGCTGCATGTGTCCCCAAGCAGGCCCTATCAAAGCGACCATGTGCCGCTCAAAGCGCACTAGCCTATTCCTGGTGTTGGGTGGGAATTTAAACAAATTTGACCCGACTGATCGAGCGTCTGTCCACCAAGGAGGTGCGGCTCCAACAGCGTATGTTCTGGCATCCAGCGACTGAGTATGAAATGATATTCCCCGCAAGCTATACCTAAGATGGCAGCCCCATCCATGTAGATAGGGAACCTTGGGCCAACAACCTACTGTTCCCGAAACATCAATTTGTTCGAGAATCCGATAATGACAGAATACGGACTGATTTTACGGCGACGACTCTTAGCGCGAATCAACGGACACGAATAGGAACATGGAACGTTTTAACCCTAGCCCAGCAGGGTAAATTGGCACAACTTGCCAATGAGGCACGCCGCATGAAGCTTGAGATCCTGAGACTGAGTGAAGTCCGTTGGGCAAACAGACACAGAACGCCGTCGGGACAAGTTCTGCTATACTCTGGTTTACGAGGTGAACACGCTCCCCGGCATCGCGGAGTTGGCTTCCTACTAAGCGCTCAGGCACACTCTGCGCATATGAAGTGGGAGCCTATAAGTGAGAGGATAATCGTTGCCATATTTAGAACACGGGTCCGAAACCTTACTATAATCCAATGTTATGCGCCAACCGATGCTGCCGATCTGCAAGCCAAAGAGAACTTCTACGGTCAACTCAATGCCATCGTAGATAGAATTCCGAAGGGTGATATCAAGATCCGTTTGGGCGACTTCAATACTAAGATCGGGTCCGACAATGAGCGCATTGTGGGACGCCATGGTCTCGGAGAAATGAGCGAAAACGGAGAGCTGTTCGCAGAATTTTGTTATTATAACGACTCTAACGATAATCGGTCTTCCCTCATCGACCGGCTCACAAGGTCTCGTGGGTTTCCCGTGACGGCTTTACAGAAAATCAAATCGACCACATCTGCATCAACCGAAAATGGAAACGGAGCCTTCTTGATGTACGGAATAAACGTAGTGCCGATATCGCGTCTGATCATCACCTCCTCATCGGCGAAATACGCCTGCGCATTGCACGGATTCGCCGGCAGGAGGAGAGAGTTGGACGACGGTTCAACACAACCGACTGGAAGATGCCACGGTGAAACGGTCCTTCGTTGAAGAACTGCTGACGCGTGCTGCAGATATTCCGGAAGGTGGCAGCGTGGAAGGCCAATGGACTGCGCACCCAGAGAAAACAATGGATCACCGATGAGACCTGGAGGAAGATAGAGGAGCGAAGAGAAGCCAAAGCCGCGATAGAGCGATCAAAAACCAGAGGAGGCAAAGTCTTAGCCCGTCAACGATACTCGGCTCTTGAAAAGGAAGTAAATCGATCATGTCGACGGGACAAGCGAGCGTGGGCAGACTCTCTGGCCGACGAAGGAGAGAGAGCCGCCGCAACCGGGGACATTCGCCTTCTCTACGATATCTCACGACGCTTAAGCGGGGCGAAGATGAATGCAACGATGCTGTGAAAGACGCGAACAATCAGTTATTGACCAACCCAACTGACCAGCTGAAACGCTGGTTCAAGCACTTCGAACAACTTTTTCAAGTGCCAGGCCAGGCCATCACCACCTCGGCATGATCTGCATAGCATCCGACGTATAACATGCGTCAATACCGAAGCTCCATCACTGATAGAGATTCAAACAGCCATCCAAAGCATGAAATCGAATAAAGCCCCAGGGGTCGATCTCATATAGGCCGAGATGCTCAAAGCTGACCCCATGACATCCGTTCAACTACTGCATCGTTTATTTTGTAATATCTGGGACACCGCAACTTTCCCGGTCGACTGGATGCAAGGTATCTTAGTGAAGGTACCCAAAAAGAATGACCTGACTGTATGCGATAACTGGCGAGGCATTATGTTGCTGTGTACCGTTCTCAAAGTTCTATGCAAAATTATCCTAGCCCGGATTCAGGAGAAGATCGATACGACTTTCCGGC